>NC_135542.1:51845352-52491261 GCF_045843805.1 Urocitellus parryii
TTCGTAGAGATGTCCGCCCCTCGGCGACTGGACCTGTCCGACTAAGCCACGCCCCGAGGCGATTGCACTAGAAGGGTTAGATCACGCACCTTTAGAGGGCGTGGCGCTCCGGAGGCGGGGCCCCGTGCTGCTCTCGCGAGCTCTCAAGGAGGTCGGAGAGGGCGGAAAATGGCGCCTATCGTTCCTAGTAGTGGTGCAAGCCTGGTTTCCAGGGCTATGGCCCTGCTCCTCGCTCTGGGCGTGGAAAGGGCTCTGGCGCTACCCGAGGTACAGAAGCAAATTGAAGCCGGGCTGAAGTAGGGTTTGTTGACCCTCTGTGTGTCGCGCTTGCCCGCGGTTCTCCCCTCCCTCTGCCGGCTCAAGCTCGAATTTCCTCCTCGAGGCCTCCAGATCCTAGTCCCAGGAATACCCCAGACGGATCCTACTCCCGAGTAGGAGTACTCACAGTACTCACGTTGCCCAGGCCTCCGGCGCCCTCGCCCTGCCCACATTCAAAGACCTATGAAATTCGACCTCCTCTCTCCTCAGCCTTTGAATAATTTTAAATTCTTCGTGCGGATGAGTCCTATGACTCTTTTGCAAGCTGTCCAGTCACGAATGCCGTGCGTGGTGCGGTGATAGGACTATTCTTTCTGTAATGCTTGACGAGTTCTTTGTGTTCCTGCAGTCCTTTTACGCTCGGCTAAACTGGGGCTGCCAAGATGCGAAGTCTCTGGAGAGACCATAGTAAAAACCTTGTGTAGTAATCCTCAAAGATAAAGATCTTTCCTGTGTGAAGACTGGTACTGAAAATCTGACGCACTCGTTCAGCGCCCAGCTTTAGGAGAAGAAATGGCATCTCCTAGTCCAGCCTGATAAAAAGATATGACATGAGCCATCTCCCCTGCGTTAGAGGAATTCTGGAGAGGTGTACTGGCAGTGAATTCTTGATCCTTGTTTGTTCTCTTGGCTTTTCTTTCTACAACCCTAATGAGGTTTCTTTCTCTTCTGCAGATATGTACCCAGTGTCCGGGGAGTGTGCAAAATTCGTCAAACGTGGCCCATTACTGTAAGCAGACTCCGGAGCTAATGCTGCACGCCCGCTGCTGCCTGAATCAAAAGGGCACCATCTTTGGGTGAGGGAGTAGAAGACATCCTTGGATACCGGAAAAGAGTTTCAGACCTAAATCTACAATCCTTGCCAGATTGGGTTTTGAGATAAATATTGGTGCCTAACCGGAGGCATCTAAACCATGATCCTCAAACTTTTAAATTTGTTATAGCGTTTTTGGCTAGGTAAACAATCCTGTGCTTCCTGGATGAAACTGCTTAAAAGTCATAGTTTGGGCCTTTTTAAAAATAGGCTTTTATGCTGGGCTCAGTGGTGAATGTCTGTCATCCCAGCGGCTCAGGAGGCTGAGACAGGAGGATCAGAGTTCATAGCCAGATTCAGCAAAAAGCAAGGCACTAAGTAACTAAGCGATACCCTGTCTCTAACTAAAATATAAAAAGGGGGGGGGATGCTGATGTGGCTCAATGGTTAAGTCCCTTTGGTACCAAAAAAGGGCTTTTATGGCACCATTTTGAAAAGAGCTTTGTTCTTTTGTTTATTATCAAGACTTGGGTTATTTACTGTGTGTCTGGAAGAGATTCTCCCCTTACTGGCTTTTCTTCCTTTTCTGATTAATTCATTTTTTCTTTAGGACAAATTCCTCTTCCTGGCCCTTTTTTCAGGTTAACCCCTCAGATTTACTCCTTGGCCTGGCTGCCTTTTTCCCTTTACACTTTTTTTTTTTTTGGGGGGGGGCAGGGGGATCTGCCTATTCTTTTTTTTTTTTTTTTTTTTTAGGGGAGGGTATGGGGGATTGAACTCAGGGGCACTCGACCACTAAGCACATCTCCAGCCCTATTTTTTATTTTATTTAGAGACAGGATGTCACAGAGTCGCTTAGGGCCATGCTAAATTGCTGAGGCTGGCTTTGAACTCTTGATCCTCCTGCCTCAGCCTCCCAGTGTGTGGGGATTATAGATATGTGCCATCCTGCCCAAGAATCTGTCTATTCCTAATGGCTTCAACTATAACCATCATGCAAATCTCTCCCCAAATTAGGTATCTTTTAGTGACCTTTGACTTCTTCAAGCTCCAGGTACATGTGGGTATCTCTAACCTATTAAACATTTCTTCCTGGGTACACTCTAAACTTCAAATTGGAAAATGTCATCCCTTGCTCTCGTTCTCTTCTTTCCCTAATCTACCTAGATACTTCCTGTGTTAAACTTTCTGAAAGCCAGTTTTTTTCATTATCATTATCTTGCTTTCATATTGTATGTGTAACTATTTCTTGCCCACAGGATACAGTTGAAATCACGAACTACCATAACTAGTCCCAACCTGTTTTTCCATCATTTAAATTACTTGCCCACTCAAACCCTCCATAAGGTCTAGCTCCAGCCAGACTTGCCTCCTCCCCAAAGGCATTCCATTTTTGTTAGTTTCTTCATGCCTCTTTCCATAACTAAAATTGTATTCCTCCACCAAGTTAGGACATAGCAATACTTAAATTCCAACATCCTTTGTGAATGCTCCCTACTACCACATCCCAGAGTAATATCTTTTCCCTTGTAACTCTTAGTGTTTATACCATTCAAATTTCTGTATATGGTCTCCTATGATTTCTTTCATATTGTAATTTAATGTATTCATTTTTAGTGTTTTTTTTTAAGTTATGCTCTTGTTCCCCTACTACATTGTAATCCACTTGAAGACTAAGATACTGTGTTATATATATTTTGTCCTCTCCTAATTTTTGCAGTTTGTAGTTACTCAGTAATTTTCCCCCCAGTACTGGTGATTGAACCCAGGGGAGCTGTGTCACTACGTTTCATCCCCAATCCTGCTTATTTTACACATCTCATTAAATTATACCTGTTGGCCTCAAGCTTGTGGTACTCCTGCCTCAGTCTCTCAAGATGCTGGGATTACAGGTGTTCACCACTGCACATGGCACTCAGTAAGTGTTTGTAAAATAAAGGACTGGAAAGCAATAGATAGTGAAGAAAAAATAGCATGTCATGGAGTTTAATGTCCAGGAGTTTAGAATCCGTCTGTAATAGAAGTTGCACTTGGAAAAAAACTGTATGTGATACATTTTTTTTTTAATTTAAATGTCTTCTGTGGATCTGAGAATCTATATAAGATTCACTAATCTAAACAAGAACAAAATTTCTTCCAATATTTGCACAGTGCATAGAAAAAAGTATTAGAACAGTTTGGTCCAATAGAATATTCTGTGATAATGGAAATGTTCTAATCTGTACTAAACAAAACATAGCCACTAAGGTGGTTATTTCACATGCACTTTGAAATGTGACTAATGTAAATGAAACACTGAATTTTTAGACTAAATTAAAGTAACTACATATAGCTAGTATTGATTGTGTCAGATAATGCATGATTGAAATGTCCACTACAACACCTAGTCTGTGGCTCTAAACAATTGTATTCAATTACCATTAGCTGAAAGGGGGACTGCATAATCAAATACAAACCTTGCCTTGGATTAAAAAAAAAAAGATACATAGTTATACCAATTATTTTATTTCCTCAGATTGGATCTCCAGAACTGTTCTTTGGAGGATCCTGGGCCAAACTTTCCTCAAGCATATACTGCTGTTATCATGTAAGTGGTTAGGTTCCCTCTTGCCCAAAAGGTGAATATGATAAAGTGTTGATAGGAAAATCTTTGGGGATGGACCCTTTAGAAAGTAAATGAATATTAATATTGGATAATCAGGAAAAAGATACTTTACTGAACAGTGTGTACTTTGCAGAGACCTTCAGGCAAACCCTCTCAAGGATAATTTGGCCAACACCTTCCGTGGCTTTATCCAGCTCCAGACTCTGTGAGTAACAGGATAGGGCAAATGCTACAAATTCAACAACTTTGGGCTGCATTTTCTTTTTCTTCTTTCTTTTATTTTATTCTTTTTGGTGTTGGGGATTGAATCTATGGCTCTTGCATGTTAAGCATTTGCTCTACCTCAGAGTTACGCCCTCAGCCCCTCAGGTTGCATGTTATGATCACCTATGTTGTCTTCAGGGTACTGCCACAAGGTATAAGCTGTCCTGGGGGTAATGATGCCTGGAAACAAGTTATCTCTTATAAAGACAACAAGATCTGCCAAGGGCAAAGGAACCTTTGCAATAGCACTGGAGACCCAGGTATGCTGTCTTATCTCCACCCTTCTGAGCATTTCCTTTCCTCCCTTATATTATCTGTTTTAGATCAGAAATATAATGATACTTAAGTTGTCTTTTGTTTGAAGATCTGAGGCTTTAACTCTTTGGAAAGAAAAGATCTTAAATATTATTATGTTCTGATTATTTGTATTCTGAGAACTAAGTTAAAGCACATATTTTGGAATAAACCTGATTCCATTCAGAGATGTTCTCCTTTCTTTCTGACTTCCAGAAATGTGTCCGGAGAATGGATCTTGTGCAGTTGATGGTCCTGGTCTCTTGCAGTGTGTTTGTGCTGATGGCTTCCAAGGATACAAGTGTATGCGCCAGGTGAGGATTTGACCTTCTTATTAGTAATAAAAGGAATGCATAGGGCAGGAACCTCTCTGAAAGGAAAGCCACAAGAAGCTGATGCCAGTTACCTAGAGAAGAGGAGCTATAGGGGAATTGCCCAGAATGAACTAGGTGTTAGGATGTAGTCCTCCGTGCAATGAATGCTGTGTAATTTTTTTTTTTTTTTTTTTGTTAATCACAGGGCTCCTTCTCACTATTTATGTTCTTTGGGATTCTGGGATCCACCACACTATCCCTCTCCATTTTGCTTTGGGGAACCCAGCGCCGAAAAGCCAAGACTTCATGAACTACACAGGGCTTCCTACTGACCTAAGATCATCCTGATGTATATAGCCCAGCAAGGAAGATTTGTTAACTTGACGGGCATCATTGACCAACGGACCCTCCTAAGTCTGAGGCTGCATTTGGAAGGAAAAAGAAAAATTGCACTACGCTAGTGTTGGACACTCTTTTGAGTCAGGAATGAACCAGTACCAGTTCCCATTTGTGCTGTTGACTACAATAAACATTAAAAAAAAAAAAAGAACTTTTCCCCTTTTTTTTTCCTCTCTTTTTTCTTTTTTACATTTTAGGGAAAGGCGGGTAGTCTTTCGTGTTTCTTGCTTGGGGGGGCAGCTTCGCGGAGGCCGGGTTTTTCAGGTCTCGCTGGTTTGGCGCAGCGGAGACGACGCGGGACGACGCGGGCGCACCTCGAGCCCCGCCCCGAACGTGCCCGGCCCCGCCCCTCACGCTGCCTTGCTGCTCGCGCCGCCGCAGTCGTGCAGTCGCGGAGCGCGCCTAGGGCTCTTATCTCGCGGCGCCCGCCTTCTCTCTAGCGCTCTGTGCTGCTAGCCACGTGGACCGACTCCGGCGCGCCGCCCTCGCGTGGTTCCAGTGGGGCGTGCAGCGCCTCCTGCGTCTCTGGGTTCACCCCTGCCTCAGCTCGGTTCCCATGGCGGCCCTGGTGTTGGAGGACGGGTCAGTGCTGCGAGGCCGGCCCTTCGGGGCCGCTGTGTCGACTGCCGGGGAAGTGGGTAAGCAAGCCCGGGCGGGCTGCCGACCGCATCCCCTCAGATGCCCTTCTACCCAACCCGCGGTGCCCAGGCCCCACCTACACACTCCCTCATCCCCATCGGTGCCACGGCCCCGGCCCTTTCACCCCTCACCACCAAGGCAGCCTCCACGAGGGTAACCTCCGCTCTGGCGGTGTTGTGAAGGGTGCCCTTGCCCGAGTCCAGCTGTGCCTCTTTTTGCAGTGTTTCAAACCGGCATGGTCGGCTACCCCGAAGCTCTCACTGACCCTTCCTACAAAGCACAAATCTTAGTGCTGACATATCCTCTGATCGGCAACTATGGCATCCCCCCAGATGAAGTGGATGAGTTCGGCCTCCGAAAGGTAGCCACGCCCAATCCTTTCTCTCTACATTTCTTTTCAAATCTGTAGTTGTTAACTGTTGGTGAAATGACGACATTGACACCCTGCTAGGCATCCTGGAAAGAACAAAGATACCCGTTGAAGCGGTAAATACTAAGACAACTGTAGGTAGGGGTTGTTAAGTACCTAGAGAAGCGCAGAGTGCAATATTTTGTCTGTAGTGAAGGCATGGATCCAGGAAAGTGGCAAAGGGATTGGGAGAACAGTTGTCCAAATAGGAATGCAGAAATAATAAAAGTCCTGCAGATAGGTTGTAGTGAGTGTGGAGGGCTTGAAGCCAAACCAATTTGAGCTTAATTTTTTAAGGAACCAGCAAAGGATTTATAACAGTAGAATCATGTGAGGAGAGCTGGGCTCCGGCATTACATAAATTAGTAGGAGATTGGAAAGGGTCATTCCTTTCTGGGTGACAGTGGGTACTAGTTTACCTACAAAACCAGTGACATTGATTATTATCCTTTAGACTTCTTACATTGCCTTTTCTCATTTTCTACTTTTCAAGTGTTTTTATTCTAAATTATAAAATTGAGTCTCCTGCTAGAGTGAGATTTCCCTAGTCTTTCTCCTTGGAATTTGGAAACTAAGTTGTCCTCTGAGAGTTCAAGTTAAAAAAAAAAAAAGAACCAACTGCATAGGTAATAGTGGAAGTCACCATAGCCTAGATTCACTATTCCTCAAAACTTACTTTGGCCTGATTCTAGGCTTGCTGAGCCTTTGATTCTTGATTTGCTCTCCTGGCAAAAGAGAGCACTGAATAAGAGATACTCTCATTGTTATTCCTGAAAAGAACCCTTCTTCATTATAAACCTTTAAACACACTGCATTCTAGTTTATAATGCAATATCTTGTGAATTTGATTAACATATGTCAGTCATCAACTTTATCAGCTGTGGACACACCGACAAAATTGAGTTTATAAAACTGCAAAATTGAGATCCTGATAGGGTCAGTGGAAGTGAGGCCTCATAAAAACCTTAGCCCAACACTGATACTTTTGTGGCACGTGTGCTGTAAATGGACTTGCACATGTGTGGATTAAATCCATCTTCCTTTAAACCCTTCACCATTGAGCTGATTGTGATATAAGTGTGCTACTCCCTCTCACAGAAACTTTGTTTTGTTATTATTTATTGAGTAACAAAGTTGTGTTATACTTTTTTAAATGATAATCCCTAATAAAGTGGGAAAAGAATATGATATGTCTAGTATTGTACTGTGCTACTTATTACTATTTTTATCACACTATATAATTAACATTTATTTATATGTGGTTTCTGGCTCCCTAAGTCAGAAATTAACATCATGAAGAAGGAACCTCTTCTTTTTGTACTCCTTGCTTTTCCCCAGCATCTATTAAAATGCTTGCACATAGTGAACATTTAGTAAACGTTTGTTAACTGATACTGTGTGGTCAGACACAAATACATATTCACAATACAATGTAAATGGCAAGAAGGGAAGGTGGTAGGTGAAATCTTAGAAGGAGGCATAAGCTATAGTGGATGAATGGGAATTCCTTCACAGAAAAGAGTATTTGTGAACTCAATTTTGGATAAGGGAAAAGCAAATTGTCATTTTCAGCAATCAGGCATGCTGAGCCTATATATTCAGTATTTTCTATAGTGCACAGCAAAGTTGGTAAAGGAACTATCTGTGCAAAACCATAAAATACTAGGTATATTGAAGGAATGACAGGTCAGCTAGTGTGGTCAAGTAGAAGGTCTATGGCCAGACAGTGGGGACAAATGCTTTCGGGAGATAGTTAGCCCCAAGCTCTTCACCTTCTCCTCTTTTCATCTGTAGTGGTTCGAATCCTCGGAGATCCATGTGGCAGGACTGGTGGTGGGAGAGTGCTGCCCCACACCTAGCCACTGGAGCGCCACCTGCACCCTGCATGAGTGGCTGCAGCAGCATGGCATTCCTGGCCTGCAAGGTATGGTGACAGGCCACTGGTGTGTCACAACAGAGCATAGTGTGCCTAGATGGAAAGAATCAGAAGGTTTCTGAAGTCTTTCAGAACCAAGGTCTAAGGTGACAGAAAGTGTCAAAAGTTTAGATTGGCATTTGGGGCTTGGGGAAGAAACTGAGCTATCACTCAAATGGAAAATTTCCATTATACAAAGGAAAGAATAGTATAATGAATTCCATAATCATCCACTTAAGACTGATCTTATTTGATCACCACTGTTACCATCCCTAGGTTATTTTAAAGCAAATCTCAAACATCATATCACTTTTTTAAAACTTACACACACACATATATTTTAGTTGTAGGTGGACACAGTACCTACATTTTATTTTTATGTGGTGCTGAGGATTGAACCCAGTGCCTCATGTGTGCTAGGCAAGTGCTCTACCACTGAGCCACAACGCCAGTCCTCAAACATCATATCATTTCATCTACAGTAGTTTAATGTCTACGAGAAAGAATTTTTTTAAAAAAGTGACTAATGCTGTTATATTTTTAAAAAATTTATTCCTTATATGCAGATAATGTTAAAATTTTCCTCAGTCACCTAATTTCTTTTAACTATTTGTTTATTTGAATTTGGCTCTAAACAAAATTCATATGCTACATTTGGTTGCTATTACTTAAATGTAATCTATGGACCTTTAACCTATTTGAGGAAAACAGGTCATTTTTCCCTAGGAATATCCCATAGTTTGTTGGCTGTATTCTTACAGTGAAAGTTAGCATGTCCTTTTTCCTTGTGGAATTAACTTTCTGTAATTGGATTGATCTAGAATTGTGATTCAATTCAGATGTGATATTCAGGGCACAAATACTTCATGGTAGTGTCCTTTGATCAGGAGTGGGTTTTTTTGTTGTCGTTGTTGTTTAATGTAAATGGACACAATACCTTTATTTATTTATTTTTATGTGGTACTGAGGTGCTAAGCAGGCATCCTACCACTGAGCTACAACCCCAGCTGTTTGACCAGGATTTTGATGCCCATAAAATAGTGGTGTGTGACTTAGATCTCTGGAATGAAAGTGCTCCTGGATGACTTAGTTGGGGGAGTGTGATCTCTGAGACTATGCTATTTTTACAGGAGTGGACACTCGGGAGCTGACTAAGAAGTTGCGGGAACAAGGGTCTCTGCTTGGGAAATTGATCCAGGATGGGACTGAGCCTTCAGCCCTGCAATTCTTGGACCCCAATGCCCGGCCCCTGGTGCCAGAGGTCTCCATTAAGGTACAAAGGGACAGCAGAATTTTGTAAGTGGAAGCATGTTGGTTATTTTCTGCCCACAACTGGGATAAACATGTGAGGGTGAATCAGGGGGCCTCAAAGGTAGGGGTTGGTGGGGGCATACCTTATACCTGCTGATCATAGCGGCCAACTGTTGATGCTCTTTATTCCTTAGACTCCGCAGATATTCAATGCAGGGGGTACCCCTCGGATCCTTGCTTTGGACTGTGGCCTCAAATATAATCAGATTCGATGTCTTTGCCGGCGTGGGGCTGAGGTCACTGTGGTTCCCTGGGATCATAAATTAGACAGCCAACGTGAGTAGCTGCGGCCTATCCAGGGCTTCAGACCAGGAGCTTGGGTGGAAGATCAATCCATCAGTCTAGTTGCTAGGAGCAACTTTTACTCCTGTAAAAATAGCATAGTCTCAGTGAAAAAGACGAGGCACCAGGGCTTTTGTTCATATGATAAGAGCTGTGGTTTGTCTCTTCTGGTTGAAATCCTATGTTCAATGATATCTTTTCTGCCCACTGCAGAGTATGATGGTCTTTTCCTAAGCAATGGCCCTGGTGATCCTGCCTCCTATCCCAGTGTGGTAGCCACACTGAGCCGTGTCTTATCTGAGCCTAATCCCCGACCTGTGTTTGGGATCTGCCTGGGACACCAACTGTTGGCCTTAGCCATTGGGGCTAAGACCTACAAGATGAGGTGAGACTTGTGAGAAGAGGAAGGTGACACACTTGTAACATGAGGGGGGCGTGGGGTACATTGGGGACTGGAAGAGAGTCAGAGAGAATTAGTGTATGAACAAGAGTGGGCCTAGCAAGTAATGAGGGCCAGGAGAGCTAGGTTTGGCACAGAAGGAAAGAGAGTGAAAGGGGCCTGTGACTTGACATGCTTCTATCTCCAGATATGGGAATCGAGGCCATAACCAGCCCTGCTTGTTGGTGGGCTCTGGACGCTGCTTTCTGACATCCCAGAACCATGGGTTTGCTGTGGAAACAGACTCCCTGCCCGTAGGCTGGGCTCCTCTCTTCACCAATGCCAATGATGGTTCTAATGAAGGCATTGTACACGACAACCTGCCATTCTTCAGGTGAGCCTGTATAGTCTTGCCAGGGTAACTGGCAAGTGTGTGGCTTTGAAGCCCTAGGGTCTTTGAAGATGGGGAAAGTAAAGCCCAGCAGTAGAACTGAGTCCCCTCTATCCACTACCCACCTCTGAGGCTGCTGATGTCATGATAGTGATAAAGCATCCAATCTCTTCAACAGTGTCCAGTTTCACCCAGAGCACCAAGCCGGTCCTTCAGATATGGAATTACTTTTTGATATCTTTCTGGAAACTGTGAAAGAGGCTGCAGCTGGCAACCCTGGAGGCCAGACAGGTAAGCACTCTGAGTAGAATTGAATTGTGGACCTAAACATAAGATCAACATGCCCCAGAAATACTTGTTGGAGTTTGGGAGTCGTGAGAAGATAAGCAAGCTCAGACAGTTTGTGTCACCTCTGTTAGGAACTCCAGAGTCATGAGTCCTGGGTTCTGGTGGTCCTCTCTCTGTCATTAGATGCATGATTTGTTCTGAACTCTTCTGAAAGTGAAGGGACTGATCCAGATGGTGTCTTGGGTCCCACTTAGCTGTGCCATTCTTTGACTTTATTTGTTTCTACAGTTCGAGAACGGCTGGCCGAGCGCCTCTGTCCAGCTGGACTTCCTGCCCCTGGCTCTGGTCTTCCACCACCACGAAAAGTTCTGATTCTAGGCTCAGGGGGCCTCTCCATTGGCCAAGCTGGGGAGTTTGACTATTCAGGCTCTCAGGTAAGTCGTAGTCATCTGTACCCTTCAGTGTATGTGACCTGCAAATGTGAGTAGAGTCTTAAGGACTGAAGTAATGTTGATTATATGGAGGAAGTCTGAGGATATACAGAAAGAAGGAGGTGGTGAAGGAAAGAAATCAGTTATTAGGGAACTAAGATTATAAGGAGGGGAAGAAGAAGAGTAGAAATGCTGGCCAAAGACTGTTTCAAGACTTGCTTCTATAATAAAAGCTGATGGGTCTTTCTTGTCCTCTTAGGCAATTAAGGCCCTGAAGGAAGAGAACATCCAGACATTGCTGATCAACCCCAACATTGCCACAGTGCAGACCTCTCAGGGGCTGGCCGACAAGGTCTATTTTCTTCCCATAACTCCTCACTATGTAACCCAGGTATGATGGGGGTAAGACTAGACTGAGGTGGGGACTCTTGGTGAATGGGGGGTTTTATGGTCACTCTGGGTTCCTAAGCTGCTTTGAGTCACTCTCTACCCCTAAGGTCTAAAGGCCTATGACTCCTCTTTCTTGTCTCAGGTGATACGTAATGAACGGCCAGATGGTATATTGCTGACTTTTGGGGGCCAGACAGCCTTGAATTGTGGTGTGGAACTGACAAAGGCTGGAGTGTTATCTCGATATGGGGTCCGGGTCCTGGGCACACCCGTGGAGACCATTGAGCTGACTGAGGATCGACGTGCCTTTGCAGCCAGGATGGCAGAGATTGGAGAGCATGTGGCCCCCAGCGAGGCAGCAAATTCTCTTGAACAGGTTCGAGAGCTGGTTGTGTAGTAGAGTGGTGTAATTTTCTTTTATGTCTTATTTTCTCTGGCTCTGGGCAACCTGTGGGAAGCAGAAAATAACTTATGAATTCATCTCTTCCATTCATTGCAGGCACAAGCAGCCGCTGAGCGACTGGGCTACCCTGTGCTGGTGCGTGCAGCCTTTGCCCTGGGGGGCCTAGGCTCCGGCTTTGCCTCCACCAAGGAGGAGCTCTCAGCTCTTGTGGCTCCTGCTTTTGCCCATACAAGCCAGGTGCTGGTAGACAAGTCCCTGAAGGGATGGAAGGAGATTGAGTATGAGGTGGTGAGAGACGCCTATGGCAACTGTGTGACGGTGAGTGATTGGGGAGGGAGGGTTGGCTCAGGCAGTCTGAGCTTTTGGAAGAGCAGAGACTAGGGCTGAGAGGTCTGTGTCCCTCAGATCCAGGTTAGGCATAGCCCCAGAGATGTAGCCTCCTATCTCCTGATTCCCCTGGGCAATGACATTTGTGGCATTCCCCTTCCCAGGTGTGTAATATGGAGAACTTAGACCCATTGGGCATCCACACTGGTGAGTCCATAGTGGTGGCTCCTAGCCAGACACTGAATGACAGAGAGTACCAGCTCCTGCGACGGACAGCTATCAAGGTGACCCAGCACCTGGGGATTGTTGGAGAGTGCAATGTACAGTATGCCTTGAATCCAGAGTCTGAACAGGTGAGGCTAAGGCCCTGGAGCTGACATTGCATCTGTTACCTCCTCTTCTTTCTGCAATCTTTGGGCCTCGTAGTTAAGAGGTTTTCTGGCCCTGTAGACCCTGAGAGCCAGGATCAACTTTAGTAGGTTGAGCCTTAGGGAGGGCCCTTTGTTCTCTGTCCTTATGAAAAAGCTATTCTCTCTCCTTTCTGAGATCTCTTCTAGGCAGGGATTTCCAGGCTGGGTACCCAGTAACTTTTTCTCTGTTCTCCCTCATTGCAGTATTACATCATTGAAGTGAATGCAAGGCTATCTCGCAGCTCTGCTCTGGCCAGTAAGGCCACAGGCTATCCACTAGCCTATGTGGCAGCCAAGCTAGCTTTGGGCATCCCCCTGCCTGAACTCAGGTATGAGGTAGGGGAATCTGAGTGTTAAGAAGGGGCAGGGAGGCTGGGCACAGTGGTACACGCCTATAATCCAGTGGCTTGGGAGGCTGAGGCAGGAGGATTACAAGTTCAAAGCCAGCCTTAGCAACTTAACAAAGCCCTGAGCAATTCAGTGAGACCCATCTCTAAATAAAATATTTTTTTTAGAAAGGGCTGGACTTGTGGGTCGATGGTAAAAGCACCTCTGGGGTCAATCCCTGTTACCAAAAATGGGTCAGGGGAGCTGAAGAAAATATTCATGGGGCAAGGACTATGAAAAGGATATTGGTCTGGATGTGTGGGTCAGAACTATCTGGAAGCTCACCCTGTCCTGTATACTTTTCTCTGTCTGGCAACCCTACTTGCTGGTCCCCAGGAACTCTGTAACAGGGGGAACAGCAGCCTTTGAACCCAGTCTGGACTACTGTGTGGTGAAGATTCCTCGCTGGGACCTCAGCAAGTTCCTGCGTGTCAGCACAAAGATTGGGAGCTGCATGAAGAGCGTTGGTGAGAGTCATATCCTGGTCACCCCCACAAGGTCCACTAGGACCAAATGTTAGAGTTCCCTAGCCTGGCCTAAAAGTTCCTTGGTGCCTTTTTTAGCAGCAACTTAGAAATGTGGTTTCTGAGAGCTCATAGGGACACTTCAAACTAAAATAGTCCTCATCAGGAGCAGGGTCAAAGTCACCTGGAAATGTGTTGGAAGGCAGACTCGGCCAGGGTGCAAGCTGCAGATTGTCTCATCTCATTTAACAAATGAGGAAACTGAGGTGCCCCTGGGAGAAAAGTGACTTGGCTGAGGACTCACAAAGGAGTAGTGGGCAGAACCAAGAGTGAAAACTAGATCGGCTTCCTAGTTGCATGCCCTATGTTCACTGCATCACCTGTCACCTGGGAGACAAGTTCATGAAACCATGGACAGCATTTCATCCTCATGGCATTTTACCCATGGCCTCATCATTAGGTTGTTAATGCCAATGGCATTTTATTCACTGTTAGTTTAAATACTTAAATTTCAGGAGAACAATTACTGCTGTTTTCTTGTGAACCTTTCTAAATCTGAGTCAGCCCAATTGCAGGTATTCTTAGCCTATCTCCTACCCTGGCACTCTGTGCCTCAGTCACTAAATGAAATGTTTTTTAAAATAATGTTAAGATTAGAGCAAGGGGCTGGGGCTGTAGCTCAGTGGTAGAGCACCTGACTTGCACGTGTGAGGCAATCGGTTCGATCCTCAGCACCACATAAAAAAACAAACAAGTAAATAAAGATATGTTTAAAAAAAAAAAAAAGATTAGAGCAAGCCATGAGAGATCTTAATTATAATAGGGAACTTTATCAATGAGTATGAATGGGTGTAACAGTCATTCACCACCCAGTAGTGGAGTTTAGTTGCCTTAAACTGTTCTCTAAAACATTTCAACCAAGACAAGAGTATGTATGTATGAGACCAAGTGTCACCAGCTCAGTAAATAAGAGCATTTTGTTGTGCTCCAGACTTCCATTTAGAGCACTAGTGGCCTTTAAACAAGTATGGGCTCAGATATTATTTCATAATTTTTAGAAATCCTACAAGACTGCCAAGTTGTTCCTTCTGGAGATGAGTTTCTGTTAAATGAAAATTATAATAAACATGGGAATGAAGCCATAATTAAATTATGGCTAAGAGAAGTAAATTGAAAATAGGACAATTGAAGAATGATTCCTAGCTGAAATTATGTAATAAGTGTTTTACATCTATTCAAGTATTCTTAGAATGTATTCTTTGGTTAACTTTTTTATAGGATTTATTGTACAAGTAAGATACATGAATCCTTGAAAAATGAAAGATTATTTAACCAGAAAAAAAAATCATCTGTGATCTTGTCAGAGTTGGATTAATTTGGATATATATACATATCCAAATTTTATATATATGTGTATGCATATTTTCTATATATGTGTGTGTGTGTCTGTCTCCAAGTTATATAATTTCAGGAATTTTGTAGGTTTTCCTGTATGAATGTGCAAAGTTTAACAAATTCCAAAATAAGAGGTTCTATAACCACAGTACAAAGGAATTAAAATCTTATTCCACACGCCTATAATCCTATCAGCTTGGAGACTGAGAAGAAGGTCACAAGTTCAAAGCCAGCCTCAGCAATTTAGTGAGGCCCTAAGCAACTCAGTCAACTCAGTGAGACCCTATCTCAAAATAAAATATTAAAAAGGGCTAAGGATATGACTCAGTAGTTAAGCACTCCTGGGTTCAATCCCCATTACTAAAAAAAGAAAAGAAATTCTACTTCATTTGCACCACTATCAGCATCTTAGTGTTTTAAAATTTTGTGGAGAGGTGGTACTTAGGGTCTTACTAAGTTGCTTAGCACTTCATTTTGCTGAGGCTGGCTTTGAACTCAAAATTCTCCTGCCTCAGCTTCCCAAGCCACTGGAATTACAGGTGTGTGCCACTGCAACTGGCAAACTTTTTTAAGAAATATAAATATTAGGATTGTAAACCAGGTGCAGTTGCACATGCCTGTAATCCCAGTGGCTTGAAAGGCTGAGGCAGGAGGAACCCAGTTTGAGGCCAATTTTGGCAACTAAGCAAGATCCTGTCTCAAAAAATAAAAAAGGCTAGGATGTAACTCAGTGATAGATCACCCCTGAGCTCAGTCCTTAATAGTGAAAAGAAAAGAAAGAAAAAAATGATAAGAGGACATGAGCAGAACTTTATAGAAGAGGAAATCATAAGCAGACCTGGGGAGAAAAAGTTTCCTTTCACTACTTAATAGAAATCTAGTTCAAAAGAGATATTCTTTTTTATTTAATGAGCAAAAACCAACTAAAATAATTATGTTCACTTTTCAGAAGCTTGGTTAAACTCAATTGTAAAGTACAAACTTTTATAAAGTAATTAGTATTTACCAAGGGCCTTTACCCTTACCCTTGCACTTCTCGAAATTTAAAAGAAGCTAATCCAAAACGTCACAGCCTCATTTGTAACAATCAGCACTTAAAAGCTAAATGTCCATCAGTAAGTTGGCAGTTAAATTATGGCAAATCACACAGAAGTTAGGTGTCTGTGAGGTCACACAGCTATGTGGGAAAATATTTATGAGAAAAAAGGGGTGGGCATTATGTATGTACTATAATCATGTATAAAATATACATATGAAAAAAGTCCAGGAGGAAAAACTCTAGAATACTTTTTAAAATGTAACTGTCTCTAGAGGGATTCAAATAGTAATGATGTCATCTTCCTGTTACCCAAACCTTTTAAAGGTCTAAAGGTTGAGGCAGATTCCAGATGGTGTCATTACAGTATAAATAAAACAAGCCGAATAACTGGGCAGCCGTCAGTGGTTCAGGCCAGTGGGATAAACTATAACATGTCGCAGTATCTACAATGCCCATTTTAGGCATATCAATTCCATATTTACTCATAAGCACAAAGCTTATCCATGAAAACGGCAGGAAGAAAAGCTTAAAGTTTCGAGGTTTCTTAATAGTGAAATATCATGAATCCCACTACCCTGGGGCTTACCTTGAGAACCTCCCAGAGGTTTGACTAAACCATAAGTATGCTGGGCAGTGCCCTGCCCCTAAGCCCTCAGTTTTTTCATCTTGTTCCTCCAGGTGAAGTTATGGGCATTGGACGTTCATTTGAGGAGGCCTTCCAGAAGGCCCTGCGCATGGTGGATGAGAACTGTGTGGGCTTTGATCACACAGTGAAGCCAGTCAGTGATGTGGTAAGGAGCTTACCTCCTCAGGAACACCCTAGCATGGACTCTGCTCGTTATGGGAGGATGTATTATTAGACTTGTTTTTACAGGTGAGGTTATAAAAATTGCTCATGCAGTGAGAGGCAGAGCCAGGATTTGTATCCAGGATTTTGCAGATTCCAAGCCTATGCCATGGTGTTCAGCTTCTTTTTCCTAATACCAACTCAAGCACTCAGGCTTTCAGAGGTGCTGACATGAGTAGGTTGGGAATTTGTTTTTGATTAATTGGTTGAGATAAGGTCTCACTGTATTACCTAGACTGGTCTCAAACTTTGGGGCTCAAATGATTCTCCCCCTTACCCTCCTGAGAAACTGGCATGCACCACCACATCTGATTGATTGGGAATATTTTTGGTTAGCATTCCGATCTCTCCTGCCTCTGCACAGTTCCATATCTATCTGTATTCTCCCCATCAGGAGTTGGAGACGCCAACAGATAAGCGGATCTTTGTGGTGGCTGCTGCTCTATGGGCTGGTTACTCAGTGGAGCGCCTGTATGAGCTCACACGCATTGACCGCTGGTTTCTGCACCGAATGAAGAGGATTGTCACCCATGCCCAGCTGTTGGAACAACACCGTGGACAGCCTTTGCCTCCAGACCTGCTATACCAGGCCAAGTGCCTTGGCTTCTCCGACAAACAGATTGCCCTTGCTGTCCTGAGGTCAGACTTTGTGGTGAGGGGCTTGGGCTGAGAAGTGTGGGCAGAGCCTTTGTATCAGGAAGGGCCCTTGGGTTGCTTTGGAGGCTCTGGCCTTTTTCCCTGGGATATTTTCCTCTTTGATCCCTGCCCTAGGAACTTACCTCTCTGTCAGTCTGTATCCTACTCCCAGGGACTGAGTTTCCCACCCTTCTCCTTCAGCACAGAGTTGGCTGTTCGCAAGCTGCGTCAAGAACTAGGGATCTGCCCAGCAGTGAAACAGATTGACACAGTTGCAGCCGAATGGCCAGCACAAACAAATTACCTGTACCTGACATACTGGGGTAAAACCCATGACCTCACCTTTCGAACACCTCATGTCCTGGTCCTGGGCTCTGGCGTCTACCGTATCGGCTCCAGCGTTGAGTTTGACTGGTGTGCTGTAGGTTGCATCCAGCAGCTCCGCAAGGTCTGAGATTTTGTGTTGCTTATTAGTTTCTCTGCTGTCTGCTCAGTTTGGGTGGTTGCCTGTCATCCCTCACCTAATCCTGACTCTTCCTGTTATTTGCTATACCTTTCTTCTGTCAGAGAGCTTTGGGTTGGGGCCTTGCTTAGTCCATCCAGTACTTGAGTCTCTTCCCCAACTCTTTGCCTGCTTCCCCCCAATGCAGCTGTGCTGTACAACTGTTTCACAGGAAGCTGAGCTGGCTGGCACTCTCCAGTGGGGGCTTTGGCTTAGTTTCTCCATGCTCTTCCTGCCTCCTAATTGCTAAGTGAATTCCCCACCCTGTGGCAGATGGGGTATAAGACCATCATGGTGAACTACAACCCAGAGACAGTCAGCACCGACTATGACATGTGCGACCGACTCTACTTTGATGAGATTTCTTTTGAGGTAAGGGGAATGAGGGCTGCCCTATACCTGGGTGGCCAGGATCAGGAAAGAATGACTGACCCAATATTCTGTGGCACTTATTGGGAGTGAAGGGAGCTGTGAGCAAGAAGGCTCGGCTTCCTGACCCTCTTTGTGGCCACTGTCTATAGGTGGTGATGGACATCTATGAGCTAGAGAACCCTGAAGGTGTGATACTGTCCATGGGTGGGCAGCTGCCCAACAACATGGCCATGGCTTTGCATCGGCAGCAGTGCCGGGTGCTGGGCACCTCCCCTGAAGCCATCGACTCAGCAGAGAACCGATTTAAGTTCTCCCGGCTCCTAGACACTATTGGTATCAGCCAGCCTCAGTGGAGGGAGCTCAGTGACCTAGAGGTAGGCCAGGGTAAAGGGGCCTATAGGCTGGATGTTGTTTGTAGGTGAATGTGACCAGCCCTGCTAAACTCCCTGTCCCTCTTAGTCTGCTCGTCAGTTCTGCCAGACCGTGGGGTACCCCTGTGTGGTGCGCCCCTCCTATGTTCTGAGTGGTGCTGCTATGAATGTAGCCTACACTGATGGAGACCTGGAGCGCTTCCTGAGCAGCGCAGCAGCTGTCTCTAAGGAACACCCTGTAGTCATCTCTAAGTTCATCCAGGAAGCCAAGGTGAGAAGCTGCAAAGAAATCTGGGGGCAGACTCAGGGCCCTAAGGAGACTTCCCTCTGGTCCTGCAGAGTCATAGAAACAATGGGTTGGGAAGGATGGGTCACATCTTGGGCCTGTTAAAGAAAGGGAGCATCGCCCTAAGCAATTTAGAAAGGCCCTGTCTCAAAATAAATATAAAAAAAAGGATGGGGATGTGGCTCAGGGGTCCCTATGTTCAATCCCTGATACTGGGGGGAAAAAAAGTAGAGGGAGCATCCAAGGGAAAGGGCAAGTCTTAGGATGGCTCTTGCCCTACATCACACTGCCTATGTCCCCCACTAGGAGATTGACGTGGATGCTGTGGCCTGTGATGGTGTGGTGGAAGCCATTGCCATCTCTGAGCATGTGGAGAATGCAGGTGTGCATTCAGGAGATGCCACACTGGTTACCCCACCACAAGACATCACCACCAAAACTCTGGAGCGGATCAAAGCCATTGTGCATGCAGTAGGCCAGGAGCTGCAAGTCACAGGACCCTTTAATCTTCAGCTCATTGCCAAGGTAATAAAGGCAAAAGGAAGGGACTAAAGGGCTCTGCAGCTCCTCTATGTTCTGTACCTTCCTGTGGTGCGTCTGTCCTCACCCAAGTAGACAGGAGTACTGCAGGAAAGAGCTCAGTGTTATCAGAGTTAGTGACAGTTGTTCAGGTTCATTAGCTTCAGAATGCCCAGCCTGTGCAGGCCTGACCAGTGTTTCTCTGCCCCAGGACGACCAGCTGAAAGTTATTGAATGCAACGTGCGAGTCTCACGATCCTTCCCCTTCGTCTCCAAGACACTAGGTGTTGACCTGGTGGCCTTGGCCACACGGGTCATCATGGGGGAAAAGGTGGAACCTGTAGGGCTCATGACTGGCTCTGGAGTCGTAGGAGTAAAGGTAAGGAGGATTGAAACCCTTGTGCAGAGAGCTCAATCAGCAGATAAACTGCCACCTACCTAGGCATTGCCAGATGGTGGGGTCATAGATAGTTTTTGTCCCTTTGGAGCTTACTCTCCAGGAATGGGAGGTAAAGGAAGTTGGGTCCAAAAATAGCTTTATTATGGGACAGTCAGATAAACCCACATTATTAAGGTATAAACCAAATGTGCAAGATGGTTAGATACAGAAGAAGCAACTTCCAAGAGGGCTGACCTGGGAAGACTTAGAAGAAGAGGTGGCATTTGAACTGAGTCCCAAGGATTGTGAGGATTTTTGACTTTCAGAGTTTTTTGGGAAAATATCCCAAGATCATTGAACAGATGGAGCAGGAACAGTTAGAAAAGCTTTAGGGCATGTGGAACATAGCATCAGGGAAGGCCAGCATCACTGCAGGTACAATAAGGAGCAAGGACTATGTTTGTCCCTCTCCAAGGGACAACCCAGCCCTCTCTTTCATCCTGCTCTCTCAGGTACCTCAATTCTCCTTCTCCCGCTTGGCTGGTGCTGACGTGGTGTTGGGCGTGGAGATGACCAGTACTGGGGAGGTGGCTTGCTTCGGGGAGAGCCGTTGTGAAGCCTACCTCAAGGCTATGCTAAGCACTGGCTTTAAGATCCCCAAGAAGAATATTCTGCTGACCATTGGCAGCTATAAGGTACCAGAATTACAGAGGGTCATCCCAGGAGTTGGAAATGGAAGACAGAGAGACATTCCCACTTCATGCCTCTGCTTGATTTCAGAACAAAAGTGAGCTGCTCCCAACTGTGCGTCTGCTTGAGAGCCTGGGCTACAGCCTCTATGCCAGCCTGGGTACAGCTGACTTCTACACAGAGCATGGTGTCAAGGTACAACTCCTGCCACCACCCCATACTTCCCTCCTGTGGCCCCAGGCTTGCCTCTCTCTCTTCCTCTGCTTCTGTGATCATGTCATGTTATTAACATGTGATTCATGTATAACAAGTAGGATATACAGGAAAACAAAAAGAAAAAAGTCCTTTGTAGTTTTTTGCACTGTTAATATTCTGGCATATTTTTTTGCCAAGGCTTGCCTGTGTATGTGCCCACAAGCTCATATTGTTTATGGTCCTTGGTAACCTGTCTCATTCCACATACGTTTCCCGTCAAGAAAGATACCTTGCAAATAGCAAATAGAGGTAGCCCTGGTCCCCACTGGGGGTCCTTAATTCCTTGTTATGAACTCCTAGGTCAGCTCTCCTAGTTTTAGGCTGGCCTTCCTGACCCCTGCCATGTTCAGGTTGGCCCTGACCTTAACTCTGGGCCTGCAGGTGACAGCTGTGGACTGGCACTTTGAAGAGGCTGTGGATGGTGAGTGCCCACCACAGCGGAGCATCCTGGAGCAGCTGGCTGAGAATCATTTTGAGCTAGTGATTAATCTGTCCATGCGTGGGGCTGGGGGCCGGCGTCTCTCTTCTTTCGTTACCAAGGGCTACCGTACCCGGCGCCTGGCTGCTGACTTCTCTGTGCCCCTCATCATCGACATCAAGTGCACCAAACTCTTTGTGGAGGTAGCTGAAATGGGGTGCTGGGAGGGAACCTGCTTCTCCTTTGCATGACGTAGGGAGGGAATAGTGAGCACATCCTCAGTATTGGAAAAGGTCAGTGTGAAACAGCATTGCTCTGAGAATGCTTTGTGACTACAGAGGGAGGAGCCTTGGTTTTAGGAAAGCCTGGTCCCTACCCACTACCCCTGGGTCCCCCTTCCATTAAATCAATGTTAACCATGCTCCCCACTTGCAGGCCCTAGGCCAGATTGGGCCAGCCCCACCTTTAAAAGTGCACGTTGATTGTATGACCTCCCAGAAGCTTGTGCGATTACCTGGTAAGTACATCTCTTGGGACACTAGTAGCTGGCACAGAGCCCCTTGGGCTCTACAGGTGGCTATGGGTCCACTCTGCCCTGGACTGTATAGACAGTGAAGGCCTCAGAATCTGTCTCACTCTGAGCCCTTCCTTCCTTAATCCAAGATGCCCTGGTCTGAGGAACTTATATCATTTGCTTTTAATTTTCCCACTATGCCAACTCATTTATGTCCTTCCTATTTCTGAATCTCCCTCTAATATTGCTGTGCCCGTGTTTTCCCAGGACTTATTGACGTTCATGTGCACCTGCGGGAACCAGGTGGGACACACAAGGAAGATTTTGCCTCTGGCACAGCTGCTGCTCTGGCTGGTGGTGTCACCATGGTGTGTGCCATGCCTAATACCCGGCCCCCCATTGTTGATGCCCCTGCTCTGGCCCTGGCCCAGAAGGTGAGCCACTACACCCTGCTTCCTTGGGCCCTTTGCCCTCTTCTTTCCCTGTGGGGCCAGGTGTGATGCTAGGCTGGCCTGTGGGCGTGGGTGTCAGTAGCTTTCTTCTCATGTGAATCCCCTGCAGTTGGCAGAAGCTGGTGCCCGCTGTGATTTTGCCCTTTTCCTTGGAGCCTCATCTGAAAATGCAGGGACCCTGGGTACTGTGGCAGGGTCTGCAGCAGGGCTGAAGCTCTACCTCAATGAGACCTTCTCTGAGCTACGGCTGGACAGTGTGGCCCAGTGGATGGAGGTAGGGAGTACACCTGTGGCAGAAGACCACCAAATGGTATCCCTTGGCTTGAGGACCCCAAAAGCACTGGGCTCTGAGAAAAGAATCAAAGACTCTGCACTCTCCCTCATCAGTTCTTTCTGCCCTCAGCACTTCGAGACCTGGCCATCCCACCTTCCCATTGTGGCTCATGCAGAGCGGCAAAGTGTCGCTGCCATCCTCATGGTGGCTCAGCTGACCCAGCGCCCAGTGCACATATGTCACGTGGCACGGAAGGAGGAGGTGAGAGTGCACCTGAGGTCCTGGTGCCCTGTTGTTTTCCCAGTAACTCTAAAGGTCATGGTAGTCCTTGTGGGGCAGGAGAGGATGGGAGGAGGGCCTTGATCTAGCACCCTGGGCACAGTTGGCTCATAATGCTCTAGGAGAGTTGCCAGCCATGAGAACTTCAAAGGACAAACATGCGGGACCTCCTCCGGATTTCCTCTCTCTCTAGATCCTCCTGATTAAAGCCGCAAAGGCACAAGGACTGCCAGTGACCTGTGAGGTAGCACCCCACCACCTGTTCCTGAGCCGTGATGACTTGGAACGTCTGGGGCCTGGGAAGGGAGAAGTCCGGCCCGAGCTTGGCTCTCGCCAGGATGTGGAAGCCCTGTGGGAGAACATGGCTGTCATTGACTGCTTTGCTTCAGATCACGGTGAGAAGGCCCAGCCTACTCCTCCTTTGTGTCCCAGGTCAAGCTATGGAGCAGCCCTAGCAAGAAAATGTAAGGGGGCTAGACTCTGAACTCCATAAAAACAGGATCTTGATCTGTGTAGGACCCCAGCCTCTAATTTACTGCCTGGTCCGTGGTAGGTACTTGACAAATACTTGACTGAGAGAATAAGTGTGAGTCTTTTGTAAATGAGAGAATACATGGGCACAGGTGTGGGAGGACAGTGTTCCCAGTTCCCTGGGCTCCAATTCCCAGGGGAAAAGAAAAAAAAAAGCATTGAGGTTGGTAATACAAGACTACTGGAAGTACAGCCCTGGGGTGTGAATCCCCAGGTATTGAGGTGACTCCCTGCCTCCTCAGAAGGTAACCTCTTTCTTTCTCCAGCCCCCCACACGTTGGAGGAGAAGTGTGGGCCCCAGCCTCCACCTGGCTTCCCTGGGCTAGAGACCATGCTGCCATTGCTGCTGACAGCTGTGAGCGAGGGCCGCCTCAGTCTAGATGACCTGCTGCAGCGATTGCATCACAATCCTCGGAGGATCTTCCACCTGCCCCAACAGGAGGACACCTATGTGGAGGTGTGTGGGCGAGGGCCCCAAGCGAGTGGGGGACTCTAGCCCTTGGTCTGTTCTCTGGTATGACCTCTCCTTCTTGTAACCACACCCTCTGGGCAGGTGGATTTGGAGCATGAGTGGACAATTGCCAGCCACATGCCCTTCTCCAAGGCCCGCTGGACACCCTTTGAAGGGCAGAAAGTGAAGGGCACCATCCGCCGTGTGGTCTTGCGAGGCGAGGTTGCTTATATCGATGGGCAGGTGCGTGTGTGGCCCCTACCCGATCTCAGTAATGACCTCTGTGGTTTTCGTTTTCTTCCCTGTGCAGCACATCTACACAATCCCACTGCCCCCTGCAGCTGACCCTGCATCAGCTGCTTGCTGATGTCCACCTTTAGAATCCCAGTCATGGTGTTCTCTGTTCCTTTCTCATGCCCCACCCCTGCCTTCTGTCTGCAGGTGCTGGTGCCCCCGGGCTATGGACAGGATGTACGGAAGTGGCCTCAGGGGGCTGTCCCTCAGCCCCCACCCTCTGCCCCTGCCACCAGTGAGATAACCACGGTATCACACTGCTCCTGGGCTGGGGCTTGTGGGGTGCCCAAGGGTAGGACCAACAGTTTGAACATTTTCATTGGTGGTCAAGGGCTCTACACTTGACCACTAAAATGCCTCCTGCCTCTCTCTCTGCCTCCTGCAAAACAAAGTTGACTATTAGGAGGCTGCCTGTGAGTGTCACAAACCCACTGCTCATCCAGCCAGGGTTCTGTCTAGAACCCTGCTGCGGGGTTAACACACACCTCTAAGAAGCCAGTTTGTCACCTATTGACAAAATAACACCAGAAGGATGGGGCCAAGGGGAGATGACATGGAGAAAAATGCACACACACAAGGGACAGCTCTTCCTGTGGGACTGTGAACTGTGGTTAGATTCATTACCTTTCAAAACACTGAGCCCATGTCACCACTCCAGACACCTGAAAGACCACGCCGAGGCATCCCAGGGCTTCCTGATGGTCGCTTCCATCTGCCACCTCGAATCCATCGAGCCTCCGACCCTGGTCTGCCAGGTAAGAGAGGGCTTCCTGTGGCACAGGAGAAAGGCCACTCTGACTAAAGTGTGTAGGGACGGGCTTCTCCTGCATTCTGTGTCCAAGATCAGGACTCAGTTGCCCAGGAACTGGTTCAGGCCCCTCCTCCCAGCATTTGCCTGTCCTTCTCTCCATCCCTTTGTCCTAGTTGTTCCTCATTTGCCTAAGTAAATCACCACAGCTTGAGGTAAACCTCCCACAGTTGCTTCTCACAGCCCTTTTTTTTTGTTATGGGCAGCTGTGTTCCTGCGCCCGGGAGCTGGGATCCCACAGGGCAGCAGAGTATGGGGTAAATCCTGGTTGCTGATTGGTGTGAGCCTGGCCATTCCTCTGCCTAGGATCCCTGTGCCAAGGGGGAAGGCCCTGGGAGGGCACCACTATTCCCATACAACAGAACCCCAGAGCTGCTGCACCCTCTCACCTTCCCCTAACCTGCTGTAGCTACTGTCGTGTGAGGTGGTTTAACACAGGTGCTGTGAGGCAAAGTTCCTGGGAAAATTGGTGCTCTCTAGACCACAGCTGAAAATTGGCATCTGTCCTGTTGCCCTCTTTACAGCTGAGGAGCCAAAGGAGAAGCCCTCTCGGAAGGCAGCTGAGCCAGGTAAGACTCCACTCTTGGCACACACTCATCTTGGGGACACTCCACTCTGGCCTGGGTAGGAGGAACCCTCTGACCAGCTTCTTCTGCCCCGTCCCTCACTGCAGAGCTGATGGGAACCCCTGATGGCACCTGCTACCCTCCACCACCAGTACCTAGACAGGCGTCACCCCAGAACCTGGGGACCCCTGGCCTGCTGCACCCCCAGACCTCACCCCTGCTGCACTCATTAGTGGGCCAACATATCCTGTCTGTCAAGCAGTTCACCAAGGATCAGGTGCCTGGGGGAGGGAGGGCAGGGATACCCAGAGCTTTGAGGATTTGGAAAGTTGGGGCCAGGACCTCCAGGGGCTGCTCAGCGCCTTTCCCTCTGACTTGGGGTTTTTCTTAGATGTCGCATCTGTTCAATGTGGCGCACACACTGCGTATGATGGTACAGAAAGAGCGGAGCCTCGACATCCTCAAGGTTGGGATCAGGGTTGTGGGCTGAGGTTCCCCGCCATTATCTGTCATTAGCCCCCGTTGGGGATGGGATATGCAGTGGTCAGAGGGGATCTTCCTGTCCCTGCCATCAGGTTCTTTTGTGTGCCTCCAGTCCCTGCATTGTCATAAGCTCGGCCCTCTGTTCTGGGAGGGCCTGCTGCTCTAGACCTGATCTCAGCAGGTAGTTAGTTGACATGGGGACCTGAGCACTAGAGCATCAGACCATACTTGGGGTCATCTGGTCTGTGCCAAGTGGTCATGGGAGAAAGCTGTGGCCTTTCCTCCTCTGCTGAGTTATTCACACTCAGTGATGCTTTTTGGAGGCAGAATGCTTAGCTCAGAGACACACTAGCGGTAGAAATATCAAGACTGTGACAGGTCACAGGGGAGGTTTGGGTAAAGAGGGATCCCCTCAACTCTCTTTGATATAAACTGGAGAGGTGAGCTCTGTCCTGTTCCCCAAGATGAATGTGCACACATGCCTTCCTCATCCTCTCCCCAGGGAAAGGTCATGGCCTCCATGTTCTATGAAGTGAGCACACGGACCAGCAGCTCTTTTGCAGCGGCCATGGCCCGACTCGGGGGTTCTATGCTCAGCTTCTCAGAAGCCACATCCTCGGTCCAGAAGGGTGAATCCCTGGTTGACTCGGTGCAGACTATGAGTTGTTACGCTGATGTCGTCGTGCTTCGGCACCCCCAGCCTGGAGCAGTGGAGGTGAGGCCAGCTGAGATGCGTTGATTAGGCTGAACCCAAGGACATGGGGTCCCTTCTGCCTCTGTTTCATGTCTTATTTGGGCCACATGGGTGAGGGGACCCAGGAAGAGAGGGCTGGATTGGGGAGGGGCCTCTGAGTTGCAGAAGGCAGGATTCTCCTTCCTCGTTCCATTCTTACAGCTGGCAGCCAAGCATTGCCGGAGGCCAGTGATCAACGCTGGAGATGGGGTTGGAGAGCATCCCACCCAGGCCCTGCTGGACATCTTCACCATCCGGGAAGAGCTAGGGACGGTCAATGGCATGACGGTGAGGGCAGTGACAGGGATTGGAGCCCTGCCAGGGGAGGTTCTGGAGAGAAAAGCAGTGGTTTCTCTAGTCCGGGCTATACTATACTCTGGAGATAGGCTTTGAAGTGGTGGCAGTGGTTCTCAATCTGGGTCCCTCTGGTGATGGTGTTCCTCTTCTAGATCACCATGGTGGGTGACCTGAAACATGGACGCACAGTGCATTCCCTGGCCTGCCTGCTCACTCAATACCGTGTCAGCCTGCGCTACGTGGCACCTCCCAGCCTGCGTATGCCATCCAATGTGTGGGCTTTTGTGGCCTCCCGTGGCACCAAGCAGGTGAGACTCTCACTGTCCAGCAAGCTTAGGGACCTGGGTTGAGTAGTCAGAACCCAGCTCTACATTCCCCATGGCTCTGCCTTCCCCTCCAGGAAGAGTTTGAGAGCATCGAAGAGGCGCTGCCTGACACTGACGTGCTGTACATGACTCGGATCCAGAAGGAGCGATTTGGCTCTACCCAGGAGTATGAAGCTGTGAGTGCCGGGCTTGAAGAAGAAACAGGGCTGGAGCTTGGGAGGGCTGGGCATGGGCTGGGGCAGGGCCATTAAGCCTCAGGTCCCTTAGTTGATGTAGCTGCATGTGGATATAGAAGGGACACTGGAGGAGCCCAAATTGTGTCCTCTATAGCCATCACTGCCCTGAAGTGCTAACAGGGACCCCATCTGCCTTGCAGTGCTTTGGCCAGTTCATCCTCACTCCCCACATCATGACTCGGGCCAAGAAGAAGATGGTGGTGATGCACCCAATGCCCCGAGTCAATGAGATAAGGTGATGTGGAATCAAAACTGGAGATTGCCTGGAGTTGGCGGGGGGGGGGGGGGTGTGCTAGTCCTGAGCAGGCCTTCTGTGAGCTGCATAGTAACTCTTCTCCTTGTCTTGCAGCATGGAGGTGGACTCAGACCCCCGAGCAGCCTACTTCCGCCAGGCTGAGAATGGCATGTACATCCGCATGGCTCTGTTAGCCACTGTGCTGGGCCGTTTCTAGGCCCCAGTTTCCTTGGCCCCTTGTCTTCAGGCCCAGCTGCTGGGCAAGGAATCCCAGTGCCCCCCACGGGGGCAGCACACTTAGCAAATGTAGCTCACATTCACATATGCACTCACGTGGTTACCAACTTCAGGCTCTAGACTGGAGGTCTCTGGCACAGGGTGCATCCTCAGATACCGGGACCCTGTCTGCCACATCTCCATTCTTGCACCGCATATCTGTACAGTTACTTTTCTACTGACTAATAAATAGCCAAGCTGCTTCAGTTCCTGCTTCTTCATGAGTTATCACAGGCTTTAGCATTCTCTGCTAAAGCCACATTCTCTGTGTGGTAGGATGAGAGACCCACAAGTCCTGACAAACAGCAGTGCCATCTTCCTGGATGCTGGGTGAATACAGCTCACCATAAAAGTAAGGCTGTGCATTGGGGCTGGACCGATGTGGTTTATTATCTTTCAGGCCCTTACTTTTCCCTCCTGTTTTTGACCAGTCCTCTCCTTCAGTGGATAAGGCACCCATTTCATCCTCAAAACCTCACCCTGGAGTTCTCTCACTGTTAGGAGCGCCCCTCCTTCCATCCCTGGGAGCCTCTGTCTGATGTTGGCTAGAAGGGCAGAGCCTTGGAGGCCTGAGGAACATTTGGCTGGAGACCCTGGGGTAGGGCACAGGGTGAAGTAGCCTGTGTATCTACAGGTGAAGTCTTGTGTGGAACAGCCATTACATCCCATGCAGTTTAGTAGCATTAGAGGAGTCTCATTTCTTGTTGCAACAGACTTTAACTTGGCAAACTCTGGGCCCAAGGCACCATGCACAGTGGGTATACAAGGTAAACAGTTCTCACCTTCAATTTTTAGCCTCTTGTTGAGGCACTCCATGAATCTATAGGTTAACCTGTTTCACCTTGGCACATGGTGGTCCAAACTCTTCCCAGGCTCTACAGGAAGAGCCTACTTCACCCAGAGCTATTAGCATGTTACAGAGATAGGAAAAGGGAAGGGCCCCATTTTTTGAAAACTTGGTATAAGCAGGAATTTCACACCTAGTCTCATTTAATCTCATACCAGCCTTCCAACTATTTTTCAGATGTGGAGATGGGCTCAGAGAAATTGGTGGATGGCTTCTCAGACTACTGGCCACCAGACTGCTTGACTTGAAACCCACCTTTCTATTGAAAAGGAAAAGGTTTCTGACTTTAATGCCATCCAAACAGAATTTTGCAGGGATCAGTATGGATAGCAGTCAAAGGCCCATTGGAGTCGGGGGTGGAACTGATTCTGAGAGGAAGAGATTCTGATGAGTGAACAAAAGGACAAAGGAGCAAGAACCATATGTACAACACAGTTTGCCATACAGTGAGGAGATGGAACACGTGCAGCAGAGGATTCCTGCTGTGTGATGTTTGGAAGCTTTGAGAGTCTAACGGCAGACCTGTGAGGTTTGAGTGTTGATTCCAACAGATAAAGAATTAATAATCTGGCTGATGTTTGAAGAAGGGTAGGGCTAGATGTGATGCTGTGTCCTCTAGAGAGCTGGGATCTCCAGTTCCGCTAACGTGAACCCTTTCCAGTCACTGAATCCTGTTCAGCCAGTTCCTTGGGTAACTGGGGGACTTGAGTTAGTAAATAGTATCATTTATAGAACTCTTCTTTCCAGAGCTTCAGTCTCCTGCTTAAACTATTCTCATAAGTCAGAATATTTTCCCCAGTCTTGTCACAGATTTCTGCAGACCTGGGATCCTTGTCCCCAAGTGGAAGCCTTGTCTTCTGCCAGGCGGCATGCTCATTCTCCTCAGTGGCAAAGTGGTGGGAGGTGTTCCTGCCCTTCTCCTTTCTTTGGCTTCCCTAATCATAACACAGCTCTAAGTTGAATAAACTTTCCCCTACAACCAGAAGTCAGGTCTTAATACACTGGGAAAGAGAAAGAAGATATCAGCAAAGAACAAAAACAGCCCTTTAATAATAAAACAAAATTCTCATGTCTGAGCTTGTTCCACATCCACTGAAAACCATCCCCACGTGTTCCATGTGATTGTCATTAACCATAGGCTTTAGTTTTTGTTTGCCTTTCCTCCCAAGATGCTCAATACTGAAGAGATTTGACCTATTTAATTTTTTGAAAACAGTTAACAGTTCTAATTATGTGTCAAGCACTATTTAAGCATCTTAAAAATATTAATATGACACTTGCATGAACCCTGTAAATCTGCCCCCACCCTCCTGAATAAAGTCCAAACTAATGTTTACTTGTTACCACTGCAAAGTCATCCTCTCTCCAACTCCTCTGCAATCCTTGGGATGGAATAAATCTCAAAATAGTTGGTCCACCCATGTCTGATTCCTGACTGATCACTAATTGTAAATGTGGACAACTGGGTGTACCTTAGAGTTTTAATTAGAAAGGGTAGAAATGGAAGTTCCCAGTATAAAACTGATAGATGTCTAATTCTGGAACAATATCCTAGTCACTGTGGGGAGACACTGGTAGAGCAAGGAATGAGGGCCAGGGTGAAATGAGTGCTCAGGGAAGACTGGCAGCAACACCTGAGAGGTAGAGGCGGGGAGTCATTCCACCATCAGGGAGGGTGATCAGGAATTGGTTGCAGTAAATGCAAATGGTAGGTGAAGAGGGTCAGGGTTGAGACAGGAATGATGTCACAAAATATTAAGGGGGAAGAGAGAAATGATCAGAGGGCTAACGTCTGATTTTCAGAAATGTGAAGGAATGCTAGAGACCTCCAGGAGGCCCCAAATTCAAGTGTGAGGTAAAACAAAGGCTGAGGCAAGGACACTCCCAGCAGACATCAGCTCAGTGCTTGTGGTGGGACGGTAGGTGCCAGGTCTCATGAGGGCCTGGTTACTGATGGACTAGTTTAGAAGCTGAAATCACTTGCTAAGAGACAAGGAAAAAAGAGGTGTTGGGACTGGGACCCGAATGAGCCTTTAAAAGGATGTAAACCTGAGATGAGTCCAAAGGAGATTAAGAGTTGCCAGGTGGCAGGGCTCAGGAGGAATGCAGGCCCCGCAAATTTCTAGTGGCAGTAGGCATGTCACCCACCATGGAGGACCTTAGAAATACAAATTATTGCCTCCTTGAGAGACACCAGCATAGTTACTAACACATTTTGGCAAATGCACCCAGGGAAGTCAGTGGTTTGTTGGCCCATTGGTGGTTGCTGAGGTCAAAGAAGACATTTGTGGCTTTGTATTGACTTGGCAGCTGGGGATGGGTCATTGGCTCCATGCCCATCTTGTTCACCATCCCTCCATCCATTCATTCGTTTACCAACAGTCATCACTGAGTGTATGCTCAGCACTAGGCTGTGAGCCGGGGGCTGTGGAGGCAAGCCCAAGGTCAACTTGACTTCCTTAAAGGAGAGCACCACTTGCAGGGCATTCACCCAGCCAGCACTGCCACTGCACCTCCCAGAAATTCTGTGTGGCTCAGTTTTGGTCAGCGTCTGAAAACTTTTTATTTTGGTAAGTTTTGCTGTCCCTTTTATTTTGCAGTTTTGGTTCCCTTTTGTTTGTTCCCAGGTTTTGGGCTGCAATGATAGCCCACCATGGGGTCAAAAGAAATCAGAGACTGGGATCAGAGGTTAGGGCTAATTGGATCCTATCTGCTGAATGAACTTCCCCGGCCTCAGGATGCTGTAGCCAGAGCGCAGGTGAGCAGGGCTGGAGCAGTGCATAGGAAGTGGTAGCAAAAGGAGAGAGGGGCTGGGGGTGGGGGCTGAAGGAAGGAGGTACAGGTCCTGGCAACTGGGCCCCTCCTTCCTACCCACTCTCCCCATATGCTTTTTATCACCAGCTCTGGCCACAGGTCCACTGTCTTGGGATTATGTGTGACCACAGCTGCATTTGGGCCCTCAGACTTTGCCCCACTGGGGCCAGGAACTGCCCAGCACCAGTTGGAAGGTATCGACCAGGTGCTGATGGGTCAGCCCTGAGGTACAGACAATGAGGTCCTGGGAACTCCCTGAGTTTGAAGGAAGGAAAGTTAGGGGTGTAAAGTCCTTCAACTATGAAAGAAATGCTCCACAGAGGTGGGAGAATCTGCCAGGAAGAGGACAGGGATCCTTTCCACCCTTCCCATAGTGACTCTGGTCCAGAGATTCCCTCCAGACTTCTGGTTGCCTCTGCTGCTATGGGCCTCAGGGGGGCAATGCTCCCACTGACAGTCTGGGTCTGGACACCAGGGTGGGCTGCAGGACCCTCTTTCAGATTAGTCAGCACTGAAGTCCCTAAAGGGGCTGGATGTGGATATTGCTTTGCCAGTTACCCTGGGCTTCCAAAGAGCAGGCTGCTCCCTGCTCTTCCAGGTCTTTAGCTTGCATGTCTCAGACACGGCCCTCCCTGGGCCTTCCCAGTGAATTGTCTAGAGAGGAGAGCAGAGCCTGTCCCTCCACCAGCTGGGTGGCCCCAGATAGTCTCTGCAGCTTCTCAGATCCATGATCTCCTCTCTGGCTAGTCCATCTGGCCCCTTGGTCTCTAGTCTCTTAAAGAGTCTCCCAACTGTGCTTTCAGTGTGACAAACTCGGCTCTCTCCTCCTCTCCACCTCATTCCTGTTCAGCTCCCTTTGGCTCCCTTTCCTCCAGTCTCTCTGCCTGCAAGCTGGCCCTTGCCTCCCCAGTTACTCAGCTGTGTAAAGAGCCGCCAGGGCTGATGGATGGGTACTCCCTCCTTATTCTCCCGCTGGCCTCCCCTCATGCAGCCCCTCCCCTCACCTCTCCCACTACCTCCTATTGTATGTTATTTTATCACCAGGGAATGGCGTCCCGAGGAAAGGACTTCTAGATAAGCAAAGAGGAGAAGGTGGGTTGAGAATGATGAGGAGGGGTGGAGCATCCCCTGCAGATAAGGATTCCTCCCAAGGGAGGGAGAGCCAGTGAATAAGGAGGCCAGTTTCCTGGTCCTCCTGTCCTTCCCCATCTGTGACAGTGATGCCTGAAGGGCAGAGAGGCAGAATAGCAAGGAAAAAGGATTGGGGACTTTCAGCAGCCAGAACAAAGTTTGAATCTCAGTTTTGACCCTGTTTAGCTACATGATCATGGACAGTAAGCCTCAGTTTCTCCATCTGTAAGGTGTAAATACTACCTACTCACAGCGCCCTGCACAAAGTGTAAACTCAGTAAATGTTGGTTCTTGCCCCTGCAGTTAGCATGCTGGGTCACCCTATTCCCTTGAAATTTCCCCCCTCATCTTGGATTCCAACCCAAAGCTAACCTTTATACTGGGCACATTTCCAGCCACAGTATCAGGGAATCTTTATCTTACCATTAGGAAAGGGGAAATGCAGAGAGGTTAACTGTGTCAAGAATCAGCAGAGGCAACACCAGAGCAGAAAAACTTGGTCCCAAAGCCCCAGGGGCTGGGCATGCTAGCGAAGAGGTGGCTGGGAAGCTGAGAAAAGGTTGCAGAAAATTCACCTGGGAATGAGCTTCAATAGCCTAGGGTGGCTCAGGAGCCAGGGATCTACTCCTGCCCACCACTGGCTGTGTGAGACTGGGAAGTCCTTTCCTTCTCTGAGCCTCATCTTGCAGGGTATGGGGCAGCCAATGAATGGTATGCCTGGGTCTCTTTCTGCCCTGCATATTCTGTTTCCTCACCTGCACTGGGCACCTAGGACAGCCCTTGAGTAAAGCTCTTCACAGGGTGATCATCTTGCCCTCTTCTTTCCCGCCCTCCTTTCCTCTTCTCCATTTCCTCACTCTTCCCCACCCCCATCCTGTCACTTGGGGCCCATAATCAATGAGACATAAAATGAGAAAGTGTCAGGAACTAGCAAAGCGTGGTGAGCAGCTGGGGCAATCTCCCATAGCCTGCCTGAGTGGGTGGACCCCCAGCTTTTGCCCCAGCCCAGCCTCCACACCCTGCCCAGCCATTGGGGGGGCCCAGCCTGGGGCCTATTTTCAATGAGTCGAAAAGCTTCATCTAAAAAAACATCATGAAATCCGTGTATATTGACATGGAAAGATGTGTCAGGATTTAGATGCTTCTCACCCCCATTTATGTTATCACATAAACACATCAGTATGCACAAAAATGTGGATGGACGGACCCCTGCTGACTAGCATATACCTCTGGGAGTAAGATCGAAACACTCACCTACTTCAGATACTGCCTTTGTTGGACCTTTAAAACAAGCATATATTACTTTTATAATAAAAGTATTTCCATTATGGGGAAAAATCTTCACAGAAACATGTATGGGCTAATGAAAATGCCCAGTCTAAAAGCATAGATACTGGTTTTGTGTGTGTGGCGCTAGGATAGAATCCAGGGCTGCTCCAGTACTAAATCATATCCCCAGACCTTTTTATTTTGAGACAAAAGTCTGGCTAAGTTGCCCAGCTGGCCTCAAACTTGGGGTCTTCCTATCTTAGTTTCCCAAGTAGTTAGGATTACAGGTACACCCTACTGAGTTGCTTTTTTTTTTTAATGAGATGATCAATATTTTCTTAGTGTGGCTGGTCTGTAAGACTAAATCTTCAGAAATCTGTAATTTTTAAAAGTACTTTTTAGTTGTAGATGGACACAAAATCTTTATTTATTTTTATGTGGTGCTGAGAATCGAACCCAGTGCCTCACATATGCGAGGCAAGCGCTCTACCACTGACCTATAGTCCCAGCCCAGAAATTTGTAATTTTTAAGACAAAGGAGACTAAATATAAAAGAGGCCCTTGATGTGAAGGCTGGTTTATGACAACCAAGCCCACAGCAAACTGGAAAAGAATATTTCTTGGCAAAATTTACCAATATAGAAAAGCTTGTGCATAGGAAGAAAAGAGGAAGGAGGAAAGGGACAAGAGGGAGGGGACAATTTTTGTCCAACGAAGACCAAAATGTTCTTTTTCAGGCTCATGTATTTCCCAGGTTGTTCTCAGAAAGAACAGGGACTCTTTGCTCTGTTGTGGAAAGCTTACTGAAGACAGCAACCCCGGATACCCCATGTCTCTTCCATGGACAGGGAGATCTTAGTGCCTGAAACTAGGAAGAATGTCCTCCTCCAAAGTCACTGATGATGTGGCTGTGTCAGAGGCAACAGGAGCTGTCACTTCTCCCCACCCCTGCATTCCGGCCATGGTTGCTCCTGTCACCCTCTTGCTGTCCCAGAGATGTGCATCCACACATAGCCCACACCTGGGCTCAGGATTGCCACCCTCCGCATAAGTACTTTACACAGCATAAGGACCAAGTCCACTGGGCTCTGTGGTCCAACTCCACTCCCGCAAAGGCACCCAGCTTCCCTGCAACCAGCCTGAAGGAATCCTGCCTCCTGGAGCCTTTAAGCATGAACAGTTCCCCAGAATCCTTGCTTCACTCCTAGCCTGCAAGCTTTCTCTTGCCACCAAGCCCAGGCATATGGGGACTCTCCCTGAACCAAGGACCACGCTGGAGCATGCTGTGAAACAGAGAAAGGGAGGAAAGAGGCTGGTGTATCTCTGCCTCTTTCTGAATGAGGGTGGAGGGCTAGGAAGGGACATGAGGGCCATGGGAGGTCACTCCAGCTGCGGAGTCTGTCAGTTGATTCCCACGCTGAGTCACACGGGGCTGGAGGATGCAGTCAGACACAAGTTTATTGGTGGAGCTGCAGCAAGAGTCCTCCCTCCCATGGGAGAGCCAGCTAGGGGCACAGCACCAACAGAGGGATGGACAGACAGACTCCCAGACAGACACATGGGTGGAGCAGACTCATAGAGACCATAGCACAGCCACACAGGCAGAGACACCAAGGCCACAGCACCAAGGAACACACACACAGACAAAACCACAGGGCTAAGACACATGGAGAAAGTGCAGGCTTTGGGACCCCTGCATAGACAGAGCGAGGGCCACATGGGGAGGGGGCCCCTGCTGACCTCCCCAGGCATAGGCACACCAAGAGCACGGAGAGGCAGATGACCCAGCCACACAGCCAGACAGGCTGCCACACAGACACATGGATTGCACAGAAAGGACATGCGCGGCTCTCCAGGCTGTGGGGAGCAGGGACTGTGGGGGCTTCTTACATCCCCCTGCCTCTGACCTGCTTCCAGCTGTTCAGCCTGACTCCCACCCAACACTCCCCCCCACACACACTTTGGTCTTGCTCACTGGGGCTGGAGCTGGGGCGTTTGGCAGGTGGAAGAGGGAGAGAGGAAAAGGTATGGGCCCAGCTCCATTCCTTCTCCGTGACCAGGGAGGCAGGTGCTGAGAGTCCAGGACTGAGCCTGGGCCTGGCAGTGGGGTGAGGGTGGGGCTGTGGCTCAGGCTTGGGGTGGCTCCTGGCAGCGTGGACACCGGGCCATCTCAGATCTGTACCGCTCGACCTGCAGGGTACAGCTGGAGATTCCAAACCGGGAGTAGAGCCGGGATGATGCTTCTTTCAGGACAGCCTCAGGGTCAGCTGTGGAGTCTGTGGGAGAGAGATAAGAGGCAGCCTCAGTCCCCAGGGAGTCAGACCAGGCAGGCTGTGATAAGGACAGAGTGAAGGGGGCCTGAGGGCTGCGTAGCCTTAAAGCTAGGCATGAATGGCGCACTTGCTTTTCTTTCTGTATTGTATGAATAGCATAAAATCATCAAAGAAAATGTCAGAAAGACTCACCCTAATAGACCATGGTTAACACACTAAACTGTTCCTACTATTCTATTTTCTTCTACCTTTGAGTATTAACATACAGCTAGATGTTTCATCAACCACACCACCCGGCTTTCCAGGACAATTCAGATGTTAAACATTCTGTCTCATTGTCCTGCTAGAGTTACCATCAAGTATCCCACAAGTTATGATATTTTTAGCATCTAAATTGCATGCCTCTGATTGCTTCTTGCATCTGGAAGAAACTCAAAAATTCTTTGTCAGCTCATGAGTCACTGTATATATTTTTAATAGTTGAATCATAATGTAGATATAATTTTATATTCAGCTTTTTTCTCAGCATTATACCATAAACATTTTTCCTAGTTGCCATACAGACTTCATAATTGTCATTTTTAATAGTGATGTGATATCCCACTGAGTGGCATAAGTTAACTGTGCCCCATCACTAGACCTATAGATCCTAGTGGTTTTTTAAAGGATTGTTGGTTTCTAATACTACCTCAGAAAGGGTGAAACCTCCCCCAGAACACAGTGTCAAGGCCTCCTTCTTTCTAGTGTGTGTGTGACAGAGAGAAAGAAAGATCAAGAATGAAACAATCCCCAGTAATTCAGCCTACTGTCACATGTTGAGGGCCAGAGGATGGTTCCAGGAAGGTAATGGTTGGGGCCAGTGTAGACTCACCAATGGCCAGGTGTGCAGAGGCAACATGGTAAGTAAGTGTCAAGGCCCACAGGTGCAGCTCATGGGTTGCGCGGACTCCTGGCACCGACAGCAGTGTATCTCTTACAGGTTCAAACCCCACACCGCTGGGGGCACCTGCAACCAGCACCATAATGTCTTACTGCTAGGGCTGCTCTTGCCCAGAGGCAGTCCCCCCAGACTCCGCCTCCCTGATCCTATATCCACGGGCCATGTGGACCTCCGTGATCTGCCCTGTGTCCCAATCCTTCTTTCACTAATAGGTCTCATGACTCAGCCTTTGTACACTCCTTCAGAGAAAAGAGGGGCGGCCCAGTGCTGGGGTTTTGTCAGAGAGGCCTCTGGGGTGGGAAGCAGTAGCTTTGGATTCACCTTCCATGAGGATGTGAAGAACATCTCGGAGGGTGGGGGCGGTGGATCCAAGGGCACAGATGGAGAAGAAGAAAGTGCTGATGGGGTCAGCCGCCTTGTACTGAGGCTATGGAGAAAGAGATCCTTAAGCCCAGGAAACAGGGACCTCTAGAGGAAGGTCTTGGGGGAATCAGACAAATAAGAGGTGAGAGGGGAGCCCTGCAGAGGGGGAACAGGAATGTGACCCAGGGCAAGAAGAGGCTGGGAGCTGGGAGCCTGAAGGAGGCTGTCAGAGGCTGAGGGTTTCTGAAGGAGGGGCTGGGACTTGGAGTGAGAAGGAGGGCTGGGGTAGGCCTCCACAGGTGGTACCTTGAAGTAGATGAGGACAGAGGCAGCCAGTACCCCGAAGCTCTGCACGAGGTCCCCCAACACATGCACGAAGGCCGCCCGGACGCTGGTGTTCCCCATGGACAGGGGGTCACCAGGCCCTTCTTCCAGCGGTGCATACTCTGCCCCGCTAGAACTGTGGCTGTGGGAAGGCCCAGCCTGGTGCAGCACAAAGGCCATTCTGAGGGGAAAGCAGAGCAGCTCAGCACAGGCAGCCTCTCTGACCTCCTCTGCCCCGCTTCCATGCCACCTCCTCCCACCGCCCCAGGAACCCAATCTACCTGTGTTCCCAGCCCCAGGAAGAAACCAGCATTGCCTAAGAGAGATAAATAATGCAGCCTGGGGGAAACAATACTGGACTTGGTGCCAGAGACATAGATTCAAATCCTGGCCTTACTAGTTAATTAGCTGTATGACCTGGACAAGTCACCTAGACCCCCACCAGAATCTTTTACACTCATGGAAAACAAGGAATAATACTACCAACTTCAAAGGGTGATTTGAGGTTTAATTGAGATTATACCGATGAAAGACCCCCAAAGGGGCGAGTACACAGCAGGCCCTTTACAAATGTCTGTTCATTCTGAATTATAGGTCTCTGCCCTGGCCCCTTTTCTAGCTGACCCAAAGCAGACAGTGGAGAACCGTGTGTGGAAGAGCCAGCTCTCTCATCCTGGAGGAAGAGCCCTCGCCCTGAGTCCCACATAGTGCCTGCTCCACACTGGAACGTACATCATATTGGCACAGACTGCAATGCTGGCGGTCAGCAGCATGGGCTCTGCCTCGATGTGGTAGTCACTGTGCAGCAGGCGGAGGAAGGCCAGGTACAGGAGGACACCAGTGACCATCCAGAGGGAGACCACAGAGGCCAAAGCCCCCAGAGTCTCTGCAGGGGGAGACAAGCTGTCAGAGACATGCTCAGGACCCTGAGAGGTGCTTTCTGCAACATTTAGGGGCATTGGGTCATGCAGGGCCTTACCTGAGCGGTGCCAGCCAAAGGTCATGGTGCGGGACGCTGGCCGGGCAGAGAGCCAAAGGGAGAAGAGGCTGCCCATCATGCTACCCACATCTGCCAGCAAGTGGACGGCATCAGTCATAATGGCCAGGCTGTGTGCCAAATACCCACCTGCAAGGGCAAAATTATGTGAAGTCTAGTTCCCTTTAGGAAGTATCACATAGTTTGTGCTCACAGACACAGAAAATAAATAGAGGAGAACACACAAAAATGAAAACTGGAGGCCTGGGGTTGTAGCTTAGTGGTAGAGCACTCGCCTAGCACATCCAGGTTACTGGGTTGGATCCTCAGCACCACATAAAAATAAAATAAAGGCACTGTGTCCAACTACAACTAAAACAAAATAAAAGAAAACTGGTTTTTTTGGGTGTGATTAAGGGCGGGTTTTTATTTATTCTTTTCATGCATCCATGTTTTCAGGTTTTTCTACAATGATATTCTATTTTAATAAAAAGACACAGCTTTTTTAAATACCAGCCAACACGGAGAGGTCAGCCCTGGCCTGCCAGCACTGCCATCACTCACCCTGAACCCCCCTTGAAGTTTTGTCTTTAATACCACCCCTCTTCCCGCCTCCTGAGTCCTGGGCACACCCCTCCCACCCTTCCACCTTCCGCCTCTCCACTCAGGAATCCCTGGACTGGCCCAGGTTGGAGAGCTGCTCCCCACTTACCAACCACCTCCCCAGTCATGAAGACGACACACACAGCACAGGCGGCGTACAGCTGCTTCCGCGCCCGCATTCTCTCAGGCGTGAGGCCCGGCGGTGGCATGGAGTCCCTGTGGCAGTGGTGGAAGGGCATCTCCACAGGCTTGGGCTCCTCAGGGAGGGGCTCCGAGGGCTCTGTGAAGAGACTGAGAGGGCAACACCATTCCACCTGGAGTCTGGCCCCTGTCAGGCTGACCTGCTCATTCCCAGGTCCTCATCCCCCATGCTGGCCTCAGCAAATGCTGACCATCTCCCGCACTTTCCCTAGGCCGGGTCATGCCCTAAGCCTTGTGGACAGACGGAGGCCATTAAATAGTTTAGACCCTGACCTCCCTTTTCCTTCCATATACAGAGCCACAGAATTTCACAGCTGTAAGGCATCTTACAGATGAATGGTCCCATCTAACAATTTAATAAAGAAATGAGAAGTGTGAGGCTCAGAGCAGGAAAGGACTGATGGGGGCCCCATAGTTGGCTGGTGGTAGAGTTGACAGTAGAACCCAACCAAATTAATTTGCTATGATAGGCACCACCAGGAAGACACAATGAGTGGGACATCCTTCCTGGTCTCTGGGAGGTCTTGATGAGCAAGATGAATGTGCACTTAGACACCATGATACAGCCCAGGGCGGCTATTGGCAGCAGAGCACCTCTCAGGTGAGTTCTAGTGAGGAAGGCAGGGAAACAACTGACGGAGGCAACATGAAGAGGCTCTTGAAGAATGGGAAGGACTTTGATAGAGATGAGTGAATGTGCCAGGCAAAGGCAACATGAAGGGACACTGGTGTGATAATGTGGAGCAGGACTCAGCACATGAACATGGCTCTCCCAGCCCTCTTCCTGGTGCTTCCACTCCCAGAGCCTGCCCTCCCTATCTAGATACTCAGCAAAAGTGCTGTCCTTTCAGAGAGGAGTAGAATATTGAGACCCAAAACATCTGAGATTCCCAGCTCAGAAAACTGATGGCTCCAGAGCTGAGGCTGTCATAGGAAGAAGAGCTGCAGCCTGCTACGGCTGGAGATGCTGGTATGGGAGCACTGGTTTGGAGTCTGCCACAGGTTAACTGGACTTCAGTCTAACCATAAGCACCTAGAGGCCCTCTTAGCTACATGGCACCATGGCCTATCTTGACAAGTGAATGGGGACGGAGGCCTCCCTGGAGGGTGCCAGAGGCTGAGCTTGGGCTATTTTAGGTCTTTTCTGACCCAATTCTCACCCCATCACTATCCAAACTGAACCCCAGCAAGGACAGAACCATCCACAGAATAAAGAACCTAAACAAATGAACAAAACACCCATGACAATCTAAAATAGTTGTGGAGGTGTGATAAGAATACCCATCAGGGAAAATGATGGCTCCAAACAGAAACTCATCACAGAGGTGCAGTGGAAAGGGTGCCTGGGGCCTGCTGGCTGAAGAAAGCTCCGCAAGTAGGTGAACCAAGGTTTGAGGGAAGCTGAGGGCATTTGGTGCTTGTGGGGAAAATCCAAGTGCTGGTAGGAAAATTTATCTCCTGGATATCAAAAGTCCCTTCCAAGACATAGAACTTGGGTATACATGTTTCTGGGTGTTTTCAGAGGGAGTGGGGAGATGAGAGTGGCTTTGAAGTCCATCCTTACTCTTTTTATGAGGTATGCCAGGCAGTGCATACATATAGAAGTTCAGTCTGGTGGGAGAGACAGATGTGTAACAAATAGCTTCTAGGCAGGGAGAGGCTATAGAGGTGAGGTTATGAACAAAGGACTTTGGGGCACTGTTGGGAGTGACCACCTCTAATGGGGGTGGAGAGAACTTCACAGGGGAAGACATGAGCCCTAGGTGGAGGAGGGTTCTCCTGACACTTAAAACAACCATGACAAGCTTTGCAGCTTGCAGTTTAAGTGTGAGACGAAAGGGGAAAGGAAATGATGGATTCAAAGGAACATAAAGGGAGATGTGCTGATTTACTGAACAAATATCTTTCTGCAGAGATGACTTTGCAGATGGGATGGAGAGAGGAGAAGAGGTGGAGGGGTCGAGCACAGACCAGGCCTGAGGCTCTGGGTGCAGTGTGAGAGCATGGGCAGGTAGATAGGAAGAGCCTCTTTTTGAAAACCCTGCAGGATTTGGTGACTAATGGTCATATGAGAATGGAGATGGGCTGGGAGTCAGAGTCACAGAGACTGGGAGGCTTTAGGGGCAGTGGGCAGGGCGCCTTCCCTGGCCTCATAAGGCAAGCACAACCAATCATCAAGGTAGTTATCCATCAACAGGCTGCTCCCTTTTGTTCTGCATGAATTGGGAATGAAACAGACCTCCTAGTCGGGATGCCAGGGGTATGTGTGGGCCCGGATAGCTACATTCTGTTGAGTGGGTAAAGGCTGTTCCCTCTCCTGGCCCTCAAAGCCCTCAACAAACAAATTAAATCTAGTGGGGAAGGCAGGGTGATGTGAGCAAGGGAGCAGGAGCTGATGCAAAGTCAAAAGGATACCTGAGAGATGCCAGGGTCATAGCTGGAGCCCCTACAGCGGCCCACCTCTGCAGTCCCCTGCAGGAAGTCTTCCCTCTCTTCTACTCACCCATTCCCTCAATCACCCAGGTTTAAGGTCCCCTCCCAAGGAAAGTGCTAGAAACACACAAAAGCACCTCATCAAAGACAAAGGGAGCCGGGCGGGAGAGAAACAGAATAGGAGAGACAGAGAGAAAGATTAGGAAGAGAAAAACCTGGAGACCTTGCCAAATCCTGGAGACAAACAGACGGTCAGCCACCAGACAAAATGGCCAGCAGAAGTGACCATGAAAGGCCTAGCGCTGCCGCCGAGGGGTAAGGCGGATGGAGCCGGCGGGCGCCGGGCGCGGGAGGCTGGCAGGGTGCGGAGGCGGTTCTCCAGCCGCCCCCGGCCCGCTGTCCCGGCCGCTCCGCGCGCCTCATTTCACACCTCGCCGCCCCCGGCCCCGTCTGTGCCGAGCCGGGAATACCCCCAGCCGCCCTTACCGCACCTGCTCCTTCCTAGCCGCCCCCTCTCTTCCCCGCGGCCGCCAGCTCCCCAGGAGCCGGGAAGACCCGCCGCCGAGCCGGGCTCATCTTCGGGCCCGGGTGCCCACAACTGGCCGCGGCTGGAGGGGGCGCCCCTAGCCCGGGCGCGCGGAGAGATGGGCTCGGGGCCTAGACCTGGAGCTCCGAACCCTGGGTGGTGAGGTGTTCCCGCGGCCAGGGCCCGGGGCAATGCGGACATCGGGGCACCTGGCGCGGACTCTGGCCCGACGGAGCGACAGACGCTCCCAGGGAAGTCAGACGCGGCGGGGGCGGCAGGGGGGCGGGAGACGAGGAATGCCGACTGGGGACCAGCTTCGCGGGAGCGGGAGAAAATGGGATGGCCGGGAGGAGACACAGCGGGCTGCAGGCCGGAGGGGACCGGGCTGCTAGGGAGGGCTGGCTGGGGCCAGGGGCTCTGTGCGCCCGAAGGGAACGAAGCCCCGCGCCGCGAAGCCGAGGGAGCCGCTGTACTCTTGGGTGGCCGGCCGAGCCCGCACCGAAGGAGACAACGAAATGGACAGAATGGCAGGAGGATGGAGCCCCCGGGCCGAGGGCCAGCCCTGGTCTATCCTACCTCTTCAAACGCAGGCTGCCGCCGGCGCCGCCACGGTCCCGGGGGCTCACGAGGCGAGTGGTCTCTGAGCCTCCAGTGGCGGAAGAAGGCTCCATGTCCAGCTGCTCCGACCGTCTAGGCCCCACCGAAGGAGGAGAGGCGGGGCAGGCCTCGCGCTGAGTCCGAGCAGCCCGCGGACCCCCGGACTCCCCGCAGAGCCGCGGGGCCACCAGAGTGGAGGGAACTGCGGAGACTATAGTGCGCGGAGTCCGAACTGCAGATCCCGCGGCAGCTGGAGCCCCGCCCCGCGTGGGGCTATCTCCTAAAGCCCCGCCTCCAGGCTCCCCGTCCCCTCTCCCACGCCTAAACCCCGCCCCTAAGCCCCGCCCTCATACCCAAAGCCCTATTTTCCCGCGCCAGAGCCAGGTGGGGACACGGAGAGCGCCCTGCCACCCCAGTTCTAGAGACGTTCAATCTGCACAGTCCCACCCCTTAAGTGGACCGGTTCCGCCCCTGCCCCAACTCCCACCCAGCCGTTCCAAGACAAGCTCCTCAGGCTTAGGGACCTCCCAAGGACCAACTTTAGCCCAAGGAAACCCACCCTTGCAGGCCTGCTTGGAGTGTCGCCCTGCCACCCAGTAACCTTGTGGCTCCAGTTTCCGCGCGTAGACAGAAACAAGGGCCAAATCTATCTCCAGAGAACCAAGAAGAATGTGGGGTGAGCAAAGAGAACCTCAAGAACACTGGCAAGAAAACCCACTGTGGAATCTGGGGTAGGAATTCACAGCAAAATCTCAGTTGAGCACTGTTCCGCTAATAGTTTACTTTTACACAGGACCTTGAGTGACAAAAAGCTTCCTGCTGTCCATTATTATCCCTACTTTTTTTAGATAAGTAAATTGGGTCCCCCCAAAATGTCCAAGACCATGCAGTACATGAATAAAGGTCCCTGAATGAAACCTCATCCTCTTTCTCTCCCAGATCGGGCTAGGGCGCCCCACTGGGACTGAAGAGTGTGAGTCACAGTGCTTTCACTGAGAGGCTGAGACAGCGGGAGTAGTACCATCTTTCTGGGGTCACAAGCCACTGGTTACGGAGGCAGGTTGCAGTCAGCTAGTGATTCCTTATCTCCATAAGTGGAGCACCTTCTGGGGCATTATCTCATTTGGGGAGCATTAAAACCTAGTATAAGGAGTGACTTACGGCAAAGTCGATGGCCGAGGCTAGAGTTGAAGCTTCAAATGCTCAATGCTTTCTGCCCCTCGCACTTGCCGCCCCTGTAGAATGAAAACGGGGTGGGAATTGGATTGTGCACTCTAAGCTGCGACAGTCTGTGAAGAGGAGGGTCCGTGGGAGGAGGGGAGAGAATAAGCAGGGATGAGGAAGCACTGAGTGTGGAAATGGTTAGTGAAGGAGGGCGGGCAAGGAACTCATCAACCGCATCTTTCAGAACATACTGGGCGTCCTGAACTATGAGTCCTGAGAATGGACACCTACCCTCGACATTATTGTTAAAAAAAAAAAAGAGACCATGTGTGCACTTACAAAAACAAAAAACCCTGGAGCACGTGCCAGCTGGAGTGACTGGAAGTGATGGGGTTAACCCGGGAGAGCTTCGCGGAGGAGGTGAGGCTTAAAACGGATTAGGCAAACTGGGCGGCGAGCTGGCTGTTCCGGCGGGGGAGAGTGCCTCTCGGCTCTTGCCAAGGTTTGCGGGTGGAGGGTGCTAAGGGATCGCACTGAGCAGCGCAACCCAGCAGAAAAAGAGAACCGAGGGTCTGCGCTCGCCCTCCCCACCGCTCCTCCACCCACGCCGCGCTCCGCGCCGCTGCCAGCCTTTCCTTGTAGCCAGTACCCGCACCGGCGCCTCCCGTACGACCAAGGCTGGGCCAAGACCCGCGAGGGGCAAGCGAGCCAGGGAAGCGCCGGGGTCGGTGGGCGGGGCTCTCCAATCTCCCTAGGGACTAGAGGTTGAAGGGACCTCAGCTCTCTGCTCAGGTCACAGGAGGGCAAACTGGGGTAGTGAGGTGAAACCACCGACCAAGGTCACCTTGCTGGCCTGTGTCAGAGCCACAGTGCCGCTCATGCCCCTGCCCGGTTGTGCCAGGGCCCGGGCTCGTCCCCGGGCGCCGTCGGTTTTCTAAACTCGCCACCCAGCCTGGGGCTTCCCCCAATTCTGAAAACCCTGGAGCTGGGAGGATCAGGAGCTCCGCCGCACTCCAAGGCGTGGTGCACTCGCCTCGTCCCCAGCTGCCCGGGTAGCCTAGCTCTAGAATGGGGAGAAACCGCGGGGCCTACACGGGGACCCAGCTCCTTGGCCCGCCTCGCTGATGACGACAACAGGGGACGTGACAACAATGGCTTCCTCCGGGATTTCCCTTCCTGGATATCCACCGGAGCGCAGAAAGCAGTCCCGACTGCCCGGGAGGGGGTGCAGACATAGGCACGTGCCCGCCCCGCCACCCGGTGGGATACAAGCTGGCGGGGAGAGGGGGGGGGCCTCGAAGCGAGTGGATGACAGGCTGGCTGGATGTCTGGCTGCTGAACGTGACGCCTCCGCAAGCCTAGGGAGCCGGCGGTGGGAATACCAACAGTTGCCTTCGCTTGAGAATCTGTGTAAGAAAAGCTTGGCGGCAAGAGTGGTGCTTGCACCTGTTTACCCAAGAGTCATCAAGTGGCCCTGTTTCCAAATTTTGCAAAGGTCCTCTTGAACGCCAAGCCTGAGGGAATCATGCTGCACCTGGATAGGAATTTGGGATTTTCTTCAGGAGTTGGAAGGTCAGCCTATGATGGAGCCCTGTATGGAACTGTTGGTTTTTTGTTTGGTTTGGTTAGGTTTGGTACAGGGGATTGAACAGTAGCGGTGCTTTACCAGAAACTACATCCCCTGTACTTTTTATTTGTTCATTTTGAGACAGGGTCTTGTTAAATGACCAAGGCTAGCCTTGAACTTGGATCAACCTGCCTCAACTGCTAGTGGCTAGGATTGTAGGTAGGCACCACTGCCTCTGGATGGAACTATGGTCTTTTAAGAACTATTCATTCAACATTTACTCAACACTTATTCCCTGCCACATATCCTGCTAGCTTAGCTGGAGATGGGTGGTAAACAAAATAGAGTTCCTCCCCTCCTCATTCTAACTTTACTGCAAAAGAGCTGTCCTCTGGAGTTCTTTGTACCCACATGCTTTTACTGCTCTGCTTTGGTAACAGTCATTAGGCAGAACTTGGTCCCAAAGACATTATGGAAGCAGGAAGCTCTGGATGTTCCTAGGGTAGGTCCCCTCAAGGGGTCCTCTGGTGGAACAGGTCAGAAGATACTACATGGGGGACCCATGCTAAAAGTCCATGCTAGATCATTCATATTGGAAGAGGAGAGTGAAGCCCAGTGCACCCCAGTGTTGAGGTTAAGATTTAAATTAGCCTAGGGACATTAGGCAAAATTTGGAATCTAAGCATGAGCAAAAACTAACACTTGCAAGAGCCAACCCAAGCTGGAGAGGACAGGCTAAGGCAACCTGGAGATCCAACTTCTACTCCATTCTCCACTCAGATGTCACTTCCAAAGAAGCCTTTCCTGACTTCCCCCAGGCTAGGGATGTACTTCTCTGGTTCTCTCAGCACCCACCGTGCTTACCTGACCATAGTAATCACATTGTCAAAACCATTTGCTTGACTATCTTCTCACTAGAGAGAGGTTAAGCTCCCTGAAGGGAAGAGGGTGTCTTTCTCATGCTGGGTCCCCAAAGCCCCAATAGTGGCAGTACACAGTCCATAATTAAGCCTCCCCGAAGAGAATGAGCTGGTCATCAAGAGGAAGAAGGATGGAGGAAGCTGACTTTTAGTTGGCAACAGAGAAGATAAGAAAGGGCTGCAGCTTAAGGATTCCTGGCCCCCAACTGGGTTAGTTCTCATGTACTTCTATTGCACACTACGTTTTTCTTTCCTAGCATTTATCACCCTATACTTAAATTTCTACTTGAAAATGATGTGTTTCTTCACTTGGCTTCCAGGATACCATAATCTGGTTTTCCTCCTACTTTGCTGACTGCTTATTTTCAGTCTCTTTTACTGGTTCCTCCTCATCTCAATCTTGCAATGTTGGATTGGCCCAGGAATTGGCCAGCCTTTTCTCTTATCTTTCTGCACTTATTTCTACCATCTATCACCCAATCTTAAGCCTTTAAGTACTATTCAGTAATAGCAGAAAGCAGGGGTTGTTGAAGTTGGATGTAAGGTATATGAGGAATCATGGTACTATTCTATTTTTGTATGTGAAATTATTTTTTAAAGATTAAAATATAAATGGCTCTATAGATGATAATTCCTAGGTATCTCACTTGGACTTCAAATTCCTATGCCCAAATGTCAGTTTGACATTCTCTCCTGAATGTCTTAACAGCAAGCATCTCCAGATTCATTAATCTAAAGCTGAGCTCTTGATCACCATTCCATCCCAAACCTTTAGCCCTCACATGTCAGAACATGGCAACTCCATCCTCCATGTGTATAGGTAAGCAACTTTAGGGTTATCTTTGACTCTTCTATTTTATTATCCCACATTCAATTTGTCAGCAAATTCTGCTCCTACCCTTGTCCAAACCACTACCATCTGCCTTCTTGATTGTCATATTAGCCTCCTAGGTGGTCCCCCTGTTTCCTCTAGTCTTATTGCCCTATATCCTTTTCTCAATGTAGTAGCTAGGCAACATATGTCAGATTTTGCTAATCCCCATCTTGTTTAGAGAACCAGCCAAAGTCCTTCTAATGTCCTACAAGGCTCTACACTGATCTCAGTTCATACTCATTACTATCACTCTCCAGTCACTCCGGCCTTTCTGTGAGTCCTATAAACCTGCAACACACCAGATAACCTCTTGCCCTAGGGCCTTTGCATTTGCTCATCTCTACCTCTACTGGATTCAGTCAAATGTATTTATAATCTACCTCTTCACTGGCTTCAGGTTTTGTAGCAAATATCACCTTCTTGGATCCCCTCTGCCTGATCTTTTAAAAACTGCAACCCCTCTCTCATCACAAACTTTCTCCATCTCCATTCCCTGCTTTATTTTTTCTCCATAGCCATTATTACCATTTTATACCCTATTTTTAAAATTTATTTTGTTTGCTATTTTCTTCTATCAGAATATAAGGTCCATGGTGGCAGAAATTTTTTTTTGTGTATCCCCAGCACCTAGAAGAGTATCTGGCACATATTGGCACCTACTAAATTTTTGTTGAAAGTCATAATGAAGATGGGCACAGTGGCATATGACTATAATCCTAGTGGCTCGGGAGGCAGGAGCCAGCCTCAGCAAAAGTGAGGTGCTGAGCAACTCAGTGAGACCCTGACTCTAAATAAAATACAAAAAAAAAGGGCTGGGGATGTGGCTCAGTGGTCAAGTTCTCCTGAGTTTAACCATTGGTCTCCCCAACCCTCAAAAAAAAAAAAAAAAAAAAGGTCTAATGAATGTCTCAGTAGGCTATAATCTATTAAGTCAGAAAAAGATTTTGAATGCTTATCAATATATAGCTTTGCTTAATAAATATTTGTTGAGAAAGCTATATTATTAAGGAAGAGGACATTTTACAAGGGGATGTGGTATAAGAGCAATGGTACAGAGGTAAGGAAGAAATATTTGGGGTGGGAGGAGATGTCATTTGGATTATTGTAGAAAGTTCACTTTAGGATGATAGAAGAGAGTGAGCTTGGAAACATAAGTCGATATCAAGTTGTAGAGTTCATTGACAGATTTCAAAGGCTGCTTTGCATCCTGTAGGCTACAAGAAGAGTGGCTTTGAGGAAAGGACTACTTAAGATCACTAATCTGACGAGGCCATAGTGGCATGTACCTGTAATCCCAGCCACTAGGGGAGGCTGAAGCAGGAGGGTCATAAGTTCGAGAGCCAGACTCTGTCTCAACATTAAAAAAAAAAAAAAAACAAGGGCTGGAAATGTAGCTCAATGGTAAAGCACCTCTGGGCTCAATCCCCAGTACAGAGGGGAAAAAAAAGAACAGGAGTCTGGTAGCAGGATTCCAGATAAGACTGGACTGGGGAAACAGGAGGGGAGGACCACATCTGTTATGATCTGGAACTCCCTTTAAGATTTCGAAAGGGAAATCGTAAAGCTGTGAGAGCTGACAAGAAGGGACAAATAAAAGAGCCATTTTGGGGAAAAAAAAAAAAACTAATCAAACCTTTATAACCTGGATTTGGGGAAAACAAATCCACAGCCCAGTGATGCTTGGGTTTTGAGTTTCATTATCTTGGAAGTAGCGATAACTTTAACAGAAATAGAGAAACTAAAAGTAACAACCCATTTACATCATAATGATGAGTTGAGATTTTAGAGTGTGGTTGTGAGGCGAGTGGATGACTTTGAGGCGTAGCTTAACAGCTGAAGCCAGGGTATAGACTGGACCTCTGAAGAAGAGAAGAGAGAGCACACACAGACCAAGCATGCAGAATCTCTGCAGTCAACTGTAAGAGAAGGAAAAGGTGCCAGGAAGCGACCAGGAAATTCATATGAGCTGTAGGAGAGCCAGAATAACGCAGACCCACAAAATGAGAAGGCAGGAAAGTGATGGGGTTAAACAGGAAGGACAGAGTGATCTAAGGCCAAAGTCTCCTCCCCAAACCTAGCCTGATGATTTTCACTTCACTTAGCCATTCTACCTGAAACTCTCGTTATTCCTCTTGTGTTAGTAAGAATCAAGAGGGTGAGGGATGAGTTGCCTTTCTCGCTGTAATATAAATTCTAGTATTGATTCTGATTGCTTTCCACCTAACCTTTAGGGATGAGATCATCTATGCAGCAATGTTATTTATTAGAAGCACTGAAAGGAAAGGAAGTGAGAGAGTTAATTTTGGAGTTCTGGTTGCTTGGGGAGGACTATGGAGATCATTCTGGATAGCCAGAGGATAGCACTGGGTAGGGGAATAAGAAAATGAGGTTCTAGAGGTCTGGGAGAAGGATGCAGAAAGAATGTGGAAAAACATCAGTGAAAATTTGCAAATCATAGAGGAAGGGCTTACTTTTCCCCTTCTTCCTAAAGACAAAGTAAAAAGCAGCATCTCTATTTTGGGCAGGGCAGGTATTGGGAACGGAAGCTCTCTGCTACTGAGCTACCAGTTCTTTTTACTTTGCTAAGCTGTCTAGGCTGGCCCTGAATTTGACAATCCTCCTGTCTTAGTCTCCCAAGCAACTTGGATTACAGGCATATGCCACTGTGCACAGCAACTTCTCTCTATAAAATTGGGAGGATACCACACAGAAAGAATTATTCCAATAATAATAGTGATAATTATTATACTGCAGAATTCCCATATACCAGGCTCTGTTCAAATTAAGAACCTGGTAACAACCCTAAGAGGTAAGCACTGTTATCTCCATCTTACAGGTGAGGCAGATGTGCTATTATCCTGGCCTCAGGTCTGCAGCTTCTAGGGTTGTACATTGGAGAGGACAGAGAAATGAAGCAGCTTCTTTAGCTAGAAGCCTTCCACCTCCCAAAACTAAGCTGGGGGGTTTCTGTCACATGGAGAACACAAGCCTTCCTGTGGGGGTAGGGAAAGAGGGACATTCCCTGACATCACCCATGAGAGGACATGAATATCATCTACGGCTTTGGTCTGTCTCTAGCCATAGATTTTAAACTGGAAGGGAGTTGGTGTGTATAAGGAACAATCATGGTATAGACACTGAACTTGGAGTCAGGAAACTTAGGTCTGGACTTCACAGGTGACCTTGAGCACCTGTAAGTTCCTTTGGGCTGCACTGGCCTCAATTATAAAAATAAAGGCAGCGGGGTAGAGTTAAATCTCTGAGGTCCTTTCCAGCTTAAAAACTGTATAATTTCCAGAACCTGGTTGTTGGGTGTGACAAATTATGATCTCTCTCTCCCACCGCATATGTTCCAGAGCGTGGTGTTTTGGGTATAAATATGCCAATGTCTGCTGTCTGTACGTGTGTGTTCCAGCTATATGACTACAACTTTTTGTTTGTGGGTAAACAAGGGATGCTTCGTGGTTTTCTTCAGGAAAGACCAAATGGCTCTGGGAGGCAGAAAACTCTACGATCAGTGATTCAAGTCATGGTGAGAAGGCAAATGATTCCAGAAAAGGTTTGAATCTGTAATGATTCATTGTCAGTTATTTTTGTTTTTCTATTCTTTTTGCAACCAAATACAATTAAATCTTGACATCAGTCCTGTAAGATGGCACAGGTTTTTATAGAAGAAGCAAACAAAACTCAGGGATTAAGGAACTTGTTCAAGATTACATAGCTCATTAGAGCCAGACCAGAACTGAGATCTCATGCTGCTGAAGCCTGGCTTGTGTGTTCTTCTCAAGACTATGTGGGGTGTGAGAAGACAGCCTATGTACAGGACACAGTTGGGGGGCCGTGGTTTTTAGAAGGCAGAGTGGAGGATGCTCCAGCCAGTAAGCTGCAAAGTGGATGCCAGGCTGACTTGCCTGCTATGTTCCCACTCTGCACTTACTGGCTGTAGCATCCTTTCATTCAGAGCAGAGCCTCACATGACTTAAAGATAAAGGCCATTTTTAGGAGCCATGAACTGGATTAATTAGAATGGCAGAGGGCAAGGATGAGAAGCATTAACTTTCTAGAGTTAACTAACTTTCTCCCAGGGCTCACGTCTATAAAATAGGGATGTGATCATACCCTCACACAGAGTTGTGAGGATCAAAGGCAATGATTGGGTTGAAGTGCCTCTGAAAAGTCACATATACATTTGCTCTTTCATTCAACCAATCAACATTGATTGAGCACCTACAATATCCCAGGGATTGTTAGGAACTGGAGGAATATATATATATATATATATATATATATATATATACACACATACATATAAGCAGCTCAGAATCACATTACGTATTATCTCTCTTCTCATCCTCGTTTTTGTCTCTTCTTATATAGGACCAAATAATGGGAGATGGGCCCCGTTGTCCTACCCAATCCCCCAGCTTCTGTCCCAGAGAATTGCAGCTATGGCTAAGCCTCCAGGTTTAAATTCCATTGGCAGAGAAATCCCTCAGCTGTAGCTCATTCAAGAAATCATCCCTTCATTTCCTGTGAGCCAGGCATGGTTATAGATGCTGGGGATACATGGTCAATGAACAAAGTCCTGTCCCTTGTAGAGTTGTCAACTGGAAAGTTGGGCCTTAAATCAACACCCAAATAAATATATACTCAAATCATAGTGAAGGGGGCATGAGGTGGGGAGGGAGGAACAGAACCCAGTTTAAAGGCCTCTCTTTGGAGACATGAGAATAGTCTGTGGAGGAGCCCTCTGGGCAGAGGAAACAGCTCTCTAGGTCAGAGGCCCCTGAAGTAGGAAGGAACACAGTGTCTTCAAAGATGTGACAGGAAAAAAGTGGGGCAGAGCCCACAGCAAGCAGGATGGTGGTTCTCCATGAGATTGGAGTGAGAGGTAGGGGCAGGCCACGCTGGGTCTTGGGGACAGAGGTGCGGAATCCTCTGTAAGGGTACTCTGCTTTGAATGCCTTCTGCTCTCTCTTCCCAGTGCAGTGAAGAAATGAGTTGGCTTGTTCAGTTCGATTTTACTGGCCTTTGCTTCTGATGAACAGTTAGAGATTACTTGGAGAAATCTGGCATAGCACTAACCACCAAAAATAGTGAACATTAGGTCCTCCTCATTTGCCAAGTCACCTTGAAACTCATCTGATCCAGAGCCAATGGAACTGGATGGGTGTAAAGGATTTCACCCCCATTCCTTGTACTGATCACGGATCTATAGCAATAAATTCACTAATTCACTGTCATTGTGCCTGCTGCATAGGGATTCAGTTTGCTTAGATGACTGATGTCAATGGGGGTAGTTTATTGACTTACCCCTTAAAACCTAGAAGAGGAGGTAAATACATGCAAATAACTGTAATAAATAGAAGAATGTAATAAAAGCCACAAGAGTAGTAAGGGGCAGGTATTATGGAAATAATAAGACTCTTTCAGTTACATGTTATAGGAGTCACTGTGCTCTCCTCTGCAAAGGAAATCAACACCACAAACACTGCCTCCCTTAGGGGATCACAGGACATGAAGCCAGAGAGAGACAGGGGCTCACTGCCCTGCAAGTGGTGATGCAAAATGGTACTTTTGATGCTTGTCTGGGAAGAAATTTAGCAATATGGAATAAGAGCTTCGAAAAATATTCTATTTGACCCAAAAATTTCATTTCCAGGAATCTATCCTTAGACAAAAATCAGATTTGTTCAAAGATTTATGCATAATTACATTATGGTACATCATCATGATGGAGTAGTATCTGAATAAAGTTTCAGAAGCAGAGTGGTGACTTTGGCAAGGCTCAAGATATCATTTTAAAGAGATGTGCCAACGAATCGTTACAATGTAATAGGATAAATGTTTTGACAGATGACGATGAAATGGGAACAACTGGGGGTGAGAAGAAAGAAGTGTCTCAGGAACTGACTTTCGAGGTGACTCTCAAATGCTGTGGAGGGGGTTCCAGGTGGAAGGGAAAGGATCAAGTGGCCACCCCCACATTCTGAGGAATGGGATTGTAATACACTTCTTGAGAAGGCTTGCAGCAGCCATACCTCTCATCCGCCGCCTCGCCAAGCCAGTTGTCTTCCGGTAAGTGAGTTGGAGCACCAGGGTGGCCATCAGAATGGGTGACGCCCTCCCACTGGAGGAGGGATGCGGCAGCAGACTGGGTCGCCGGGGGGCTGGAAGCAACGCTCAGCCCAGGGCCTGCGGGTCAGGGCTCCCGCGAGCGAAATAAGTCTCACGGCCAACGTGGCCTCTCTGTGTAGCTCTTCCTGCAGCGCCAAAAACCACCCGCAGTCTACTACCCAGCGCGCAAGCGCAGTGGGCCGAGGAACCGGCGGTGTGAAGTTTCACACCTAGAAAGATGGAGGGTGAATGAGGCCTGCCTGGTTTAAGAGCCCTACTGGGAGGTAAAGGGCCAAACCCAGGAGGGAGAGGGCACAGAGCTGGAGCTCCCCTTCTGCTTGGTTCTCCCTGCCGAAGGTCTCCCAGGCCTCCACCCTGCTCTCTTTGGTCCTGTCCCTGGCTCCCTCAGTCGGCCTACCCCGCAGCAACCCCTTTCGGATCACCTATCTAGCCCCTGAGGCATCCTTCTGCTCTGTCCCCTACCTGATTTCTAAGGGGCAGGGATGGGGTGGTTTGAGGGCCAGTAGCTGCGGGTGGGGTCGGGGGAGGACAGAAGTCCCTGGCCTACCTGCAAGCCCCGCCCTCTGACCCTGCATTGGGACCCCTGCCCGCCTTAAACAGTGGAGGATTTGGTCTGAATTGTTTCTTCCTTGGCTGTTGTGGATCTTCCTGATTCTGGACCCAATCTTTAAAGGGGCTGGGGCCACCCTGGTCTTTCAAACCTAGTCATCATGAACTTGGACATGAGTGGGGCTGTTTACTTAAGACAATAGGAGCTCTAGACAAAATCAGGTCCTTCCATGGCTTCCTCTACTTGCTTATGCCTCTCTAGTCTGTGGGGTCGCTGGAGGTCTGGGTAGATGGGGGATCCTGAGAAATGTAAGGGGACGACGTCTTCTCTTTAAAATTCCTTTCTGGTCACCTGCACTCTCCTGGTAGTCAGAGTATCAGCTCACTAGTGTCTTATTCTTGTCCTTTTGGCCCAGAGTATGGCTCATGTGGATGAAGCAGCCCGCAGGTTGTCCCAAACTGGGACAAGTCTCTATGCAGTGCTGGAGCTTAAGAAGGGTGCCTCACCTGAAGAGATCAAAAAGGCCTACAGGTTCAGACCCCAGCTCTTTATTGAACCTTGAGATTTCCCCCACTTAATCCCTGTTATTTCTACCTTGATTTCTGACCCATTTGTAAACCCTCCCAAGAAGTCTTTTTTAAAAAATATTTTTATTAGTTGTTGATGAAATTTTTTATTTTATTTAATTATTTGTATATGGTGCTGAGAATCGAACCCAGTGCCTCACACATGCTAGACAAGCACTCTACCACCGAGCCACAATCCCAGCCTCCCCAAGAAATCTTTATTTGAGGGACAAAGGAGGCTATCAGCCTCTTTAACATGATATGAGAAAACTTTTAGACCTTGACTACTTACCTCCATCCTTCATACCACATTTCATGCATTCCTCTGCACTAGCTAGAGACCTATCCCTGCCATTCATTCTAACCTTCCCTTCCCAGCCATTCCCCATCTCCTCCCTACCCTCCTTTTGGGTATTGCCTGGGTAGGAGACTGGCCTTGCAGTATCATCCAGACAAGAATCCAGGGAACCCTCAAGCAGCAGAAGTCTTCAAAGAGATCAACACAGCCCATGCTATACTGAGCGACCCTAAGAAGCGGAAAATCTATGACAAGCATGGCTCATTGGGAATATACCTGTATGATCATTATGGGGAAGAAGGAGTCACATACTATTTTACACTGAATAGTTGTTGGTTCAAGGTACACAATTTCTTCCTAGTCTCTGTCCCTCTTCTCAGACAAAAGTTTCTATTGTCTCATTTTCTGGGTGTGAGGAGGAAGGAAGGAGGGGAGCTTGAGTGAAATACAGAAGAACTGCTGGATTGAGGGCCACCTTCTACCTTTTAGACACTTGTCCTCCTCTGTGCACTGCTCACTTGTTGTTGTTGCTGCTGCTGCTGCTGTTTTTGCTGTGGAGCCCTACAACCACCTTCTGAGGAGACAAGTAAGAGGAAATATCAACAGAATGTCCGTACTCAGCCTAGGAGAGCAGGTGAGGACCACAGGCTGGGACTGAGGTCAGATCTGGATCAGGAATGAAAGAAATGATTGGGGGTAAGAAAGACCTGTGAAAATGGCAGGTCAGCCTCTAAATATGGCAGTTTCAAGTCTGGAATTGAGGCAAAGTGAAGAAAGGGAAGGCATTTGATATTTTTCTGTGGACCTCATGCCACAGACTGACAGCTTGAATATAATGTTGGCCTCTCCTGACTGTTAAGCTAAGGAATGAGGTGGGAGAACAATAGCTGAGGACAGGTTCGAGGTTGCAGTTTATTGTATCTGCTCAAAAGAAAGATGAGCTGAGGTTGTAACACTTGTGCAAAAATGAAGAATGATATGTCTGAGATGATTCCTACCCCCAATTGTTAAAACTTTAAAATGGTGGATTGGCTGAGGTTTACACCAGTGCCACCTTGTGATGCTAATGAGTAACTGCAAGGTAGTGGTTTTCTCATCTGTATATTAAAAAATCGTTAATAGGAGGGCACAGTGAAGCACCTCTATAATCCCAGCAGCTCAGGAGACTGAGGCAGGAGGATCACAAGTTCAAAGCCAGCCTCAGCAAAAGATAGGTGCTAAGCAACTCAGTGAGATCCTGTCTCTAAATAAAATATAAAATAGGGCTGGGGATGTGGCTCAAGCGGTAGCGCGCTTGCCTGGCATGCGTGCGGCCCGGGTTCGATCCTCCAGCACCATATACAAACAAAGATGTTGTGTCCGCCAATAACTAAAAAATAAATAAATATTAAAAAAATATATATATATATAAAATAAGGCTGGGGTTGTGGCTCAGTGGTCAAGTGCCCCTGAGTTCAATCCCCTGTACCAAAAAAAAAAAAAAAACCACCCCAAAAATGTTTACATGTATAAATATGTGTGTAATTCCATCATAGGAGCAAGAAATAGCTCTTCAGATGATGACGATAGTGATGATTAATAAAATATGAAGAAGATTGAGGTATGTACACTGAAAAGCAGCAATAATTAAAGAAGAAAAGCGTATAAGCTAACTTGAGATGAGTCCTTGGTAGAAAGTTTATATCTTTATAGCATGGGCTCCAGGTGTTTATATCCTTACATAGAGGGGTTGCTTTAAATTCTGCATGATTTTTCTTTGTGATTAATAAAGTGCCAACTTCTTCTGCCATTAGGTGCTGGCCCAGTTGAGGGTGCCCTCTGCTACCCAGTCCACTGGACATTGAAGAGAGGAGCAAGTAGCCCTGTCCTGATGTTGACCCCAATTTGACTCCTCTTATAAGAACCTCTACATTAAAAGCATTGATAATGTCCATCCCAGTAAGAACACCATCGCTGCCCTCTATGGTACCACTAACTCTGGCCATATGGGGTCTCTCAGCTACTCTTCATTTTAGCCCCAGTCCTACTTTTAATCTGTGAGAGAGCAGTCCTCCCTTCCCTACCTGTATGAGGTCTCAGGCAGTGATGGCAGAATTTTCCTGAGGATTCTTTTCCCCGGTGTCTGCCTTGGCATTTAAGCCAATGTCAGCCAGGACCCTGAACCACTTGCAGCATCTCCACCAAGATTCTGATAGTAGAGCATGGTGGGTCCTATTCCTGGAGCTGCTGCACCAGTTAATCCTCCTTTGCTGCAACTCGTAGCATCAATCAGCCTCATTTCTAAGCCAATACATTTCTCTGAGGCTGGTGCCCATACCATGGGTGTTGCAGCCTCATCTATGCCACCAAAAGTCAACTTGGGAAACACATGGGTGCATTTGAGACTTATGGGTAGCCATCCCATCACGGATTCTCCTTGACATCACTTACCAGCACAGCAGCCATTGTTAGCCCTGGTTCATGGGGTTGACTGCAGTCCCCATGACAGTGCCTGCTTGCCTCTGTCCTTCACCAAATCTTGTGCATCTTATACATTTTGTTCTTAAATCAGGGACTGAAACATGATGGGAAAAGCTTGTGCTTTACAATTGTTCCTTCCCCACTCTTGCCTCTTTGGCATCCTCTCCACATCATTTATTTCTCATCCATGCAGGGTCAGGGGTGAGGCACTTCTCTTCTCTTCTCTCCCTTACTGGGGAATATCAGTAAGGGAATATTAGTAAATAAAAGAACTTTTGTGCAATCCCAGTGCATGTGTTGGGCCCGAAAAAAGACAAGTTGTGCTGTAATAGAGAAAACGGCCAATTGCTGAAAAAGACAAGACCGGTGCTTGCATCTGGGATGAGCCCGGCATGGGAAGTAGAGTCCAGGACAGCGGTGGAGTTGGGGCCAAAGTTTCCCAGAACCTAGTGACTCCAACTTCGTCAGAGCTCTAAGATTTCCCCGGATACTGATTCCCTGGTGCCCAAAATAGGTCCCTGGCATTCGAATCTCCCAGCTTCTCCCAGTTTCCAAGCAAATTTGGTCTTTGGAGTGGCCTTAGTGACGTGTTTGTGGACCAGAATCACACTTCTCCAGGGGCATGCTCATATGACCTGGAGCAGCAGCCACCTCTAGCCTCTGTAGCTGCTTTCCTAGGGTGACATAAAAAAAAGGGCTGGGCAAGAACAATCACAGGCCTGAAGTTTGGGACAAGAGGCTATCTCCCTAGTCTCTGGTGCCTCTCTTCTGAATCACACAGTCTTGCGGAGGAGTGCCAGGGTCACTGGCTAAGCCTGAGGAGAAGACTGTAGATCCAGCCAGGTCTTTCCTCCCACCCTGAGCCATGTGTGGTGCTTCTCCCACAACCTGATTTAGAGACTGCCACTGACTGTATGAAGAGGCCATGCCAGAGCATAGGGGTCCAGGGCTCACAGGAGCCTTCACAGCGAGAGCCAGTGAGGAACCCACACCTTTGCTGGTCACTACGTATCAGTAGTGACACTTGCCCCGGTTGTTGCTCCAGGGAGTCACCCATTCCTGAGTGAGTCAGGGTCACTTACTCTGCTGACAGCTGTGGCTCGCCTTACATGAGCTAAATTGGGAGTTGGAATGTCACACAGATGCCCCTTGTCTCCCCACCCCCACGATAATATTAATCTCCTCTCTGGGGAGCAAGGGACAAACAGTGCTGCCCAGAGTGAACCAGAGTGGTTTGGGGAACAAAAGGAGAATCGCCCAGGGAGGGAAGGATAAAGCTACATGTGCCTGGCAAGGACACCAAGCAAAGAGCAGACGTGTCTGGAGACAGCCAGGGCAGGACGAGTTTCAGAGGAAGGGACAGAAGATAGAGCAGCACTATTTTAAGAGGGAGCACCAGAAGGGAGCCTAAGAACCCACAGATAGTCTGAGGTGAACAAGGAGGGTCCAGAGGCAGTAGAGAAGGCCAGGACCAGGGCCGCAGCCAGGGCCAGCAGAGCACTGAGGGGATGAACTTCACCGTGGGCTTTAAGCCGCTGCTCGGGGATGCGCACAGCATGGACAGCCTGGAGAAGCAGCTCATCTGCCCCATCTGCCTGGAGATGTTCTCCAAGCCCGTGGTGATCCTGCCCTGCCAGCACAACCTGTGCCGCAAGTGCGCCAATGATGTCTTCCAGGTGGGCTCAGGGCAGGGGTGGTGAGGAACCCCAGAGGGTGCTGGGCAGAGTGCTCTGGGAGGTGGGTGGGGCCACGGTGGCTAGGAGCAGAAGAGCTGGGGTCCTAGGATCCCAAAGTAAGCATGAGTCAGCATTTGCCCTGCAGGCTGGCAAGCATAGCCTGTGCCACAGTGGCTAGAAGGCTGGCATCCACAGGGGACAGTGTGCCCAGCACAAACTGGATGGAGGTGGTCTCACACTGGCCTCTGTGGGAGCCGCACTAAACTCTGCATTCAGTTTGGGGTTTCAGATTTCGAGATCCTTGTGGAAACTCCAGAGAAGAAATCAATGAAATGCTGAAACATTCAGAATGAAATAATAAATCCTGTGATGAAGCCCCAAATGATACCAGAATTACAGTAAAGCCCAAAGCATCAGTTTTGGGGGACAAAGTTTGACCTAATGACAGGATACTGGGATTTCTCCCCAACTTCAGCTCACACCTGTAATCCTTCTAGACTGTTCAGTAAAGAGGCCTAGAGGCTAACAGCTATTGAGGTCAAGACTTACCACACAGACAGAAGGCAGAGAAGAAATTCCCCAAAGTGCAGCCAGTTTTGGTCCATCTTTGGTCATAGAGCATAGTTGAGCAAAGTCACAGATATCATTTTGGTACTGATTTCAAAAATAAAAGCAGCATATACCAGAATGGTTTATAAATGGAGGTTCAAGTACAGATCAGAGGTTGGGGAGAGTGATGGGCAGTTTGTGTGTGTGTGTGTGTGTGTGTGTGTGTGTGTGTGTGTGTGTGTAGATGCATGGGTACACCCAAAACCTTGAAAATGAAATGAAAATTCTTATCTAGATAAGAGCCATTTGGCTTAGTATGCATTTCAGTGATAAAAGCATCATTAATAAGTCTTCAATATTGTTAGTATGAGGAAATGTGCCAAGCACACAAGTAATTTATTTCTTTTTCTTTTTCTTTTTTTGTGTGTATATTGTGAGTTGAATTCAGGGCCTCAAGCATGCTCTATCATTGAGCTACACTCTAACCCCAACACAAATGATTTTTTTTTTTTTTTGTATCAGAGATTGAACTCAGGGGCACTTAACCACTGAGCCACACACACACAGCCCTTTTTATTTATTCACTTATTTTTATTTATTTTTTGAGACAGGTTCTCATTAAGTTGCATAGGGCCTCCCTAAGTTGCTGAGGCTGCTCTCAAACTTGCAACCCTCTTTTCTCAGCCTCCCAAGTTGTTGAGATCACAGGTGTGTGAAGTGATTTTTTTTAATTTATTTTTTAATTTTAGATGGACACAATATATTTTTTATTTTTATATGGTAGCTGAGGATCGAACCCAGTGCCCCATGCATGCTAGGCGAGCGCTCTACCTCTGAGCCACAACCCCAGCCCAACCCAAGTGATTTTTAACTTAACTAAGAAAATACTTATCTTTTAGGTTCCTTGGGGCAGATGTTTGGGGGAAAAAAATGGAATAACTAAACCAGGCCATCACACATTATTGCCATCTCCACTGGGTGTCCACAAACCTGAAGTTTCTCCTGCTATCTTCCTGCTGAGACCCCTTCCCATCTCCTTTTATTCTGAGTGTTCAAATGTGGCTCCAGAGCCATGCCTTTCCCTCTCTGGGGGCCTAGACTGAATGCTATGCCCCCTCACCCCAGGCTTCAAGTCTTGTCCACCACCTTGGTATTTCCTTTGGTCTAACTAACTCTCCCAGGCTGAGATGCCTGGGAAGGAATTGCAGAAAGACTTTGCCACCCTTTCTTAGGAATTTATAGTGAAATATCCTCTCTTCTAATGAACCTGAAATATATAAATCAAAGAGAAGTTTGCAAAGTTAAGTTAACATGTCCTTTAAAAAACTGGCCAGCATGTTAAAATACAAATCATACAGTGTTATCTGACAGTAGGACCCATGAAAAGAACCTGTATACAGAGGCAAGAAGAAGTTGAAGTGTCCCCCATTATTGGAGGCAATCCTCTGTATACAGGAGCACTGTTTGGGTTCCAAGAAGCTCTAGAATACTGATATGGGCCCAGAGAGACTCGGAGATGGTCTGGGTCAAACCCTATGCAATATCAGGACACATTGGTTTGCTTCTGTAGTCCCAGCTACTTGGGAGGCTGAGGTGGGAGAATTGCTTGAGCCTAAGAGTATGAGGCCAGCTTGGAAAACACAGCAAGACAGTGGCTCAAAACCAAACAACCAAACAACCAACAAGCAAGCAAACAAAACTTGTGCTGACTCTTTGGGAAGTAACATGATTCCCAGGACTCAGGAATGGTTTTATGGGTCTGGAGTGGTATACAGCATTGGAAGTGCAGAGCACCCCTGGACCCTCCACAGAGAGCAGAGAACATCTGCCTTCCTTGCTGCTTTATTTGGGAGGGCTTGGGGGAGGCTGACCCAGTTACCCAGCTGCAACTATGTATATGCCTCCTGGCAGAACTCAGCAGATCTCTGTCTGAAAGATGAGCATATTTAGTTTTTTCACACATTGCCTCCACGTTTTGACAACTCCAGGCATAATCAGATTGTTTTCTAAGTATGGCGACAAGAATAGGACTTTGAGTTCCTCTATCTTCAAACCACTTAGGAATAAAACCTTTAGAACATTGCCTAGAAAGTTAACAGTTATGAAAGTGACACCAGTACACCATATTTAAACTTTCATATGTACATTTCTTCCAAGCACCATAGGAGTTTATATCATGAAAAATGAATCTGCTACTTACCTTAGCCCCTCAGTTCTCTTCACCAGATAGAAGCAACCATTACCAACTTTCTTGGGAATCCTTCCAGGAAATGTTCACACTTAGGTCCATGTTTGCACATATAAACATACTTACACTGGACTAATGGCCTTGTTCACTTTGCCATGCTTGTTCCATAACCACACATTCAGCTCTCTGCTTTCCTCTTTTTTTAATATTTTTTTAGTTGCAGATGGATAAAATACCTTTATTTATTTGTTTATTCATTTTTTATGTGGTGCCAGGGATCAAAGCCAGTGCCTCATGCAGGCTAGGCAAGTGCTCTACCACTGAGCCCCAGCCCCAGCCCTCTGCTTTCCTCTTGAATAGTGGTCTAATGTTCCATTGCAATGAGTGGACCACAGTCTATCTAATCCATCCTCTAGAGCCTGTAGGTGGTTTTCAGTTTTTGCTGGGCTAAAAACTTCTATGATGGACAACAAATAGGAATTGGGGGGAAATGTGACCTTGTAAAATGAGGTTTGCTAGACAGCCAGGAAGAAAACTTTGAATAAAATATTTAGTTGAAAGTGTTGAACAGGATTAAGGATTTGGGAGAAAATCAGCCATAATCCCCCTTTAACCAATCTAATTTTCTTCTTCTCCTCCTTCTCCTTCTCCTTCTTCTTCCATATTACTTTCAAGTCCTTATCCCCACACAATATTTTCACATAGTTGCCATTATAATGTGACTACTTCTCTTTAGAGCTGTAACACATCTCTCTTTCTCCCTGAACTGAAACAGAAAACAGTAAAATATGACATTATCGCTCTCTAATTTCTCCCTCCCTCTTTCTCTGCACTTGCGCCCACTCAGCCACTGAGAATTTTGACTACAGCAAAGCTGTTGGTGTGGGAATTTGACACAAACATCTTCCCATGTGTTTCTGTATTTGTAAACTCTATTCGCGTCTGAACTACTTTAAAGCAAGCCTTCAGTTTATTTTTGTATCTGCCCCCACTTTACTGTGGGCACTTACTTGTTTGAGCTGCAACCTGTTGTAGCTCAGCAGAAGGTCTTGTAAGAAGGTTGCAGCTTTTATGGAGGAGGTTCTGCTACAGAGGGACTTGCAGAGAGGAATAGCAATGAAGAGACCTCCTTCTCCAGAAAAGGGTGGTCCGACAGAGAGGAGACCTTGGTTTCACTCCAGTCCTATTCCAGCTATCAGTTAATTGTCTGGACCTGGTGTCACCAGGTAGAAGCTTCCGGTGAAAATCCCAGCAGCCTGTCTCCTGGATCCCACGTACCTGCTGCCCAGGTCACTAGAACTTCTTAGCTCTGCCTTGGGCAGGTCTCTTGTATGAGAAACTGGTTCACCAAAATTTTGTAGTTGTGTTAACCCACTAGCAGTGCTCTAACTTCTGTAGGGAAGAAGCTTGGTTTCATGGGAACAAAAACCTAGACTGAGGTTTAGCACTCCTGGCACCACTGTCATTGGCAATTTGACACATGACACAAAGCAAGAGGCTAGCTGGGCACAGTGGCATACACCTGCAATCCCTGCTACACAGGAAACTGAGGCAGGAGGATTATAAGTTCAAGGTCAGCCTGGGCAATGTAGTGAGACCCTGTCTCAAAATAAAAAGGGCTTGGGCTGGGGTTGTGGCTCAGTGGTAGAGCACTTGCCTAGCATGTATGAGGCACTGGGTTCAATTCTCAGTACAGCATATAAATAAATGAGTAAAATAAAGGTTCATCAACATCTAAATTTTTTTTTTAAATAAAATAAAAAGGGCTCAGTGGTAGAGTACCCCTGGGTTTGATGTCCAGTACAAAATACAAAGAATAGCCTGTTTACACATCTTTAGATTAAAAGGGTATTTTAAAAATGATTTTAACACCCTTGTAATTCTACCAATCTGCTTTCACAAATTCAAGAAATATGATTTTTTTAAAGGATTTTCCATTCTGTCCCCAGCATTCCCACTTGGCCTCCTCTTCTGCTTCTCTGTGGTCCGTTTGGTAGCAGGGCTCAGTTTGTCACCCCGTGAAGGGGCAGGGGCTCTTCAGTCATGGCTAGCCCTCTTCTCAAAATCCCTGTTAAAGCTGCTGCTCAGCTTTTACTGAAACCTGGATTTTTCCAAGGCTTTGCAACTTTTCTCCAAATGTCTGGACTTCTGCCCACCACATTCCTGTAGTTTCTCCAGTGTGTTCTGAGGTCTGACTCACAGAACCTGCCTGGTCCACCATTCCTCACTGGCAGATCATCAGGTTGGCCTTGCATCCTGGGCCTGTGTCCCACATTAGCCTCTCCCTGGTCAGGTAGAGAAGAGGGAAAACATTCTGCAATAAGTATGGATTTCCCAAAGTAGTAGCAGTTACAGAGATCTTCCTGGATGGAACATTTCTACCAGAGGTTATGGAACCTACAATAGAAGGCACCATGCAGCCTACAAGAGACAGCTAATGGCATGGATGCCAGCTAAAGCCTGAACAGAGCCAGAATTAAATCCACTTGGGGGGGTGGTGGTGTTAGGGATTAAACCCAAGGTATCATGCATGGTAAGCACATGCTATGCTGCTGAGTTGCACCCCCATCCCTGTTCCATTCCATTTTATCCTTCACAGTGAAGAACAAACAGTTATTTCATGCCCTGTGGTTCTGTGTGATCTTTATTGTTAAGGTCTAGATTAGGATTGTTACTATTTCCTTTGTGTTTACACAGTGATTTATAATTTATAGAGTACCTTTGCAGACAGGATTCCATTTGAATTAGATAGAATGGGTCAGAGAGAGAACAGAGGAAGCAGGTTACGGTCACACAAACAAAGAGATAGGGTAGGGACATAAATCTAAGTGTTGAGTTCTGTTTCCTAGAGTGATAGAATTTCCTCTAAACATCACATTGTTGGCACATAAAATTTTACTTCCTGGGGATGACTCTCTTGTCTAAAGGTAATATTTAAGGAAAGAACATACATACAATAAAGCTTATCAGTTATATTTTGTCTTGAAACAGGAAAATAAACAGAAGCAGAATGTAAGATTTTGCTAACTGGAAATTAGTTGGCAGAGAGATTTTTAGCCCAGAGTAGAGACTGTCGACTATGATGATATAGTAAGGAGATTATCATCACTACCCTAGAGCCCAAGATTCCTATTTGTGATGAGAAAAAGAAAAGACTTATAGTCAGAACAGAGAGTAATTTCTTTTTCTTGCCATGGAACTATTCAGTCTATGAAATCTACGGATCCATTCCAAGACCGATGTTTTTAAATGCATATATATAATATGGTGTTTATTTGGGAAACCAGTTGCATTAGAATGCAGAAGCACCCTCAACAAGGGTGATATTGCTGCTAAAGAGGCAAAACAATCTTATGCTTGTTATGTATAAAGCACACAAAAAAACATGCAGTATACAAGCAGTGGATCTGTGGTGTAGACATTTAATGGGGCAAGGGGAGCTATTAGGAGAAAAATGCCTAGCTGTTTGAGGTGGGACACCCCCGTAATCCCAGCAACTCAGGAGGTTGAGGCAGGAGAATCACAAGTTTGAGACCAGCCTCAGCAACTTAGCAAGGCCCCAAGCAACTTAGTGAGAACCTGTCTCAAAAAAATAAACATAAAGGACTGGGGATGTGGCTCAGTGGTTAAGCACCATGAATTCAATCTTTGGTATTTTAAAAAATGTCTAAACAGAATCTTAGAGAGGGCAATAAAGAAGGAGGTTTGGAAGCAGGTGCAGTGGCAGATACCTATAACCCCCAGCAACTCAGGAGGCTCAGATGGGAGGATCACCAAGTTCAAGGCCAGCCTCTGCAAATTAGTGAGGCCATAAGCAACTTAGCAAGACCCTATCTCAAAATAAAAAAAGCTGGAATGTGGCTCACTGGTAATGTGTCCCTGGGTTCAATCCCAATTCAAAAAAAAAAAAAAAAAAAAAAGGAGGAGGAGGAAGAGGAGGTTTGGGAATTACTAAATTGTTTATGTGCTTCTTTTTAAAAAAATTTTTTTAATTGTTGATGGACCTTTTATTTTTATTTATTTGTATGTGGTGCTGAGAATCGAACCCAGTGCCTCATGCATGCTAGGCAAGCGTACTACCACTGAGCCACAACCCCAGCCCCTGACATATGTGCTTCTTGATGAACCCATTAAATAATGAGATTTAGCAGTGGCCTAATAACTACTGTAACTTAGAAGTAGTGTAAGTGTAAACTGTTTTTTGAGATTTCAGCAACAACTGTAACATGATATGAAAACAACTGTGATTTCTGTTGGTGACAAAGTCACAGGTGCTGCTAAAACTCCTGTTTTGCGCCTGCATTCATCACTGAGGGAAATGCTCCGTTTCTGCTAAAGATTAATGAAAATAAAGATGTAATTCTTCTCCCACCCAAGTTCATAAACTCCCTGAACTCCATGGATCTTTTGGTGTCTGTGGCACCCAAATTAAGTACACCTGTGTTGGGGACATCAGTGTCTTCCCAAGTACCCTGGCTTGCAATTCCAGAGTTGTCTTTGACTCCCTCCTCTCCCCAACACCCCAAATCCAAGTGACTGACCAGTCCCACTGATCCCATCTCTGGTCTCCCTCATCCCTCTAGTGCTGCCATCCCTCTAGTCAGCCCTGTGGCTGACCTTGACCATGGCACTTGCTTCCTAGCTGATCCTTGCCTTTAGCTTCTGTCTGTCTCATCTATCCACATTACTTCTGTTTGATTAATATTTACCACCTTTTCACTCCCAACTTAGAAACCCAGCCTACAAAATCAAGTTCACGTCCTCACCTTGTTCAAAGTTTTCCACGATAAACCCATCTTTCCAGCTTCCCGCATGCTCCTCTGTTTGTAACATGAACTTCTACAGTCCCTCTGCTCCTGAAACTCTTTCCAACCTGCCATCTCCTGCTGTCTACCCTGATTTCAAGTCCGTTACAAGTGGCATCTTCTCTTCATACTAATATCCTTCTAGTTGTGTCCCCTGAAGTGTTTTGTCCTGTTGGCACCGTTATATGGCATTCTAGCGCCCCCTTTTGTGTCATATCTGAGCATATCATTTTTTGTTAAAGGAAGGAATTTTTTTAAATACCTTTATTCTATTTATTCATTTGTATGTGGTGCTGAGGTTTGAACCAAGGGCCTCATATGTGCTAGGTAAGCACTCTACAGTTGAGCTATTGCCCCAGCCCCGAGCTTTGCATTTTTTAAATTAAGGGAGACCCCACCCCAAATCCTCATAGAAAATTTTGAAATCATAAAAAAGAAAAAAGGGAAAAGGATGAGACCCACAACACTACTACTCAATAACAATTACTTCAAAACTATTTAATTTTTGTTTTATGTACTTAATCATTTGTAGCATATACAGAGAAACTTGGGAAATGCCAATGAATACCAAGAAGAAAAAATTGAATCACATGTAAATTTATACTGTATATATAGATTTGTATCTTTATTTTAATTTTTTTAATTTAATTTTTTTTTAATTTTGGGGTACTTGAACCCAGGGGCATTTAACCACATCTCAGTACTTGACTATTCTATGTACATCATATAAGATAAATTCCACGACAGTTGTCCTTTTGTATCTGGTTTATTCGCTTAGCAGAATATCTTCAGGGCTGGTCCATGTTGTAGGCAGGATCCTGATTACTTTTCTCTCTTCATTTCTGCTATAATCCAAATGGCTTTTAATGGCATCATCCATTCTACTGTGCCAGATGTGGGAGGATTCTCTGTTAAAAATGTCGTTTGATTCCTCTCCTTAATTCTGTTAGCTCTGTTTAACTCTCCAGCTGCCATCACTTAGATCTCTTCTTCAATTAAATAGACTAAGTTTTCTTCATTTCTTTACAAACGTTAGGTTGAAGTTGTATTGATCCTTGAGAATGTCTTCTTCTGGAAGAGTCCTTTGTCCTTTGGGCTCCTCTTTGAATAGGGGGTTGTTTTATCTGCCCCCACCCTGTGAATTCTTTTTTTTTTTTTTTTAAGTGAAAGTGAGATTGAGCTGGGGATGTGGCTCAAGCGGTAGCGCGGCCCGGGTTCGATCCTCAGCACCACATACAAACAAAGATGTTGTGTCCGCTGAAAACTAAAAAATAGATATTAAAATTCTCTCTCTCTCTCTCTTAAAAAAAAATAAAGTGAGAGACAGAGAGATAATTTTTAAATATTTATTTATTTATTTTTAGTTTTCTTTGTTTGTATGTGGTGCTGAGGATGGAACCTGGGCCCACGCATGCCAGGCCGAGTGCGCTTGAGCCACATTCCCAGCCCAACCCTGTGAATTATTGACTCACCCTGAGTGTTCACCTTGTTTCTTTTGCTGTTTCAAATGCAAACTGGCTGGCGGGCCGGATGTTGTCATCAGTTTGCAATCTCTGTTTAGTCATTTAGCTTCTCTGGTGAATAGAGGATATGACCTGAATTAATAGGTAGCTGAGGTCCCATTTTGGCTACGTTGTCTCAGCATGTTTTTCACAGGGAATCCAGTGAACTGTCTCCCGTGGAGGTATGCACAGATCCCTGGGAAGTGCTCTCCCCCATGAGACCTTTCCTTTTCTTCTCACAGACAAGTAGGTCATTCTGGTTGAAATCTCTGCCCTTACATGCAACACGGTACCCAAGGTTTTGATTTGATGGGTCATCTTCTGTTTATATAACTTAAATAAGTATGCTTAAATAACTTCCATCCACAGTTGCATAGATGATTTTCATCTTGTGATTTCTTTCCTCTGTGAAGGACAGCTATTTAATTCTTCAGAGTTCCAGAGTGCCTGAGTTCAAATGTCATCTCTGCCACCTTTAGCTGATATCCACATGCAGTTTATCTCACTTCTCTGGGCCACAGTTTTCTTTGAAATGGGGCTAGTAGTAATATCTGCTTCAGAAAGTTGATATGAGAGCAAATCTGACTTAAAGTAAGTTCTCAATAGTTGTTAGTCACTGTCATTACATTTCTTGTAGGGGTAAATGGGTGCATGTTCATCTTTTCACTATCTTTACAAGAAGCTCCACAGGATGAAATTCAATAATGTCGGAAAAGTCCAGGGCACGGTGCTTGACACATACAAATCCTCAAAACAATGGTAGAATGTTAAGTAATGAGTCTCCTGCACCTGTTTCCCAGGGAGAGGACAGGTACAGGGAGGAATGGAGGTGGAGAAGAGAAGACATCCCGGAGTTTGCCTTTGCTCTAGGCTAGATGGAGGTCCCTTTTCCTCTCTTCCAACACTTAGTGAGCATCCCTATATCCCACCATGTGCAAATCAATTGTGAGTAAGATCTTTCCAGGAGCTTGCAGCCTTATTGTTCTTTCAATACCTCCTTACCCACTTGGATTCTAAATATTGATAGGTAATTTTATTAGGCAGACAAAAGTCTGTGATCATACTCTTTAACACATTCCCTAAATTAAACCCAACAATAGTCATATAATCCTAGTTACTGAGAAGGACAGATGCACAATTCCAGCTTGGATAATCTCAAATTCCAGGCTTATGATAGCTAAAGTGTTAATTTCTTATGACTCTCAAGAAATTCTAAGAAAAATGTTGGATGCATAGCACATGTCAGTTACTCTCCCCAAGCTAAGCTGCCCACTTCACATATTTGGGCCGTGTTTCCTGCCTAGGACCCTTGCCACCAAAGGAGCAAACAAGTCTCCTGACTTGGGTACACCTTGTGTGTGATGGGGTGCTGCTGTGCACACCAAAGAGTCCTTCCAAACTGGTCTTTCAGTGGTGTGTTAGGATTTAGAGAGTTTCAAGGAACACATTTGTAGGAAACACATCTAAAAATGCAAAGTCAAAGGTGATTATTTTCTCCATTTCTCTCTAGGAGTGAATGGCCTTCCAGCTTGTCAGGTTGAAGTGCTGGGGGTGTAGCTCAGTGGCAGAGCATTTGTCTGGCATGCACAAGGCTCTGGATTCAATCCCCAGAACCAAAACAAACAAATAAAGTCAGGCATGCTGGTACGTGACTGCAATCCCAGTTATTCAGTAGGCTGAGGCAGGAGGACTGCAAGTTGGAGGGCAGCCTGGGCAACTTAGCAAGACCCTGTCTGAAAATACAAAAAATAAATAAAAAAGACTGGAGGTGTGGTTCAGTGGTAGAGAACCCTGGGTTTAATTCTGAGTACCAGGGGAAGAAAAAAAGAGAAGAAATAACAGTGGCTTGAAGAAGGAAAAATATGGATGGGCAGTCTAGGACTGCTTCGTCAGAGACCTGCTTCTTGATTTTTTTTAATATTTATTTTTTAGTTATAGGTGGACACAATATCCTTATTTCATTTTTATGCGGTGCTAAGGATTGAACCCAGGGCCTCACATGTGCTAGGCAAGCGCTCTACACTGAGCAACCCCATCCCTGCTTCTTGATTTTGTTGTCATTCTCAACCTGTATCTACTACCTCATGGCTCAAGATAGCTGCTTCAACTTGACCCATCCCATCTTCATTCCAGGCAGCAGGGAAGAAGAGGGAAAGTAGGACATGCACCTCCCATTAAAGATACTTCCTAAAAATTATACCAAACATTTCTACTTACCTCCTAGAACACAGTCACTGGCCACATCCAGCTGGAAGGGAGGCTTGGATATGCAGACTTTATATCACTTATCTTGCTAAAACTCAGGGGCTCTATTGAAGAAGAGATGAATATGGGGGAACAATGTGCAATCTCTGCCAGTCTTTCATCTCTACTTCTCTCCACAGATTGATTCTTTTCTCCTTCCTGTAGACGGGCCTACTCTATTCATAGTTTCTGACCATCACACTTTCTGGGATGGCCACAGTGTACACTCTTAGCTCCACCCACAAGCCTTCTTGGTTCCAAAGCAGCACATGATGTAGCTAGCTCGGTCCCCGGGTCTTAATTCCAAGTTTCTGGGAGAACAGTTGATTGGTCCTCAGCTCTGAGCCAATCACCTCTGGTGGGTATGGCAGGGCACTCCCTTTTAGAATGGGATGGAGCAATTCTCTGTTAGCCTGCTTTCCCTATGATCATGCCCCTTGCACTAGGTGCAAGTTGTCCTCTTGTCCTCAGGGCAAGGGTGCATTGTTGTTGTTGTTGTTGTTGTTGTTGTTATTATTATTATTATTATTATTTTGGTTCTGGGGATTAAACCCATGGGCACTTTACCACTGAGCTATATCCCTAGTCCCTTTTATTTTTTTTTTTTATTTTGAGATAGGATCTCACTAAATTGCTGAGGTTCTTGCTAAATTGCCCCAACTTGTCACACTCTCACCTCAGTCTCCTGAGTCACTGGGATTACAGGTGTGCTCCACCTCACCTGGCTAAGGGTGCATTTTCTTCACATACTTAACCCAGAACATAGCAACTACTTGGCATACTCCATATCTAATGTAAAATGAATAATCCAATTTAGTTTTTAACTACACAGGTTGAATGCTTGACAAATTTACAGAGTAAAAAAATAAAAAAGTGCCAGGGGCAGCCCAAGAACCAGGACTCCTGACTCCCAATGCCTGAAGGGACCTTCCAGAATGACCTGGTTAATTATGGTTTCTCTGCCTCATTGTTCAGCACTTGCATTGTGTGCACTCCTGCCTAAGACTGCAGAGACTCTCCCCAGACATGGCCCAGAGGGTCCTAGTCTAAGGAACACTGGCTGCATGGCTCAGCCTTCCTACCAAAGCTTTGAGCTGAGCCCCTCTGCAGAGATCTCATCCTCACTCAGCCTTAGCCAAAGCTGCAGGGATGTTCAAGAGCTGGGCTGAGTAATGAGATAAAGGCCAGAAACCAGCTTCTGGGCCACCTTTCCCTGAGCTGCTTCCAGGGGAAGCCCAGCCATAGTAAAAAAGAGCTAATGCCTCCCCAACCACAACTGTCCTACTCCCCAGCCCCCAAGACCCTTCTTCCTTCCTCCTCCAAGTTCCTGCACCCTCACTGTCTTGTTCTCTCGTGCCATCTGTTTTCACAGGCCTCGAACCCTCTATGGCAATCCCGGGGCTCCACTGCTGTGTCTTCAGGAGGCCGTTTCCGGTGCCCATCTTGCAGGCATGAGGTGGTCCTGGATCGACACGGTGTGTATGGCCTGCAGCGAAACCTGCTAGTGGAGAACATTATAGACATTTATAAGCAGGAGTCTTCCCGGTAAGCTGTTAGGGACTCTTGCCTCTCACCTCTCACAAGATCAGGGCCAGGGACTCTGCCAAGGAACCCATCAGGGCCAGAAGGGAGGGAAGGGAACAATCAACTGCCTCTTCAGTTTAGAGAGGAGAGGCCCGGATCCACAGAGGGGAGGGACTTGGCCCAGATCATGCTGGGATGCCAGACTCTGATTCCCTGGTAGTACTTCTCCTTCACCCTCTCCTCTTGGGGTGGGGCTGGGAGTCTACCAGCAAGACTCTTGACCTTGCCAACCCTCGATGACTTCCTGTCCTATGGGACAGTCTTGCCCCCAGGAATAGAGACTTGTCTTGGATCCAGATCTCCTCTACCTCTTAGCTGCATCCCCTCCCCAAATTGACATGGAAACCACTCACCCACCCACAGCACGAGCTGCAGGGAGGTAATGGCAGTTGAGTGGAGACTCAACACTCTGGGCTCACCTCCCTGGCCCCTGACCCTCACTGCCACCCTGCTTGCTCCCCTCAAGGCCACTGCACTCCAAGGCTGAGCAGCACCTCATGTGTGAGGAACACGAGGAGGAGAAGATCAATATCTACTGCTTGAGCTGTGAAGTGCCTACCTGCTCTCTCTGCAAGGTCTTTGGTGCCCACAAGGACTGTGAGGTGGCTCCACTGCCCACCATTTACAAACGCCAGAAGGTATCAAGCAGGGAGGGGAGTTCGAGTGGGAGCTTAGGACAGGGTCAGCCTTTTCGCTCCACTTGCTTGTGCAGTCTAGCGGATCAGGCTAACGGCGCAGTTCTAGGCCTGATCCTGCTTGGCCCAGAGTAAGTTACTTGACCTCTCTGGACCTCACTTTCCTCAATTATAAAACAGAAAGTGGAAATACCTACTTTTGAGAGCTGTTATAAGCATAATATTAGATAATGGATGAAAACAGATTTCAGTGTGGTGGACTAGATATGCTCAAGGTCCCCTCCCTATCACACAACTAATTTCTGCATAAAGCATAATTTTAAAATTAGATTGGTTGGCACATAGGAAGTGAAAGGAACCTCCAAGTGGAGTGGGGCAGGGTGAGGAGGAGAGAGCCAGATGAAAACAGAGCCCTTGGCAGCCAGCAAAGACACCATTTCCCAGAGGGTCGATGCTGGCAGTGTCACTGAGCTTGACAGAAGAGGCGATGCCTTCAAATCTCTAAAAGGTGGGGGAACTGCCTCTAAGACTTCCAAGACCCCAGGTTAAACTGAAACCCTGGAGCTAACATCATCAGCTGCGCCACCTGGCCTTTGACAGGAGCAAATGCAAATTCTGCCTGGAGGAAAATATCCTCAATTTAGCACTTAGGTTTTGTTGATTAAAATCAACAAAATATTAGTTTAAAATTGAAGATACACAGAAGAATGTACTCCATGAGTGAAGTCAGCAGAAACAAAAATTATAATTCGGGGGGCTGGGGATGTGGCTCAAGCGGTAGCGCGCTCGCCTGGCGCGCGTGCGGCCAGGGTTCGATCCTCAGCACCACATACAAAGGAAGATGAAGATGTTGTGTCCGCCGAGAACTAAGAAAAATTAAATAAATGTTAAAATTCTCTCTCTCTCTCTGTCCCCCCCCTCTCTCTCACTCTCTCTTTAAAAAAAAATTATAATTCGGATGCTTGAGGAATTCAGATATTGGAATTATTTTTATAAAATATTTCGTAGTTGTTAATGGACCTTTATCTTATATGTGGTACTGAGAATTGAACCCAGTGCCTCACACATGCTAGGCAAGTGCTCTGCCACTGAACTACAACCCCAGGCCCAGATGTTGGAATTATTAAAGAATAAAAAGTCACTATGAAAAAATGCTTTTTAAAAGATGGGATATTTTTTAAAAGCAATTATAGAACATTAAAAGTGACCATGAGCACCAAATAGAACTTTTATAAATTAAGTTACAATTATTTAAATAAAACATTCAATGGATGAATTGAATGAAATTTCTCTGAAGAGAGAATTAATGAATATGATAAAAGGACTGAAAAAAACGACTATAATGTAGCACTGGGAGGTGAGAAGGTTGAGGATGAGAAGGCTTAGCATAAGTCTTATCAGATTCCCAGGATGAGATAATAAAGAGACTAGAGAAGAGGCAATATTATCTGAATGGATATCACAGAATTTTTTCAGAACTAATGGAAGACAAAAATCTACAGATTAAGCACCAAGTCAGTGCCTGGCACATGGCAATATTAGGAGAATGTTTATTCCTTTTTCATTTGGTGGTGGGTCTCTCCTCTCTACCTTCTTCCAGATTTCATAAAATGCGTCTCCATACCTCTTAAATAGTTTCAAGCCTCCTAGATCTTTGATGTAGAGAGTTCAGTCTTCTAGGCAGCACTGGCTGGGGGTGACAGGGGTATGACTGCAGGACAGGTTCTCCAGCTCTAAGAGCTGACCTTTGTGTGTGGTAGAGTGAGCTCAGCGATGGCATTGCAATGCTGGTGGCAGGAAACGACCGTGTGCAAGCAGTGATCACACAGATGGAGGAGGTGTGCCAGACCATTGAGGTGAGCCTGGGCTAGGGAGGGAGGAGAGGATGGAAAGTGGCTGGCCTGGAGACCTCAAGCTCCAAAGATAGTTTTTCCTCTCTGATTGCTGGTCAAATTGGCAAGACAGATTCTGGGCTCCTGGAAGTGGTGGAGTGTGCTTAGGCTGCTGGATTGAATCCCAGATCTGCTGCTCACTAGCTCTGTGACTTTGGCCCAGTTATTTAACTTATCTGTGCTTTGGTTTTGTTTTTAATTGCATAAAATAGTGACGATGATAATGATATACTGGCTGTCTCATTGGGTCTTTTTTTTTTTTTTTTTAATGGTGCTGGGGATTGAACCCAGGGACTTGTGCATGCAAAGCAAGCACTCTACCAATTGAGCTATATCCCCAGCCCCTGACTGGCACTTTTGTGAATTAAATGGAATAAAGCCAATCAAAACCAAGGCCAGGGATATAGATAGCACCCAGGGAAGCTACTTTGAGATGTCATGTTATCTAAAAGATCTGGGTTGGATACTGGCCATACCCCTAACTCAGGTATAGTCATGGTCAGGTCACTTTATTTCTTGGCTCTCTGTGAGTTCTGTTAAGTGGGGAGCAGACGAATATCCAGCTCTCTCAGCTATAGGTCCCAGCCACACCTTCCCTCATGCTCCGGGTCTTTCAGGACAACAGCCGCAGGCAGAAGCAGTTGCTAAACCAGAGGTTCGAGACCCTGTGCGCGGTGCTGGAGGAGCGTAAGGGCGAGCTCCTGCAAGCGCTGGCTCGGGAGCAGGAAGAGAAGCTGCAGCGCGTCCGCGGACTCATCCGTCAGTATGGAGATCACCTAGAGGCTTCCTCTAAACTGGTGGAGTCAGCCATCCAGTCCATGGAGGAGCCGCAGATGGCACTATACCTGCAGGTTGGCCCCTGGGGAAGGCGGCAGCCCGGCACAGTGGCTGAAGTCAGGGGGGCATTGGCACCTGGAAACCCAAATTCAGGTCTTATCTCTTGTACCTATTTGCCCCCATGAGCCTGGCCAGGTCACTCCCTCTGCGGTTGCTTTCGCCTAACGACTTGTGACATGCACTAAACGACTTGTGATATGCACTAAACGACTTGTGATATGCACTAAACGACTTGTGATATGCATTCCCACCTACCCTACAGGACTGTGGTAAGAATCAGAAACTGGGCTTTGCCGGGGCTAGCCCAGCACTTACTCTCACCCTCTTTTTTCTTCCCTGCAGCAGGCCAAGGAGCTGATCAATAAGTAAGTAGGCTCCGCGGGAAGGGAAAGGAAGTGGCCTAGCGGATTCCTCTGGCTCTGGGAGGGGCTAAGGGTACCTGGGCGTTGCCCGCTGAGCAGCTGTGGCCACCGCAGGGTCGGGACAATGTCGAAAGTGGAGCTAGCGGGACGGCCGGAGCCAGGCTATGAAAGCATGGAGCAATTTTCTGTGAGCGTGGAGCACGTGGCCGAAATGCTGAGGACCATCGACTTCCAGCCGGGTGAGGGAGCCAGGGAGGGAAGGAGGGACTGCACTTCCAGAACCTCAGTATGGGGGTGAAGTAATATGATGTCCAGAACAGCAAGGACTCCACCTCAATGGCTTTCTTTCCTCCCAGGCGCCGCTGGGGAAGAAGAGGATGAGGAGGTGGCGCTGGACGGGGACGAGGGCAGTGCAGGACCAGAGGAAGAGCGACTGGACGGGTCAGAAGGTGAGAGTGGCGCAGAGGGACTTGGTGCGTGGTCTGGCTGGCACTCTCATGTTCCGTCCTCTGGTGATTGCCTTCCCAGCCACATCAGGGCTCACCGACAGCCCCCAATAAAGTGCCATCTAATCCCAGTGCTACAAAAGAGCGCCCCCTAGCGTGAAGAAAATAACGCTCTTTCCTCCCATTCATTCTGGGGCTCTACGAGATCGGGTTGAGTTTGCAAGAAACCAACCCGGTGACTGGCGAAAGGCAGTGAGCCGAGCTTCGGGGCTACCATTGTTCTTGGAGTCACCCGCCCATCGAGCTTTCTTTGCCTGGCACAGGGCTGCACTGACCCGATCCCTAGTCGAGAGCCCACGCGCACGGAACCTGGCGCCAGCGTCCTGGAGTATCTGTACAGAGACCACCGCCGCCACCCACTTTGGCGCCAGGCGCCAGGGGAAGGCCTCAATAAAGGAATTTTGCGTCCCAGATGCGTATCTCGTTTCGCTGCCTACTCCCCCATTCAGGGCTCCGGAGGCGACTTCGCCACCAACGCGCCCTTCCCCGCCTGAGATCACTTGGGGGGCAAAAATGAAATGAACCTCTATTTGAGCACCTCCCTGATGCCCGACGCGGACTCGTGAGCCCAATGACCTGGGGTCGAGGGTAGCGTGGAGGTTGCGGGACCTCTGAATTTAGGAATTTGGGAGAGGGGGAGGTAATGGGACCCCTAGAGACTTGACTGAAAACAGTTCTCCCTGACCTTCTCCCCATCAAGATTGGGGCCTCTCCTGCCTCTCCCACGGATTCCCTGCTGTGCTTGCCCGAGCCCCCACGACAGGAGTCAAAGGCTCTTAAGCACTTTTATTAAAAAATAGACAAGCAGAGGTGCTCAGAGCGTCTCTGGGCCACTCTGCATCGCGGGACTGGGTTAGTTCCGGTCGCGCACCTTTCAGCCTCGGGGTGGGGGAAGGGGTCAAGGTTTTCGCAGTCCGGGACTGGGCGGATCACTTGCCCACAGAGTCGAATATGATGCGGTTTTGCTCCGCACGCTCACGTTGACTCTGCGTCCGGGCCAGCTCCAGCAGGGTCCGCAGCAGGTGGAATGTGAGGTCGATGGACAGTGGAGGGTCGTCGCGTCGCGGCCGCTCGCCTGCAGTCCGGGATCCCCATCGGGTGAGCCCAGTGCGGCGCGGGAAGCGCTCTGCCAGTAGCAAGAGAAGAGCGCGAGCCCCACCACCCTGGTTCCGCGCCCCGGCGCTCCATCGAAGACTCGGGTCCTGGACCTCGGTCCCAGCTGCAGCCGCCGGGCTCCACTGGCTGCCCCCGGGACGCAGCTGGGCCAGAAGCAGCAGCGCCACCAGCAGTGCTGCGTGTCCCGCTTGCTTCATGGTGCCACCGGCCCTAGACACACGGGTTGCGCAGGGTGAGGTGCGCCTGGGACAGCCGCAGGTGGTGTGACCCTTATCAGCGCATGCCTAGCATCCCCGCCAGGACCCTCCAGCTTCTGCCCAGTGCCCCAAGTCTGCCTCCCAGCCCCAGCCGCTGCGCCAATCCAGTTCCACCCCTCTCTCCCTTCTTCCCCGCCTCCCGGAGGGCCGCGGTTGGTGTGCTGAGCACTGAGTCTTGGTGCTCAGGCAATCTAGACGGTCGCTCCCTTCACTCACAGGTTATCGGAGAGTGTCTGCCTGATGCAAGACGGAGCTCCAGTCTCTGTCCCTCGGGCTGGACTGAGGGCTCCTTGGGGAGCACAGGGTCTGTCCCGGGACTGCCGCCAGCCTTATATAGCGCTAGGACAGCTCCGACTGACGTCAGCCAAGAACATGAACTGATTGTAGAAGCAATGACAGCAACTTTGAGTCCAGAGGTTTCGAGCCCCCAGAGCGGTACATTTCTTGACATTTGACTTAGTGTCCCTAGGGCTAGCACTGGAAGCAGCATTAGAATTGGAAGAGTGAGAAACCGGCTCCTGAAGTCTAGGCCATGAAGATTGCTCTACGACCCGAGTCCTTCTCCCTGTCTAGAACAGACAGCAGAGACTAGAGCTGGTTGCCACAACAGACTAACCTGGGTTCCTGGCCTCTGGCACACAGAAGGGAGGTGGGACCGTGGCGCTGTCTATGGTGCTGACCCTGTCTTTAGATGCGAAGAACTGTCAAGAAGCCTGGGGGAGAACTCTGGGATGCTCAGATCCAGTCCCTAGCCCATTATCAGGTTGTAGACTGGGGGAATCCAGAACCTATGCTGGCACTCAGCCAACACTATAGGCAGCCCGCCACAACTTAAGTATCCCCAGACTCTTGACCTTATTATAGTCCTGGAATCTAAATTCTACAGCTGTCTGAGCACCAAACACGAGGATTTCTGGCTGGGCCATTTGTTTCTGAGTTTCTTCAAAGTGGAAGTTTAACAAATACCAGTTTTTCTCCCAGAAATCATAACAGCAGTATTATGCCTTTGCCCCTGTAGTTAAGATCAGTAGGCAGGAAATAAGAAAATTGGGTTCAAGTTTTTATTCTGCCACTCTTGGACAGGTTACCTCACTTCCACAGACCTTAGCGTCTGCATTTGTAAAAGAAGACTTGGAGGATGTAGGCTTCTTTCCATCAATAGCTATTTTTATAGTTTTCTCCTGGGTCTTACTCCTGACCTCTGCACGTTCCAGATTATGTATTTAAAACATTTACTGAAGCACAATAAAGAGTTTGAAGGGATCCCAAAGAGCACTAGGGTTGGGAAGGGCTATAGTAACAGACATGTAAATGAAAAGTTGGCATGAGTGGGAATAAGACTATGTCATGTGCCATAAACAATGTTTCAGTCAATGACAGACCACATACATAATGGTGACCCTATAAAATTGTAATGGAGTTGGAAACTCCTATCCTACCACCTAGTGACATGGTAACTGTTTTAACATCACAGCACAATGCATTAATCCTATGTTTGTAGTGATGCTGGTGGGAACAAACCTACTGCATCACCAGTTGCTTTAAAGTATAGCATGTATGACTTATGTGCAGCACATAAAACTTGATAATAATAATAAAGACAATATTACTGGTTTATGTATTTACTCTACTTTATCATTATTTTATGACTCAAAGTTTTTCTTGTTGTTGTCTTTTTGGTGCCAGGGATTTAACCCAGGGGTGCTTAACCACTGAATCACATTCCCAGCCCTTTTTATTTTTTGACACATGATTGCTTGCTAAAGTTGGCCTTGAACTCCTGCCTCAGCCTCCTGAGTTGTTGGGATTACAGGAATACACCACAGAACATGGCTTTTCATTATTTTAGAGTCTTCTCTTATTTAGCAAAAAAACCTTTATGTGGTGTTAGACTTAGACGGGTAGCAATCCTCATACACCTCATATTTACCATGTCTCTTCTCTGCATCAAGAGGCCACATCAAGTGACTGATCTATACCACCTAGGTTTGTGTAAGTACACTCAATGATGTTTGCATGACAATGAAATTGCCTAATGATAGTTCTCAGAACGTACTGTTGATAAGCATTGCATGAATGTATTATAAAGGGCTAGTGATTTTCAGAAGCAATTTACAGTTTAAAATGAAATGTCCCATTTCAGAGTGCTCATCTCATCAAGTTCTGACCAGCACTTCCACCCCCATGGACATTGATATGACCATTTTGAGGAGACTGTCTGACAATCCCTGGATCATGGTGAATCACTGCAGGTGGCAATGATGAAGCAAGGCAGGCTAGAACTGATGTGCTTTCCACGACAGGTAGGAGTTCCAAATGACAGCAACACACTGGACAACAGCCAACCTAGGAACAGGAATGCATTGTGAGGAGGGAGACTAGGAAGCATGGAAGGGGGAGCAATGGAATAGGATAGGGAGAGTGCAAAGGAAAAGGAGGCAGCATTCTGAGAATTTCCAGATTTGAGTCTTCTTCCTCCAGCCCCTATGGAGGGACTACGTGGTGCAGACCAGAACTAGCTCAGATTCTCATTCTCTCCCAGGGCCCTGAATTCCAGATGAAGGTCTCAACAGTTAAGAACCCAGCAGTTCTTGTCAGGCACAAGTCTGTTATTCATAACCTGTCCAGGCCCCTTCAAAATACATTTATCTGTCCATCTTGTACCAACTGAGGAGATTCCACCTTCCAAAAAATTTGCTACCTGTGTATAAAATAGAACCTTTTCTTGTTTGCTTTTTGTAGTGCCAGGGATCAAACCCTTGTACACACTAGCCAAATGCTCTACTACTAAGCTACATCACCAGCCTTTTAATTTTTTTTATTTTGAGACAGGGTCTTTTTAAGTTGCCCAGGCTGGCCTCAAGCTTGCAACCCTCCTGCCTCAGCCTTCCCAGTCACTAGGACCTTCTTTATTTTAACTTGACTTTGCTCTAGTTTCAAAGACTGCTGCAAAGGACACTTATGTTTAGAAATTGGTTTGTAAGTAGGTATTCCTTTAACTATGCTATTCATGAAAAATTTGACCATGTCTTCTCGGAAGAGTTTCAGAGTTTTTCTGTTTCCAAGATACCTCACCTGCAAGCATTTTTAACAACTCATTTTGAGTTCCACACTATTTTTTATTGTCTCTCAGCAAATGACCTTTATTATTAAAGCAAAATAATGCTTTGCAGTAAACTAACCTGGCAAAGCCTTTAGGTCTACCTTTCTGTCTAACCTAGGATGCAGCACCCCAGTGAGGCACTGTCTCTGCAGATATGCCATCAAAGGTGGAGAGCTCAGGTGGGATGGAGACAAGAGTTGTAGAAGCAGGATCCTCCATAGCAAGATGATAGAAGGTCAGTGGGGGACACTCTGGAACAGTTTCTGTAAAGGGCCAAAGGTTATGAATAAAATGCTTGGATGTCTGAAGAGTTATGACCAGAGCAAAGTATACTGGTGGAGGTCTAAAGGAGGTGAAGGTTGAAATGAGAATCATTTTTTTTCCAATTGTTGGTAACATGGATCTTCCCTGAAGGGTGGGGTGGGGGTCTGTCATACCTGTAATGCAGGGGGACTAGGTAGAAGTTGGCTAACTGCACAGCAGGCCAGAGCTACAAAAAGAGAAGGCAAAAGTTGAATGGCTCCCTCCCCGACAGGACTTCCAGACTCACTGCCTCACCTGGCCCTGCCCTGACTGCTGCACACAAGAAAAGACTGGAAGTTAGTGTTTCTCTGAGCATAGGGCCCGAAGGGGGAATGAATAATCCCAAGGGAAGGATTCCTATGCCAGGAGAACCCCAATCCCAGGGCATTTCTGGACTTAAGGGAGCAAGAAAACAGACAGAAGGGGTCAGTTCTTACATAGTAGTTGGTGAGGAGGGCATCAGGATAATCCTGAGGAGACAAAGAAGGAACAAATTCACACTTGTACCTCTAAGTGACTGCTACCCCCCCCCCAACATGAATATCATATACAAACTTCTGTCCCAAGAGCACACCTCTAGCCCCACACTCCCTTCCTCTCCTGGCTCTCCCTGCCTCCACGTTTTCCTGGGGTTGCCAGCCTACTAGCCACAGACTCACTTACCCTCCGTAATTTGGCCCAATTATCCTGGGCTGACAGTCCATTGAGTGTCCCCATCAATGGGAGGAAGCAGCCTAAAAAACACGGGGCAAACCCCCCCTAGGGAAGAGAAATTAAAGCTCTGTGAGTTACCCCATGTCCTAACCCAGCTCGGCCTTCCAAACACCCTTTTCCTTCACTCACCTGATCCAACAACATCTTCTTTAGCGCATCCACCTTGGTGGTGCCAGGGATGAGCCGGTCCAACACCTTGTACCAGCCTCCTAGTACAGGGGCCTGGAAGTCAACCCCAGTTGGGGCCGCAGGATGCAGTGAAGGGGCACTTGATTTTTATGCCACAATGTTCTTCCCCCAAGTATCAGAAACCAAATCTCAGGGGAAGCATACACTGAGACACTATGAAGGCTGCAGGCTGACCTAGGTGTGACAGGCCAAGGGAAACTACAGGATGACAAAGAACTAGACCTCTAGTGAGTTCAGTGCAGCCTTGCTGTGGGCAGAACTTACCACAAAGCCACAGCCCAGGGACACCATGGTTAGGGTTCGGCCTGTCTGGTGTTCCTGCAGACCCCGCCTCTCCACCAGCTGCTGTGAGATAATGTCACCTAGGCCCATCAGGGACCCTGTGCAGGGTACACAGATGTTGTCAGGATAGCTCCAAAAATTTAAGTCTGCTGACAGAATGAGGCTCTGGCACTCTGAGCCCCAGGACTTCATTCTGGGCAAATGACTAGCCCCACCTGCTACCACAAAACCACCTGTTCTTCAAGAATGGTGACACCTCATGTATATCCTGAGTAGGCCAGAACCCAAGAACTCTGCACTGACAGGCAAAGGGAGGTCAAGTCAGGAAATAGCAGATAGAAGAAAGAGAATTTAAGGTCCTAGGACTGAAAATCATAGACAGAATTAAAAGGGCCTACTAGATCATTTCTTTTCCTTTCTTTCTCTTTTGGTACCAGGGATTGAACTCAAGGGCACTTAACCACTGAGCCACATCCCTAGTCCTTTTTTTAAAAAATATTTTTTAGTTGTAGATGGACACAATACCTTTATTTTGTTCATTTATTTTTATGTGGTGCTGAGGATCAAACCCAGTGCCTTGCATGTGCGAGGGAAGCGCTCTACTGCTGAGCCACAACCTCAGCTCCGTATCCCTAGTCCTTTTTATTTTTATTTTGAGACAGGATCTCACTGGGTTGCTTACAGACTCATTAAGTTGCTGAGGCTGGCTCTGAACCTCTGATCCTCCTGTCTCAGCTTCCTGAGTCACTGGGATTACAGGAATGTACTACCATGTCCAGCCTAAAAGATCATTTAATCCAAACTCCTTATTTTATTTAATACTTATCATTTGCTAAATTTAAACTGAGTTAAAATAACATTAATTTATTGTGTAAAGTTATTTTCATCTATATTTTTTATTTTAAAGTAAGTATTAGCAAAATGCAACATGGGAATATAAAATAAAAGCCACCCACCTCACAGTCACCTAATAAAACCCATCTGATCCCAAATCCATTATTTTAGAGGTAAAGAATCAAAGGTCTACGATCTCAAATAACCTGTAACTGAAGAGGCAAGCCAGAATGAGGAGGCTTGACTCCTAGACATATGTTCTTTCTAGGACACTGTACTACAAATAGATCATGTATAGAATAATAAAGAACCCTGTTTCTTTCTCCCTCTGCCCAATACAAGACTTAGCCCACAGCCTTTACCTTGGTCTTGGGATCTCTATTTGCAGAACACAGCAAGGATAACTCTTTTCTAAGACATTAGTGCTCAAATGGTCCTGGGTGGGAAAATGATTGAACTGAAAGAGTTCCCAACAAGAAAGAGTCCTGGCCACCTTAGCACTGTCAAATCCAGACTTCCCCATTTGTACCCTCAGACTGAGTTGGCAATGGGTATTAGAGCCATTTCTCCCCAGGCCTCTGCTTCTGCTTCCCCCTTAATTATACAGACACTCAGATCCATGCAGCCCCAGTGAGACATCCACACTCAAAAACCAAGACAGAATCATCATTGTTTACAGAGCCCCCATCAGTTATGATGGTTTCTAGCAAACACACACTTATAGGGGCCGCTTGGGATTGACCATCTGATCTCCAGCTTGCCCAACTCTCTCACTGAGTAATGAAAGTCCCCTCCAGCCACAAAGCCACCACTGTCTCTATGCCCTCAATTAGCACTGGGCAAACACATCCTGCAACCCTGTTCCTTGGCCTGGAACTGGCTCTGACGTCCATGCTGGCTGCATGCTCAAGGCACTGCTCTTCTCTACCACCCTCTGCACAGCCCTGCCCTAGCAGCCTGGTCAGAGGCAACAGGGGAAAGCTGGGGGCTAGGGCTGGGGACAGGCATCCCTAGATGATCTGGGCTGCTGACCCCTGAATAGCTCTGGTCCCCAAGGTACAAACTATTTCAGATCAAGGCACCCCTGAAACTTTCAGTCATTCTTCCCAGAATACTGGTAGACATAACCTCCTCAAGTGCAAGCACAAAATCCTAGACACTTTTGTTTTCTTATTCCTCACCATACTTAACAGAATCCCTGGCAATTGTACAGAAATAAATAAAGGAAAAACATCAAAAGCATGATCCCAAACAACAGGAGTGCTCTGGGAAAAGGCATGAAGAATGTTGGACTCAAGGTGTAAAAATCACAGGGAAGTGAGGGCTTGCTCCCTGCTCTCAAGTAGTTAGCATTTAATTCACTATGTCTTCCCCCAATGTGGGGGCACTGGCTGTGCTCCCTGGAAGGACAGGGAGCTTCTGCAGCCATGCATAAAGGAAGAAGTGACCTTGGGAAGACCAAAGGCACTTCTTTAATGAAGGCACTAACAGTCTGACAGTGTACTTTGGCCAGATGGTTACAGATAACAATGAATGCTCACATAAATCTCACAAAAGGTCTGGAGGTAGAGGGAGCAGAATTGGGACAAATCCAGGCCAGGAGAGCAAGAAGGCCAGCATTCCAAGTAGAAGCTGAGACAAGCTTGGAGGTCAATGGGCAGCCATGGGCTCCTGTGGCTGCTCCTCTGCAGTGGTTCCTGTCCAAGCAAGGTCCCAAAGAGTTTACATATAAGAAATGCTTCCTAAATGAATGCATTTCCTATTCTTACTCTCCAATATTCAGCACCTTTGTTCCCTGTCACCTTGTAGGGAGGGCAGGCAGCAATGCTCCTGGGGAAAAAAAAATAGTTAAAGAGAGGTATATATTTCTACTCTTCATGACTTGCTGACAGTCATCTGACAAGCTAAAGGCAGAGTTGGAATGAAAGTCCAAGTTCCTGAGCTCATAATCATGGAAGCCCACAGCCATTGAGAAATATGGATTCTAGGCCCCAAACTGTGCACATCAAGCCCGAGGGACTACCAAGCGACATGGCAACAACAGGAATGAGTAGGCACAATGGCTGTACAGCCCCTGCCAGGTCTTTCAAATAGAACAGCACCCAGAAATTCATCCTCTGCCCACAGATGATCAGGGACTTGGACCTACCTACAGCAACTCCAGGATAGTCTAAGGCTTTTCCCAAACAAAGAGAAAGACCTACATTTATGGCTCAAGTGACCCTTTGAGCAGGAAGGAGTCAGATATTCAGATTCCTCATTTCATCCTTCCCAACCCAAAGCCCAAACAGACCCCAAAACCCCAGGCTCTGGGAGACCCGAGACATATTTTGCTAGTTTTGAGCTTCTATGATCTGGCTCCCTGCTCCTTCGTCTTGGGATTTGGGACTAGAGGGCTGCAGGAACATAATGCCCAGAGCCCTGATGGGGCAGGGCAAGGGGCTGCTGGGCCGTGATGCCCAAATGCCAGAGCTGGGCACAGAGCCCAGCCTACAGATGCTGGTGCAGGTGTGACATCATGCCCTTGGGTAAGTGCCAGTTCTCATGCCGTCACTCCCTGCTAGAACCAGGGGAAGGAGGTAGGAGAGCCTATCTCTGGGCATAGATCTACTTGGACCCATCCCCTGCCCATTAGTAAAAAAGTCCCAACTTCCACACCTTCTTCCAAGGTATATTTTGTTCCTCCACTGGCTTTTGTGTGGAATCCTATGTACAAGAAAATAAAGCACTAATGGAAGATGAGAAGACAGAGGGACAGGAAGTAGCTTCTTGGAGTGAGAGAAAGTGTGCCCTCGAGCACAGGAGGCTGGGTTGGCAGATAGACACTACTGGCAGGGGGCCAGCAGTACTGCCCACTCAAAAGCTTCCCTAACTACCTCCCTGGCTGGGGTAGGGACTTGACCCTGGGTAGGACAGAGTACATCCTCTGGAATGGGTCTGAGGGCTCTCCTCACACCTGGCCTTAGCCCATCCTTCTGCTGGAAAACAAGACAAAGTGGATGGTTCTGATGCTTGCCAGATTTCTAAGCTCAGACCAGCTGGGACAGCACTCAGCATCCTAAGGACCCCATAGTCTCAAGTGCAGGGCAGTGCAGTAGGTAGTACTCTAGGTTCTAAAGACAGCCCTATAGTGACCATATAAGACCTCAGCACATGGCACTCCCTACTCTTGCCTTAATTTCCTCTTCTGTAATATTGTGGGTAGGAATGGTCTTTAAGGTCTGTTGAGCTCTCACATCCTGGCTTAAGTCAGACTTTAGGGAAACCAGGGTCTACAGGAGCTCAGATGCTCTCATAGTAGTACTAGGGTGGCCGAAGATGAACAGAACTGGGCCCTGGGCCCACTGGAGACTGGAAGGGCCCTCAAGAAAGGAAGGGATAAGGCTGACTCAGACTCTACAGAACATGCAGCCAACCTTTCCCTAGGCTGCCCTGTTCCTGACTCTGGCTTGGCCAAAACTGGTGTATTAGACACTTCCGTTGAACTATTTCAGATCTTGGCTCACTTATCACTTGGTCCAGCCATTACTGTAGTACAACCTAACAGACCCTTGCTTTGGGCTCATGCCATACCTGGGGACTCACTGTTAATGTCTTCAGTGACTATGCTTGTGTAACCTGGTAGTGGAAGGGGAGCTAACACTTCCTAAGGTGACACTTTGGCCAATGTGAGACTGGAGCTAGGGAATGAAGTTCTCTTCTTTTCTCCAAAAATGACTATTCATCCAGACAGTCCTAAGAAGCATTTCAAAGAGGTTCTTAGTTCCAAGAGATTGAGCCACAGTGAACAGAATAGTGGACAATTTAACCATATATCCTTATTCTGGTTCTCCCTCTTTTCCTCTGTGGGATTACTTCCTACTCCCTAACAAAGTACCTGCACATAAGTTTTCTGCTCTACTTTTTGGAAAACCAAGGCTAACATACTATTCATGAACAGATTTATGGCAACTGGGACAAACTCAACCCACTATAAAAAGAATGGCTTGTTGTGCTTGGGTTGACTCATAGAAAGGGTCAAACCCCTTGAGCCTTGAAGTCTGTTGTGGATTTTTAAAAGAATTTCCACATTGATAATCCTTACACTGACCCTGTGAAGTCCTAAATCCCTTAAGAAAAAAAAAAAAACACTCTGTGTTAAGGGCTAACTTTAAATAGATCAACTCAAGTTCTAAATGAGGAAACTGAGGCCCAGTGAAGTTTATTGGCTTGTGCTGATTAAAGCAGTTATAAAGTACTATGGTTCTGATTTTCATATCTTGGTCTTTTTAACTCCAATTCTGAAATCCGTTTTCCAGTGTGATGAGCTAGTCCATGGGACCTTAGGAACTAATTGTGCTGGGGTCCAAAAATGGCTCAGTAAGCTAAACCATCTTCATTTATAATTTGGTCCCAATATACCTAGCAGCAGTGATAGACTGAAAGTTTGGGGAAATTTAAGAAAAGTGCTAGGAAGCTTCAGATTGTTTCAGGAATGAGTTGTCAGCATAGATTCAGAAAGATTGAGGGTGTGAAGCCAAAGGACTCTAATATCAAAAGACCAGACCCTTGTTCCACCACATTTTTGCATTTGGGACCCTTTTCAGCTTTAGCTCCTATCCTTGTCAGCTGCAAATTCACTGGGTATGGAAACACAAAGGCTATCATTCCCTCCCTCTCTATTCTTGATGACCACAAGGGGGAATCTTCTATCTGGCAGTTATGGGCCCTGAGGGAATTTGAGGCTGGGCAAAGGGCCCAGCGTGTCAGTTCCCATCACAGCCACACAGTCCAGCATGAGTCACCACACACGCAGCCAGGTGAGTCATGCAGGCTGATGGACACTGAGGACAGGACAAGAGGTCTTTGGGCACAGGAGGCTGAAGAGAGGCCCAAGGAGGGGCAAAAGAGTCCATCCATCTCTTGGTCAGTCACACAGAGAAGTTGCAAATTTTTGTTTGAGTAATAGGATACCAGTTCCATCTTAGCTTTCAGTAGTGCCCTATCCCTTCTAAAACTCTTTCTTCTCAGAATCCCACAGTCCTCACATAGGCAAGGCCTCATCTTACCCTGATCACTCTTTGCACTGCCTGATAATTTTCCCTTCTAAAGCTTATCTCTGAGTTATCTCCTTGCATTAGCTAATCTGCAGAAAGAAGATAGTAACAAATGTAGGGATATCCTTGGGTTACCTTCATGAAGTTGCTATCTAATCACTGGATTAGAGTAAAAAATCCTTGGTTAGAACAGTGTTTGGGGATATACACATAGGTAATAAACAGTAAGAAAAGCAAAAGAATGATATAAACAAAACTCAGAGTTCTCATGGAATATGTGAATTAGGGAGAGTGCCACAGGAGATGCCAAAGCTGAGTACTGATACAGGAGTGATCAGTTTTAGTACAATGTAAACTTCAAATGTATATATTTATTCTGGCGCATATTTCACAATAAAAATGCTAAGAAAAATAAACTGGAGTCTTGATATCAGCACTTACTGGGTATGTAATCTAATCTGGAGTCAAGTAATTCTAACTCTGAGCTTTGTGGAGCCCCTGTGGTACGATGCATATGAAAGTGCTTTGCATTCTATAAAATGTTAAAGGAGGGGCTGGGATTGTGGCTCAGCTGTAGAGAGCTTGCCTAGCATGTGGGAGGCCTTGGGTTCGATCCTCAGCACCACATAAAAATAAATAAATAAAATAAAGATATTGTGTCCAGTTACAACCAAAAAATAAATATTAAAAAAAAATTTAGGGGCTGGGGATGTGGCTCAAGCGATAGCACACTCGCCTGGCATGCGTGCGGCCCAGGTTCAATCCTCAGCACCACATACAAAGATGTTGTGTCTGCTGAAAACTAAAAAATAAATATTAAAAAAAATTAAAAAAAATTTTTTTTTAAATGTTAAAGTGAGTGTTTTAGGTTTCCAAGCGGGTTTTCCTGTAGCAATGTTTTTATCCTTGAGATCAACTGCTCAGCTTTTTGAGAACTTTCGTATCCTACTTTACAGGTAAGCCAACTATACATAACCCGTTAGAATAGCTTTGGGGACAGAACAGATTGAGATGACAGTCAACACTTCCGGGAGGCTAAACAGAAGCAGGAAATAAGGGCAATACCTTGGAACGCACCCTTCTCCCTAATCAGCCTGCTCTGTTCCCACTTTGGTTCCCAGACACTCACCAGCCGTCAGGACCTGGACTTTCCACGGGTGAGCAGCCAGGGCCCTTTGGTACGCCCGCCAGAGTGCCATGCCTTCTGTCAAGTCAAGAGGAAAGGGTCACTCCCACTGCCCTACCCACGATGAGAAAGACACCTGACATTTCCCTCGCACCCACTCCCTCTTTCCACTTCTGATACATAGGGAATGGGCAGAGGCTTCCGGAGGGATGATTCCTGACAGTGTCGCCTTAGACAAGTGGAGAAGAGGCAGACTGTGCAGCTATGGACACCTAGTGGCAGCCAGCCCTAGTTCTGAAACAGGGCTGGGTGGGTGTCTCCAGCCCCAGCCGAAACACTCAGAACAGGCTTTTTCCAGCTTTCACTTTGAGCCAGGGTCCTCCGAAAAGGAGACCCGACAGACTCCAGATTCAGACTTAATTGAATTTGCCCGCATTTCTCCCGGGTGCAATTCCAACTGAAAACAGGACCCATCGTTGCCTGGGCCTGGAATGGTCACGTGCCCTATGGGGCACTGCAGGTGCGCGGCGCTGGGAACCAGCGACTGTAGATCACCAGCCACTCACCTGAACCCTAGCTCTGCGCGCCGCAGGGCCTCCCGCGTGACCTGAGACGGCAACTTCCGCCGCAAGCACCGCCCCTTCCGCTTGGTGTCCTGTGAGCCCTCGCAGCAGGCGCAGGACTGGAATGTCACCGGGCCACGGAATCCCATGGAGAGCATCTCTGCTGGGTCACCCACTCTGTGAGCAACCCCCTCCGGGGAACAGCGCCGAGCGTTAGCATGGGGTTCGCCAGCCCTTCTGCCCACGAGGTTCGACCTCTGCCTGTCTCTCAAGCCCCGGCTTCTATGGGGTCTAGGGGGACCCCACTTTACCGCCCACAGGGCTTCCGCAGAGCTGGCCAAGGTCCTGACGTCCTTCTTAAATCTCAGGAGTGGTATTTTGGAAACAAGTATAGTTCAGTGCGAACGTGCGTTATTTTTTGTCTCTAGATTCTTCATTAGCCTAGCTCCTGAGTGGGGAGAACTAGAACTTGTTCAGATTTGTCGTCTTCATAACTAGTGGAGTGTTTTGATCACAAAGTCCCTTTTGGAAATGCTGCGTAAGGATGACTTCCATGGAAAGCACGGGAATTACAGAACTTCTGGAATGAATTTAGGTACTAACACGCCTTGATCTTTACTAGACTTGCACTTCAGTTTCATCATCTGTAAGAATGATGGGGTTACACTGTTTTTCAAACTGGGATCCTCAGTTCTAGGGGATGTTTGTGGAATGGGGGATGGGAGGAAGATTATCACTAGATTCTTCTACCTAAAATGTTTTGTTCTTCAAAATATATACTTCTGGAAAGTTATTTTTAACAAAGGGATTCATGACTATTTGGAAACCAATAGGGAAGGTGATCTTTTAATCCCCTTCCAGCTCTAACATTCTAAGATTTTGTGACAGTAGTGTAGAATTCTTCCTAGGGTGGTGGGAATTTCTACAGTATGCCTGGCAGGGAATTCAGCAGGCTGTGCCTTTGCTTATCTCCAGGTAGCTTACATTTCAGGAGGCAGACTTGCAAACTCTCTACCTGCCTACCTCCAGGCCCGGTTTACTCAATTCCTATGCAGGGGAATCCTCTCTCAAACACTGGAGAAACAGAATAAGGATGCAAGAAAACTCAATGTTACAAACATTTGACTAAAAGTTTCCTATATACAAAACACCATGGTAGATTGAGCTTACACTAGCAAATTTAATAGGAGACTAAATATGGTAGTTTGGGAAGTTATATTCTCAAGTCAGACTGAGTCAAAATCTCAGCACAAGTACTTTGTAGTTACATGTCTTGTTCAGATTGCTTAACCTCAGAAACTAATTTTTAAGTAAAACAGCAATACCAGACTGGGGTTGTAGCTCAGTAGTAGAGCACTTAGCATGTGTGAAGCACTGGATTTGACCCTCAGCACCACATAATACAGCCATTAAAAACAAAAACAACAACAAAAAACAAACAACAACAAAACAGCAATACCTACCTTACAGGACAGAAATATGCCAAGTACCCAAAATATGAGTGCTTAACATTTATCTTTTTTCCTCCTTTCTTGGAAACACATGGGAAGAATGTTTTTGTTTTTTTTTTTTTAAACGGAAACTCCTTAGTGAGGGTGAAATTTCAACTTTTTTTTTTTTTTCCAAGCCGTACTGGGGATTGAACCCAGGGCCTTGCACATTGCTTAACTCTTGCTCCACCCCCAGAGGTACACCCCTGAGCCAGGATCTTGAAGGATGAATAGATTAAGTTGGAGACAGAAATGACAGTACTAGAGAAGGCAATAATGTGAACAAAAACACGAAGATAGAAGGGTGCAGGAATGGAGTATAAACTATATATATTGAAAGGATAGGTTAGAAGTTAAGTGGCCTGGAGACAGTATTTATGGGAAAGAAAAAGATCAAGACCTGAAAGCATCATTCTTATTTTCTTTTGGAGGTTGAGATTAGGGCTGACACTCAACAGCAGGAGCAACTATGGCTGGCACCAACCTACAACCTAACTATATGTATCACCAGGTCCACACATTTTCTATTACTGGAAATAGAAAAGGGGCTGCTGAATGGCATCAAGAGGTTGCTCTGTAGAGCAAAGCTTCTCTTAGTGCAAGGCACTTTCCTGTCAGCTCAAAAAGCAAAACTGGTACAACTTGAGTTGGGTTACAATAGGAGGGTGCACGCTTGGTGCCTCTGCACTGATGTGAGTTATGATTCCTTGGCTGCTAAGGAACCTGGGTTTTCTGTTTTTCTTTTGTATAGGACAGGGACTGAATTACTCACTTGATTGCCTTCTTAAAGGTTTTCTGATATATGATAAATTGACTAAATTAAACAGGAAGAAATTTGTTCCCAGATATATGACCAGTTTGGAGCATCAGAGGTCTTTGTTTCAGGCAGACACTAAGCTCTACTCCCTCCAACAGGCTTCCCCCTCCCCATTCCTTTAGGTCATCTAACTACTTCCCTCCATCTGCTTCCCTCCAAACCACAGCCATTATTCCTATGCATCTTAAGTCTATGGTTTTCCTATTCTACCTTGCAGGGATCAATTTGTGCTTAGGAGGCAATATCATAGTCACTACAAGTCTACAGTATCCCACAAGAGGACTCAATATCAAGATAATACATTACTGTACTTATTATGTTCTAAACACTTCCTATATGTAAAGTTTAAATAAACGTTTTTAATAAGTCAACAATGTGACCATATCATGAAGGATCAAGAATCATGACGTGTAAAAGAATGGTTGAAATAACTGAAGATATTTAATCTAGAGGAAAAATACTAGGGAAACACATGATAGCTATTGTTAAATACTTAAAAGGGCAATCACAGGGAAGAATGTCTAGATTTCCTAATACCCAAAAGTAAAATTAATAAGAGGTATACTCTGACTTGATATAAAGGAAGATTTTTAAAACACGACTGTCTAGGAGTGTTCAAGTAGGGTCAAGTGACCAATGATCAGGAATAGTTCATAAGCAGGAGCAAGTAAGAGCTAAGCCACTGTTCTACTGGTAGGGTGTTTGTGGTGTTCTCCAGTTAAAGAGGTACTATGAGCAGCTTCAGTCCAATAAATTACTGTCACTCCTCTTGGGCTTGTGTGTTGGTTACTCTAAAGAGGAAGTTTGGGAAGGCAGTAACATTGGATCCTCGAAGACAGACAGAAGCCTTCATGCAGATAAGTCTTTGTGATTCTCCAAACACCCACTCACAAGTGGTCTCAAAAACACCCAGTACCTTTACTTAGCTTTACCCACTTCACAATATGCTCAATATGAGCAATTGGACTCCCAAGCCTATGTTAGGCCTGAGTGTTACTTGTGAGCCATAGTTTTAGGCTTAAAAGCCTTTGTGGGGGGAGAGCCCCCCTGCCCGCAGGGGACTGTGACCATAGAAGTCAGTAGAAGGAGAGGGATCTAAGGAGTCCTGGGGAAGCAGGCCTAAAGGTCCAGTCCTAGTGCCATCACTGTCCAGGAAGGCCCCAGTTCCTATGGCTCTGCGCATGGAGGCCATTTGTTCTTGGCAGATTTCATTCCAAGGGTCCTGTGTGGACTAAGACTAAGGATTGGACAGAAGGCGATGACTGGCTGGAGGGAAGTTGGGCCCTTTAGTTGGGGAGGATGATTGGAACATAGCACTGAAGTGTGCTCGGCTTTCAAGCTGCATACGGTGGCCCAGTGGGGAGGTGAGTCCACGGACAAAATGGATCCGAACCAGCCCTGACTGCCCCCCAGATACCAGCCATCCATAGGAGTCCAGGTTTGGGCTGAAACGTACCTATATGAATAGAAAACAAGAGAGAGGCTCACAGGTGATGTTTTAGGGCAACTCTTAGCTCTGTAAGAAAAAAAAAAAGTCACAATCTGAGAAGGCAGGACTATAATGAGGTGGGAGAGGTAGGAATAAGAAGCCAATGAATGAGGTATGTCTACTATATTCCAGAGGAGGTTGCCAAAGCTACTTCTCCTCATTAACCATCTATATTGCCTTTTTATTTCCCATTTCATTGATCATAGACCCAAAGTTGGGGAAGAATGAGTGGAGGGTGGGGAAGATGAGACAAGGTTCTTACCTTATGAATAGCCTCGAGCTGCAACCTATCCAGGCACAGCTGAGAATGCCCTTCTCCTTCCTGCATGCGCAGCATTGGTTCTCTATGGAGCAAATTGTGGAAGGAACCCTGGGGATGGAAGTGGAACAGGAGAGAGCAAGCAGCTCCTTAATTTTGCATGTTTGTGATGGAACTCCTTAGGATTTCCTATTATACAAGGACTAAAGTTTTCTACCTTTTCTAATACTACACCCTATTTTCCTGGACTTGACTTACCAAATCTGTGTCTTGAAAGAGCAAATAGTGATGGTTGACAGTTTCAGCATAAGTTCGAGCTGTGGGAGGATTGGGGACCCCAGATAAAGCAGAAGAGTGGTCTTGACCTTCAGGACTGTCCTGATATGGCATCAGATCAGCTTTATATATAGGCTAAAAAGGAGACCATAAGATTAAGTTCTATAATGCTGAAGACAGAGCTGGCAGCAGTGGCACATGCCCATAATCCCAGCTACTCAGGAGGCTGAGGCAGGAGGACTACCAAATTTGAGGCTAATTTGATCAACTTGAAGAGACCCTGTTCAAAATCTTAAAAATTTAAAAAAGGGCTGTGAGGTAGTTCAGTGGTAGAGTGCTTATTTAGCATGTGTGAGGGCCTGGGCTCAATTCCCTGTACCAAAAAAAACAAAACCCCCCAAAATCTGAAGACAGAACAAAAGTAGAGGAAATTGGTTTGAGGCAGGAAAGTCTTAATAATGGAAAAAAGTAGTATATTTAAATATATGCTCAGCTGCAATAGAATAAAAAAGATTGGGGCTGGGGTTGTGGCTCAGCAGTAGAGCGCTCGCCTAGCACGTGTGAGGCCCTGGGTTCGATCCTCAGCACCACATAAAAATAAATAAACAAAATAAAGATATTGTGTCCAACTACAATTAAATAATAAATATTTTTTAAAAAAAGATTGTACATAATTCTGTGCCAAGACTTTCAGGGACAATGTCAGGGCTTGGAGACTAAGTACTAATTCGTATTCTACAAGGAATTGGGAGGGCAAGTGGTTAAGATCCAACAGATGGTGTTGCTGTTAGATGTTCATATACGTACAAATCTTCGCTCTGCAGGTCGCTTGACATTTATTGGGTTCGATGCCATATCAGGCAATATAGCTGCAATGAGCTCCCCAGATATATCTCCTGCAGCTATTGTCCCAAGCCAGTCAGATCCTGAAAGACTCTAATAAGAAGAGACAAATTTCATTAACTTACTCATTTCTATGAATTGATAATAAGTCTACAGTCAGAGGACAGAGAGAATGCAGAAACAAAACTGAGTTTACCATAACCCATGTCCCTGATGATACAGTTGCCATATATCTGAATTCTCCTTCTCCCCAAAACCACTGTCACTTCCTGACTACCACTAAGGAATAATAATAATGACTATCCTTCTGTGTAATGAAGACTGCAGAAGACAGGCTCACCCAAACAGTGCCTTTTCGAGGAGCTGTGAAGTAGGCCTTGAAGCCAAGATAACCAGCATCAATATAATGAATTCCACAAAGTCCATAACTGTATGAGAAAGAGAAATAAAATAAAACCTTCCTTTTTTAAGATTAGATTAATATCTTCTCAATTCCTTCCCAAAATCAAACTGCCTCAGCAAAGCAGCTCAACGTATCTCTCCCCACAACAATCTGGCATGCCATGCAGCCCAACCCTTAGGGTCTGGCCCCAGAGTTCTTCCTATCTCCATCTTGCCGTACGAGGCATAGCAGTTGTCCTGAGCCACAGTGACACCATTGTAGGGGACCAGCCAGGCTAGCTCTGTACTCAAGAAGCGCTTGATAGAATTGATTGGTTCATAAGGTCGTCGAAGGTCCCAGAATTTGATTTTCCGATCACTTCCCGCGGAGACTAGGAAATGACTGTAAAGATGGGAGAAAATCAAAGCTAAACAAACCTGGAAGAGTTAGCCTGCCACAGTTTTCATCTTCCCCCTCCACAGATCTTCTATTCTATACCTGTTAGCTTTGCACCACTGAAGTGTACGTACAGCTTGGTCATGGGCTAGGAAACACTGGAAGGGGTAGAGCTTTAAGGAGCCATCAGAGAGCCGTATTCGCTGAAGGGGCGAGTTAGTGGGAAGGTTCCAGAAAACCACCATGCCTGAAGTAGGAATAGAATGTGTAGGCATTAAAGGCACTTTCTCACTGCTTTGTTCTAATTTCTTTCTCTGGGGTCCTAGGACCCTGGTCCTCTAACCTCAGATGCAAACTGCAATAGAAGAATGTAAGGATCATGATAAGCTATTCAATACTCCCTCTATGGTTTAAAGACTCAGTCTGACATTTCTGTTGCAATTCTCATCAACAAAAAGTAATAGCATAGCCTGGAATCTGCAGTTGAAAGATAGGCTCAATGTTCTTAATAATCTCTACTGCCTATTAAATCAAAGTAAAGAGTTTTTTTTTTTTTTTGGTTGTAACTAAACACAATGTCTTTATTTTATTTATTTATTTTTTATGTGGTGCTGAGGATCGAACCCAGGGCCTCCCACGTGCTAGGCAAGCACTCTACTGCTGAGCCACAATCCCAGCCCTAAGAGATTTTCTTTAAAACAAGCATAAATACTCTAGGAAAGGGTTGGTATATTAGAGCTCAGGGGTCAAATACAGCCGGCTGCCTGCCTGTTTTCCCTAACAGTTTTTTTTTTTTTAATATTTTTTTTGTTGTAGTAGTTGCACACAATATCTTTATTTATTTATTTATTTTTATGTGGTACTGAGGATTGAACCCAGGGCCTTATATGTGGTAAGCGAGCGCTTTACCGCTGAGTCACAATCCTAGCCCCTTCCCTAACAGTTTTACTAGAACAGTCCCACCCATTAATACACCCAATGTCTATGGCTGATTCCATGTCATAATTTGCAGAGTTGAGTTTCTAACAATGGTCAGCCTGTTTACAAAGCCTATAATTATTACGACCTGAGTCTTTACAGAAAATATCTGCCAGCCAGGCATGGTGGTGCATGCCTGTAATCTCAGCAACTTGGGAGGCTGAGGCAGGAGGACAGCAAGTTCAAGGCCAGCCTTAGCAACTTAGCAGCCAAGAGCCTATCTCAAAATAAAAGAGCTGGGAATGTAGCTCAGTGGCAGAGTGCCCTGGGTTCAATCCCCAGGATATATATATATATATATATATATATATATATATATATATATATATATATATACACACACATATATACGTTTACATATATACATATATACATATATATACATATATGTATATATGAAAATTATCTGCCAACTCTGGTCTAAAACAAGAATAGACAAGGAGACAAAAGCAACAAAATGTGGAGGAAAAGAAAACAAACAGACAAACAGAAACTAATTTGGCAGACCCCAAATAAGCTGACCCTTGACAATGCTGGCAAGAGAGAAGGTACTCAAAAGTATAACTCTGATAAAAATAAAAGACAAAGAAATAAAAATCGTGAAAATAAAAACTGGGAAAAATATTGGTAATTAAAATCCATTTTATATGTAAACTCAGGGAATGTAGCACCCATGAATCTTTCTCAAGAAAAAATTGACAGTGATTTATAGGTAAGTAATAAAAATAATTCAATAATGACAGGGAGACAATCATTAAATCACTTAGGAATTAAGATACAGAATAGCATGAAGCAAATTCATTAACAACTTAAGAATACTTTCACAGAAGAAAAACAGAAGATGGAAAGAGGGATAGTAAAGGAAGTTCAGTGCTAATTTTCTTATCTTCCTAGAAGAAAGTATACTGAGGATGTCTGAATAGGAAATTGTTATTTAGAAACAGCTAATAATTCCAACTTAATGTTATTCATCATCTTTCTTCTTCTTTTTTATTTTTATTTTTTTGGTACTGGGGATTGACCCCAGAGTGCTTAACCACTGAGCCACATCCTCAGCCCTTTTTACATTTTACTTTGAGACTTGCTAAACTGCTGAGGCTGGCTTTGAACGCTCCATCTTCCTACCTCAGACCTCCAAGTTGCTGGGATTACAGCTATGTGCCACTGTGCCCAGTATTTTTTTTTTTTTTAATCTTAAAAATAACTTTGAGGAACTAATGTCTCCTGTGGTGAAGAAAGATTTATTAGGAGTTAGCTAATCTTTCAGCTCAATTTCAGTGTCTTTTTTTTTTATGAACTGTAGTTAAATTTAATACCTTTAAATTTAAAGTAGCTTATATAGTATGAGCTCATTTTTTATAAAATCGTCTTTTAATCTTTGTATATGCATAAAGAACTGTATGAAATTATGTTCATCTACTCTTATTTTTTTCTGATTAGAAAAATTCTATTCATGGGGCTGGGGATGTGGCTCAAGCGGTAGCGCGCTCGCCTTGCATGCGTGCGGCCCGGGTTCGATCCTCAGCACCACATACCAACAAAGATGTTGTGTCCGCCGAGAACTAAAAAATAAATAAATATTAAAAATTCTCTCTCTCTCTCTCTCTCTCTCTCTCTCTCTCTCTCTCCTCTCTCAAAAAAAAAAAGAAAAAAAAGAAAAATTCTATTCAAAAATGTATCTCTCTTTTTTTACATTTCTTGAATATTTGTAATTATATATAAAATGCCCAGTTCTGAACCAAAAAGCAAGCATATATGACAAAATTAAAGAGCAATAGCACGTGCGTGCGCACGCTCTCGCTCTCTCTCTCTCTATATATTTTTTTTTCTTTTTTTACCATTATAATATCCAGCAGCCAGGTGGTGGTGGGGCCTGGTGGGCATCCAGGCCAGGCTAAGGCACTGACCACACTCAGAGGGATCTGAAGCTTGCATAGATCCCACCTGAAGGGTTGCCACACATTGTACCTGAAGGGACAGAAGAGAATGGGATTAGGGTTAGGGGTAAATCAGTGTTTAATTTAGCAGGAGGGGGTACTTTTCAGAAACAGGGGACACACTGTGGAATTAATAAGATAAGGCTTTAAGAAGATGAAGTTTCAGCTAAGGTAGCAGGTTCCTCACTCACCTTATAGATGGCGGGCTTCATCGCATCTGTGAGGGAAGAAAAGCAGTAGCTGATGTTTTGGATCCACAAGTCTGAGCTTCTACTCAAGCCTTGCTCTAAGATCAGGACCCCACGCTTTGGACAATGACCTTCCCGCATCATTTATTCAGAAATTTCTTTTCCCACCATCAACTTTCTGACCCTACCTCCATCTGCCCCCATCTTCTTTCTTTCTTTCTTTCCAGTTGACAGTACCCTTCCTCCTATCAAAACCATAATCCTTCCATTCTGGTCTCGTCCTCTCTCACCATTTCCAGAACTTTACTCATTTGGTTATTCTTTCTTTCTTCTGCATTATCCACTTGCTCTCCACCTACTGGGTCATTCCCACATTCCCATGTAAATGCCCTATAACCTCTTCTATAAATAAACAGACAAAACTTTCTTTTACCCTTTAATCACCCCAGCCAGCACTCTCAATTTTTTGTTCCCCTTCATAGTCAAATTTCCTAAAGGAATTGTCTACAATGACTGTCTTCATTTCCTCACTTTATATTTCCTCCTCAACCCACTTCTCTACCACACCAACAAATATGGGACCTTCTCAGGGCTCAAACCTAGGTGCCTTCTTCTTTAAATACTCAGTACTATTGAAATACAAATAGAAGCTATCTTTCCTTGACCTATTCCTCTGCTTTCTCAGCTTTAACTCTAATTCTTTCCCTCTCCTCACAATCAAAACCAGGCTGTGCATGTGTATGTGTGGGAAGTGGGTGGTAGTGGTGAGGGTAGGAGGGATGAAGTCAGAGGGGAGATGAGCCCTATCTGTCAGCCTCAGCTTTTAGCAGCTCTTTACCCAGCCAATTAGGGGATGAAGCAAAAGGGGGAATAGCCTAAGGGTAAAGAAGAATAGCTTAGAGGGGACGATAGGAGCTAATGTGCTAAAAGACTGCAGTTACGAGCCTGAAAAAGGAAAAGCAAGCTCAAGAACAAACGAGAAATCACAGTGGGGGTTTGGACATGACTAAGTAAGACTTTGTGCTAGAGACTGAACCCAGAGGAGTTTCAGGGGAAGTGGGTATGCCCTATGAAGCTCTGGCCATTGCTACTGCAGCCCCATTCTCCTTGTTGAATTACTTACCTGGGGGTTGCTGAGCCAGGAGGGCCTCAGGATGCGGCAGACTAAATAGCAGCACCTTCCCATCTGAGCAGGCAAGAGCCAAGAGACCCAACCGAGGCAGGAGAGGAGCCTAGAGGGCAAGACCAGATCTGTGCTGAGGCTTGCTGCCTTCAGGCGCCTCTCAGAAAACTTTTGAGGTTCTGGTCCCTGGGATACGACACAGAGTTGCTGGAAAAACACTGTCTACCACACTCCAACCTTCTTTCCTCCGATGCTGAGAACTCCCAGAGTCCCTATTTCCTAGCTTCAAGTCCCATGGCCAACTCATAGTCAACTGGGAAGTACCTTTCGAAGGGTGCCTGGAAGTTCCCATGCTCCACTGGGGCAGAATTTGAGGTCCCAGATACAGCCGTGATCACAAGCAATCCCATAGACAAAGTGGGCCCTGTTGCCAGGACTGGAGACAGAAAGCATGTGGAGACAGTAGGTAGGAAGGAGGGGCCTAAGGCTGCCAGAGCTGTTTGAGCCCAATTCAAGCCCTCCCTCCATCCTTCTCTCTCCCTCATATACCCACCCATGGCAGCGTCCCAGCCCCACCTCACCAGCTTTCTTGCTGCAAAGTCCCAAGGCCCCAGAGCTGCAGCAACCCAGGGCCTGAATGAAGCTGACTCAGTGGGTGTGTCTCGTTCATATCAGGGCTTGAGAAAAGGGCAACATATTGCGAAGCTGCTGACCCCTCTGGCACTGGGCACCAGTCCAGAGCCCAAAGTGGTCCCCCTGTGAAGAAGGACACATCCCAGCGCTCTGGATGTGCTGTGATTGAGCTAAATCTAGAGAAAAGTCAAAGAGAGAATGGAGAAAAAAGTTAATAAAAGGTAATGACAACAGAACGGGAGCTCTACCTGGAGTATGACCTGGCTTAAGCAAGGACCTGAAAATCAAGAAATCTACAGGTAAGCACAGTACTTAGCTACCACTTGTACCTCCCTCCCTTCTTTCCCAAACTCTTTTTTTTTTTTTAAAGAGAGAGAGAGAAAGAGATGAGAGAGAAAGAGAGAATTTTTCAATATTTATTTTGTAATTTTCAGCGGACACAACATCTTTGTTTGTATGTGGTGCTGAGGATCGAACCCGGGCCGCATGCATGCCAGGCGAGCGCGCTACCGCTTGAGCCACATCTCCAGCCCTTTCCCAAACTCTTTATAGATCTAGCTCATCTTCAAAGATAAGAGGCTGTTGATTCTGGTTTACTGCAATGTTCTGTCAAGGACTGAATACTTGTGACCTTGTAAGCTGGCTTGACTCTGAGTCTCCTTAGCTTCTCTCAGTCTGGCTGGCAGCACTGAGCACTAGAAATTAGACAAGATTGACCAGCTCCAGCCAGAACCTCTATTCTTGGGACCAAGTAGACCAACTTCAGGGAAAGTGAAGGGCTAATGTGTCATCCCTTTCAAAAATTCATCTTCCCTGTTTCCCAAGAATCAGAAAAAAGGTTGAGCTGCAATCATCACCTGTTTATTCGGTACAGTGTGCCATCCTCAGGAAGCCCTTCACGTTGTACAGAAAATAGCGGAGACTTCTCCTCCTGGGGCAAGTACGGAGCTGCCTCACTGGGGCAAGACAAAGAAAAGAGCCTGAATTTGGATGAGTTTCACCCATCCCAGGATTCCCATCATAAACCTAGAATCCTCACTCTTCTGTCTCCAGTCATGTCACTCCTCCTAAGCTTCAGAAATGTCACTTCAACTTACAGTTCAGACAACAAGTGCCACTTCCAGGCTAGAGGAATCCATTCAGCAAACTCCCAGAATGAATGTTTCTGTTCTCGGCTGGTGAGAGAGAGAAGTATCAGTGGAGGAAGAGAGAGATTCTCTAGCAGCAACTCTAACACAACTTTCTTAGGATCAGAAATGATCTGTTGTCTGTACTGTCCAATATGCTAGCTGCTAGGGGCAAGTGGCTACTGGGTCCTTGAAATGTGTCCAGTGCAACTAAGAATTGTAACTTTCCAATTCATTTTATTTATTTATTTGTTTGTTTGTTTATTTATTTATTTATTTAGTGGTGCTGGGAATCTAACCCAGGGCTTCATACATGCTAAGCAAGTATTCTACCACTGAATTACACTCCTGGCTCCTAAGAATTGTAACTTTCCAATTCATTCATTTTTTTTATTCATTCATTCATTCATTCATTCATTTATTTAGTGGTGCTGGGGATCTAACCCAGGGCTTCATGCATGCTAAGCAAGTATTCTACCACTGAATTACACTCCTGGCCCCTCATTTCATTTTAATTGAAGAGCTCTAGAACTCTTGCCTTTGTAGTAGTGCTTTTTGGTAATGAATATCATTACCATGCTCTGCCCATTAATGCTTCTATCTTTTTAGATCATCTTTGCATTCCTGTCACCCCTTCCCCCACAGCCTCTGTCCCCAAGTCTCACAGGTCCTTGGTGAGATGGAGGCACTTCCAAACAGGGGCCATGATGTAATTGGGTAAGCCATTGGGAGCCACTCCCCGGCAGTGTGGCTTCTGCTTCTGAGGATGAAATGGGAGAAAAATTAAAGGGAGAGAATTTTCTAAGCTAGAAAAAGTCCCAGAAGGCAACTTTCTTTCCTAATTTTTGCTTTCCTGGCATTAAATACCCTACAACCACTGCCCTATCAGCATCTTAAAAGATTTGTGTTTCAAACATTAAAGGGACTTCTCCACTTCTGCTCCTACTCCTCTATTAGAACTGTATGTTCTGCTGTCTATTGTCTGTTCATCTTCCTTACCATCTCCAAGGCATTTGGATTCAGAGGACTCCCATATACTTCTTAAAACCTTTGCTCCATGGGACAGTCACCCCCTATTCCCTCCACCTCTCTAATATATTTTTTTAGGCTCTTCCTCCTCTGATGGAACTGGTCATTGACGGTATTCTCTATATACATACTCTTGGAAACTCATCTCATGTTCCAGGGCTTAGATTCACCTTTATGTCTAATTATAAAGTTTACATCTCAGTACTAACATAAAATTGGCTCAGACCCAAGTTTTCTATAAGTTCTAGATCTATATGATATTGGGGTAAGCCATATTAGCCTGCAGCAAAAGAAAAATCAGTAATCAGTTAACAAAGTTCTTGTCTTTCCACACATACAACTGGATACTCTTGAGGCCACTGAGTTGTACATTTTTCAGTGGTTAAAATGTTAAGTTTTATCTTATGTATATTTTACCACAATTAAAAAACAAACAAAACTCAGCATTGTTGTTGGCTCCTACCAATTTTAGTCCTATTATCCTCTCTAGTTTGATCTCCCTTAAAATTTTATCCAGGCCCTATCCTTCAGCTGCAATATATTTATGGGAAAACCATTATTTCTGACAAGTTTGTATTCACCCTTCAAGACCCACCTCATTATCATTCTTCTATGAAACCTAAACAGTTCATCACCCTCCCACTATATGCCTAAATCATTTTGTTCACTTCTAGTATAGCACGCACTGTCGCACTGTACTGCAAACCTTGTGAAACAGGGCTCTCATTCATGTCTATGCTTCCTAGCAGACAATATTCAGTTAAAAATAAACAATCTTGCTTACTATATCCCTTGCCCTATAATCTTCCTAATAGCTCAAAGGACTTCCTAATAGTCCCTTTTCTTACCTGTCTTGGCCAACATAATTACTATCCTTTTAGGTATCTGGCTAACCCCTTAAAAATCCTATTCTCCCATTCACTTTCTTGTCCATTCAGGTTACCCCTGAAGTGGATCCTCGTGGGTTGCTTCGGGGTGCCACAGGCTCAGGGTCAGATGAACTCTCGCTTGGAGCCTCACTTTCTTCCCCCTCTTCAGCCTCAACCTGGAGCACAAAGTCTTCATCCTGTGCAGCAGTATTCTCTTCTCCACCCTGACAGATTGCCTGCTGCTGGCTCTTCTTCGGTTTGGTAGGGCTGCTCACTTTGGGGCTCTTAGGACAGGAGACTGAAGCAGGCAGGGCAGAAGAGAGTTCTTCAGCCAGTTCCTGAAGATACAGAAGTGCCCTGTGGGATAGGGCAGAGTCAAAGCCATTCTTGTAAACACTTAACTGAGAACCCAGAAATCCAGACCTGGTTGATTCTTATCTCACTGGATCCTCCCAGTAACACTATGAGGCTGCTATTAATTTCCCTTTCCATGTTGACAGATGAAGAAACAGTAACTCAGGAAAATTAAGTGATTTGGCAGAAAAAAGTCAGATAACAAATGTAGAATCTTAACTCAGATCTTCCAAGCCCAAATCCAGTGCACTTTTCATCTACTACAGTCAAAGAACATTTAGGGCAAGGGGAAAGAAAGGAAGGGCACATAAATAATGAAATAAGCTGGGTGGTAAACAGCAATGAAGAACTGGGTGAAGTCTGTGAAAAAAAAATGTGATGGAGTACAAGGTACAGAAAGAAGCCTCTTGAATTAAAAAAAAAAAAAAAAATCAGAAAAAAAAAGCCTGCTGTGCTGAGAGCTAAAGGATTGCCCTTGGGCTGGGGTTGTGGCTCAGTGGTAGAGCGCTCGCCTAGCACGTGCGAGGCCCTGGGTTCCATCCTCAGCATAAATAAATAAAATAAAGGTATTATGTCCAACTACAGCTAAAAAATAAATTAAAAAAAAAAAAAAGGATTGTTCCCATATCCCCAGAGTGTAGGTACCACCCCTGCTTACCTGATACCTACTCATAGTCTTCCCATCTCTCCAACATCTGTCCCATTCCCATCCCTTCAATCACTACCCCCCCTCCACCAAGCTGTTCCCCACAATCCTTACACTTGGGCAGCCCTTCGGCGGGGTCGTTCCCCAGAAGGGGTCTCAAAGTCCTCAGGGGGCCTCTTTGAAGGTGGAGACTCTGGCTGATCTAGGCCTTTTGACAACTTCAGCAGTAGCAGGTCTCCTTTGGACTTCTGACTTCTTTTCTTAGGCATGGGGGCAGATAGAGGGTTGGATTGATCTAAGAGACCAGGAATCAGAGGGGCTGATGGAAGTTTACGCTGCTGGGGCCTTTTGGGGCCTTTTCGTGTCCTACTACCTCTCTTCCGGGCAGGCTTTGAGGCCCTAGGCTTTGAGACCTTTGACATCTCTGAAGAAAGATCTGTAGAGAAGAATATGGGTTTGTGAGATGAGACCAGAACTCAAACCTCTTTGGAACAGATTATACTGCACTCAGATTTGTAAAATCCTGTGAGCTCAAGCTGTTTTCTTTCATCTTAAGCTAAGTATAGGGAGATGAAAAGATGAAAGGAAAAGGTACACACCTTGCTGTTCCAGTCTGGAGAGGCTCTCTGGCTCTGGAGGAAGACTCCTCTCATCAGGAGAATCCTCAAATCCAGGCAAAGAGGGAGGTAATGACATCTCTATGGAAGCCTCCACACTGGTCGTTTCTGAGGCCTTGACATCAAGCTGGTTTAGCACTTCTCGTCCAGGAGAGTCTACCACAGTCATGCTTCCCACGGGGCCGGCCTCCCCCAAGGCAACACAGCCGACCCCATAGGTATCCATCAGCACCCCCCAAAATGGCTGCACCTACATACAGAGACACACCAATGAGCAAAAGGCAAAAACTGTTTGTATAGTCTCAGATTTTTCTCTTTTCCTGCCCTTTATTCCCTTATCCCACAACCAGAAACCCAAGCTTCCTGATCATTCATTCATTCAACAATAATTACTAAGCATCTTCTATGGCAGACACTGGTTATATGACAAGACAGACAAGGTCCCTGCCCTCATGGAACTTTCATTCTGGTGAAGCAAACAATAAACAGTCTACCATTTATCAAATGCTTACTATGTGCCATACATAAGAGCTTTATATATATTATTTAATTTAAAGCTCATACATTTTTTTGTAAGAAACTGCAGTGAATGCACAATTAATTAACCCCACACCTTGAAAGCCAATAAAATGAAATATACATGCCCCACCAACCTCATGCCCAAATAGCAAGAAAATAATGATTATGCATCTAGGGAAAGGTAACAACTTTCTATAACAGACTACCAAGAATAGCTGCCACTCCAGGCACAGAGATACATACCTATAGTCCCAGCTACTTGGGAGGTTGAGACAGGAGGATCGCTTCAGCCCTGGAGTTCAGGGCTGGCCTGGGCAACAGAGCAAGACCTGTGTTTCATAAAACAAAACAAACAAAAAGTGAAAAGGATAGCAGCCAGACACTATAAAACTTGGACCAAACTGAAGGACGATGCCTAGAGCTAACATCCATTTCTGTGAATACTAGTGAAGGTACAAATTCATTTGAGAATAAATAACAGTTCTCTGGAGTCTGGTTATCAATCTTTCACTTGAAATGGAGAAGGGGGCTAGATTAGGAAACAATTAAGGAACATCCTATTACATTAAAAGACCATTTCCACATCAAAGAATGAACTAAAACTACATTTTCATAAATATTTTCTTTGAGCCCAGAAAATCAGATGTGCAACCATGGCCCAAAGTAGGCTAATAGAGGGAGGTAATGACACTGACCACCAAACCAAAAACGTGAGCAACACAGAACTTTGCAGAGGTCCAGTTTTTTGGCAAGAATAACTTGCTTGCCTGTGACAAAAGGAGACATATAGTTTAGCTACATATGGAACTATGGACAGTCCTAAATGATGTACCTAAATGATGAATTCATCACCAGTGGAAAGTACAATATACAAAATAAAGTTCCTATTTATCTCCTTTGAATAAGATAGTTTAAACAGATTGTAAACTGTAACAATAGCTAACCCTCTAACTCAGCTGGTGAGGATACAAGGTAACATCATGTTCCAAAGATACTTTATAACAGTGTCAAGATACATACATACAGTGAGAATCAACTCATGTTGTAAACAGAAGCCCTGACAGAACTAACCCATTCAAAATAATTAGCAAAAAGGATCCAACTGAGTCCTATGCACAGATCCTACAGAAAGAATTAAAAAAAAAAAAAAAAAAACACAAATAAAGGTGAAAAGTACTCTTTTGAAGAACTGCTCAGGCAAACAAAACAATTTCCAACAAAAACTTCCATACCTTGAAAAAAAAAACCCCATAAGACTATGGAATCCAAGAAAAGAAATCAAAGAAGAGATTAACAAAACGGAAATGTAAAAAGTAACCTGGCAACCAGGCGTGGTGGTGCAGGCCTGTAATCCCAGTGGCTCAGGAGGCTGAGGCAGGAGGATCATGAGTTCAAAGCCAGCCTCAGCAACGATGAGGTGCTAAGCAACTCAATGAGACCCTGTATCTAAATAAAATACAAAATAGGGCTGAGGATGTGGCTCAGTGCTCAAGTGTCCCTGAGTTCAATCCCTGATTCACCCCACCCCAAAAAGTGTTTCATTTGTAGAACTAAAAACAGAGTATAGTGGGCTGGGGATGTGGCTCAAGCGGTAGCATGATCGCCTGGCATGCGTGTGGCCCGGGTTGGATCCTCAGCACCACATACAAACAAAGATGTTGTGTCTGCCGAAAACTAAAATTAAATAAATAAATAAATATTAAAATTCTCTCTAAAAAAAATAAAAAATAAATAGAGTATAGCATACAAACACACATTTTTAAAATAAATAAATTATATACATATAAATTTTAAAATATAGATAGATATATCTTGGTTGTACTAGGGTTTGAACTCAGAGGTTCTCTATCACTGAGCTACATCCCTGCCCTTTTGTATTTTTGTTTTATTCGGAGACAAGATCTCATTAAGTGCTGAGGCAGAATCAGACTTGTGATCCTCCTGCCTCAGCTTCCCAAGTTGCTGGGATGAGGGTATCTGGCTCATAGTGTAATATATTGCTTCCAAAATACTTTGCCACAGAAAGCTCAATTCATGTGTGTATGTGTTTGCTGGGATTTGAATCCAGGGCCTTGTGCAGCAAGGTAAGCACTCTACCAACTGAGCTATATCCCCAACCCAGGAACCTCAAAATTTTTTTTAAGATCACACAATAAGACTGAAGACCATGAAAAAAAAGAACAGAAGGGGGGGGGGCATGTTGGCAGGAAGAAGAAACAAAGATGACAGAAGCAAAATTTTTAAAAACAGGGCTGGGGATGTGGCTCAAGTGGTAGCGCGCTCGCCTGGCATGCGTGCGGCCCGGGTTCGATCCTCAGCACCACATACCAACAAAGATGTTGTGTCCGCCTTAACTAAAAAAAAATAAAATAAAAATATTAAAATTCTCTCTTTCTTTCTCTCTCTCTCTTTAAAAAAATTTTTAAAAAACACAGGCATCATGATAATAAATATGTATCAGTAAGTTCATCCATTGAAGAATAAAGATTCAAATTGATTTAAAAAGCCTAATAACTATATGCTTTACATGACACATCCCAAACAAAAGAAGTCAAAAAGGTGAAAGTAAAACGATAAAATTAAAATATAAAAATAAATAAATAAATAAAATAAAACATATAAGGCAACTGGGCATGGTGGTGCACCCCTGTAATCCCAGAGACTCAGGAGGCTGAGCAAGATCACAAGTTTGAGGCCAGTCTCAGTAACTTAGGGAGACCCTGTCTCAAATAAAAATCAAAAGGTCTAGGAATATAGCTCAGTGATAAAGTGCCTTGGTTTAACCCCCAGTACCAAAATAAAATAAAATAAAAAATATGTGTGAGCCAGGTGCAGTGGCGCACACCTGTAATCCTAGCAGCTTGGGAGGCTGAGGCAGGAGGATCATGAGTTTAAAGCCAAACTCAGCAAAAGTAAGGTGCTAAGCAGCTCAGTGAGACCCTGTTAATTAAATAAAATACAGAACAGGGCTAGGGATGTGGCTCAGTGGTTGAGTGCCCCTGAGTTTAATCCCTGGTATCTACCACACACACACACAAAAAAAAAAAAAATCTGTGTATGTATGTATACATATAAGTGTGTTTACATATACATTATGCAGGGCAAATGTAAGCATAGAGAAAACAGGAGTTTTGACGGTTAAATTCAATGGAAAAATATTAAATGGAAGAGAAAGTGGAATACTTTATAATGAACATAAATTCAAATCATATAAAAAGATAAAAATGTTAAAAACATTAAATAATGTAACTTTCAAATATATAAATCAAAATCTTCAGAAACACACTAACAGCTTCTTTTAATTATTGACCAATCAAGTAGATAAGGACAGATAAAGATGAATAAAATAACCACTGACCTTTATATTGCTAAGGTTCAATTGCAAAGAACAGAATTCTTAGGCTGGGGCTGTAGCTCAGTGGTAGAGCGCTTGCCTAGCATGTGTGAGGTACTGGGTTCGATCCTCAGCACCACATAAAAATAAACAAATAAAATAAAAATATTCTGTCCATCTACAATTACAAAAACTAAAGATAAAAAATAAAAAAAGAACAGAATTCTCTCTAATCTTTTCAAGCAGAAAAGGATTCAGTATAGTCTATCAGTGTCTTCTCAATACCTCTCCCAGTGCCACTTCTATACCAACAGTCTATTAAGTGGCTCACCTACAGCCGCAGCAGCAACACCTACCCTAGATTTATTGAGTCAGAAACTCTGGATGGGGCCAGCACTTTGAGTTTTAACAAGTGCTTTAGGGGATTCTGATGCATGTGCATTTCCAAATCCCTTGCATAAATGACCACTGGGACAGATGGGGGAAAACACTAAGGAACAGAAATGCTTGTCAAATTGGAAAGTTGTTTTTACAGCTTTGGGTTAAAAAAACCAGACAGCCTTCCCTATGCTGTGATGGGGAGCCACCTGCTGAACCAAAGCACTTGCCACAGCTGATGGTACCACAGACAAGCTGGCTCTACAATAATGAGAAAGTGACTAAATGAAGAAGCCACTTCTGTCTCACCCAGAACCAAGCACTGCCACAATCTGCACCAGCAAAATGCATTCCTCCTTAGCCTGCCTCTCCCCCCTCTAAACTCAGGTCCAAATCCAAGCTCTCCAAGAACACATTTGTTTTGTGAATGATGAATCATATTCAGAATCTTGAATGCAAAAAAACTGTAGGAAATACATTTCTAGGTTTCCAGGCTCTCAAGTGGAAGTTGTTCATTCTCTCTGATCCCATTTACTTCAAGGTAGAAAGCAGGATCGGTGTCTTCTCAATTCCTCTCCCAGTGCCACTTCTATACCAACAGTCTTCCCTCTCCTTTGAAACTCAAAACATTCAGCTCAACCACTGTTACTCCACTATCATACCCTGAACCTCATCAGTACTCCATATCTCTTAACCTTCAGAATCATCAAGATATCCCACTGGTGTGTGTGGGGTGGTCACAACTCCCATCATTATACTAGACTACTATTACGATATCTATTCTTCAACTCTATCAAGACACTATCCCTTATCTCTCCAGTTTCTCCCTAGGTCTGCCAGATCCAATCTAGTTTAAATCCCTTCATTTCAATCAGATTCTTATTGATATTAAGAATTTCGTTTCTTTTTGTCTTTTTATCCCATAGAATTAGAAAAATTTAAGCCCTGGATGAGCCAAATCATCCTTTTTTCTCCATTTATACACCTCAGGCATTGGGTATTGGCAACCCCACTTTCTCTCATCAGTTCCCTTATGTACTCTCCTCAATTCTGATTCCCTGGTTTTCTGCAGATGATGTTGCTTCTGATTTCTGAACAAACATCAGATGGAAAATACTTCCATGTCCTAAGTAATCTAATACTTCCTACACCTGATGTGCTCATCTCATTTGTGTTCTAGCCCTATTTCTCTACCCCCAAAGGAAACTTGAGTTAGTTTATCCTCTTCCTTTCCACTGGTTCCTTCTAAACAGTGTTTAAGGATGTTTATGACTCTCAACTTACCACACACAAAAAGCTATCTTCAAAACATATTCCTCCCAACTAATATCCCTCACCTCCCTCTCTCAAACTTTTTTTTGGGGGGGCGGGCAGGGAGTACAAGGGATGGAACTCAGGGGCACTCAACTACTGAGCCACATCCCCAGTCCTATTTTGTGTTTTATTTAGAGATAGGGTTTCACTAAGTTGCTTAGCACCTCACTGTTGCTGAGGCTGGCTTTGAACTTGTGATCCTCCTGTCTCAGCCTCCCAAGCTGCTGGGATTACAGGCATGCGCCACCATGCCCAGCTTCAGCCAAACCTTTTTTTTTTTTTTTTAAACATATTTTTTAGTTGTTAATTGACTTTTTTTTATTTGCTTACTTATATGTGGTGCTGGGAATTGAACGTAGTGCCTCACACCTACAAGGCAAGCACTCTACCACTGAGCTACAACTCCAGCCCCTAGCCAAACTTTTTAAGTTGACTGTCCTTGGTACTTTAATTTCCCTGCTTTATCCTAAGTAGGCTACTGCCCCTAGCTCATCACTAAAGCAAAAATTGTCAATAATTATTGTATCATTCATCCAATGAACACTTCTTAGCCTCTTTAACTTGACCTCAGCAGCACTGACTACTTAACATTTCTTTCTTGAAACAGTTTCCTTCCCTCTTCTTTTTCTTCTCCCCCAGCCCTTCTTTTCTTTCCTTTTCCAGTCTTGCAGAGTTGCCAAGCTGACCACCTGGCAGCCAACTCCTAGGCTCAAACAATCCTCCTGCCTCAATCTCCTGAGTATATGAGGTTACTGGCATGTACCACAATGCCAGGCCACCAGTCTCTTTTTCTTTGAAACAATTCAAGTACAGCTACCTTCCAGATTTTTACAAATTTTCCTTAATCTTTTAAAGTTGCTTCATTCACACCTGTTTGGCAGCTTTTTTTTGTTTGTTTGCCAACTCACCTCTTTTGTTTTTTCAAAATATTCAATTAGGCTGATTTCTTTTTTAGAATTGTTTTTTTTAAACATTTATTTTTTTAGAAGTAATTGAAAAAAAAAGAAGTAATTGAACACAATACCTTTATTTTATTTATTTTTATGTGGTGCTGAGGATCCAACCCAGGACCTCCAACGTGCTAGAGTGCTCTACTGCTAAGCCACAAACCCAGTCCCTAGAATTGGTTTTTTACAAAACTTAATTGATACAAAATACTTATAAATTATATGTGTAAAATATAAAGAATAGCAATAAAGCAAACACCTATGTATCTACCATGTTTCAACTTAGTTTTAATAGAAACAATAACTTTTTCATACTAAAATTTCCTTAAAAGCCTGGTGTGGTAGTGGCAGAGGCCTGTAATTAAGAGGCTGAGGCAGGAGGATGTCAAGTTCAAAGTCAGCCTCAGCAATAGCAAGGCTAAGAAACTCAGTGTGACCCTGTCTCTATATAAAATACAAAATAGGGCTGGGATGTGGCTCAGTGGTTGAGTTCCCTTGAATTCAATATCCCAGTACCAAAAAAAAAAAAAAAAAAAAATTAAAAGTCAAATATATTCAACATTTACATAAAGACAAATCATCTCATGCACAAGGCCCTGGGTTCAATCCCCAGCACCACCAAAAAAAAAAAAAAAAAAAGAGAGAGAGAGAGAGAGAAATCATTTGACGTTTTAAATAAAACCAATACAATGACTCTTGATAAGCATATAACTTTTACGGGCAGCAAAGTAAGTAGGCAGTCAGGAGAAAAGTCCACAAGCTTCAGTGTGCCTTAGGCATCTGTCTCTAGACTTTAGAGAGGAAATGGAATGAGAGTTACCAAAGGAAACTAGTTAAATGAAGGGCAGTTTTTTTTTTTTAATATTTATTTTTTAGATATAGGTGGACACAATATCTCTATTTTATTTTTATGTGGTGCTGAGGATCGAACCCAGTGCCTCACGCATGCTAGGCGAACGCTCTACCTCTGAGCCACAACCCCAGCCCCTGAAGGGCAGTTTTTAAAAAATAACAAAATAAGTCAGGCACGGTGGTACATGCCTATAAAATCCGAGTGGCGGGGGGATAGTAGAGGATAGGAAAGGTAGCAGAATACAACAGTCACTAATATGGCAGTATGTAAAAATGTGGATGTGTAACCGATGTGATTCTGCAATCTGTATTTGGGGTAAAAATGGGAGTTCATAACCCACTTGATTCTAATGTATGAAATATGATATGTCAAGAGCTTTGTAATGTTGTGAACAACCAATAAAAAATAAATAAATAAATAAAATGGACACATAAAAAAAAAATCCGAGTGGCTCAGGAGGCTGAGGCAGGAGGATTTTAGGTTCAAAGCCAGTCTCAGCAACTTAGCAAGGCACTTAACAACTCAGCAAGACCCAGTCTCTAAATATAAAAAAGGGCTGAGGTTGTGGCTCAGTGGTTGAGCACCCCTGGCTTCAATCCTCATTAAAAACAAAAACAAACAAACAAAAAAACACCTATTTATACCTTAAAGATTTTCCATACGAATACATACACACTGATCTTTTTTTGTTTTGTTTTTCGTACTGGAGCTTGGGATTGAACTCAGGGGCACTCAACCACTGAGCCATATCCCCAGCTCTTTTTTTTTTTTTTAAATTTAGATATTAAAATATTAATTTAGGGCTGGAGTTGTGGCTCAGTAGTGGAGCGCTTGCCTAGTATGTATGAGGCACTGGATTTGATCCTCAGCACCACATAAAAATAAAACAAAAAATAAATAAAGGCATGCTGTCCATCTACAAGTACCAAAAAAAAGAAAAATTATTTTTTTTTTAAAAAAGCTAACATTTGGAAAAAAAGGAGAACCCACTTATATCCCACCACCAACTGTATATCACACCCTTGCCAATCCCCACCCCCCTCAACTGGGGATTGTACCAGCCCACTTTATTTCTGCTACAGGGTCTTGCTAAGTTGCCAAGGCTGTCCCTGAACTTGTGATTCTAATGCCCTGGTCTCCCCAGTTGCTGGGATTACAGGCATGAGCCACCATGATTAGCTTTGCCAATCTTCTTAGTGTTTGACAATCTGATAAGTTAAAGAATTCTTCCTTCTTGTAATTATTTGCATTGTTCTGATAATAACTGAGGTTAGCAACTGGTTATTTTTGGTTTTGGAACTGAAAATTAAACCCAGGATCTTGCACATGCTAGGCAAGTACTCTAGCTACCAATAAGCAATGCCCTTTCTATTTTATTTCATTTTGAGACAGAGTCTCACTAAGTTGCCCAGGCTGGCCTTGAACTTTCAATCCTCCTGCCTCCACATTCTGAGTAGCTGGGATTATAGTCATGTGCAACTATATCTAGTTAGCAACTTATTTTTACATGTTGGACATCTATATCTTTTATGAATCATCTGTACGTATAAATTTGCATATATTCCTATAGGGTTTTTTATCTGTGAGGTGTTATTTATGTTGCGAATGTGTTCCTCCTGTATAATTTTTACTTTTAACTCTGTTTACATTACTTGCTTAACTGGTTTTCAGATTTTATGTGTTAAACTCCTCAATTATCTCTTTTATGATTTTTAAAAATATTTTTATTTTGGGGGGTATAAATGGACACAACACAATGCCTTTATTTTTATGGGGTGCTGAGGATCGAACCTGGGTCCCACCTGTGCTAGGGGAGCACTCTACCAATGAGCCACAATCCCAACCCGATCTCTTTTATGATTTCTTTTTGTGTCTTTAAAAGGCATTTCCTACCTCACTGATATATTTTCTTCTAATTATTTGTCTAGTTTTGGATGTTACATGTGCCTTCTTAGTCCATCCAGAATTTTCATATAAAGGTGATATGAGTATGAAACATTTATACTTTAAAGTTTCACAACAAAAAAGAGTTTTGCCAATCTCATTCACTACTGTATCTGCAACTTGGTGAGGTAAATGCAATAATTGACCCTTAACCTCTGTCAATTGAATGACTGACTCCTCAACATTCTTCAGTTCTCATGAAGGCAGCAGTAGTGTGTAGTGTATTTTCCATTTATTATTTTACAATACAAATTTTGAACACACGGTAAAGGAAGAGATGTTTAGTCAATTCATAGTACAGTTTTTGCATCCCAACCTGTCTGGTTTTCTTGCTGCTCCAGGCTGCCAAGCTGACCTTCCTTCCCCCCAGAGGAAAAAATAATTAGATAATACTGTACCTCAAGTATGGAAATTAAAACATACTAGTTTAATACACTGTTTCCCAAAGTATTCTTATGGTGCAACTGGTGGCATGCAAGATGATTTTAATGGTATGCAAACTAACATTTTTTTAACTTGCATAGAAAACTGTAGCCCACGATTTCAGTACGTATTTAAAGTTTAAAAATAAACCAATTTAAATGAAACTATTATGAAAACAACAGTACAGCTGTTAAGGATGGCAAAAACAGTGATGTTGGCAAAGGAATGACTTCAATTTGAGTAAAAATACGCTGGGGCCAAGAGGTTTGGTCATATTTTACACTCCTCCAACAAAGTGAATTACTTATGGTGGGCTAAAGTCACCACCTGTGTTCCCCCCAGCAGATTGCCAACTTGCCACAAGATAAAAGAACTAGATAGGGAAACATAACTGGCCCTTGGCTGCGCCAATGGGGTTACAGCGCGCGGGGCACAACCCCCGGGGTTAGAAGAGCCTCCTCGAGCAAAAGGCTGAGATACCGCAGGAAGAAGCGTCTGATTGCAGCCACCATAGAGGCCGCCTACCATCCCGAGCCCTGGCCGTGGCAGTAGCTTTCGCCACCTGCCTGTGCGGGAGGAGAACCCTGATTTCCCTAAGACTTGAGGACTACTGTAGGTCCGCTAATCCAATGGACGCGATGTAAGAAAGCAGAGGCTGGGACACAGGCTGCAGCGTTACGCACAAAGCGTGAGGAAAGGGCAAGACCCGGGGCTTGCAGAGATGGGGATGCTCGATGGCCACAGTGGGCAAGGAGGTAGGCACGATGGCTTTCTGTTAAGAGCGCAGAGGCCGGAGGGCGCGCTGCCGTGCGCAGGGGGAGAGTAAAGTCAGGACTCCGTCCTTAATACCCTAGTGCTACCGCAAAAGAAGGGGAGGAGTAATCGCTGGGTCCCCCACACACCCCGCTGCGGTACACTCACCCCGCCAAAGTCCTTCCGGAAGTCCAAGTTCGAAGATGGCGCCGCCTGTCTGGTCGCGGTTTTATGACGAATCTCTTAGCGGCTCTCCCTCGCTACTACCCCACCCCCCGCCCAGGCTCAAGGTAAACACGCGCGCTCAGCCAGGAGTTGGTGCCGGGCTAGGCTTTTCCTTAGACTTTGAGTTCCATAATGCAGCGCGCTGGTCGCCGAGTCCTCGGCGTGGGCGGGACTCCAGTGCGTCTTCCGCCGCGCAGGGCCGCTGCAGAGCCTTCTGGGAATTGCAGGGACAAGGGCCTTCTCTGCGCCTGCGCAGCCGGGCGGGCTCCCACGCCGCAGAGCTTCGCGCCCGAGCACTGTATCCGCCCCTTCCGCACAGACTAACAGGCCTGTGACGCGAAGCACCCGGCTGCGTCTGAGAGTCCAACTGCAACCCTACACCGTCCGAACCTGGACAGAAATGCGGAGATCAAGAGACCCTCTCCCACGGCCTCCAGCGGATGAGTCTGGTTTCTACCACTAGTGAAGTCAGGGATGCACCCGAGACAGGAAGAAAATGAAAGGGGGCTAGGAAAGAGGACAAAAAGGAGTAAGAGCAGTAGAAAAGTCAGGCCTGGGACAGGGACGCAGCTCGGTCTTGTTCAGAGGCTTTGCCTTACTCCCTCATTGAGTGGTGTGATGCCGTGGAAAAGGGTGTGCATCAAGTTTCTGTCCTTTCCAGAGGTATTTAAAGCCGCATAAATTTAACAGATCTCCACACACCCACTAGGAGAGAGCGCAGGAGATATCGACATGGACAGGAAGAAGTGGAGTCAGCCAAACTTTCTCTTCCCAAATAATATAGCCAATTAAATTTCCTTCCTTGCACAAAACATTTAAGAAAAGTATGGGAGAAGCTGGGCACCATTGCTAATGCCTGTTGTCTCAGCTACTCTTGAGGTCAAAGAGGAGGATCGCTTGATCTAGGAATTTGGGGCCATTCTGGGCAAAGTAGCAAAACTGGTCTTATTAAAGAAACAAAAAATACTGCAGGTGTTAACTAAGATCTAAATAAGGAGATATCCGTTCCACTCCTGTTTCACTCCCTTAGAGGCCAACAGTCTTGAATGGGTGTCTTCTTTCTCTTAGGTGTTAGCTATCTCTTAAACCCTTGTGTGATGGACAGCTCTGTTTCTAATATTTAATTCTATAATGAACAAATCTGTCTTTAAATCCCTGCTGCCTCAGATTTGGCTATCTTTGACTTAAACCATTGTGAAATCTTTTTAAAATGAATAATCATTTATTTTAGAACAAAACAGTCATATGGCTAAAAATTCAAGATACAAAAGGGTATAAAGTGTCTTCAAACTGTCTCTAGCCACACAGGCATTTCTTATTATCTGTCCAAAGCGTTTTACTTTTATATGTATCTTTCCCCCTTTTTCATTCAAACAGCAACTAACTACCACATTGTCCTGTATCTTCTTTTAACTGAGTGTATTTTATATGTGGGAGGCCAACCTTACGGGTGACTGAGTTACATTCCCCAGCTGGGTGCTGAGGCGCTCAGTCACAGAAATGGGTGTGCCTTGCTACAGCCCCATGGGTGAAGCTATGCTCATCTGTTCCTTTGTAATATAACCCCTTGCCCTGTTTAGGATAGAATCTTCCATGGAAGTGCCTTGTGTGTGTCCCCTCCTCTTACTGTGCCCTTGGGTGTGGCCTACCCAGGTGTCAGTCAACCTGCTGACAGTGGACATCATGAAGATAGACTCAGCCTCCTGAAACCTGACCCCTTGCCTCATTTGAATAGCTTCTCCTCAATAAAAGGGGTCAGCGTGTGTTCTTCCTTGCTCTCTCTTTCTGCGGACCCTTAAGGTCAGAGGAGCCGTCACAGCAACCCCAAAGAAAAAGGTACTTGTGTCTCTTTTATGGTTATTTCGTGCAGCCCAGTTAGCCCAGTTTAACTAGAGTGACCCCTGAGCCTTTTAGTCGTGAGAACAGAAACCCAGCATTTTATAGATCTATTTCTGTACATTAAAACCTTCTGCATTCTTTATTACTGCCCAGGATTTAATTTTTTGAATGTAATATGGTTTAATTAGTACATTACTGATTCTAAGGGGTATTTAGGTGGCTTCTAATCTTTTGCTGTTATTAACAATGCTGCTATAAATAACTTTGTATCTAAGTTACTTCAAACACTCAAGTATATGAGTAGGATGAATTCCTAGAGGTGAAATTGCTGGATCAGTTTTTTTTATTTATTTGTTGGGTAGCAGAGAGTGAATCCAGGAGTGCTTAACCACTGAGCAATATGCCCAGTCTGTTATTTTGAGGCAATCTCACTAAGTTATTGTGGCTAGCTTTGAATTTGAGCTCCTCCTGCCTCAGCCTCTTGAACTGCTGGGATTACACGTGTGTGCCATGGCAACTGGCTTTATTTATTTATTTAAATATTTTTTAGTTGTCAAAGGATCTTTTATTTATTTATATGTGGTGCTGAGGATCGAACCCAGGGCCTCATACATGCCAGGCAAGTGCTCTACCACTAAGCCACGACTCCAGCCTGGCTTTATTTATTTTTTTGTGCTCTGCTGGCCCTCAAACCCAGTATCTCATGCTATGCAAGAGCTGTGCCACTGAGCTACACCCCCAACCCTGAAAAACAATCTTTTTTGTTTTCTATTTTTTTAAGTTGTTTTTAGATGGTGTTAGCATTGAACATACTAGGCAAGCACTCTATCACTGAGGTACAACTAGAGCCCCTGAAAAACAATCTTAACTAATATATTTATTTCTCTAATCTCTACTATCTTTCTAAAGCATAAAACTGACCCTGCTTAATTTTGATGACTGATTTCACACTGATCTTGAAAAAAAAAAAAAAAGAAAGAAAACGGGAAGCCCCCCCCCAAAAAAAAAAAAATCAAGACATGCTCATTGTAAACCATTGGCAGTAACTAGTGACCAATTCCTGAAAACTGGCAAATAAAAAGAAAAACTTAAGTATTTATCCTGCGTTTCCAGTATGAACTGTAGTTCAGAATAACTAACTGATGAGAGGTAGTTCTTTATAGATTATCATCCAGTAAACATACAAAGAATGATAGAATAATCACCATTTTGCATCTCCCAAAGAAATTATTCAGGCAACAATCATCAGTGGATGAAACCACTAAATGAAAGGTTTGGGGAAAGCTTTAAAATGCCTGGACCCAATCATCACTGAACATGAAACAACCATTGTTTGCTTCCTGATGAGATACAATATAAAGCATACAGAACCACTTATTACTCTCCTTACCCAAAAAGTTGAAATAGAAACACAGAGCAGAGAATAAATTAATACTACGTGAAAGCAAACAAATACAGAATGTGGAACATTTTATACTGATAATTGACTGGGTTTCTATAAGTCAATACCATGAGAAAAGCAGGACTTTTTTTTTTTTTTTTAATGCTACAGATTGAACCCAGGGCCCTATACATGCTAAGCATGCTCTCTACCACTGAGCTACAACCCAGTCTTTTTGTTGTTGGTCGTACCTTTTATTTTTATGTCATGCTGAGAATGAAACCCAGTGCCTCAAATGTGCTAGGCAAGAGTTCTACCACTGATTGAACCCAGGGCTTCATGAAAGCTAGGCAAGCCTTCCAGCATGGATCTGTATCCCCAACCCTTTTTATTTTATTCTGAGATAGTCTTAAGTTACCCAGGCTGGTCCTGAACTTGTGATCTTCCTACCTCAGCCTCCCAAGTCTCTGGGATTACTGACATGAACCATTGCACCTGACTCGGTCTCCTTTTGTGATGCTTAAAAATTTTTAATAAAACATGCACACAAATGGAAAACTTTCCATTTTGAAGCTAAGCAGTGATTCAACTCAGTTTAGCCTCAATTTGGAGCGCTGTCATGCTTAAGCCTGTTCTAACCTCCTTACACTACTTGACTCTTTTAAATTGGCAACTTGTTATAAGGCCAGTTTTTGTGTTCAAGCAATCTCCTCCGTTAATTTGCCTTCTGATTGTTTTCCAAATGGGAAATGACTTAACCTTTCAGGGATTGGGTCGAATGTTACTTGTCAAGTCTTCACCAACTTTGCTAAACCAAATGGCATCGTATTTTGGTGTTTCCAAGGAATTTTGTTCATACTACTAGAATTTATCTCATACTGTAGATATGATTTGACTATCTTCCTACATCATAAAAAAGTTAAGTCTTTGGATTCAGACTGCCTATGATCACATCCTGGTTTAGCTGTTTGCTAGCTGTACTACCCTGGACAAGTAACTTTCTATGCCTTAGCTGTGTTGCCTCCTATTTTCTCAACTATAAAATATCATTTATTTCTTGGCAATATATTGATTTTTCTGAGTAGGTGATAAAGGACTCAGAGCAATTTCTGATACACATTGAATACTTAACAAATACTAACTTATGGGCTGGGGATGTGGCTCAAGTGGTAGCGCTCACCTGGCATACGTGCGGCCCGGGTTCGATCCTCAGCACCACATACAAACAAAAATGTTGTGTCCACCAAAATCTAAAGAATAAATATTAAAAAAAAAAAAAAATTCTCTCTCTCTCCCTCTCTTAAAAAAAAAAAAAAAAAGAAGAAGGAAAAACAAATACTAACATTACTAAGGTTAGGACTCTTATTTGTCCATGTGTTTCTCTTAATACCTAGTTCAGTGTCTGACATGAGATGCTCAATATTAATGACTAAAGATCCGGATAGGTTTTGATCTCCATAAGGACCCTCACCTTGGCCTCAAATCACTGGCAGTCACCTGAGAGGGTCTCTACAAAGGCCTAAAGTTATCAGCAGGCACAGATTCTTAACTTAAATGGTGGAAACACTAAAAGAAATACAAAGGAGCAGAGCTGTTGAATGTAGGGCATATACTGTTTATTGAGCCAGTGTTTCCCCCTCATTGGTCACTGCTCTTGACTCGTAGGACAACAGGAACAGAACTGCAAGGGATCATGCCCAGCTCTGTGATCACCAGATCCACAAGCTCTGGGGGAGTCACATCATAGACCAAATTCAGCAGCCGTAGAGATGGGTGGTTCTGCCAGTTAGCCAGGGCCACATGTTCTCCCCGCTCACACTGCAGATCATCAGGGTCATCTGCAATGGGAAGTACACTCTTTTTATCCATTTAGGAAAGAAGTTGTGGTTTAGTTTCCCCTTTACCTCTTTTCTTGGGTGCTTGGAAGCTTCTCTTATGCCCTGCTTACCTAGCTCATTAGAGACAAAGGCATCAGTTTGCACACGCTCACAGAACTTGTATGTTTCACAGCAGACCAGGACTGGGACGTTATGGGCTCGAGCCACCAAGGCCAGCTGTGCTGTCCCTACCCGTGACATCACAGATCCATTGGCCAGCAGTGCATGAGCTCCCAATAGCACCTTAGAAACCTTTTGTTTTGAACAGTAAGGAAAGGGATGAGAAAAAATGCCATGTTATATCAATGCAGAAAGTTCCCCCATTTCTGCCCAGGACAGTAACAAATCTTAATGCTTGCTGTTTTTGGAAAACACCTAACTATTGATCCACCAAGCCTCCTACAGGAAATCTAAACCTTAAGGTTAGTTTTGTTCTGTTGGTAGCTGCCAGGTTAATATAATGTTCTTGTAATAGCTACATTATACTAGAGCATACTACATTATACTAGAGTATCTAGTAAGTATAAACAGGGTTATATTATTTTTTTGGACATAATACCTTTATTTTATTTATTTATTTTTATGTGGTACTGAGGATAAAACCCAGTGCCTCATACGTGCTAGGCAAGCACTCTACCACTGAGCTACAACCCCAGACCTGGGCTGTGCTAGTCTAATGTTTTTAAATAACTAAATCTAAAGAAGGTGGGATTATGTCTATTTATTACACCATTTTACCTCCAACCTTGGAGTCCCTTTCCTCTGCCCTCACCTCTGGGAGCACATAGGAGGCAGCAGGAATCAGCAGATAGGAGGCAGGGACTCCAGCACGGACCAGAGAACGTAACATGTGCCTTCCCTCTAACCGGGGCCGACTGTCCACCACTACTACCCGAAACCGCCGGCCATTAGACCAAGCCTCCTGAAGAATTCCTGATACCAAAGATGAGCTAGAAGGGATGCAGAAGAGATTCAGTTATAAAAAGTCACTAGTTTTCAAAGGCAAGAGGATAATCCTATCTTCCCACCATTCCACTCCCCAGTTTCTTAGTCATGGAGTTGGATCATACCATCCATATACCAGAATCACATCTCCATTATTGATTTTCTTGTAGGCAAAGCGTGAAATTGCCTGAGCTGCAAGCACAATCTTCTCTTGCACATACCGATCAATGGCTGCTCCAAGTTCTGACTTGGCCTAAGTGGAGTATGATGTTTAGAGAACAGGAAATGGATACTTTTCTTCCTCTAATTGTCATCTGGATGCTTGAATTTATGTATAACAATGGGCCTGAAGGGAGCCCACAGGTAGCACAAGTAAGAGATCAAAAACCTCCTTAAGCCTTGCTTAGGGCAGGTGGCCTGTGCTGGCCTTCCTGAGTGTTCCAAACATGCTTCTAAATCATAACTACAGGTGCATGCCTCTCCCATTCCTCCTATTCATCACCTCTTCTTCCCGCTTGGAGCTGCTCACACTGGTGATTTCCTTGTTGAGGAACTTAATGGCGTTGTACATGCTCGCGGACAGGGGGCGGCACTGAGTCAGGAAGCTGCAACAATAACACCTCAGTTTGTGCAACTTGTTAAAACTTAAAAAGCTGTCACTTTTTTTTGGAAGATTCTTAGAAAATAAGACAGAACATAAAGTGAAACAGAGTAGAAAAGCAAGAGAAAGAGGACCTGCAAAGGCCTGGATGAAATGGGAGTGGACTTGTAGTGGTTATCCTTACCTGATATAGGGTTTTAGTTTATTCACAAGATCCCTTGAGAGCTCTTCATTGGGAGGTGTTGTGTAATCTTGAATCACCTATAGAGTATACAAACCGATCAGCATAGTGTTCCTCAATAAAGATCTCTGAAAGGGACGTCAGGGTAAGCTTCAGTGAGGAAAATGTTCTGAGGGTGGGAGTCATTCCCTTTTCATCTAAGAGATTACCTCGGGTGAGAGAAGCTGGGGTAGTTTGGGGGGGTCATAAGAGAACAGGATGGGCATACCTGCTGTAAGGCACGAAGCAGGGCAATACACCGGGCATTGGAGCCACTGACCAGGCCCTGGGAGTACTGAAGGCCGAGTCGCACCATGGCTGGGTGGATCACAGAGGATGGAATGCTGATGGGATGGCGGTGTCACATACTTTGCAAGGGAACTTGAGCACCTATTGCCCCCTTGCCCCTGATGAAAAGGAACTTTCTTCGCTAATAGACTCCCCATTTCCTCTAGAGTTTTGTCTTGAGTTCATATTTCCAAATATCCCATCTCAAACTTTCAGTCTTTTAATGACTGAGTTACTAAACCTCAGATTTAAATGTTATGACACAGGATCCTACCTCATATACTGGGTCAGGAAGTTTTGTCTGCTGTACTGGGGTAGGTGGGAGAAGAGACTGACTTTGGATCCATAATCCTTTCGTGTAGGAACCTTGACAAAATGGGAATAGGACCAATGGCCCAGAGTTTAAAACAATGTGATGAAGCTGGGAAGCAAGTGAACAATGACACTACTTTGATCCAAGTACCCATCCCTTCTCCAGGGTCTCACTTTGCCCAGAACAATTTTCCTCCCTCAGCCCTATCTACACAAACCAACCTACTTCCTACCTGTTGCCGCTCTGTTTTTTTAACAAGCCTTCTCAGAAGTGTGGAGTCCTCAACCTGAGTGTGCTCTGGGAGACGCTTTACTCCTAAAAAATAATGGCTGTTTTCAAGATATAATAGGCCTCGAAATGGGTAATTTACTCTTAGGGCATAAGGCACATCAAGAAAAATAGGATATAGGGGCATGGAAAATAAAGTAGAAGAAGAAATAGGGAAAGGATGGGGTTGATGGAAGAATTTTGAACTTTGGGTTCCAAGGTGAGAATGGGAGGGAGAAAAGTGTTTTACAAGGGGAAGCCTTAGCTAGCACAGAATTAGGAGCAAGAGATTTTGAAATGAGGGAAAAATACCTGAGGGGATTTCTCCAGCTGTGCTGGGACAGGTCTGAGGAGGTGGCCCTCCTTGTTCCCCTTTTCTTGCCTGTTTCAGGGCCCGCTCAGCCTCCTGTTTAGCTCGACGCTCAGCACGAAGTTCAGCCTTACTCCGACCAGCTGGAACTTTCTCCCCAGGAGTGCCCCCCAACTGAATGCCAGTTCCTGGCAGTTCTCTGGTTGTGCCTACTAAAGGTAGAAGGAAGAAGTGCCCAAGCCCCAGACAGGTGATTTCTACCCTAACCAAAACTTCTCTTTTAATTTATCTGAACCTTTTCACTTTGCATTTGCTCAAACCAATTTTGTGTCCTATCACATCAACACCTCCCTCTAACCAATTTCATACCCCAGCCCATTAAAAAAGACCTCGCACCTTGACACTGTGCTGTAGATACAGCACAGCCAGTTTCTGGTTCTGCCCCCTTGTCCTCCTTCCGTCTCTTCTTCTGCTGTTTCTTTTCCTTCCGAAGCTGCAGCTTCTCTTCTTGGGTCATCTCCCTCCCTGCTGCCTAAGACACAGACATAGGACATTGCTCTTCACCCAACAGTTCCAATGATGAACCAACACTCTTGGATATTTAGAAGATTCCCACAAGGTTAGGTACCTAAACCTCTCTCACATCCACAAGCTAACTTTTACAAGCTTACATCCCGTTCAGGGATGGAGGTTTCTCCTCAACTATCAGACTGAAATACCATTAGGCTCTGTAAAAATTTCGCTGTTTTAACTGAGAAACTGAACAGGATGGGAGATAGGGTAGAACGAAGCAGACAGTCCTGCGTAGCATTTGACAGGCAGCTTGGAAGGGCACCCTCACTTACCCTAGGTCGAGGCGAAAGTTCCTCCTTCATTCCGGATCCCGAGTCTGAATTAGAAAACAGGTCACAAAGTGAGCCAGAGAGGCTCCGAGAGGGTTTGGAGGGACTCGCACTCGGCGCAGCTGGCTGCTGGGTTGGCATGACCACGGCTCCGCCGCCAGGCGCGAGGCAATCCAGGGATCCGCGTGGGGACGCACTGCGCGGCAGGATCAAAGGACAGACAGGGTGGGAGGAAGGAGGAGTCACCCACCCTTCTCACGGGAACCAGCCGGGACGCAGCGTGGGGCTGCACCCGAGACTAAGCCAGAGGCCGGCGCGGCACCGGAACGGAACGGAAGGGCCCAAAGGAGCTCAGGGCCCAGCACTAGCCGTCCGGAGCTCGTCGGCTTGCGTACCAGTTGGTGCGCCCGGCCCTTCGCTCACCCTCGAGAACAGCCACAGCCACCGCAGCCATCGCGGACCGTCCTAGGCTCCGCCCACCGCAGTCACCGGGCTTGCTTCGCCTACACTGGGACTACAGCGCCACCCGGGCTGGAGGTTCCACCACCGACACCCACTGCGCACACTACAGACGAACTACAATTTCCGGAGGTGCATCGGGTCCCGCCCCGGACTACGGGTCGTGATGAGGGCCGTCTCAATTTTGGGCTCCCGGTCCTGACAGCCTCCTTCTGCCTATAGACTACAGTTCCCAGAATGCTGGGGTCTCTACGCCCAGAGCCGACGTCCTACCGTCTTCCCACCACGGATCCCAGGCCCCCCAAAATGGCGAGTGAAGCCGCGGGGACGTACTGAGCAGCGGAGGCGAGCGTGGAGAGCCGCTGGGGCCCTCACAATCCGGACCCCGGAGGGGCCCTGCCATAGGGAACATGCACTTTTCCATTCCTGAAACCGAGTCCCGCAGCGGGGACAGCGGCGGCTCCGCCTACGTGGTGAGGAGCAGCCAGAGCTGGGCCGGGGCGGGGATAACGGGCCGGAGCTCTGGGAGCGGCCTCCAAGGCCTGGCAGCCACTCTTCGGGCCAGATCCAAGGTCGCTACCACACTGAGAGCGTTTGTCGTGTCTCAAATTCGTGTAGAAGTCTCCCCAGCTCCAATAGGTCCTTTGTTCGACCAGTCGCCTCCCCTTGCTAGGTTGTGGCTGCTCTGGTGGGCGTCTCAGGCCTGTGGGGAGGGAGACTGTAGCACAAGTGTCCCCGTTTCCCCAGGCCCTTCTGCTTTCCCTGGGGAAAACAAACTAGCAGGGGATCTCGGTGCGTTACTCTGAATGAGCTGTGCCGGACAACTTCCGGCTAGGGTTCTCGAGATGTTGCCAGGACTGCCACCCTAAAATGCCTGCCTACTTTTGCGTCCTCAGGCCTATAACATTCACGTGAACGGAGTCCTGCACTGTCGGGTGCGCTACAGCCAGCTCCTGGGGCTGCACGAGCAGGTGGGACTAGCACTCCTGCCTGAAGGCAGCTTCCAGCTCTTGCCTGCACATGGACATCAATATCTCCATTTTTTGCTTCATCCGGTTCCTCTTTAATCACTGCCAAAGGGAGGGTGAAGTGCTTTATCTTTTCGTCTGACATTTTCTGGGAACTCCCCAAGGAACTTCATGTTTGCCACAATAACTGCTCCTCCCTATACTTATCATCCTGCTTCCTGCTTTTCTGTACCTTCTTAACTGTTCTTTTAGCCTTTGCCTCTGCATGGAAAAACAGAACTCTCCCTATCTACAAAAGCACATTCCTTCTGTCATCTGAGCTGCAATTTTAAATTCTTTTCCTGCTTATACAAACCATTCACTGACTTCCTTGTGTGTTCCTTGGCTCATTTCAATGTGTATAGCTGTTCCAATTATTCTTATGTGTGCTACGATGTATTTCTGCTTTCCTTACCAGATGGTGAACTCTGTATGTAACTCAGTAGAGTGGCCTGGTTCTACTGATAATTAATTGCACAACCCCAAGCAAGTTACCTAATTTCTTTGAACCTCAGTTTCTACAACTGAAACATGAATTTCTTGATCCATAAAGTGTCTTTAAGTCCTATTAGCTACTTTATGAACTTACTTAGTTATGGCATAACTATTTGTGCACATAAATGTCCCTGAAAAGTCCTCTGCTTCCTGTGAAGGTTCAATGAAGTCTTGTTAGATAATAGAGGGGCTCCCTTTAGGACCTTTTTCCACAAAAACCCTCCCCACCATATGAAGAGATTGACTTATACACACTAAGATAGAAAAGAACTTGTATCTAAGACAGTTCCATTGAGGTGCTAATTCTGCCACAGGAATTATTTCCCAGTTGACCAGAGTAGATCCGATGAACTCTGTCTCAATAGCTTCCTTCATTTTCTGTGTTTACAAAAGGGTTGTATCTCTTTCTCTATGTAGCTTCGGAAGGAGTATGGGGCCAATGTGCTTCCTGCATTCCCCCCAAAGAAGCTTTTCTCTCTGACACCTGCAGAGGTAGAACAGAGGAGAGAGCAGTTAGAGAAGTACATGCAAGCTGGTGAGTGATTGGAGGAACTTTAGACTATTTTGAGATTATAGGGAGAAACTAAAACAGCTGGCTCTGTAAAAGTCCTACATGAATTTCTACATGTGAGAAGCCTCTTGTCTGATCTGTTATTTAATGTTAAGAGCAAAGTAGGGATTTTTAAGTGTATACTAGCAAAGCAATTTGGGCACTAACACCTATGAGAAATACAAGTATTACACTAAATAGTCTTAAGGCAGTTTAGTTTGGTGGGGAGAAATTAATTTCTATCTGATGTGCTTTAGATTAACATCATTGTTATTTCCCTAGTTCTATAGACTGGACTCAACTAGATGGCAGCCAAGGGTGGGGCAGGTGAAGAATTTATGCAAACATTGAGTGAGGTGAGGCCAGCTGGGGGATGTGGCAGGCCACCATCAGCCCAGGAAATGGGGTCGGGGGGACCTACTAAGAAGAGGATTGGGGGAAGCCAATGAATCCTAAAATACTAGAATATCATTCTCTTGTTCCCACAGTTCGACAAGACCCATTGCTTGGGAGCAGCGAGACCTTTAATAGTTTCCTTCGTCGCGCACAACAGGTAAGGTTTTAAGTGAGACTAGATTTAAGGGAAAGATTTGCTGGAGGGCCATGTCATTTTAATGGTATGGTTGAGAGGAGTCATTCTGGAACTTTGATAATGGAATGGAGTGTCTGCTGTACCACTGAAGTCAAAGGCAAGGAAAGCTCAACCTATGTTTAAGCAGCTGAGAATGAAACACAAAAGGGGACTAGAAATAGAGAGTTGCAGACGGAACAGAGCTGGTCTGGGGACAGGTGTTAATAAGGCAGAGCTTCCCAACCTCATGTATGCTCACACAGGAGACACAGCAGGTCCCCACAGAGGAGGTCTCCTTGGAAGTGCTGCTCAGCAATGGGCAGAAAGTTCTGGTCAACGTGCTAACTTCAGATCAGACCGAGGATGTTTTGGAGGTAAGGTGCTTTTTCAGCACTGCCCCTGCACCATCTGCACCCCAGGTCCTGGGCTTGGGGAAGACTGGGACCAGCCAATAGGATGAGCTGTACTTCCTGTCCCCAGGCTGTAGCTGCAAAGCTGGATCTTCCAGATGACTTGATTGGATACTTTAGTCTCTTCCTTGTTCGAGAAAGAGAGGATGGAGCCTTTTCTTGTGAGTCTTTTTAGACTTTACTACTTCATTGTGCTTCCAGTAGTGAGTTTCTGCCTCCCTGTCACCCCTTAGAATGGAACATTTTCTCACGGTGCTTCTTTCTTGTTTCCTTTTTTTTTTTTTTTTTGAGGTTCATCACATTTTTCCTTTTTTTTTTTTTTTTAATCCATAGTTGTACGGAAGTTGCAAGAATTTGAGCTGCCTTATGTGTCTGTTACCAGTCTTCGGAGTCAAGAGTATAAGATTGTGCTAAGGAAGAGGTCAGGGCTGGGCCTGAAAGTGGGGACAGTGCTGAGTGTGATTATTGGGCCATATATGGAGACAGAATAATCCAGACAAGGGAGTAGTGCCATGTGTTTATACCAGGCCTCCCAAACTTCCTCTCACTATCTCACCATTAGCCTGAGAGTTCCAGATTGCTCCTGTTTTGCCCCATTTTTCCATTCTATCTATTGCCTTACCCCAGCTTAGCCCCATTACCCCTTTCCACCCCTTGGCCTCACAGTTATTGGGACTCTGCCTATGATGACGATGTCATGGAGAACCGAGTTGGCCTGAACCTGCTTTATGCTCAGGTGAGCTTGGAGCTGCATCAGAACCCTTGCCCTGAAAATGACTCTGGTGTCCCACTTGCCTAAGAAAATATTTGTCTTTGTGCTCACTTCTTAGAGATATTCCTAGAATACTGTCAGGACTCTTATTAAAGCATCTCTAATTCTCCCTACTTTTATTATAAGTTGATAGGGTCAAGGTCTCACTTTAAAGAGGTCACTCAAGTGTGGGGCTAGGGTCAGACTCAACATTTCTAACTCTGGACACTTTCCAGGGGGGCCACTGACTGGAGCCCCCACCCCCATCCCTTGTTTCAACTGTAGACGGTGTCAGATATTGAGCGTGGGTGGATCCTAGTCACCAAAGAGCAGCATCGGCAGCTCAAATCTCTGCAAGAGAAGGTCTCCAAGAAGGAGGTGAGCTCTTCCTGGCTGTCCTTGCATGGGATTGCATACTCTGAGCCTCCACTCCCCCTTCTAATCCAGGACACATGCTGACATTTTTCAGTTCCTCCGCCTGGCTCAAACCCTGCGGCACTATGGCTACCTGCGCTTCGATGCCTGTGTGGCAGACTTCCCAGAGAAGGATTGTCCAGTGGTGGTGAGTGCAGGCAACAGTGAGCTCAGCCTCCAGCTCCGCCTGCCTGGCCAACAACTTCGCGAAGGCTCCTTCCGGGTCACCCGCATGCGATGCTGGCGGGTCACTTCCTCTGTGAGTAAGGTGGGAGGGAAGGCTTCCCTGGGTCGGGGTACAGCAAGCCTTCAGCTTCAAGGATGGGCTGTAGTGGTTTGGAAGAGGTAGCCTAATTCTCTTTCCTCTCTTAGGTGCCACTGCCTAGTGGAGGTACAAACAGCCCAGGCCGGGGCCGGGGTGAGGTGCGCCTGGAACTGGCTTTTGAATACCTTATGAGCAAGGACCGGCTACAGTGGGTTACCATCACTAGCCCCCAGGTGTGAGACCACCCTCAGACCTCCTCTGGAGCCCCTTAGATAACCATCTAGGGCTTCCAGGACTCCATGTGAGTGGGAGCCCTTGTCTTAGGGTGCTGGGCTCAGGATGAACACCTTAGTCAACAAGCTCTCTGCTCTCAGGCTATTATGATGAGCATCTGCCTCCAATCAATGGTAGATGAACTGATGGTGAAGAAATCTGGGGGCAGTATCAGGAAGGTAAGCAGCAAGCAGGGACCAGGCAGCTGAGTGTGGGGACAGCGCTGAGTGTTATGCTCTCCCTACCTTTTGTCCCGAGGTTTCTCTTGAGGGGATATAATTAAGATTCTGACAGAAGCGATCCTGACTTCTGTGACCCTGATCAGCATATTGGATTTTTGTCCCCAGATGCTGCGCCGGCGGGTAGGGGGCACCCTGAGACGCTCAGATAGCCAGCAAGCAGTGAAATCCCCACCACTGCTCGTAAGTATCACCCCGGGTCATTACCCTGGCTTCCAGACTTGCCTTACCTCCCCCAGTGAATCTGATAACTCTGCCTCCTCTTCCCCAGGAGTCACCTGATGCCAGCCGGGAGTCCATGGTCAAACTCTCAGTGAGTTAACAGGGTTGGCGAGGTTGGTGTCTGTAGGAGTCCTCCAGGCTCAAGCCCTCTGACCCCACCCTGCCTTTGTTACAGAGTAAGCTGAGTGCTGTGAGCTTGCGGGGGATTGGCAGTCCCAGCACAGATGCCAGTGCCAGTGACGTTCACGGCAATTTCGCCTTCGAAGGCATTGGAGATGAGGATCTGTAATCTCCACTGCTTGGATGTCTACCCCAGAGGAATTTACAGAAATGTGCCCTGTGCCCCCAAGCTAGGGGGAGTTTTCTCCTTTTCCTTTCCTATCTCTCCTTTTCCTTCTTGGCCAGGGGCCTCCTAACCCATTTTCCCTCCCTGCCGGGCTGGCTGCACAAAGAACTGCCCTCTTTTTTCAGAGCAGGCCCTCGATGCCAAATTAACATTTAGTATTTTGCACAAAGTCCAAGGGACCATGGCTACCTGCCTTGGGGAGGAGCCAGAGCTCCCCCTGGTCTGCTTCTGGCTTCTTAGGGCCATGGGCAAGGGGATGGACAGAGGTCTATGTATGGTCTGGCCCAGCTCCTCATTAAACTCAAGCCTGACTGCTGCCTACCTCTGGTTCCCTCTCACTGCCCCTGCTGCCCCCATTGCAGCACGGACTGCTGTGCAAAGGACAAGGCCAAAGTGCTTGCCATTGCCAATTCAGCGTAGACATGGCTTTGTTAGTGTTTCCTTTATTATAAAGCACTGAAATAAGTTAAATAAACAGGTGGGAGGCTGGGCAGTCCCCAGCCAGTTCTTCCACAGCCCCTGAGAGCAGTGGAGGTGAATACAAGGCCCTTCTCACTGAGCTCATGAAGTGCATCAGTCAAGGCAAGGCCCCCTGGTCCATATGGGCCCCTACCCAGAGAGTTTGGGCTGGTCCATATAGTGCCTAGGTTGGTCTGTGGAGCCCCTGGCCAGCGGGGGAAAAAAGAAGTTGGCTTCTGTTCCATCTGTATAAAATGCAGGAGGAGCAGGGCTTATCCATAGGGGCCCTGGGGAAGGACCTAGTTCAAGGTGAGTCTGTATGGAGAGCCCGGCTACCAGCAGTGCCCAGGGCTGTTGGACCCCGAGTGCTCAAAACAGAGGGTGGGCTATGAGGTGGTGCCCATCCCTCTGTGGCAGAGAGGCCAGGCCCTCCTGCCCCACCATGGCCATGCACCTTCTGGTGGCGCTTGTAGTTGTCCCAGTGGCCTGTGGTATAGGCGCAGGTGGCACAGCGGAAGGGTTTCTCGCCTGTGTGCCGCAGCATGTGGCGTTTGAGGTTCATGCTCTGGTTGCAGCTGTAGTTGCAAAGGCTACATCGAAAAGGTTTGTCGCCAGAGTGGATACGACCATGACGTTTGAGGTTGGCCAGGTTGCCACAGGCATAAGGGCAGAGGGGGCACTTGTAGGGCTTCTCTCCTGTGTGGACACGCTGGTGCCGTTTCAGGTTATCCAGATGAGCAGAGGCATAAGGGCATCGGGCGCAGCGGAAGGGCTTCTCACCACTGTGCGTCTTCATGTGCCGGGCCAGGTGGTTGGGATAGTGAGTGGCAAAGGGGCAGAGGCTACAGGCAAAGCCTTTGTCACTGGGGCCCTGGGGCACCCCACTGGCACCCCCTCCAGCCTCTCCTCGCATGCAGCGCCCACACATGGCAGATCCCAGCCGACTACCCTCACCCTCCTCCAGCTCTTGTCCACAGCCCCGGCAGGTCCAAGGGAACAGCAGCTCTGGCAGTGGTTCTGATCCAGTCCCACACAGGCCCTCCCCTTCACCCCGCAGCTGCCCACAGTCTGGCAGGAAACTGGCACCACCTGGTGGCACATGGAGACTCAAATCTGGAAGGAGCAGAGCATCTGTGGGAACAATGAAATTTGAGCTATTAATCCAAGTACCGCTAGTGCTCCCCACCACAGGATCTTTGGTCTCTGGCTTTTTACCTTCAGATCGCCGGGGCACTGCTCCCTCCTGTTCTGTGGGACTGGGAGGCCGGGTTGGTCGTGGAGCACAGCAGCGGAAGCCACAGGTCGGGCAGGGAGGAGTGGGGGGCCCTGCATGGGTACGCTGATGCCGCCTCAGGTTGCCCAGGCTGCTGCAGGCAAAGGGGCAGTGGGGACAGCGGTAGGGCTTCTCGCCAGTGTGGGTGCGGGTATGTCGTGTCAGGTTGACGAGCTGGGCGGAGGCGTAGGGGCAGCGGCCACAGCGGAACGGCTTCTCCCCGCTGTGTGTCTGCATGTGCCGCTTCAGGTGGCTCGAGTAGTGGGACACGAAGGCGCAGAGGCGGCATGAGTACAGTAGCCGTGGGGGCAGCGGGGGCCCCCCACCCGGCCCTCCTGCCCCACAACACGGCCCCTCACCTGTCAGCCCCCCACACAGCTGGCAGGCTGGGCCTGGCCTCTCACCCCTGGCCTCCCCTGGACCCCTGGCTGGCTCCTCAACTTCACTCTCAGCACTTAATGCTCGGCCGCCCCCAGACTCGTCGTCGCTCAGCCCGTAGGGAAGCCCAGGCCTGGCCCCCAGAGAGTCTCCTGGCAAGAGATACATAAGAAAAAACATCAGTATGGGGTAGGACCAGCTCCAAACTCCCTTTTTTCCACCACCTATGGTCTCACTTGCTTAGCCCCACCTCACCTTTCTCTTGGCTTTGATAATCCTTTTAGTTCTCTCCTAGGGATTAAGGTCTCCCTTATAATGCCTCCATAAAATTCAAAGTGAATTGTCTACCTCTGAGTCTGCACTAACCTAATGTCAGTAGAGTTGAATTGAATGGAAAGATCAAGGGCTCACAGTAGATTGCAAACTGAGATGATTAAATAATGTAATTAATCCTTGAATAAAAAAGTTAAAATAGGTCTCAGGAAGGACCTGGGACCTTTTTCTATTCTATTAACTTCAAGTACAGAGTTAATTATAAAATAAAACCCACCTCAGGAAAGAGGCAAAATTTGGAGAGAAGCACAAACAAAGAAAGTAATGTGCATTACACTTAAGGGATAGGTTCTCTTTTACTTGAGTTCCTTGAACGATTTTCAAAATATCCTTCATAAGTGAGTGGGTAATGTAATGTTAGGGTAGGGTGATGCTAAGATCACACAAGGAGGAAGGATATTTAAGGGCAGAAGCTATGAAGTCAGTACAAAAGGAGCTTGAGCTTCAGGTGAAACAAAGTTAAGAGCAGACCTAAGTACTAACTAAAATGATTAAAGAGAGGGCTTTCCCAAACCTCTTTACAGTACCCACACAAGGAATGGACTAGGGAGGATATTAAAAGAGTACTTAACCACCTTCCTCAAACTATCTTTGACCAGTCTCCAGAATTTCTCATCAAAGTGATGGAACCATAAGTAAAGGAAGTAATAGCTCCAAACTAAAATCAGCCTTGGGTTGTGGCAGGAAATGGTGTTTTGGTCGCTGACACTAAACCCTACCTAACCTGTCTCCTAAAGGGCTACTAGTCCTTAACCAAGTCCCTAAAAAAACCCACCTTCTGAGTCTCTCTCAAAGCCCATGAGCTGGTCGCTGTTGCCGTCACCTTCCTCCTCCTCTTCCTCCTCAAACTCCAGATCCTGGCCTAGTAGCAAATCACTTTCCAACACCAGTGCCCCGGGTCCTTCGTCGAGAGAGTCTTCTGTATCCACTAAAGAAGGGAGGGGGCTTATGGTTCCTCTCTCCCAAGTGGTGCCCATCGTCCTCACCCAGGGAGCCAGCCCTCGTGGACGGCGCTTCCCGTACTCGTTGACCCTCTTGGGTTCCCTTAGTACCTGAGTGGGAAGCTAAGAGCCCAGGTCGCCCGCCCCATCCCTCAGGAGGCCCCCTCCACCATGACCTGAGCCCACTCCACTGACCCCACCCCCGCTCCTCCCCCCAAAGCCCCTGACCCCTGACCTTTGACCCCCTCGCATTTCACGGGCTGCGGGTGGCTTTGCTTCCTTCGGGGCATCGTGACCGGCTCCAGCCCGACGCGCCTCCGGCCCCACGGCCGCCCGGCCCCGCCCCTCCCAGCTCGGCCCCTCTGCCCGCCCCTGCTCTCAGGGCCCTCGGGCCGCCCCCATGCAGAGGCGCAGGCCCTGGGCAGCCCCCGGCCCTGGCCCCGGCGCCCAGCTCAGGCCGCTCCCGCCGCCGCCGCCGCTTCCATTCATGGAGCCCCCTACCCCCCTCCGGAGACCAGCTGGTACCTCCGTACCCGCTTCCGCTTCCGCTGCCGCACAGCCGCACGGGAGGCGTAGTCCGCGGGACGCACAGTGCTGAGAATGGCCCAGCGTGACCGGGAAGTGATTGTGACGCGCCACAGACAAGCCAATCAGCGGCCGCAGAAACCGGGCCGGCCAGCCGGGCAGGAGACGCCCTGCCTCTTCCCGGGGGGAACTGGGAAGTCATTCCGACTCCAGCAGGCTGTGGGGGCGCGCGACGTCAGACCGGCCTGCCAGGCAGGAGCTGGCTCTGGAGTTAACGCCCGGCCCCTGTTCCCCCTACCCATGCGCGCGACACACAAGCACGCGCGCAAACAGGGAGGAGCTCGCTAGATGCTTCTAGTGCGGTCATGTCTCAGGCCACGGCAACAGAAAAAAAGGACACCAAGGGCACAATTAGGTTTTGGCCTTTAGTCTGAAAAAGTGTTGATTGAAAGTGTACAACAGAGAGCGGGTGCAAGCGGCTGGGGGCCATGGTGCCGCCAATAAAAAAGAATGTCCTTAAATAAAGTGTTCACAGAGTAAAAACCAGAACCGCCAGTCCTTCCCTCCAACACAACATGAGCACAGGCACAGAACCGGTGATGAGCCCGAAGGAGCAAGGAGGCTGGGGAGGACAGCAGAGGCTCCCGGACTGCTGTGCGGAGGGAGAGCCCTCTTTGGAACAGGCTGGCCGAGGAAAGCTACCCAGCTCCCCCTGCACACCTCATACCCACTGCTAAGGCTAAAGGAAAAAGACAAAACTCAGTCTCAGGTCCGGAGGGCTCAGAAAACAGTCTAGATGGGCAGGGATCTAGATGACTGCTAGTCCCGCTTGGCCTTCTTCTTGTCGCTGTTGCCATTCTCTTCTGCTCCCTCAACAGAGAGCACCTCCTCAAGTTTCCGCTTGCCACTCTCTGGCTGAAGCTCTGCTGTGTTTCGGGGCTTGAAGCAAATGATGATGCAGGTCATGTTGTCACACCCTGTACCATCCCCAGAAGTGTCTGGTGCCAGGCACTGATCCAGCAGCTACAAAAGGGATGGGGCAACTCAGCCACAGGATTTGAACACCTTCCTGGGAACCTACAATCCCACAAGAGGGCTGGCACTGCTAAGACAAGGTGCCAGAAGGAATGGAAAGGACAACAGATGTCATGAGGAATAAAGCTAAGTCAGGGACGTGAGGGAAGGTAGAACTTTCTAGTCAGGATCTGGTGCCTATCAGTAATTAATAGTTCTCCCAGGGTCTAGTCTTAGCCCAAGTGAAAAAAAGAAAAAACCTTGGCTGTGCAGATTAGCACCTTCTCTTCTCCACCCTTAGACTCACCTCTTCCACGATAGATGACAATAACCGAAGCTCCCCATTTTCATCACGCTGGCTGATCTTTGATTGAATAAAGTCTACAACTTCCTGGCTGCTCATCACATTCCTGGGGTCAAAAACAATAGTCAAAATCTTCTTTGGTCCCACCAAGGCAGAGTAGAGGAGTGTGGACAGAGGCCAGGACCCAAACTAATGTCTACAACTAAAGAAATTCTCCTCAGCTCTGCCTTGTCTTGGTCTTGACTCACCAAGAGATCTCCTTACAGCAGCTCTGAACCCTACAGAAGTATCGCTGCAGAAAGAGCATGTGGAGGGCATTCTGCCAGTGCTCACCAGATTCCATCACAGGCAATGACCATGAATTCATGGTCATCTGTGAGAGTCAACACCTTGATGTCTGGAAGGGCTGAAATCATCTGTTCCTCAGGTGGCAGGTTCTTGTTTCTCTTGTAGAAATGGTCTCCTAAAGGAAAAAAAGGGTTGGCTGGCATGGAATTTGAATACTTTCCACAAACTTGTGTTTTCAATGTTAAACCTTGTCATTGCCATTCATTGTTTTCATAGTTCTACAATCCAGTGAAATGGAGAACTGGGTTCTAGTTTTTCTAGTTCCAGCCTTATGGTTGCTGAACTCTTAATTCTCACATGTCTTTTTCATCATCCAGAAAGTAATCAAGATAATGATATCTCCCTTAGCTATTTCACAAAGAAAAATTTAAGGACAGAGGTAGAAGATGTGAAACTACTTTGAAAGATCCAATGGCTATGAAGATTAAATAAAGTTCCCTATTAGGTAGTCTCAGACTGAAAACAAAACCCCAGAAGTCTTTCCCCAGTTTCTTGGTCCTTACCAATAGCTCTGGAGAGGTTCAGGCCCCCATTGACTCGTCCATCCATGGTGACCTTGCCACCAGCATTCTTGATGCGTGCTAGTTCCACTTCATCCTCTGGTTTGTGATCATAGGACATGTCTAAAGCTTTGCCAGCCTCAGACACCACACAGCGAGAGTCTCCTGCATTGGCTACAATCAACTGCTTGCCTCTTATGAGAGCCACCACCGCTGTCGTGCCACTGTCAGAGCCAGGCTTAAGAGGAAGAAAGGAAGCATTATAGGAGCTTTAGAACGACAGTCCCTCCTTGGTGCACTCCTGACCAGTCACCTATGCTATGAAGCTTTAATAAACAGGAGAAGCACAGATTTCATCTCTCCAGAGATAGCAACATGTTCCCTCCCCTTTTTTAGATAATTCTGCCCAAAAGATTTACTACCTAGTTCCCCTTGAAGAATAAATCCACTTGACCACAACTGAAGATAACAAAGACATCATCTCAAAATAAATATTAGAGGATCTGCATCTGCCTCTTGGCTTTTCCAGACTCACTGGTCCCCTCCCCACACACCTCCTCTTTGCCTTCCATCCCAGGCACCATCATTTCTTCTTCTTCCTCCTCCTCCTCCTCTTCATCATCATCATCCTCTTCAGCCTCCTCAGTGTCATCTTCTTCTTCCTCATTTTCTGCCTCCTCACTGCTGTAGCCATCCTCTTCTTCACTACATTCCTGCCAGGAGGAGGATCCCAGGCTGCTGAGACTGGGATGATGCCCTGCCCCCCTACCCCCACTCATACACAAAACACCAAGAGGCCCTAACTCAACACAGACCCTCAAAACACTGAAAAATACAACTGTATGATCAAGCAAATCATACAGTGGGGGAGAGAGGGCCCTCAGATGAATGTAACTGATATCCTGAAGTATACTCAAGCAGTCACCACCAAGAAGCCCTAGGAAAGGCCAGGGCTGCCAAAAAGCACCTTCTAGGCAATGTGGCCAGAATATAAATTATCCAGAGACGGAAACACCTAAATATCCAAAGTAACAACTACCTTCTTGTTCTCTCTAGGAGACAGACTCTGAAAGGCCAGAACTAGATCTTTCTGTTATAGTATCAACAAAGGAAGAGATAAGAGGGCTAATGGTTCGTGTAATGGTAGAGATGATGCCTTCAAGGGTAAAGCTTAGAATACAGTGGGTCTTGGGGGATGATGTCAAAATAAGAGAAGGAAGAGAGTTGAAAGCTACAATGGTAATCGAACAAGCCCTCTCTTCAACTTCATCATCTGCCTGCCCTCACAGGCCCTTACCTCACTGTCTTCCTCTTCCTCCTCCGCCTCATCTGACTCATCCTCACTGTCCTCAAAGAACTTGGACTTAGCAACTCGAGGCAGCTTGTCAGAGGCTGAAGAGCAGGAAGGCCCAGCCTCACCAGTGGGAGTGCCAGGCTCACCAACTTGGCCTGCCTCAGTCCCACGTTCGGAGTTGGAGGAAAGGCCTGTGTGGGCCTTGGCTGTGGGGCCATTTTCCTGTGATGGAGTTTCCCTAGATGGGTCCTCAGGTCCTGCCTCCCCATTGAGGCCCTGGGACCCTGGTTCCTCGCCTGTCCCAGCTCCAGATTTGCTGTGGGGAGGGCCCTTGTGACAGTTCTGCCCGTAGCGTGTCAGCAGTTCTTCAATAGTCATGGTAGCCTCTTCATGCAGCAATGCAGCCTCCTCATTGTCCACTGCAGGGAAGAGGCTATATCAGAGCCCCCATGCCAGACTTCTCATGGGATAAGTCTCTCTCACTACACCAAAGACATCCGCACAGCCTGAATTTCAACTTCCCCACAACCTCCCACTCCTGAGGCTCCTTGCACTTATCAGGTCTCAGAAGAACACCTCCTAGCTTCCTTCTCCTCCACAGACCTCTTTTGGTCTTTATCTTTTACCTGCTTCTTAGTCAAGGGAATACTAGTTACTGTATTTCCCCTCTCATTTTCGTTTGTTATTGTTAAGCTGAAACCCCTACTATCCTGGCTGAGAACCCAATAAGCCCACGATGCTACTTTAGGCCTAGAGTCCAGGCTTAATTACTGGCTACTGGGGCTAATGATTACTCCAGTCTTAGAAAAAAGGTCACATAAATAACAACAGGAACCATGTAGACCCATCACAATGCCAAAAGATAATGTATATAAAAATGCTTAGAATTATGATACTAAGCACAACAAGATTAATTCTCTCCCTCCTTTTCAAAACCACATGGAAAACAGGAGAACACCATAGGGTTCGTCATTGTGAGGACTCCCCAGATCCCTAGGAAAAGCCATTCTCTCTCAGAATTGATAATAAAATGCTAATTTCCTCTCAAATAGAGTATGCCACACTCACCATCATCTTCATCAGCTACTTTTTCTTTTTCATCTTCATCCTCAGTGGGTCTCCCAGCAATCTGTGCCAACTCCTTAATGACTTCCTCAGTGGTCAATTTGGCATCAATAGCCAAGAAGGCATCTTCTAAAGCCTGAATATAAGCAAAATGGTATGAAGCAAGAACACACTGGGAGATACCCACAGACATATAAAATAATTCAGAGACCTGGAAATAAGAAGGCAGACTGAAAAAGACCCAAGTGGGAAAAAACTTCCTTTAGGTAGACACATAATTCTTTAAATAAGCAACAGGTAGAAGTCAAAGAGAAAGGGAAAGCCAAGGGTTAGAAAACAAGGGAAAATCCATACAAGTGGCAAATGAACAGTGTAGGAAAACAGACCTTCTGTAGCTTGCCTTCCTTATAGGCCTTCTGATCTTTGATGATATCAGGAAGATATTTGGCACAGTACAAGGCAACTTCCTCCCCTAGAAGAAAGGTTAGGTTATCCAAAGTACTGCTTACCAAACACAAAGTGATATAAGTCACACATGATGGCACTTGCCTATGATCAAACTACTTGGGAGGCTGAGGCAGAAGGATTGCAGGTTTGAGACCAGCTGGGGCAACTTACAAGACCCTATCTCAAAATAAAAAAAGGCTGGGGGATGTGGCTCAGTGGTATAGCACTTTCCTAGCATGTGCTAGGCTCTGGGTTCAATCTCCAGTACTACCACCAAAAAGAAAAAAAGTGAGCCAGGCACAGTGGCACACACCTGTAATCCCAGTGACTCAGGAGGCTGAGGCAGGAGGATCGCAAGTTCCAGGCCAACCTCAGCAACTTAGCAAGGCCCTGTCTCAAAATAAAAAATAAAAAGGACTAGAGATGTAGCTCAGTGCTAAAGTTCCCCTGGGTTCAATCCCCAGTACCAAAAAATTTATTTTAAAAAATATATATTTATATACCATACTAAAGTAAACTCCAAGGGTAGAGGGGAACCAACATCTTAGCAAATCTAAAACCCATTTGAAGAACAATGTTTGGGAAGTTCTGACACAGAAAATGAATTTCACCAACACTGCTGCTCTCAGGGTACATTAATATGTCTTCTCTTACCTGTACACTTAGTTCTTCAGTTTAAAAAAATAAATAAATAAATGATAATTTAGGAAGAGGATATTTAGATGAATTCAGGAGTGGGTATATTATTAACCAAACAAATACCCTATGGGGGGAAGGAAATGGCAGGAAAAAAAAAAAAAGGCAAGAAATGTTATCTCAGGGTCAGAACCCTGGAAATAAAAAATATAAAAAGCTATTCTTGCCAAGTCAAGTCTGCAAGTCTGGGAATTGGTGATCCTACAATGTTACCAATATGATCTGCTAAAGTTACCTCCATGTCCATCGTAGACAGAGAACATGGCTGTCTCACTATCCAATTCAGGTATACAGTTGTGAGCATCCTAGGAAAAGAACATAATCAACATGTCTCAAGATCAAGAACATTCTTCCTCATAAACCTCAGATCATAAAAATTGGGTTTACATCTTATATCATGAACCTGGCTGGCCTAAATGGCCTAGGAAGAAGGAAGATGTAATGATAAAATAAGAATACAAAAGAGAGATTGGGAAGGAGGAAAAGTATGGAAGGGGAAACAAAGGAAGGGAAACAGAATCAGATCACTATTTCTACAATCTAGCAGCCTCTGCCTAAGAGATCACAGTCCAAATAAGAAAATATTTAGCTCCTCTAACCAAGACCTAACCATTTTGGACTTGTGAGAATTATAGGAAGAATCAGGGAGGAAAAAAAAAAAAGAATATTTAAAGTTATTTCCAGACTCATTCTTTGAGAAATCAGTGACCTTCAAGGAAGAAAATATTAAGTCAGCAAAAACAGACAAGGCCTTACCAACCTGAAAAGTTTCTAGGAGAATCCTAAAACACTAAAAGTCAAATAACTAGAAATTAAAACTACACACATACTTAAACACACACACACACACACACACACACACACACACACACACAGTTATCAAACTGTTTCGCTGAACACAGTGGCACAGGCCTATAATCCCAGCAATTCAAGAGGCTGAGTCAGGAGGATCACAAGTTTAAGGTCTGCCTCAGCAACTTAGCAAAACCGTGTCTCAAAAATTTTAAAAATTGGGCTGGGGATGTGGCTCAACTGGTAGCGCACTCGCCTGGAGTGCGTGCGGCCCGGGTTCGATCCTCAGCACCACATACCAACAAAGATGTTGTGTCCGCCGAGAACTAAAAAATAAATATTAAAAATAAAATTCTCTCCTCTCTCTCTCTCTCTTTAAAAAAAATTTTTTTTAAATGAAAAACTATACTATGTTTAGTCCTTGTCAACTATCAACTAGAATTTATAACACTCCCTACCTTCAGCCTTTCCACCTCCTACCCTTGGGTATACCACCTAAAGAGAAGCTGGTAATGGCCTTGACACACTAATGTTTTGTTGGAAGGCAAAGTTGGATCAAATTCTAAGATCTACATAAAACTATGTGGCAGCTTACTTTGCCCCTTCCTGAAAACAATCCAACCAGGCTGGAATGTGGCTCAATGATGGAGTCTTGCCTAGCATGCATGAGGCCCTGGTTTAATCCCCAGCAACACTTAAAAAAAAAAAAAAAAAAAAAGGTAAAGAGTTCACAATATATTGTGATAAAAAAAAATTAAAGGGGCTGGGGATGTGGCTCAAGCGGTAGCGCGCTCGCCTAGCATGCGTGCGGCCCGGGTTCGATCCTCAGCAGCACCACATACCAACAAAGATGTTGTGTCCGCCGAGAACTAAGAAAAAATGAATAGATGTTAAAATTCTCTCTCTCTCTCTCTGTCCCCCTCTCTCTCTCTCACTCTCTCTTTAAAGAAAAAAAAAAATTAAAGGTATCTGTATGTGTATATCAGCATGGAAGCTCATACATCAAACAATGGAAAATGAGATTTTGGTAATAATTATTATTTTCTACTTTTCAACATGTGTTTTCAGCTTTTTGTAAAATAAGCCACACTGTTCCATTATAAATAATCGTAAAATGAACCTATGAACTGGCCTTGAATCACCATTCTACTACATACGATTGGTTATCCCTTAGTATCCATGACAGACTGATTTCAGGATCCCTTATGGATACCAGAATCTGTAGATGTGCAAGTCCTTTATACAAAATGGCACAGGGGATGGGGTTATGGTTCAGCAGTAGAGTGCTCGCCTAGCACATGTGAGGCCCTGGATTCAATCCTCAATAGCACATTAAATAAAATAAAGATATTGTGTCCAACTACAACTAAAAAAATAAATATTAAAAAAAGGCACATAATTTGCATATAGCCCATACACAACCTCCTGTTTACTTTAAATCATTTCTACATTACCTATACTAACAATGTAAACGCTATGTAAATAGTTGTTACACATATTCAGTACAACCACAATTTTTTTCTGAATATTTTGATCTAAGATTGGTTGAATCCACAGATGTGGAACCCATGGATATGGAGGACAAACTATTCTGTATGATCTCTGGCCAGCTACCTGTGGTGTGCCTTAATTTTATTCTCTGTAATATAGAATAACAACACCTGCATTTCTTATGTTATCGTAGGATTGTTGTGAGGATGATCAAAAAAAACATGTAAAAACCTTCCTAAACTGGAACTTGGCTTTTAAAATATATATCCTACTTTGAAATTTAGCACCTGGTTCACAATTTTTTCTCTACCATTTTTCTCAAAGAGAAATGACCACAATCAAGATTCATCTTATATAGAGATTTTCTCACTTCCTAGAACTATTCCACATTACTCTCTCTTTTACTTCTTGGTGAGGTTTTATTTTTTAATTTTTAGTTGTAGAAGGCATAATACCCTTATTTTTATTTATTTTTATGTGGTGCAGAGGATCGAACTCAGTGCCTCACACATGCTAGGCAAGTGCTCTATCACTGAGCTATAACCCCAGCCCTCTTGGTGAGATTTTAATCTATATTCTCACTTGGAACAATTCCATCTTCTCAGAGCATTTCAATTTCCCTTCACATCTTTGTTTATGACCTTTACCCTTGGCTTTCTCTGTCTCTTTCTGAGCCAGAGCCAAGTACTTCTACACTGTCACTTAGCAATCTAGAATAACCCCACCAACTGCTTTCTTTACCCTTGAATCAGAAGGTATTAATCACTAAATATTACTAATCATAAAATGCATGAGATCATGTTGACTGTGACCACCACTTCCAGTCAACATTTTTTCTTATTCTGTAGTGACTCTTAGTACACTTAGTATACACAGCCAGTTGCAAACCTTTCCCACTCCACTGAAGTTCAATGGTATTATACTCCAGAAATACCTCATCTTCCCCATTCTACCTCAAAGCTACTTTGTAGATTTATCTAGCCTATCATTTACCTCTGGCTCCTCTCTTCCTAGATTAACATTTTATACCTCTAATCTAAATTTTTTTTCAGTCAAGATCTTACTTTATGAGAAGGTAATAATCATAACAGTAATCCAAATAGCCCTTTGGCCTTGGATTCTGGAAGAAACTGTAGTTATATATCTCCAATTGCCTTTTTCTACAGGAAATTTCTTCTCTACTTCAAAGTTCTTATAAACTCAGAACTCAAACCAGTTCTTTCTCTACAGCTCTTCTTCCTTCCAGTGGGTGGGGATAATACCTAATAACAGTTATCCTTAACTTCCTGGCTGTCTTTCACCATTCACCACTGAAACTTCTGAATTTTCCTTGATAGCTTTCATCACATAGTTTCTGAATTACTTTCCTTTAAAGCACTTAAGCATGTTCCTATCCATTTTATAAACTAATCTCTTAATTCCCAAACACTCCCCAACTACTCCTTTCTTGACACTGACACTCCCTTCCCTCCCCAGCAAAGTAGAAAGCAAGTCTACCTAGTCATTTCCTCCTATCCCTCCAAACGTTTTCTTCTCCCATTTTTCTATTATACTCTTTTCTTACATCACCACCTCCAAGAGACATTTCCAAATCACACTAATGCTCTAAACCCTTTTTGTATTTCTTGCCTCTCCCATAAATGAGCATTCAGCAGATGCTACCTTGTATTGTCAGCTAATATTCCATGGGAGAGAGAGGGAGTCTTAAGTCCAAAACTGGATTTAAATCAACACGAAAACAAAGGGTATATTTTAAATCTATAACTCTGGGGCCCTTATACCACTGCAATACAGCAGACTTTCTACCTCTGCCCAGGATGGGGCCAGAGTTTAGGTATGGTTTGCTGCCCAGAAGTTCATACTGAAGGCTTAGACCCAGTATAGCGGTAACCTTAAAGAGGTAGAGTCTAGTGGAAGGTAATTCGGTCATGGGGCTCCATTCTTATGAATATTAATGCTGGCTTGCAGGAGTGGGTCAAATCTGGTAGGAGTATATTATTAGTTCCTACAAGATTGGGTTGTCATAAAAAGAGGGAGCCTAGCCTCTCTGAGCTCTTTATTCCTGTCTTGCCAAATAATCTCCTCTACTTGTGCTCCTGCAAGCTGCCTCACCAGAGTCAGGCAATTCAAGCACCATGGTCATTAACTCTATAAGTGTGAATTAAATAAATCTGTGTATGGAGAAGGGTATTAGGGATTGAACCCAGGGTGCATGCTAAGCAAGTGCTCCACTATTAGTTACATCCCTAGCTGTCCTTTAAATTTTTATTTTGAGAAAGAATCTTGCTAAGTTGCCCAGGCTTTAAATTTTTATTTTGAGAAAGAACTTGCAGTCCTCCTCCCAGCCTCCTGAGTAGGTAGGATTACAGCCAATGCTCCTGGGTAGCTCTTTCTTATAAAGTATCCAACTCCAGGTATTTTTTTTTAATATTTATTTTTCGGCGGACCAAACATCTTTGTTTGTATGTGGTGCTGAGGATCGAACCCGGGCTGCACGCATGCCAGGCGGGCGTGCTACCGCTTGAGCCACATCCCCAGCCCCTACTCCAGGTATTTTTGTTGTAGCAACACAAAATGGACTAAGACAGATGATGAGTTCTCAACTGTCCTAGGACAACTACCTTACTTAATGAGGCCCGACCCTTCATTTCCTAGATATATCCTCACACAATAACCACTATGATGGTCTAGAAGAGACTCACCTGAGTCAAGGCTATTAGTCCTGGCCTTGATGAATCATATCCCACAGTTCTTCTAACCTCCTATGCAACCAACACATCCAGGTTATATTCCCTAATGCCAATCTCAAGTTACAAAAAAAATGCTCCTGTTTTCTCAGAATCAACCACTTTGATTTATGACACATACATTTATCTAATCTTTACATATCAAGATAAAAGACTTGAAGACAGTTGGAAAGGGAACTACGTTTTGATTTTAAAAGTCTTCCAAAAAAAAAGTTATGTGAGGTCTGGGTTTGTACTGTTCGGCCCTTAAAAAAAAAAAAAAGATAACAACAATTGTTAGTGAGGATGTGGAAAAATTGGAACCTTTGGAAACTGTTGGTAGGAATGCAAATTGGAACAGCTCCTGCTGAAAACATTGTGGCAACTCCTCAAAAAATTAAAAATAGAATTATATTATGATGCAGCAATTCCACTTCTGGGTAGTACCCCCCCATTTGAAAATGATATCAAAAAGATTTTCTACACCCGTGTTCATAGCAGCTTTATTCACAGGAGCCAAAAAGCAAAGGCAGCCCAAGTGTCCAATAACAGATATGGACAAAATATGACATAGACACTTAATGGAGATTATTCAGTCTTTGTTTTTTGGTACTAGGGATCGAACCCGGGGGGGGGGGGGGCTTAGCAACTGAGCAACATCCCCAGCCCTTTTTATATTTTATTTTGAAGCAGGGCCTCACTAAGTTGCTCAAGACCTTGCTAAATTGCTGATTCTGAAATTGTGATCCTCCTGCCTCGGCTCCTGAGCAACTAGGATTACAGGTGTGTGCCACTGCACCTGGCTCTCATTCAGTCCTAAAAAGGAAGATAATTCTGACACAGGCCACAACCTGGTCAAACCTTGAAGAGAGTATGCTATATGAAATCAACCAGCACACAAAGACAAATACTGTACAATTCCACTTATATGAGGCAGTTAGAAAGTCAAAATCACAGACACACAAAGTAGAATGATGGTTGCCAGTGGCTCAGGAAAATGGGAAAGGGGAATCATTTAATGTGTACGGTTTCAGTCTTGCAAGATAAAAAGTTTTGGAGATTGGCTGCACAATATCAATGTACTTAACACTACTAAACTGCATATTTTTTTTTAAGTAATGAAGATGTAAATTTTGTTATGTATATTTTTACCACAATTTTTTAAAAACTAGCCAGGCCAGGTAATGCAATCCAGTAATCTCAGCAACTCAGGAGGCTAAAGCAGGAGGATCATAAGTTCAAGGTTAACCTCAGCACCTTAGCAAGACCCTATCTTAAAATAAGAAATAAAAAGGGCTGGGGAAGAAGTTCTGTGGTAAAATGTCCCATGGGTTCAATCCCCAGGACCAAACAAACAAAACCTTTTAACAAAGAAAAGCCTACTCAGATAGCTTCATTGGTGAATTCTTCCAGATTAAAAATAATAATAATAATAATCATTAATATAGTTGGCTCTCTACATCTACAGGTTCCATATCCCTGGATTCAAATGACTGTGAATCAGAAAACTATTCAGAGAAAAAAAATTTCATCTGTACTGAATATATGTAGACTTACTATATTAGGTATTATAAGCAATTTAGAGGTGATATTTTGGTATTGACAGTAGCTCCTGGAATATATACCTTTTGTGAATACCAAAGGACAACTATAGCAGTTCATCCAAAACAGAAAAGGAGGCAACACTTCTCAATTCATTCTATGAGGCCAAATTATCCGATATCAAAATCAAACAAACATATCACAAGAAAACTATAGACCAATATCTCTTATGAATATAAACACAGAAATTCTCAACAAAATAGTAGCAAACCAAATCCTGCAACACTTAAAAAGGATTACACACAATGACCAAGTGGAATATGTAAGGTTGGTTTAACATTCAAGAATTAATATATATCATATCAACAGAATAAAGAACAAAGCCACATGATCTCTCTTTTTGGCAGTTCTGGGAATGGAACACCCCCCCCCGCCCGCAACACACACACACACACACACACACACACACACAGGCACTCTACCACTGAGCTATATCCCTAGCCCTTATCATTTTTCATTTTGAGGGTCTCATTAACTTTCAGAGGTGGCTCCAGAACTTGCAGCAATCCTGCCTCAACCTCCCTGAGTCACTAGGATTACCACATCATCATCTCAACAGGTAAAAAACATTTCACAAAATTAAATGCCCACTCATCACAGGAGAATAAAAGGGAATAAAAGAGGACTTTTTCAGCCTGTTAAAAACTGAGTTCATCTACAAAAGCCCATAGTTAACACACTAGCGAAAACTTTCCCCCTAAGATCAAGAATTTTATCAAGGATGTCAGACTTTCACCACTGTACTTGGAGGTCCTAACAAGGGCAATTTGGAAAGAAACATAAAAAGCATTTATTTAGATTGAAAAGAAGAAAGTAAAAGTCTCTATTTGCAGATAACATGATCTTGCATAGAAAAAAAAAAAAGACACCAGGAAATCCTGTAAAATCAACTATTAGAATTAATAAATAAGTTCAGCAAAGTTTCATAACATAAAATCAATATACAAAACTCAATTGTATATCTATCCACTAGCAATGAACAATCCAAGAGGTTAAAAAGCAAATTTATTTATATAATAGATCTGAAAAATCTAACCAAAAGATCAAAACACCAAGAAATAAATTTATATGGGCTGGAGTTGTAACTCAGTGGTAGCGTGCTTGCCTAGCATGTGTGAGGCCCTGGGTTCAATTCTCAGCACCACATATAGATAAGTAAATAAAATAAAGGTCTATCAGCAACTAAAAAATATTTTATTTTTTAATTTTTAAAAATATTTATTTATTTATGTTTCTTTAGTTTTCGGGGGACTCATTATTTTGTTTTTATATGGTGCTAAGGATCAAACCCAGTGCCTCACGCATGCTAGGCGAGCACTCTACCACTGAGTCACAACCCTAGCCCAACTAAAAAATATTTTTAAAAAAGAAAGTTATATACATCACCACAAAAAAAGAGGGGTTAAATTTAACAAAAGAAATAAACGAACTCTGAAAACTATAAAGCATTGCTGAAAAAAATTACAGATCTAAATAAATGAAAAAACAGTTCATGTTTATGAACTGGAAGACAATATTACTAAGACAATAATACTACCCCAATTGATCTACAGATTCAGTAGAGTATGTCAAAACTCCAGGTACCTTTTTGAAAAATTGACAAGCAAATACTATTGACATGAAAATGTAAGGAACCCAAAAAAGAAGAAACAAAAATAAATTTGGAAGACTCATACTTCCCAACTTCAAAACTTACTACAAAGACACAATGATCAAGGTTGTGTGGAATTTGCATAAAGCCATATAGATCAATAAAACTGAATTGGATGTCCAGAAATAAGCCCTCATATATTTATTTGATTGATCTTTGACAATGATGCCTATAAAATCCAAGGAGGAAAAAGAATAAGTCTTTTTACCAAACAATGCTGAGACAACTAGATATCCACGTGGGGGGCAAGGGGAGTTGGATCACTTACGCCATACGCAAAAATTAAATCAAAACAAGATCATAGTTGTAAATGTAAGAACCAATAATACAAAACTGTTGGGAGAAAACCTAAGAATAAATTTTTGTGACTTTGGTTTAGGCAAAGCTTTTTAGATATATATTCCAAAAGTACATAAGACAAGGTGGGGGGAACAGTTAAGTTGGGCTACATCAAAATTTAAATCTTCTGTGCTTCAAAGGACACTACTGAGAAAATGAAAAGGCGATTCAAAAAATGGAAGAAATATTTGCAAATCATACACTTGAGACTTGTAACCAGATATACTCTTACACCTCAATCCAATTAAAAATGAACAAAGACCTATATAATCTCAGCAACTCGGGAGGCTGAGGCAGGAGGACCAAAAGTTCAAAGCCAGCCTCTGCAACTTAGCGAGTCCTTAAGCAACTCAGTGAGATCTGTCTCTGAATAAAATATAAAAAAGGGCTGGGAATGTGGCTCAGTGGTTAAGCACCCCTGGATTCAATCTCTGGTACCAAAAAAAAAAAAAAAAAGGGACAAAAATCTAAATAGACATTTCTCCAAGGGAGCTATACAAATGGCCAATAGGCACACTAAAAAAATGCTCAAACATCAAAACCACAATGAAATTTCACTTTATATGCACTAGAGTAGCTATTATAAAAAGACAAGTGTAAGTGAACATGGAAAAAATGGCACACTCATATATTACTGGTGGGAATATAAAATGGGGCCGGCCACTTTGGAAGTTTAGTAGTACCTCAAAATGTTAAATGTGTGGTTACTACATGGCTGTCAAAGGGGGAAAAAACAAATTTTTTCTCCTTATTTACTCTACAAGGTAAAATAATTAAATAATTGTGACCTCAAGGTGTTTCCTACTTACCAAGCAAGTAGTCCTTAGGCAGTAGACATTATCTGAGTGTTCTCTAAATCACCTCAATTCTGACACTGTCTACCTAGATGGAGATGGCATCAGATCCCACAGGGTGAGGGCACAGTCCTACAAAACTGCCCCCCACTCCTAAAACCAATCACAAACCCCAGGTTGTTTTACTTGTGCTTCAGATAAACTGGCAAAAAATCTAATTTTCTACTCTCCCTTCCTTGGATTAAAATAATTTGCTAAAGTGGCTCACAGACCTCAAGGAAACACTTATATTTGCTGGTTTATTATGAAAGATAATACAAAGAACCTGTGGCACAGTGATGCACACCTATAATCCCAGCAACTTGGGAGGCTGAGGTAGGAGGATCACAAGTATGAAGTCTGCCTCAGCAACTTAGCAAGATCCTGTCTCAAAATAAGAAAGAAAAAGGACTGGGGACTAGCTCAGTGGTAAAAGGTTCTGGATTCAAGCCCCAGCATTAAAAAGAGAAAAAAAGGGGGCTGGGGTTGTGGCTCAGCCGTAGTGTACTCGCCTAACATGTGCAAGGCCCTGGGTTCGATCCTCAGCACCACATAAAAATAAATAAAATAAAGCTATTGTGTCCAACTACAACTAAAAAATATTTTTTAAAATAGAGAAAAAAATACGGGGCTGGGGATGTGGCTCAAGCGGTAGCGCGCTCGCCTGGCATGCGTGCGGCCCAGGTTCGATCCTCAGCACCACATACCAACAAAGATGTTATGTCCGCCGAGAACTAAAAAATAAATATTAAAAATTCTCTCTCTCTCTCTCCTCTCACTCTCTCTTTAAAAAAAAATAGAGAAAAAAATAGATGAAAATACGTATAAGACACTGATGTGGGAAGGTGAGCATGCCACCTTTAAGAATCTCACATTCAGGTACTCAGAAGCTCCCCAAAGCTCTCCTTTCAGTTTTTTGTTGTTGTTGTTGTTTTTAAGAGAGAGAAAGAATTTTAATATTTATTTTTTAGTTTTCAGCGGACACAACATCTTTGTTTGTATGTGGTGCTGAGGATCGAACCCGGGCCGCATGCATGCCAGGCGAGCGCGCTACCGCTTGAGCCACATCTCCAGCCCTCCTTTCAGTTTTTAATGGACGTTTCATTATATGGGCATTGTTGATTAAATCACTGGCCAAGGGTGCTCAACGTAAGTGGTAGTAGCTCTACCTGTAGGGTAGTCACCAGTCAATTCATGAACATATAGTCACTTTGGTGACTTTAAAGATTTTAATGGTTATATGTCAGGAGACAGGAAAAGACCAAATATATATTCCACAATATTGCACCCGTCAATTCCAGTCTTAGGTGTATACCCAAAAGAAATGAAGATATATTTTCACAAAAATTTACTCATGAATGTTCATAATATCATTAGTCCTAATGGCCAAAATGTGGAAATCCAAATGTCTCAACTGTCATATGGATTAAAAAAATTATGTACACACATGCAGATACAATGGTGTATACCTATAATCCCAGCAGCATGGGAGGCTGAAGCAGGAGAATCAAAAGTTCAAAGCCAGCCTCAGCAACTTAGGGAGGTCCTAAGCAACTTAGTGAGACCCAGTCTCTAAGTTATATATATATGTGTGTGTGTGTGTGTGTGTGTGTGTGTGTGTGTGTGTATAGCAGGACTGGGGATGTGGCTCAGTGGTTAAGCACCCCTGGATCCAATCCCAAGGAACCAAAAAAAAAAAAAAAAAATTTCACATGAACACACACACCCACACCCACACAGTAATATTAACAACCCTTAAAAAAAAATGCTTAGTAAAAGCAGTCAAGTATTAAAAGTACATATTGCTGGGTGTGGAGACACAGGCCTATAATCCCAGCAGCTCAGGAGGGTGAGGCAGGAGGATAGCAAGTTCAAAACCAGCCTCAGCAACTTAGGGAGGTTCTAGGCACCTTAACAAATGGCACTGATTTCAATTCCTGGTACCAAAAAAATAAAAAAAGGCTGGGAACATGGCTCAGTGGTTAAGCACCCTTGGGGATTCACTTCCCAATATCCAAAAATAAATTTTAAAATTAAATAAAAAACAATAAGGCACATATTTATCATTCCTCTTAGATAAATGTTTAGAATAGGTAAATCCACAACAGTCTACAGAAAGCCATCAAACATCACGGATGTTTCAGATTTACTTCCAAAGATTTGTTTCCAGAGAGCACAAATGTTAAGAGCAGCTTGGGGGGCTGGGGATGTGGCTCAAGCGGTAGCGCACTCGCCTGGCATGCATGCGGCACGGGTTTGATCCTCAGCACCACATACAAATAAAGATGTTGTGTCCGCCGAAAACTAAAAAGAAATATTAAAAATTCTCTCTTTCTATCTCTCTCGCTCTCTCTTTAAAAAAAAAAAAAAAAAAAAGAGCAGCTTAGGAAGCTGAGGCAGGAAGACCAAAGTTCAAAGACAGCCTCAGCAATTTAGGAGAGCCTGTCTCAAAAATAAAAAGGACTAGAGATGTAGCTCAGTGGCAAAGACCCTGGGTTCAATTCCAAGTACCAAAACCAAGAACAACAAAGACTCACTCCAACCCATATAAATTTTTGTTCTTTTTGTTAGATTTTGCAGATCTATTATATAAATAGATTTGTTTTTCTAACCTCTTGGATTGTTCATTGCTAATGGATAGATACACAATTGAGTTTTGTATATCGATTTTATTCCTGCAACCTTGTTGAACTTATTTATTAATTCTAATAGTTGATTTTACAAGATTTCTTTGGATTTTTTTCTATGCCAGCTATGGATGGCTGCCTCAAGAAAAGGGGTAAAACAGTTCTAATACTGAATCTATGCATCAGTCAGAATATTAGAAACCTTTGTAAGGTGTACTGGTATGATAATTTTACCTTAACTAACTCATTAGGGCCAATATATACAGTAAACAGACTTAATTAAGTCTTCATATAGGTTAAGTGTTCTATAGGAATTAAGTTTCTATAGGTTAGTAGGAAATGAAGCACACTGTATATATGTTTAAAACCATTGAGCTATATCCCCAACTCAAAAGTATACTTTCTGAAGAAAAGATTCACTTAAAAGGATACAAGTCATAGTTATTTTCTTGCAATAGCAAAGAAACTATGTTATACTTTAGGGAGAGAGAAAAGGAAGCCAAAACAGGATCTCAAACTACTCCAAAAGAACATAATTAGGTATATTTAACTATTCAAACAAGGGTGGGTTCAGAAATATCACATTAGAAGATTCAATGCCATCAGTTAACCCTCAGAAGGAAGACTAGGATCCAAGAAATAGTCTAATAAGATCTCTCTCTACGCACCAGGAGAACCAAAAACAAATAGAAATGGCCAGCAGAGAAGCTGAAGCACAGAAACCCTGGGCCCAGGACCTAGAAACAGAATATCCATGCAACTCAATTCATAAGGAAAACTAGCAGGGTGGGAGGGAAAGAGCTCCAAAGAAATGGAAAAACCATTTCCATTCCACAGAAGGAAGTGGAAAACTTGAAGAAAAAGCCTTGTGGAGGATATTCATCTCGAATCTCAAACAGAAAATGCCATAGAAATGGAACTTGCAGACTTCCCACCCAAACTTCAGCCTTACATTTAGGCTTTCCCTTTTAAGCTTTATCTGGTCACTTCTAACTCAATTACATTTACCAAGCACCCATTTATACTGTGCTGGCTGGGAAATATGAATTTTATGCTTCAGTCTGTCACATATGATGTCTAGTAAGTGCACTACATCGGATTTTTTTTTTTTTTTTTTTGATCCTTTAGACTCTTTCCACCAAGGCACAAGTGTCCTAGTCTTTCTGGGACTCAATTTCCTAGCTGTAAAATGTGGCAACCAAACCAGATGGGAAGAACTATAGGATTCCCTCCATTCTTGAAATTTTATACCTAGTGACAGAACTATTATCAAAGTCTACTGTGGGTATAAAATTTGAGTCCAAGAACAAACCATTTAAGTCTACACTGTCATTCCAGAGCTAACCACAGGGAGGAGCGAGGGACTTGGAAAAAAAAATTCCCAAGGGAGTTGGTATTTGACTATTACCTGAAAACTAGTAAGTGAATAAACTCTCAATTCCAGAGAGAGAGCATTTCTCTAGCCCCTCTACCTAGACCTCACAATGCGCTCCACAAAAGTATGGATTGTCCGTCTTTCTCCCCCTTCGTTTCTAGCAGTTTTTCCTGTTCTTTGTAATTTGACATCCATTTCTCCAACACTACTCTTTTTTATGTTTCATTTTTCCAAAGTGAAATTTTCTTAAAAAGAAAGAAAATTTGTTTTCAGTAGATCGTGACGAAAAAATAATAATAAATAATTGAAAATCAAAGAAACTGAACTATAACAAATGCAGGCAAACGACAAGTACTGAATAAGTTTTAGAGAAATCCCGAGAAAAAGAAAATTCCCAAGAGTAATAAAAAAGTAAGTCTAGTGATTGACATTAATTTGTTTTCCAAAGGTAGTAAAAGGCACCCAAAACAGAGTACAAAAAAGTGACAATTCTTGGAGGTCAAGCTGAGTGTCTTGAAATTAACGTGCGATGCCCAAGGCCAGGCGATTTAGGTGTTAATAATTAGAGACTTTTGCCCGGCTTCCTTTCACTGTCAAGTTCCTCGCCCAAAGAGGCCTGCACATCACACATTTTAAAAATAAAAAAATAAAGTCATTCCCATCTATTTGGCTCTTCCTGGAAAAAACAAACGAATAGAGAGTCCCTCTTTCCATCTTTACTCCAACACAAATCCTCACACCACTCATGAGCCTGGAAGGCTGGGTGGCACGAGAGGATGGCGCGAAGACATGGGAGAGAGGGCAGTTCAGTGGGCGGAAGGTGCCTCTCCCCACATGGCAGAGCCCTTGCCTCCATTGGCCACCGGTCCACGGTCCCCAAGCACGGAGGTCCCTCTCGGCCCCGATCTTACGCGCGCTACCGCTCCCCAAACTGCCGCGGCAGCAGACTCTCGACTGGAGACCCTTTCCCGGGGAGGACCCCATCTCCCCGACTCCCTTTCTCCGTCTGGTTCCCGCCGTGCAGCGGCCAGCCTATGGGCCCCTGCCGCCTCACCTCCATGGAGACGCGCCAGCCTTGCATGGCGGAGAAGCCATAGGGCAGCGGAAGGCGCGGGGCGCCGACCCCGTCCCCGGAACACTTCACTGTGTTGGGCTGGGAAAGGTAGGCACCCATGGCGGCGGCTGGCCGGCGGCCTCGGGGACAGGCGAATGGGGCGCGACCCGAGCCGGCGCTGGAGCCGGAGCCCCGGGGGCGCGCGTGGCAGAAGCGGGCCCGGCTGCGGGGCCGACGCAGGGTGCCGGTGAAAAGCGCGAGGCCGGCCAGGAGGCGGTAACGGGACGGGAGTAGTGAGGGAGCGGAAGCGGAAACGGCCCCGCTCCAGACCCCGCCCGGCCGGCGCGGCGCGGCGCGGCGCGGCGCTGCAAGCAGTCATTTCCTTAGCAACTCGCCCCGCCCGCGGGAACAACGGCCCTCCCAACCGTCGCTCCCGCGAGACTAGCGCGGCCACGCCCGCCAACGGCCGCGGCCCGCCTCCCGCGGTTAGGGGAGGGTGGCTCGTCTCGTCCAGCTGCCACCCAGTTGCCCCCCGCCTCGTTCCCTGGTCTTGGACCCTTGGCGTTTTATGTGAAGCTTCTTTGTGTCTGATGCGGCGCTTCCGGTCCGTCCTGCAGCGTTATCAGCCTTGTGGTCCCCGCCCCTGCGCCCTCAGCCTCGGCAAACCCCGCCCGATTCGGTTCAATTAAAGTTGACTAGTATTTGTTCCCAGCTTACACGGTTTTGGGCCAGGCCCTGTGTGAAGCCTTTATGAGAAGAATGTGAGTCTTCTGACAAAGGAAGATGAAGACCTCGATCTGTGACATAATTCGAGTTAATACAATATAAAAATATTTGGTGCAGACCTCTGGGTGAGAAGAGATCAAAGAAGGGAGGAGGATTGTTGCTTGGCGGATTAAAAAGATTGAGACCCCAGAGAAAGCGCCTCAAGATTGCCTTATGCCAAGGGGAAAGGGAGTAATGTTAGTGTTGAAGGAGTGAGGAAAGAATGTAGACTTCATTTGGGAGGAAGCTGACTAGCCTTTGGAGAAGGCTAGTAATATTAGAGAGGTCTAGAGATGGTCATAAGCGCCAAAATGGGTAACTTGGACTTCATTGTCATCCATGCGCAATCTTTTATTCTTTTTTTTTAATTGTTGGTTGTTCAAAACATTACATAGTTCTTGATATATCATATTTTACACTTTGATTCAAGTGGGATATGAACTCCCATTTTTACCCCATATACAGATTGCAGAATCACATCAGTTACACTTCCATTGATTTACATATTGACATACTCAAGTCTGTTGTATTCTGCTGCCTTTTCTATCCTCTACTATTCCCCCCTCCCCTCCCCTCTTCTCTCTCTACCCCCTGTACTGTAATTCATTCCTCCCCGTTGTATTTTCCCTTTCCCCTCACTTCCTCTTGTATGTAATTTTGTATAACCCTGTGGGTCTCCTTCCATTTCCATGCAATTTCCCTTCTCTCTCCCTTTCCCTCCCACCTCTCATCCTTGTTTAAAAACGATGGTTAGATGCCAGGAAGTAGGTGGCAATGCCTTAACCGTATGCATGCGTGTTGTCAGGCCGGAGGGCCTCTTCCATCCTTGTCAAGTGCTAACCTTCTCTCCTTTCATACAACACCATGCGCAATCTTTTAGGATCGTTGGCCTAGTCTTTGTGCATAGAATACACTGAAGAGAGAATCGGGACTGTAATTGGTTCAAGGGCTTTTAAACTGAGATGAGCTGGGACTGGGGTGCTGGCAGTTTGCTTCTGGAGTAGATAAAATGAAAGGAATAAATTAGATAATAATAAATCTAGCCGATAGTAGATTGGATTCAGGGGATGGAAGGGAAAGGAAAAATTCTCCAAACTATGAGAAGATCCATTTATTTAAATACATAACTAATCATGGCCTCTCCCTCTTGCTCTTAGATAGTCTAGATTCCTTAATTACTAGCAAATCACTAGAATGGACCTTCTAATGAGATTTCTTAACATGGTTTTACAAGACCATTTATGCTTGAATGGATTCTATAGTATGTCTCTCCTATTTCCATTTTCCCTACAACTCAGTGCTTCAGCACTTCTGCTGTGGATGCCTTCAAACCCATGCTTTCTCTTCTTTGCTTTCACCCTTGGAACACACCTCTTCATTGACCCTACTTGGCCATCACTTTCTCCAGTAAGTCTTCTCTAATATCTCTGTATTAGTTTAGATCCCCACTTCTCTTTCCTGATAGATCAGACCATAGTGTCCCAGTATACCTAGCACAGTTCTTGTATATTCTTAAGAGTTGGGTGAGGTATGTATGCTGGAGATTGAACTCAGGGTCTCATGCATGCTAGGCAAATGCTCTACCTCTGAACTACATCCCCAACCCATCAATAATATTTAAATATTTATTGAATTAATGGACAACACCAGGGTTTTGGCTCTGACAAAATTTGGAGGAGCCATTAACAGAAAATAGTGCAGTTGTGGATGAGTGTGTTTATTTCAGGAGAAAACAGTGGGTTCCGTTCAGGGTAACATATACAAATATTGAAAATATTAGATTGGGGCTGGGATTGTGGCTCAGTGGTAGAGTGCTCCCCTAGCATGGGCGGGACCCAGGTTCAATCCTCAGCACCACATAAAAATAAAGGCATTTTTTTTTTTTAAAGAGAGAGTGAGAGAGGAGAGAGAGGGGAGAGAGAGAGAATTTTTTTTTTAATATATATATATATTTTTTTTAGTTCTCGGCGGACACAACATCTTTGTTGGTATGTGGTGCTGAGGATCGAACCTCGATCCGCACGCATGCCAGGCGAGCGCGCTACCGCTGAGCCACATCTCCAGCCCAAAAATAAAGGCATTGTGTTAAAAGAAAATATTAGGTTGGAGTTAGGCCAGGAGAGTAAAGTTTTGTTTTATTTTGTATGTTTTGCCACATTCCCAGTACTTTTTGTTTTTTTAAGACAGGATCTCACTAAATTACATAGGGCCTGGCTACAAAATCTTTACCTTTGGTTGTGATGTGCTGAGTCTGACCTCAAACTCGCAATCCTCCTGCCTCAGCCTCCCAAATAACTGGGATTAGAGAGAAAATATTTTAATGAAGCTTACAGGTTGTAATGAATGGGGATAAAATCTCTGACCTAAGCATAAAATTTCTCTGCTGCTGCTACTTTTTCTTTTCTGGTTTTTTATTTTCCCTAAGAATGGAATGTGGCATTGTGAAAACAGCATGAGTTTTGCCATGGATCACCTATGAGACCTCTTTAACAAATTACTTATTCCCTCTCAGGCTGAGTTCCTCATCTGTAAGACAACGTCTAATTATCAAAATGGCTTTAAAGAGCTTAATGTAAAGTGCCCAGTTCTTCCTAAATGTCATATTGTTAGCAAAAGACTACAATTTATTAAGTAGCCATGTACACATGCTAAATATGGAGTAGAAATCACATCAGATTATTCTCTCAAAAAAATAGGAGACGGTTTGAAACAAAATGGAAGAAAAACAGACAAGAAAAAAGTGGAAAAGAAAATAATGATGAAAAGAAAAACTAAGCACTGGAAAAGTAGGGTGTCAGGAACTAAATAAATACTAAGGGGGCTCATGGAAAGCTGTGGGGGGAGACAAAAAGAATCAGATGATTATCCTCCTACCCCTAAACCCATTCATTTCTTCCTAAATCACTACAGAACACTTGCCAAAACACAAAAGATTTCATGTATTGAATGGGGTATGGGGGGAAGGGCACAAAATGAGACATTACACACAGATTGATAGTCCTTTAAAATGAGCTGCAAAAATCTGACTAATCAAATATTCTTAAGGGGCTGATCTGAACAACAAAAAAAAAAGTACCTCTACAATATATACCATATTTGATCAACAGCAAAGAATGAAGACATGGGATTGATTTGTTGTGGATAGGAAATAACCAATTTTAAGAATTTGGCAATTCCTACACGTATTCACAATATTATCTGAGTATCACTTTTGCTTTATTAAAATCACTAGATAGTTTAGTAGCCATTTCTTCAGACTGATCGTTCTATCAGGTAACTGACATACTAATCATTTTTAAAAACCTTTTTTGTCTGTTTCCATTTGCCTCTCATGAGAAAAAGGAGAAAAGAAGATGCTTTAAGGCAGTGTTTTTTAAACATAAAGGACTGGGAATTTAGCTCAGAGGTAAAGCTCTTGCCTAATGTGTGAGAACCTGGGTTTCATCCCCAACACAACAACAATAAAAAAAAAAAAGCAGAAAAGGAATCATGAAAACTTATACATTTTCATATCCCTTGGAATTCAGGGGACCCCAATCTAGGCAATAGTGCCTTTAAAGCTAAAAGTTTTAGCTTTCAAGTATAAAGTGACACCAATTCAATTATAAATGGAAACAGAAACTCAGGATCACTCAAAAATAAAAAGTGTTAGTTCACATGATCCAAAATATACTGATGTGCTTATATTTTATTTATTTCTATTATACTTACATTTGTATTATAAAAATTAAAACATCAACCAGACATGAGGGTGCATGCCTATAATCCCAGCAACTCAGAAGGTTGAGGCAAGAAATTCAAGGCCAGCCTCAACAACTTAGCAGACCCTGTCTTAACATTAAAAGGGGGGGGGGGGACTTGGAATGTAGCTCAGCAGTAAAAGGCTCCTGGGTTCAACCCCAGTACCACAGACACACAAAAGTTAAAAGCTTTTAAATTCTTATGGAAAATTCAAGGTGTCTTGAAAATACAAAACCCTCAGTGGGCAATAAAACAGATTGAGAAACATGACCTGCATATGAAAAATGTTATCCAAAGAGTGAGAAAAGGGTGAGAAGGTGAGATGGTGATTCTCCCTAGCTAACCCCAACTCCAGGCTTTTCTTGGGATTCCTACTTTTTGTTGTTGCCGATGGTGTTACTGGGCTGTGAGCCCAGGGTGTTGCAAATGCCAAGTATGTGATCTACAACTGAACGACATCCCCATCTCTACTTCTGTTTTTGATCCTTCCTTCATATAGTTTCATAACTGATTACACTATTCATAATATATTACCTTTGGAAATTCAGCAGTTTGGTTTGGTCTAGTTTAGTTGGTGGCATTGCTGGGGGTCAAACCCCTGCACACTAAACACGTGCTCTACCACTGAGCTATTCCTCCAGACCTCAGCAGTTTTTGTTTGTTTGTTTTATAATTTTTCCTCTGAGAAATAGCAATTTGATATTGTATCCCTCCCTGGAATGATTAAAGGTGAAAGACTGATCACAGAGTCCATTTCTTAGGTTTAGGGCTAATCTTATCTTCCCCTTTGTATTTACAAATTTTAAAGAGATGGTGTATTGCATATATTTTTACATTTTCTGTATTCTGTAACAGCTTTGAAAACCCTTTGAGAAGGAGAAAGACTACCCCTCCCAGGGGTAGACAGTCCTTAGAGATAACAAAGAACTCATCCAGGAGCATGCCTTTGATATACAATTTGACCAATCTGGAGCTAGATCTCCTTTATCTGGTCTTTACACCCCAGGAGCCAATATTCTTCCCTAATCATCCCAGGCAATTAGGCAGTACCCCAAATGCTTAGAACCAGTCGTATAAAATCTTTGCCTTGCCCTGCCTTGCCTTTCCCTTAGAACTGCAATAAAGGCTCTGGCCTATATTTTCCCCTTGCTACTGTCCTTCTACCTAACCAAACTGTGGCATTTTTCCTGTAAGACTGCATGGCATGTGGCACCTCCTCTCTACCTGTGGGTATAGAAGACTTTGTTTTCTTGTGCCTCACCTGTGTCTCCTCTTGTGGTCACACCTGACAGTCACCTAAAAGAACACAGAACAGGTATCCCAAAATTGAGACTTTGAACTCAGAGAAATGTTATATTTTATAGTTGCATTGTCATATTTCTAGAAGATGAGACATAAATCTTGAAGCAGTCTGTTTACTCAGGGAAATCATTAGAATGGACCCTGTAAAATATATAAAGGAAATACCTTTTTTAATATTTATTTTTTAGTTTTAGGTGGACACAATATCTTTATTTTATTTTTATGTGGTGCTGAGAATCAAACCCAGTGCCTCAAGCATGCTAGGCAAGCGAGCTACCACTTGAGCCACATCCCCCACCCCAAAAGGAAATATTATCCTAAAGAAAACCATAAAAGGATCATTAACCCGTATTCACATATGTCATCTCAATATGCTGGAGTATTATCTATTTCAATAACAAATTTTGTCCATAGCAGGATGGTGCCCTTGCGGGGAAACATCTTTTTTTTTTTCCAAAATAGGGACAAAGACAGAAATGTTTTTTTAAAGTTTCAATTTTCTCTTAGGTATCCTATGTATTTTTTATCCAAGTGTTGTGCACAGGAGATCACATGTTATCTGAGAGACTGAGAAAAGGTTGAGAAGGTGAGATGGTGGTTCTCCCTAGCTAACCCCAACTCCCGATTAGAGTGCCAACCTAATTCCCACACTTCATGCAAGAAGACAGACTGGCTTGGACCACTAGTCTCTCACAGGTGGCATGCTATAAAGTCAGATTATCCAAACACTGGAAAGTGTGAGCAATTCGTGGGATTGCATTGGCCAGGCCAAGGTAGAGATAAGTGTTCTTCCTAAGGAAAAGTATGGTCCCTTCATTAGACACTGTAGAGTGGAAATAAGCAAATTATGGACTGAAAAAAAAATATCTTTCAGATGGTTGGCTTGTCACTGGCATTAGATTTCCAAGGTGTACCACAGTCTGGAGATTCCTGGTGGGAGTAGCAGGCAGGGTGAGCCAGCTCTGTTATCAGGAATCTGAAGAACAGCCACTTCTAGTGGCAAAAGTGAGCTATTCTTTGCTTGTTGTGTCTGGCCTCTATGTGTCCCTCTCCTCTCATCCCATACTAAGTAGGAATTGAACCTAAGGGTGCTTTACCACTAAGCTATCCCAGCGTGCGTTCTCTCTCTCTCTCTCCCTCCCCCTCTCTCTCTCTCTCTCTCTCTCTCTCTCTCTCTCTCTCTCTCTCTCTCTCTCTCTCTCTCTCTCTCTCTCTCGGACAGGGTCTTGCTAAATTGCCCAGGCTGGCCTCAAATTTGCAATCCTCCTATCTCAGTCTCCCAAATTGCTGAAACTATAGGCCTATGCCAGCCACCACACCTGGCACCTTTCTGCCTTGTTAAATGGAACAGCCTGAACTGAGCTGAGTTTTGGGGAATAAGGTGAGAAGATGGGGGCTCAGTGATAGCATGTGCAAAGACTTGGATTCAGTCCCTACCACCAAAAAATTAAAAAGTGAGATCTATGTCCATTGGGGTAAGGAAGAGTTGGTATGAAGCCCAGAAGAATCAGTGGTCTGGAGCATGGCAAAAGTGAGAGTAATTTCCAGGGAGGATCTGTGGTCCACTTAACCATTTCCTAGGGACTCCTCATAATCTCTGAGTAAGAGTATTCCTTTGCTGTATAGGCCCGTGAGAACTGAGGGCTTATAGGCTGAATCTGGTGGATTGGCCCAAGAAAACCCTATTGTGTTACCTAGCAAAGTTCTGTTGTTTTTTAATGGTTGTCACTAGGGCAAAACGTCTTAAAACTGAGGGTCACAGTGAAAAAAAAAAAAAACTATAAAAAGGTCTGGGGTTGTGGCTCAGTGGTAGAGCCCTTGCCTAGCATATGTGAGGTACTGGGTTCGATTTTCAGCGCATTTAAGTAAATAAAGTCCATTGACAACTAAAAAAAAAAAAAAAAAAAATGACCTCTGAAGCCAATGACTTGGCTCTACAATCTGCTAAAGACTAAATAATAGTGATGGAAAACCTGTCAACTGGAATCCTGCTACCGGGTCTACCAAAATGGCTTTTTCTCCACTTCACATGTGGATCTATCTCCTGGCTTCTCTCAGTGATGGCAGACTGACCTGCCACTTTGTGTGTTTTTAACCTTACTGGTTATAATTTAAAGTTATGGAATACAACAATGCAGCTACACTTTTAGAAAATCCAACATGAAAGTTTCTTTTAGTGAGATTAATTTCTTAATATCTATTTATTCATTTGTTATTTTATTTATTTTTGCTGGTACCCAAGAGTGTTCTACCTTTGAGCTACATCTCCAGTCCTTTTTATTTACTATTATTATTATTATTATTTATTTTTTAAATTTTGAGACAAAGTCTTGCTAAGTTGATGAGAGTTTTGTAAAGTTGCTGAAGTTGGCCTTGAGCTTGCTTTATCTTCCAAGTCACTGGGCACCCTATATCAGACCCTTCTTACTTATTATTTTGAGACAGAGCCTCACTGAGTTACCTAAGCTGGCCTCAAACTTGCAATCCTTCTGCATCAGCCTTCTAAGAAGCTGGAGTTACAAGTATGTGCCTCTCTGCCCAGCTACCTCTCACAGTGTGTGTGTGTGTGTGTGTGTGTGTGTGTGTGTGTGTGTGTGTACATACTATTAGTTGTAGATGGACACAGTACCTTTATTTATCTTTATGTGGTGCTGAGGATCGAACCCAGGGTCTCACACACATGCTAGGCAAGTGGTCTACCACTGAGCCACAATCCCAGCACCCCGTTCACAGTTTTAACATTCACATATACTATAAATATTATAAAATCTGGAGTTATCAGTGTTTGTATCTGCATCTTGAAAAGATCTCAGCTTTAACTACCTCTAATCTCTCTAATCTTATTATGATTATTTATAGATTTAATTTCAACTTTTTAAAATTTTATTGTGCTAAAATATAAATAACAAAATTTACTGTTTTGTTGTTGTTGTTGTTGTTGTTTGTTTTTGTTTTTTTGGTACCAGGGATTGAACTCAGGGACTTGTCCACTAAGCCACATCCCCAGCCTTGTTTTGTATTTTATTTAGAGACAGGGTCTTACTGAGTCACTAAGAGCCTCATGTTTGCTGAGTTTCTTCTGGCTTTGAACTCACAATCCTCCTGCCTCAGCCTCTGGAGCCACTGGGATTACAGGCATGCACCACCGTGCCTGGCAAAATTCACTGTTTCAACCATTTTTAAGTGAATGGTTTAATGACCTGAAGCATATTCCAGTTGTAGTACAACCATTTCTGCCATCCATCTTCACACATCTTCAGAACACTTTCTTTCAAATGGGAATTCTGTACCCATTAAACAATAACAGACATTATTATTACTCTGTGTATATATGTGAATGCATGACCAATGTGATTCTGCAACCTGTATACTCAGAAAAATGAAATATTATATACCATCTGATTCAAATGAAAGATATGTCAAAATCATTGTACTGTCATGTGTAACTAATTAAAACAAATTTAAAAAAATAACAACTCTGATCCAGCCACAGTGACACACACCTGTGATCCCAGCAACATGGGTGGTCGAATCAGGAAAATTGCAAGTTCAAGGCCAGCCATGGCAATTTAGACCCTGTATAAACTTTTTAAAAATATTTACTTTTTTAGGTGTAGTTGGATGCAATACCTTTATTTAATTTATTTATTTTTATGTGGTGCTGAGGATCGAATCCAAGCCCTCACACGTGCTAGGCAAGCTCTACCGCTGAGCTACAACCCCAGCCCCAAGACCCTTATAAATTTTTTTTTTAATTGTTTAAAGAGCTGGGGATGTAGTTCAGCAGTAAGGCAACCCTGGGTTCAATCCCTAGTTCAAAAAAGAAACAACAATGACAACAACAACAACAAAACCCAACCCAAACAATAACTTCATTTCTCACTCCCCCACTCCCACAAGCAACCACCACTATCTTTTCTTCCTCTTTTCCCTCTCTTTCTTCCTCCTTCCATCCTTTTTTTCTTTCTTGCTTTCTGTGCTGGGGATCAGACTCAGGACCCTGCATGCTAGGCAAATAAATGCTCTACCACTGAACCACATCCCCAGCCCACCATGATACTTTTTATGAATTTTACTAATCTGGGTACCTCATATAAGTGAAATCATACAATATGTATCCTTTTGTATCTGGCTAGTTTCCACTTAGCATACATCTTTAAAGTTCATTTATATTGTCCATTGTATAAGAATTTCATTCTTTTTTTAAGACTGAAGCCTGTGGAAGTTGATCACACTTGTAATTCCAGTGCCATGTTAGACTGAAACATTGAAGGATCATGAGTTCAGCGCCAGCCTCAGCAACTCAGGGAGGCCCTAAGGTACTCAATGAGACCCTGACTCTATAAATAAAATGCAAAAAAAGGGCTGGGGGTGTTGCTCAGTGGTTAAGTGCCCCTGGGTTTAATCCCTGGTACCAAAAACAAAAACAAAAAAAGAAAAGAAAAGAAAGACTCTTTCTCTCTCTCTCTCCCTCTCTCCCCTACAAATACACACATGTGTGCACTAATTTTTTCTTTTTTTCTTTTTTTTGTTTTTATTGGTGTTTTACAGTTTGTACATAATAGTGGGGTTCATTTTGACATAATCATAAATGCATATAGCATAGTTTGCTCATTTTCAATCCCCAGTACCTCCCCTTTCCCTTCCCTCAACCCTCCTGACCCCCTTCCTCTGTTCTACTGGTCTTTCTTCTATTATTTAGTGTTTTTTTTTTTTAATTGGTGCATTACAGTTATACATGAAAGAGGGAGTCATTGTGATGTATTCATACATGCATGTAGCATAAATTGGTCACTTTCATTCCTCAACTGCTCCATTACCTACCCCTTGTTTATATATTTTATGTATGACACATTTTGTTTATCCATTAATTTTTTGATGGCCATTTGGGATATGTCTACCTTTTGGCTATTGTAAATAACACTTTTGTGAACAATGGGATACAAATATCTGCTTGAATCCCTGCTTTCCATTGTTTTAGGTGCATAGCCAGAGTGGAATTATGTAGATCATATGATGAGCATGTTACTTCACCAACTCCTCTTAAAGAACTCATTTTTTAAAATATACTCTCACTTATTTATTTTTATGTGGTGCGGAGGATTGAACCCAGGGTCTCGGACTTGCCAGGTGAGCGCTCTACTACTGAGCCTCAGCCCCAGCCCTAGTTCTCCCTTTTCAATCAATATTTGTTAAAATCTTTTCATTAATCTCTATATTCACAGTTATTTCTTTAACCGTACATCATCTTCCCTTCCTAATAATAGTTCTTCCTCCCCTCAAGATCCCAATGTCTCTTGATATCTATCTCCCCACCCCCCTCACTCCCCCCACTCCCCTCACTCCCACCCTCACCCCATCCCCCATGCTGGGCACTGAAAGATTTTTCTCTTAATCTCTTATTGTTTTCAGCAATTTCCTTATTATGTGCCTCAATGTGGTTTCCTTCTTTGTTTCTTCTGTTTGAGGTGCATTGAGATCCCTGAAACTGTGTGTTTCTCAGATTTAAAATTTAAAATTTCTATTTTGTGTGTGTGTGCTTAGGGTTGAACCCAGGACCTAGTGCATGTTAAGTATATACTCGGTCACTCAGTTACACCCTCAACCCCTCCAATTTTAAAGTTTTTGACTACTATTTCTTCAACTATATTTATGACCTTCTCATCACTATTTCTGAGACTATAGTTGCATGTAGGTTAGAAAGCTTGATATTGTAGCATTAATACTCCAATGATTTTTTTCAGACTTTTTTTTTAACCTCTGTGAGTTTCATTTTGGATAGTTTTCATTGTAATGTCTTTGAGTTTACTAATTTTTCACTCTGTAATATCAAATCTTCTGTTAATTCCATTAAGTGTTATTTTCTTTCATTCTGTGTGTGTGCACACGTGTGTGTATGCATGTGTACATGTATGGAGATGGGTCCCAGGGCCTCACAAATGCTAAGCATGTTCTCTACCATTGAGCTACTCCCCAAGCCCTTTCATTTTTGATATATTAATCTCTAAAAGTTCAATATGTGTCTTTTTGTATCTTCCTTTTTTATTGTTACCATGCTCATGCTTTCCTCTATCTTCTTGAATATAAAAATATGTAATAGCCATTTTTTAATCCCTTAGTTGTTTCTGGAATTTTATTTTGTTAATTTTCTCATCTGTATAATTTCTGGGTTGATTCCTTTTTTCTCCTTATTATGTATTATATCTTCCTGTTCTTTGCTTGCCTACTAATTTTTTAAAAACATCTTTTTAGTTGTCAATGGACACAATAACTTTATTTTATTTATTTATTTTTTAAATGTGGTGCTGAGGATCAAACCCAGTGCCTCACACATGCAAGGCAAATGTTGCCACTGAGCTACAACCCCAGCCTCCTGCATAGTAATTTTTTAATATTTATTTTTTAGTTTTCAGTGAACGCAACATCTTTATTTTATTTTTATGTGGGTGCTGAGGATCGAACCCAGTGCCCCACACATGCCAGGCGAGCGAGTTACTGTTTAAGCCACATCCCCAGCCCCTGCCTAGTAATTTTTTATTGAATAACAGATATTGTGAATTTTCCCTTTTTGCTCAGAAACAGTACAATCTTTTTAAGGCTTAGTTTTAAGTTTTGTTAGGATTTGTTAGGTTGATTCACACTAGAACAAATTTTACTCTTCTACATGGGCACTACCCTTCTGAGGACTCCATTTGATGCCCTATGCATTAGGAAGCCTCTGCTTTCTGGCCAATGGGAACACAAATTATTCCCTGGCTTTCATGCATTCTGGAAGAGTATTCCACCTACTCTTTTTTGTCCCAGACTTTGTAGTTTTCTCACATGTAGGTTTAGCTCAGTACTCACACAAAATCTTGAAAGGATTCTTCCGTGGGTCTTCATAGTTCTATCTCTGTATAGCTCCATCCGTTCTGGTAATTCTCCCCTGAAAATTTTAGCCACCTGAACTCCAGAATTGATCTTCTCAACACAGTGAGTTTGTCAGGCTATGTTAGGGTTGTTAGGGTTCCCACTTTCAACACAATGGAAATGGTGGAGGGAGGGGAGAAAAGAAGGAAGGAAGAAAGGAAAGAAGGGGTTGATCCCAGGGACACTCTATCACTAAACTTCATACCTAGCTTTTTTTTTTTTTTTTTTTTTTTTTTTTTTTGAGAAAGGGTGTCACTAAGATGCAGAGGCTGGCCTTGAACTTGCAATCCTCCTGCCTCAGTCTCTCAAGCCAGTAGGATTACCTGCCTGTGCCACTTCACCCAGTTTACAACCTTATTTTTATCCTTGAAGTTGAGCAAATATTCCTTTCATGTGCTGCAGTGTGTGTCTTAGTCCATTTTCTATTGTTATAACTGGATACCCAAGACTGGGAATTGTAAAGAAAAGGTTTATTTCTTACAGTTCTGGAGGCTGAAAAGTCCAAGGTTGAGCAGCTGCATCTGGTGAGAACCTTCTTGCTAGAGCAGATTGTATGCTGAATCCTGAGGCGGTGTATTGCATCACATGGTGAGAGGCCTCATCCAAAAGAGGAAGCCAAATTGATTTTTAAGACAGATTCACTCTCAAAATAACCCATAATGAGGCATCATTACTTAAGCCCCTTTAATAATCTTACCTAGTGCCACCTCTTAATATTTCATAATGGGGATTAAATTTCAACATGAATTTTGATAGGGACATTTAAACCATAGCAGTGTATATTTGTTTTATTAGTCCTAAAGGCTTACTTTTAAAATTTAATAACTAATGTCTTTTGTCAAGTGCCCCTGAGTTCAATCTTGGGTACAGACAAAACAAAACAAAACAAAACAAACAAAAAACCCCACAGATGTATTCATTTACATGGGGAACAGATAGATGAACTTGGTCTAAAATGAAGCTACCTACAGCTTTGTTTTCTTCTGGAGACTGTAGGGAAGAATCTTTCTTTGCTTTTTCCCACTTCAAGAGCTGCCTGCATTTCCTGGCATCACTTCAATCTCTTGCTTCAGTGGTCACATATTCTTCTTTTCTGTAGGCAAAATTTCCCTTTTATATGGACATTGGTTGTTACTTTTATTTATTGATTTTATTTTTTTACCACTCAGCACTAAACCTAGAGGAGCTCTACCACTGAGCCACATCCCCAGCCCTATTTTGTATTTTATTTAGAGACAGAGTCTTACTGAGTTGCTTAGCGACTTGCTTTGACCAAGGCTGGCTTTGAACTCATGATCTTTCTGCCTCAGCCTCCCAAACTGCTGGGATTACAGGCATGTGCCACCATGCCCGGTTCCCAGTCCTTTTTATTTCTTATTTTGAGACAGAGTCTTGCTAAATTCTCAGGCTGGGATCCTCCTGTCTCAGTCTCCCAAGTTTCTGGGAATATAGAAGTGTGCCACCACACTTTTGTTTGTTATTATACTGCCTTCCATGGTCAAAACTAAATCAATATTTGTTTAATAAAATTATCATTATATTCAGGGCAAACTCTGATCATCCAGGATAATCTCCCCGATCTCAAAAGTCTTAATTTAAACATGTGCAAATCTCTATAAGTAACATTTACAAATTTCAATGATGAAGGCATGGATATCTTTGGGGCTTATTTTCCAGCCCAAAACATACCTTCCCAGGTATTTTTTGTCCATGAGGTCAATCAATCCTTTATTCATCTATGTATAGATGCTCCTCCACTTATGATGACATTGCATCCCAATAAAACAATTTTAAGTTGAAAATATTCATAAGTAGAAAATGCACTTAATACACCTGACCTACCAAACATCAGTTTACCAAAACTGCATGTTGTCTGCTCTCATGATTGCATGGCTCACTGAACTGCCCAGCAGATTACTACCCTGGGAAAAAATAAAAATTCAAAACATGAAGTATTTTTTTTACTAAATGTGTATTGTCATTTGGTACCTTTGGAAGAAAATATAAGGTGAGCCAGTGTAAGATGGAGACTATCTGTACTTCATATATCTGTTGTTGGATTTGTCAAGAAGTTACACAGATATATTTTCAAATAAATATGAGCTCTTTAAGGAACTTTGTCATATTTGTTTGTTATTGTACTGCCTTCCATGGTCAAAACTAAATCAATATTTGTTTAATAAAATTAAAATTTGCTCTTTGATTCAGGCCTGGCAGGACAGCTGTAAATTGTGAAATAACGGAGTCTTAGACTACTAATGATAAAGTGAACTCCAAAGCCCTTAAAGTCTGAATCTGTTTTTTTCAGTGAACCATTTTAGATTTAGGAAAGTTGTCTTTTTACTACAACAAAGGTAAGTTAAGTATGTAAAGCAAATTAAAAGGTTTACATTCTGGGTTTTGTTTTGTTTTGGTTTTGGTTCTGGTGATTGAATCCAGGGCACTTTACCACTGAGTTACATCCCCAGGCCTTTTTATTTTTAATTTTGAGACAGGATCATTTGACTGCCAAGGCTGACCCTTGAACTTATGATCCTTCTGCTCTAGTTTCCTAAATTGCTGGGATTATAGGCCTGTGCCACTGCACCTGGCTGCATTAGGATTTTTTTTAAGAGAGAGAGAGAGAGAGAGAGAGAGAGAGAGAGAGAGAATTTTGTTATTTTTTAGTTTTTGGCAGACACAACATCTTTGTTTGTATGTGGTACTGAGGATCGAACTCGGGCCGCACGCATGCCAGGCGAGCGCACTACCGCTTGAGCCACATCCCCAGCCCTGCATTAGGATTTTTAGCCCAGAAAAAACTGTGGAATGACCTGATAATTATTTTAAACTTACAACATTCCTGTGAAGCAAGACAGGTATTATCTTTATGCCTATAAAATACAGAAAAAAATAATAAATGAATTTGAATCTAACATAATGGAACACAATTAGGGAAATCATATCATCTCAGTGAATTCTTAATTTAGATGGGATGTGTTTATGAGATTTTGTTTTCCTCTTCAGTGACCCTATTTATGTTTATCTTGGAATTTGGGTCAAAAAGAAAGAAGTTGGCTCAATTCTTTATTAAATATTATGATATGACTACCATAATAGAGCTAAACAAGTCCCCACTTAATGAGAGGCCTAAAAGATGAGGCAGTGCCCTAAGGGATCATTCCTAGACAGGGATCGGGGTGGAGTAGGTGATGGTTATGACCCTTCAAACTAATAGAATCTGGCTACCCGTATCAAATAATTCGTAGACAGAAAGCCAAGTCTCTTCCCACTCCCACTCCTGAGATTCACAATTATTTGATCCAGGGAGGGTCTTGGGGATGTGTATGCTTTGGAGCACCTTAGATAATTCATAATTATTAAGAGATCTAGGTTTCTCTAAGTTGGATGTCCTATAGGAATATAAATGCCAAGCTTGGAGTAAGGAGCATTTTGATCATGTTTTCAATTTGAAGATACTCTTTTGAAAGAAAGGATCCACACCATATCCCTTGAGGGATGATTAGATGAAGATATAGTTATTGAGTCTCATATTAAAAAAGAAAATCTTAGGGCTGGGGATGTGGCTCAAGCGGTAGCGCGCTCGCCTGGCATGCGTGCGACCCGGGTTCGATCCTCAGCACCACATACCAACAAAGATGTTGTGTCCGCTGAGAACTAAAAAATAAATATTAAAAATTCTTTAAAAAAAAAAAAAAGAAAATCTTAGGGGCCAGGGTTGTGGCTCAGGGGTAGAGTACTCGCCTGGCACCTGCAAGGGCCTGGGTTCGATCCTCAGCACCACATAAAAATGAATAAAATAAAGGTATTGTGTCCAAATACAACTAAAAAAACAAATATTAAAAAAAAAGAAAGCTTAAGTAACCAGTTTTTCCAATTACCCTGATCTATGGAAACCAAGACCCTGAAAGAGTCTGTATGGTTTTATTGGTGCATGTGATTTTCACACCACCAGATTTACTCATTATTAATTTAATGATTTGCAGTAAAAGACAGGTATTGTGGTGTACACCTGTAATCCCAGTGACTTGGGAAGCTGAGGCAGGAGAATCTCAAGTTTAGCAATTTAGCAAGGCCCTCAATCAACTTAAAAAAAAAAAAAAGACTTCTCAAAATAAAAAAAGGGGGACTGGGGATGTGGCTCAAGCGGTAGCGCGCTCGCCTGGCATTCGAGCGGCCCGGGTTCAATCCTCAGCACCACATACAAAGATGTTGTGTCCGCCGAGAACTAAAAAATAAATATTAAAAAAAAAATTCTCTCTCTCTCTGTTTAAAAAAAATAAATAAAAATTAAAATTAAAAAAAAAGGGACAATAAAGCTTAGTGGTATAGTGCCTCTGGGTTCATTCTCCAGTACTGGGTGGGGTGGTGGGGAGGGGAGATTTTTGTAAATTCAGAGTTGTACAACTGGTGTGTCACAATGCAAGCTATAGTCAACTTGGAAGATCAGACTATCAGGTCACCTGAGAAGCTTAGAATTAGAGGAAATAGAAATGTTTCAAGGAAAAAAGACAATTAGGTTGCATCAAACTAAAAAGCTTCTGTACAACAAAGTAAACTAATAACAGAGTGAAAAAAAATCTTATGGAATAGGAGAAAATATTTGCACTGATAAAAACTTTACATCTGATAATACCAAAACATAAGGAACTAAATTCAATAGCAAGAACACAAATAACCCAATTACAATGGGCAAAGGAACTAAATAGACATTTCTTTTTTTTTTTTTAATATTTATTTTTTAGTTTTCGGCGGACACAACGTCTTTGTATGTGGTGGTGAGGATCAAACCCGGGTCACACGTATGCCAGGGGAGCGTGCTACAGCTTGAGCCACATCCCCAGCTCACTAAATAGACATTTCTCAAAAGAAGATAGACAGATGGCTAATAGGTAGATGCAAAAAAAAAAATTCCACATCACTAATCATCAAGGAACTGCAAATCAAAACCACAATGAGTTATCACCTTCCACCTATTAGAAGGTGATCATTTGTTATCAAAAAAGACAAAAGGCGAGAAGGAATCCTTGTACAATACTGTGGAAATGTAAATTGGAACAGTCATTATGGAAAACAGTTTGGAGAGCCTCAGAAAATTAAACAATAGAGCCAGGCACAGTAGTGCATGCCAGTAATCCCAGCAACTTGTGAGGCTGAGGCAGGCTGATCACAAGTACAAAGAGCCTCAGCAATTTAGCAAAGCCCTAAGTAACCTAGTGAGACCCTGTTTTAAAATAAAGAATTAAAAGGTAAAGTGCCCCTGGGTTCAATCCCTGGTTCCAAAAATAAAGATAAAAATAGAACTACCATATGATCCAGAAATCCCACTGGATCTCAAAGAAATGTCTGCACTTCTGTGTTCATTGCAGCATTATTCACCATAGCTTGCTCCCAAGAATATAGAAATAGCTATGATATGTAATCAGCCTAGGTGTCCATTGGCAGATACATGGGTAAAGAAAATTATACATGGAGCTGGAATTGTGGCTCAGTAGTAGAGCGCTTGCCTAGCACCTGTGAGGGCCTGGGTTCAATCCTCAGCACCACATACAAAAATAAATAAGATAAAGCTATTATGTCCAACTACAACTAAAAAATATTTTTAAAATAAAATTATATATGTATAGATAATAGAATATTAATACAGTCTTTAAAAAGAAAAAAATTCTGTCCCTTGTTACATAATAATATAGAGGGGGCTGGGGATGTGGCTCAAGCGATAGCGCCCTCACCTGGCATGCGTGTGGCCTGGATTCGATCCTCAGCACCACATACAAATAAACATGTTGTGTACACCGAAAACTAAAAAAAAAATAAAATTAAAAATAAATAAATAAATTTAGAAGACATTATGTTAAGTAAAATAGGTAGGCTCAGAAAGAGCCTATCTATTTTGATGATCTCCTTTATTTGTGGATTCTAAAAGACTCAAACTCCTAAAAGCAGAGAGTAGAATACTGATTGTCAGGGACTGGGGAGAAAAAATGGGAAATACTGGTCAAAGTGTAACAAAGACTCAGTTGTGCAGAATAAATAAGTTTTGGAGGTCAAATGTACAACATAGTGACTATAGATAATGATAGTGTATACTTGAAATTTGCTGAGAGTAGATCTTAAATGTCCATATGTGTGTGTGCATGCGTACGCACACACGTAACTATGTAAGATGATGGAATATGCTAAATAGCTTGATTGTGATAGTCACTCCACAATGTATACATATATCAAAGCACCATATTTTACACCCAAATATCAATATTTGGAATTGAGATTGAATGCACGGTCACACTATCACTGAGCTACATCCCCAGGTCCTCTACCTTTTCAATTTTATTTTAAGACAGGTTCTTGATAAATTGCCCAGGCTGGTCCCAAGGAATCCTCCCACCTCAGCCTCCCAAGTATCTGGGATTACAGGTGTGTGCCACTATGCCCAACATACATTTTTGTCAATTATATCTCAATAAAGCCGGGAGTATAGCTCAGTGATTAGAATGCTTGCCTTGTATGCATGAGGCCCTGGGTTCAATCTCTAGCACCACCAAAAAAAAAAAAAAAAAGATTTGCTCCTTAGAAACACACACCACACACACACACACACACACACACACACACGGACACACTCACGGACACACTCACATACATATACAATCCAGGAATAAAGAAAGTGCCTTGAGACTACCCACTTCCCCTCACCCCAGCTTTTTTTCTTTCTCCAGTACTGAGGATCAAACCAGGGCCCTATGAATATTAGGAAAGACCTCTATTACTGAGCTATACCCCCACCCCCTATTTCACATTCATTTAATTAACTGTTCCTTGGGCCAGGTGCAGTTGTGCATGCCTATAATCCCAGCTGCTCAGGAGGCTAAGGCAGGAGGATCTTGAGTTCAAAGCCAGCCTCAGCAGCATCCAGGCGCTAAGCAAATCAGTGAGACTTTGTCTCTAAAAGGATTTAAAAAGTGGTGTATATACAAAGTGGAATATTATTCAGCCATAAAGAAGAATGAAATCCTGTCACTTGCAGCAAAATTGATGAAGCTGGTAGAAGTTATGTTTAAATGAAGTAAAACAGACACAGAAAGACTAATACCACGTTTTCTCTCTTGTGTGGAAGCTAAATTACGTCAACATGAATGTGGAATAGTGAGTAGTAGAGGCTGGAAGGTTGTGTGTTGGGGGGAGAGAGGTGGATCAAGGGAGGTTGGATTTGATCATTACATGCAGTATGTATGTATAGAAATATCACACTGAATCCCATTAATATATAGAATTAATAAACATTAATCAAAAATAAAAATGTAAGTGACATTCAATATTATCTTGGAACTTAGTCAATAGGCAACTACTGGAGATAAATATAAATTTAATTTAGGTGATATATTAGAAACTCATCAATGGATATATTTTCTAAAGGATTGTAAAGAAAGAACAACAGATATAATTTTGGGTCTCTAAGGGGCTGGGGATGTGGCTCAAGCGGTAGCGTGCTCGCCTGGCTTGCGTGCGGCCCAGGTTCAATCCTCAGCACCACATACAAAGATGTTGTGTCCGCCAAAAAATAAAAATATTTAAAAAATTGGGGGGCCTCTTGATGACTAGGAGGAGGAATAGAAGGTAAAGATAGAAGAGAAAATTTAGGATGAGAAGTCAAGGGCTGGGGCTATACTCAGTTGGTAAAGTGCTTGCCTTGCATGCAAAAGGCCCTGGGTTGGATCCTGCACGGAAAAAAAAAAAAAAGGATAAAAAGTCAACAGAGAAATGAAATAAATCATCATTATGAAAAGGAAGGGGGCTGGGGATGTGGCTCAAGTGGTAGCGCGCTTGCCTGGCATGCGTGTGACTCGGGTTTGATCCTCAGCACCACATACAAACAAAGATGTTGTGTCCGCCGAAAACTAAAAAATAAATATTAAAAAAAAATTTTAAAAAAATGAAAACGAAGGGAAGAGAGAGTTTTAAGTCAGAACTATTCACTGGTTCCAAAGCTATGAAGATCGTGGAGAATAAAGAATGAGAAAGAACTGGGCAAGGTGGTGCACACCTGTAATTCCAGCAACTTGGGAGAATGAGGCAGGAGGATTGCAAGTTCAAGGCCATCTTCTGAAATTTAGTAAGACTCTGTCTTAAAATTAAAAATTCAAAGAACTAATATGGCTCAGCTATAAAGCACCTCTGATTTCAATTCCCAATACAACATACATGCAAAAAAAAAAAAAGAATGAGAAATATCTTTTGGAGTAGATCTAATAAAATTAGAGTAAAATTTGAGGATCAATAGGATGAAATTCACATTGTAGGGAACTAGGAAAACAACAGAATTTTCCTAATATATATAAAAAGTTCTTATAAGCCAGTGCAGAGGGGAATCAACTCAGTATAAAAATATGTAAAAAACTTAAAGAAGGAACTGAAGGAGGAAATATAGTTTCACAACAAAAACATGAAAAGTTATTTCACTTCACTTATAATTAGCCACAACCCCAGCCCACATATTGTTATATTTAAAAAAATTTTTTTTTAGTTGTAAATGGACATAATACCTTTATTTTTTTTTTTAATGTGATGCTGAGGATTGAATCCAGGACCTCACACATGTGTAGGCAAGTACTCTACCATTGAGCTACATCCCTAGCCCCTCACATTGTTATTGGACACCTTTTGAACAATTTGGCAATATCTATTCAAATTTAAGAAGTTCTTAGTTCATACCCTGTCCCCTCAGAAAGTGAAGATTTAATTTTGACCTTTTAATATCTCCTTTTATCTTCCTTATTAACTTTCAAACAGGATGACGTATTTTGGATGGGGGATTGGGGGTCCTGATTGGTTGTTATTGATTTGATAAATGCACACATTCCAGACACACACACACACACACACACACACACACACACACACACATACACATACACATTAACAAGCAGGGTGCTCAGTACAAGTCAGCATGTATAAGCTCTTTAATTTTGTCTTGTTTTTAGGTTATTTTTTAGAGCAGTTTTAAGTTCACAGCAAAATTGAGAGGACGATACAGAGATTCCCCATCTACCCCTACCCCTGAACATCCATAGTCTCTACCATTACCAATGGTCCTTATAAGAGGGTACATTTGTTCCAATTGATGAGCCTATATTGACACATCATACTTAAAGTCCACAATTTACCTTTGGGTTCTCTTTTTCACATTCTATGGGTTTGGATAATATATAAGCGTATAACATCGTTATGGTATCATACACAGTATTTTAACTGCCCTTCAAATGTGTTCTGCATATCATACCTCCTCCTATCTCCAAATCTTTGGCAACCACTGATCTTTTTAATGTCTTCATAGTTTAGCGTCTTCTAGAATGTCACATGACTGGAATTACACAGTATTTAGCCTTTTCAGATTGACTTCTTTCACTTAGCAATATGTTGTAATTGGGGTTTCTCCATATCTTGATAGCTCATTTTGAAAAAAATCAGTGTATATTCCATTGTCTGGATATACCATAGTTTATTTTTCCACTCAACTACTGAAGAACATATTCACTGCTTCTAACTTTGGGCAATTATGAATAAAGTTGCTATAAACATTCATGTACAAGCTTTGATGTGGACATAAGTTTTATCTCTTTTGGGTAAATAATAAGGGGTACAATTGCTGGATCATGTGATAAAGAGTATGTTTAACTTTTGGTTTTGATTTGGTGCTGGGGAATTGAACCCAGGGTATTGCATGTGCTAAGCAACACTCTACTGCTGACCTGTGCCACAAATCCTGAGTATTTGGTTTTGTAAAAAATCACCAAACTGAACATAGTTCAACTCCACATTATGTACAATAACAAAAATGGAAAGTTATACTCCATGTATGCATGATATGCCGAAATACATTCTACTTTTCACTAGGTATAAGTGAAAAGAACAAATAAAAAATTTAAAAAATAATAATAAAAAAAATCATCAAACTGTCTTTCAGTGTCTATCACTTTGCATTCCCACCACCATAAATGAGAGTTCTTATTGCTCCACTTCTCCACAATTTTTGGTGGTGTTAGAGTTCTGGATTTTGGTCATTCTAATATATATGTGTTCTTATCTTTTGACTCAGCAATTCCATTTGTAAGAATGTACAAACATAATTTTCACAAGCAGGCAAAGATGTATGTAGCAGAATATTTCACTGCAGCTTTATTTATAATAATAAATGTTGTAAATTACTCCAATATCCACTAGTAAATATTAAATGTTGGCACATATGGGCAAAGGATTACTTTATTAGTAGAGTAAAAGTCTTGAAATACTTTTTAGCGGTATTTGAATTGCACTGAAAAAAAGATGAAAATATAAATTGAAAAAGATGATGTAATATAAGCTTGTTTTCATTTTATATTATATATATTAATATGTTCATAGAAAAAGAAATGGAGAAAATATATATCAAAGTTTTAATCATTTTGAAGAATTAGTATTACAAAAGATTTCACTTTCTATAATAATTGATTTATATGATTTTTGTGAGGATTAAATGAATTGATACATCATAAGGCAATTAAAACAGTGCCTAGCTCACAGAAGCTACTGTCTAATTTTTTAATTTTTTTTAATTTTTAATATTTATTTTTTAGTTCTCGGCAGACACAACATCTTTGTTGGTATGTGGTGCTGAGGATCGAACCCGGGCCTCACGCAAGCCAGGCAAGCACGCTACCGCTTGAGCCACATCCCCAGCCCCTCTAAATATTATATTATACTGAAACATATATATTTGGTACTGGGGACTGAACCCAGGGGCACTTAACCACTGAACCACATCCCCAGCTCTTTTTTATATTTTATTTAGAGACAGGGTCTCACTGAGTTGTTAAGTGCCTCACTAATCTGCTGAGGCTGGCTTTGAACTTGAGATCCTCCTGCCTCAGTCTCCAGAGTTCCTGGGATTACAAGTGTGCCTGGCTGGTAAATGCATTTTTAAGCCCGTTCCTTGCTGTCCTGGCTGTTCCCAAGTCTGCCCTACTTGTTTCAGGAAAAAGTTATGGCAGATTAACTTCAAGAACTACATCACTACACCATTATCATCAGAGATAGCACAGTTGAAATTCATGCAGGGAGGATGCAAAAGAGCAAAATACCCATGGTATATCTTTGTGGAATATCAGTTTTACTGCAAGATTTGGAAGACATGAATTTACTTGATTTCCAGGGTGGAGACTTTCAACCCTGGAGATGAACTCTCAGAGAATTCCGTTGAGACGGTGGCAACAGAAAAGCCAAGAAAACATCAGGAAAGCACAGAATTGTTTTTGAGAGCTATAAACTTGCTTCCCTAATCATAGCTATCATCCTATAATGAATTTGAGGGAAATGAAGAATATGTCCCTTGAACTTCAGGTGCCTGAACTGGTCCACTGGGGGCCCTTTGCTACAAGACATCACTCTCTAATGCATGAATGTAGAATTTTTTTCTTTCTTTCTTTTTTTTTTTTTTTTTTTTGGCAGTGGGGCTTCAACCCAGGAGCACTTTACTACTAAGTTATGTCCCCAATCCTTTTTTTTTTTTTTTCATTTTGAGACAGGGTCTGACTAAATTGCTGAGGTTGACCTGGAATTTGGAATCGTCCTGTGTCAGCCTCCAGAGTCGCTGGGATTACAAGTGTGTGCCACCATGCCTGGCTTGAATGCAGAATTTTAACATAATAGATTTAAGACAAACTTGAAATTCTGTAATGTTCGAAAATATATTCAGGTTTTCTATTGATGAGATTTCTTGAGCTGTTAATGCCCTTATTGATACAAATGGCCACATGTCCATTTTGTTTATAACGTCATGTTTCTGATCTTTCTGGGGAAAAAATGCAAAAGAAGGTCCATAACTTTCATTATATTTATAAATAGACGTTTTGAGTCCTCTCAAAGGTAAAAGAAGGAGGAAAGATTATTATTATAATTTACTTTAGTTGTAGGTGGACACCAATACCTTCATTTTATTTTTGTGTGGTGTTGAGGATGGAACCCAACGCTTCACGCATGTCAGGAAAGTGCTCCACCACTGAGCCACAGCCACAGCCCAGGAAAGATTAATTTTTAAAATAAATACTTTGAGGTGAAGAAGAGAGAAATTGAGTGTTTGCCAGATTTCCTTTCTCCCGGTGAAGTACCATTAGAGATTCTCTTTAAGGACGTGAAATTTAGTGATTATGACATTCCCGAGTTCGGATGATTGATTCATCCTCCTCCCTTCATAATACATTTCTAATGGCAGAACCAACTTCCATTCCTCAGGCTCTGCGTTTAGTTTTCACAGATTAATGACTCACGCAGAATCTATCATCTTTTCATTCCATTTTCGCGCAGCTAATCTAAATTCTTTCCAAATAGCTTTTCAAGGAAGACTTTGATAAATCTGTTTCGTATTCTAGGTTTATTCTCCACCCTCCGTATCAGGGATTGAAATTAGTGGCACTCTACCACTGAGCCACATCCCTAGCCCTTTTTGAGACAGGGTCTCCTAAATTGCCAAGGCTGGCCTCCAATTTGCGGTCTTCTTGCCTCCGCCTCCCGAATAGGGCGTGGGGTACCACCCCAGGCTACATTTATCAATTTAATTTCTTAAATACCATAAGGCCTCTGATTCTTCTTCTTCTTCTTTTGCATTTGTCAACTATCAATAAATAATTTCAAAGATAACTTCAATGAGTTCATTCTTGTGAGGACCAAATGAGATAACATCTGTGAGAACCTCTTGCAAAGTTTTGGCAAATAGTGTTATGCAGAGTTAACTATCAATTTTCAACGTTGTGATTTTTTTTTCTTTTTTAAATTTTTATTGGTTGTTCACAACATTACAAAGCTCTTGACATATCATATTTCATACATTAGATTGAAATGGGTTATGAACTCCCAATTTTACCCCAAATGCAGATTGCAGAATCACGTTGGTTACACATCCACAATTTTACATAATGCCCAATTAGTAATTGTTGTATTCTGCTACCTTTCCTATCCCCTACTATCCCCCCTCCCCGTTGTGATTTTTTTTAAAGCTTCCTGAAGAACTGGTGTCCAGTTGCACTGTCCCCAAATAGTGAAAGTGGGTGGGCTCTTCCCTCCAATGAAAGCTATATCTTTTGATCCTTTTGTCTATTCGTGAGATTAGAACTGTCATGGCGCCTTCAAGAGGAAGAAGGCCTTCCCCTACTCCAGCACAATCACTGGGGGGCACCTGGACTGGGCGGAGGGGTGGACAGCGAAACAAGCTTCGGTAGGAACCGAAAACACCGAAACCTCGGCGAGGCTTCTGCGGGAGCGGCGCAAGGGGAGGAGACCCGGCTGAAGATCAACCTTCGAGCGACCGTCTGGGGCACCGCCCCCCACCGCCCTGTCCAATGGAAACCTGGCGGCGGTGCGGCACCGCCCATCTGTTGGTCCGGACGCCGCGAGGGCGGGGCCCGCAGTTCGGTTGCGCTGCGGAGCGCAGCTGTGAGGGAGTTGCTGTGATCCTGGGCCGCGGAACCCGAGCTGGAGCAGAAGCGCAGACTGCGGGCGCGGAGTCGGGAGGTGAGCGCCCGGGGAATGAGGCCCGGGAGGGAGGGGCTCGCGAGAGGACAGAGGGGTCGACCCCGAGCCTCAGGACGGCCGTGCTGCAGGCGGCCTTGCTCATTCGGCAGCCAGGCCCGGCTGGGCCCGATCCTCCTGAGCGACCTCGGCCCCGCTGTCGCTGCCCGCCCGCTCGTCTGCCCGCCCGGCCTCCCTGGTGTGGCGCCGGCGGCGGAGGCGGCGGCCCAGAATTCTGCGGGCGCGGGTCGGGAGACCCCAGCGTTCGCTTGGAACTCCGGCTGCGAGAGGCGGGGCCGGCGGCGGGGGCGGGGGCGGGGGCGGCAGTCGCGTCCCCGCGGCCTGCGGAAGGAAGCGCGGAGTCCCGGCCTGGCCTGCTCGCGGGGCGGCGCGCCGATGGCGCGGGGGCGTGGCCTGCGGCCTGACGGCGGTGCGGGGCTGGCCTTTGATGAGGTGGCCGCTGCGCGCGCCCCCGCCCTCCAGGCAGGACTCCCTCCCCGGCCGCCGCGCGCTTCCTGACCCTGGCGGGGCGACCTGTTGGAGTGTGAAATTCTGAGGGCCATCTTCCACCCTTGCTTTATTTCCGACCGGACGGTTCTGCGGGCCTCAGAGGTTTTCTGCAGTCTGCTCAGGGTGAGGACTGAGGTCTGTGACTGAGGGCGTTGGAGAAGTTGACGTACAGAGAGCTTGCAGTCTAGTAATGATAGGCCCCGGGAACAACTTTGCAGGACTGCCAACGCTGAGCGAAGTGAACGAACCGTGTGCCTCAGGGTGGCTGAAGGCGACCAGGAGAGCCTTGCGATCCAATCCGCCTGTGATCTTACTGAGCCTCTAGATACCCCTGAGCAGAACCCCCAGTGTTGCAAAGGTTTCTTTATCAATAGGAGGGGCACTGAAGGATCTTGGGCTCTGCCCTCGTGTTCCTTATAGGGGCAAGACTGGGAGGAAGGAGACAAGCACATTCCTGGGGCATCTATTTCTTTGATGACGGTTTGGTTTCTCCTCTGGTGAAACCCAAGTGGATTAGTTGTCTGTGCCCTGGGTCCAGAAGTTTCTTCAGATCCCATGGGCTACAGCCTTTCTGTATTGAAATTCCATTAGTATCTCCTATTGTAATCTAGTAATTTTACTAAAAGATAGACACATTCAGCTGCTTTAGGAAGTAACTGATACAGATGTTCTTACTGTTTTCTTATTTTCTGGGGAAGAAGAAAAACGATCTCTAGCCCAACTTTTCTAGTTGATTACTAAAACAACAGATACTATAGTAGCTTTCTAGGCTGACAGAGTTGAATCTCTCTAGGATAGGCAAGAACCTAGAAATTAATATAAGAATCTCTTGTCAGATTGTTTTTTTCTGTAGTGCTTTTTTGCTCCTTGGTATTCGCTAGAATACAAGTCTCCTGACTTGTGTTAAACTTCCTTGTACCTTGGGGGAGAGATGGACAGAAGTGAGAATCATTTTATCTTTATTTTGTATTTATGTGGTGCTGAGGATCGAACTCAGTGTCTCATGCATGCTAGGTGAGCACTCTACCACCTAGCCACAATCCCAGCCCTAAAAGATTGATGTCGATTGGAGGCTTCTGGCATTCTGAAATGACTTTGAGGTGCAGATGTACTTTCCAGGATATTACTTTCATACAGAACAGCAATCCCTTAAGCCCACAGATTCAACAGCCTTGTTCTTAGAGGTGAAGAATAATATTCAGTGATTGTCCTGTGACTTTTTGCATGGGTAAATGACATTATCTTTTTCCTTCAAGTACTATACCCCTGAAGAAATGTTATATTGTATAACACTTTTTCCTATAAAAGTTAGGTCTTGAGCTTTTTAAATTTTTATTACTTTTAGTTGTAGATGGACACAATACATTTTATTTTATTGGTGGTGCTGAGGATTGAACCCAGTGCCTCACATGAGCCACAACCCCAGCCCTGTCTTGAGTTTTTTGTTCCCAAAAGAAATACCTATGTTAGATCCAGTGCCCAGAGAATGGACACTTCAGAACCTTTGAGCAATGTGAATGAAATGAAAACTAGAAGTTTAAAGTCTTAGATCTGCCTTGAATCTGTGGCTTCATAACTGTGGATATCTCATTTATTTTGTTCACTGTTGTATCTAAAGCACCTGCCCAGTGTGTGATCCACACTAAGTGCTTACTAAACATTTGTTGAATAATTTTTTAAAATGTTGCTAACCAATACCCATTTGCCATACTCTCACATCATAGGGAAGGTCAGGTCATCAGGGATTCAGTCACCACTGCCCTGGTGAGGTCATCAGGGATTAAGTCACCTGGCCTAAAGGTAGTCTCACCATGAGCCAGCAGGCTTGTTCTGTGTATAGGAGGGTTTGGATAGTGGATGCCAAGGTTAATTCAGCTGTCTAAATCAGCTAAGGGTTTCAGTTGGATATGTTGGCTGGGGGTGGTACAGGTTTAGCCTTAAGGATGGTTCTGTAGAACATTTTGGAGTCTGGAATCATCTGTTCTGAATATCACCTATGTATCCTGGTTCTTGAGCACAGGGCAAATAGGGATATATGGGGATTCAATGGGAAGCCTGTTGGATGAATATTTGCTGAGAAAGAATGGAACATCTGATTCTGCTGTTCTTTTGGACCTTACTAAGTGGGGTTATGCTGCCATAAGTCTTGTGTTTGTCACTCTTGAGTGAGTCATCTTCAACTAAGATAGCTCCCTTTCTGTAGACTGGAGTTAGAGTAGTTAATTTTTCAATGTTTAGATAGGAGTAATTCTGATTTTGGATTTAAAGGAGACAAGGGGAATTACTTGTTTTATATTTCTTTGATCCTGCAGATGAGATTATTAAGGTTATTAAATGTAGATCCATCTTTTTGTTTCTTTGGTACCAAGGATTGAACCCAGGAGCACTTAACCAACAAGACACATCCCCAGCCCTTTTTTTTTTTTTTAATTAGAGACAGGGCCTTGCTGAGTTGCTGAGGGTCTCAACTGAGTTGCTTAGGGCCTTGCTAGGTTGCTGAGGCTGAGTTTGAATTCGTGGTCTTCCTGCTTCAGCTCCCAAGTCACTGGAATTACAGGCTTGCACCACCATGCCCACCTTGTAGATCTGTCTTGACCTTCTCTGCCTTCTCCCTTTGTCCTCAACCAACCAATGCAGGCCTGAGTGTTTGTTCCAGCATGTCGGAGGGGGAGTCCCAGACAGTACTCAGCAGTGGCTCGGACCCAAAAGTAGAATCCTCATCTTCAGCTCCTGGCCTGACATCAGTTTCGCCTCCTGTGACTTCCACAACTTCAGCTGCATCCCCAGAGGAAGAAGAAGAAAGTGAAGATGAATCTGAGATCTTGGAAGAGTCACCCTGCGGGCGCTGGCAGAAAAGAAGAGAAGAGGTACGATGATAATGTTACTCTTGGGATTGTAAATTCTAAGAGAATAAGGACTGGTGGAGTAGTCTCAAAGGGGAGATCAAACTTTAACAGTTTGGGGATTAGGGGAGGATCATATGGAGTATTAAAATAGAGAAGTCATGGAGTAACTTGGATTTCTATTTGAATTGCTTCTCAGGTAAATCAGCGGAATGTGCCAGGTATCGACAGTGCATACCTGGCCATGGATACAGAGGAGGGTGTGGAGGTTGTGTGGAATGAGGTACAGTTCTCTGAGCGCAAGAACTACAAGCTGCAGGAGGTAGGTGATGGTGAAAGGAAGCCACTGAATGGTTCTAAAGAGGAATAGATGTCAGGCAGCTGGCTATGAGGAGAGCATGTTGGGGTTAGACCATTTCTGGGGAGGAATGGGAACTGGCTTTTTAGAATTATTACAGTGATTTGTGAGCTCCATTATCCCATTGTCTCCCTTGTTCCAGGAAAAGGTCCGTGCCGTATTTGATAATCTGATTCAGTTGGAACATCTCAACATTGTTAAATTTCACAAGTATTGGGCTGACATTAAAGAGAACAAGGCCAGGGTAAGAATTTTTTTCCTGGTATTTCCTGAGTTTAACTGCAAGATTCTAGCTACATTTATTGTTCTTTTTATGCTCAGTGATCGAAACTGAGTAGTTTTGAAACAACTGGAATCAGCTGCTGTGGTGGTGAGAGTAGAGCTTCAGCTGCCACCCATGCCTGTTATCTGGATATAGATGGAGCAAAAAGAGTGAATTTTTGCTTCCTTTATCCCATAGGTTTTATTGCTGAGTAGTTTTCATGGTGCTAATCAATCTAACTAAAGAAACAATGCTAAGAACAAAAGGAGAGAAAGTTGGGAAAAAATTACAAATTTAATATATATCCGTGTAAATATTTTCAGGTAAGAGATCATTTCTACTGTAAAGCCTTATAATGAGTGCTTTTCTTCCCCAGGTCATTTTTATCACTGAATACATGTCATCTGGGAGTCTTAAGCAATTTCTGAAGAAGACCAAAAAGAACCACAAGACTATGAATGAAAAAGTATGAAGGGAGGGCCAAGTTTTAGGCTGGTTGGGATTTTAAAAGATTGTATTAATTATAAATCTGATTATGGAGGTTATGGAAAGATGGAAAGACTGGTGGGAGGGTTAAGAGAGGGAGTTATTGCTGACCTTTCAACCAAATTCTCTTCCAGGCTTGGAAACGCTGGTGCACACAGATCCTTTCTGCTCTAAGGTAAGTAATATTTGCTTAGTTTCTTTCCCATATTTCCTAATGTAGTTCCTCCAGATTGTAGGGTACTACTCTGATGTTCTATTCTGCCTTTCCCCACTTTGACTGATGTACTGTCAAGATTAGGCCCCCTACAAGTTTTGTAAAGGGTTTCTCTTATTGTCCTAACTGCAACACTGTCTCCTGCCTCTTTCTCTTAATGCTTATACATCTATTTAAATCATCAGGCATAATCCAGATTCAGAGTTTGGGGATTATCTTTATGGTGGTCAGCAGGAAACCTGACCCTTGCTTCTCTTAACCCTTGGGTTCCCCTTGCCCTTAATTTCCCAGTGGCCCCTCTAACAGCCCAGTGCCCCCACAGCTACCTGCATTCCTGTGACCCCCCCATCATCCATGGGAACCTGACCTGTGACACCATCTTCATCCAGCACAACGGACTCATCAAGATTGGCTCTGGTGAGGGGAGGGAGAGGTTCTGGGCAGGGGAGCCTCGGGAATTTGGGAACTAGGGGGTAAGATGAAAAGAATGGGAGAGAACAGCAAAATTCTGAGGTGTGGGCTGGTGATAATAGATAGGATCTTGCTAGAGATACTACATAGAGAACAGCTAATTAGTGGAGATGGGATAGAGTATATAATTTTGTACCTTTTTTGGAGGAAGATTGGGGTTAATACAGAAATATTGATAGGAGGTTGGGAAAAGGCAAGAAGTGGATGTGAGATCTGATTTGAGCCCCTGGGCCCAGACCCAACCAGAGGAGGTTCCGGGCTGTGCCTGCTGTGAGTGCTTTCATTTGCTGTGTATTTGTGTGCAGTGTACATTTCCGTGTGTTGTGTTTATGTATCCATTTGTCTGGGGCTTGGCTGCTCCATCGCTCACAACTTTTCTCTGTTTTCCTCCCTCCCGCTTACGGGCTGCTCTGTTCCCAACAGTCTTTCATAGGATTTTTGCTAATGGTGAGAGCTCCCTCTGCCCCACTTGGGGCTCTGTTTGTGCTCCCTTTGCTCCCTGTGCGGCTGCCCAGTGCATGCAGTCGTGGGAGCAAGGCCTGGTCCCCTATCTCCCCTGCCTAATTTTGCTTGCTTAGCTTCTGCCCTGCCAGCCTTCTACCTGCTTGCCCCTCCATAACCTGCTTGTTTCCTGTGGATTCTGCCTGGCTGGACACTTACTCCTAGATTCATATTCCCCCTCATCATCAGGCTGGTTCCCCAAATCATGCTGTGCTCCCAGATTCTCTGTGACTTGTAATCATTGTTATGATTGGAGTGAGTCCAAATAAGGCCTGGCCCTGGTTCCTCGTGCAGCCCTGTAGCAGGCAGCGTTGAGAAAGAGAGTAGAACAGGGGTCTAAAAAGTTTTGGTGGACTCAAAGTAAAACTGATTCAAGGGTATTGATTTAATTCTGAGTTATTCTTGAGTTTCTGGCAAAGGTGGGTAAGAAGGAGGCTAGCCTCCTCAGTTATATTTATTGCTTCTTCACCATTTTTATCCAAGTTCCTAAGGTCTCCAATCCTCTCAGATTAGGAAGGGCTGCCTTTTGTTTTATGTTAAATTGAAAGGTGGATGAAAGAAATAAAACTGAATATTTTCATGGTAATCGGAGATTAGATAAATTTGGGACTATGGGAAGATGAACAGGTCACAAGTGAAAAATTTCCCTTAGATATATTGCTTCTTGACTAGCCCAAAACTAGTGTCTGTTAATGTTATCTGAATCCTTTGTTGTTCCTGAGTTTGGGTCCTCAGATATGAAGCAGTGGGCCTGAAAAAGGGGGAGGTAGGTAGAGTCCATGTATGGTCTGTAGTTCAGGATGAGAAAGGGGATAGGTTTGTGTCTGCTAAGGGTTAGAAAGGAGACTTCAAAAAAAATTTGGCTTTTGGGGGCCTCTCTCTCTCTCTGGAGTGAGACTATGCTTTGTTGATGGTGGTCAGATTATGGGTATCTTCCATACTCCCAGTGGCTCCTGACACTATCAACAATCATGTGAAGACTTGTCGGGAAGAGCAGAAGAATCTACACTTCTTTGCACCGGAGTATGGAGGTGAGGCATCCTGGCTTCTCTGTCCTGTCCTCATGCCCTGGTGTTTTGCACCTTATAACCTGAAGTACAGTGGTAATACAACCAAAACTTATATAGTCTACTTTACTAGCATACAATTATGTTTTAAAGGCCTATCTGCCACTGCTTGTCCTCAGTCCTCTGTTTCACTAAGTCCTTTCTGTTTTCCTAGAAGTCACTAATGTTACAACAGCAGTGGACATCTATTCCTTTGGCATGTGTGCACTGGAGGTGAGGAACTAAAGAGGGAGGGGGGCAAAAAGAAATGGTGAAATTATAAGACAGAAGAGGGAAATAGAGGACAAGGAAGATGCTGATCTTGAGGGAGTGACTGTGGGAGCACTGGGGTTCTTAGGTCTCTCCTTTTCCTTTGGATTCCTCCTCACTGCAGATGGCAGTGCTGGAGATTCAGGGCAATGGAGAGTCCTCATATGTGCCACAAGAAGCCATCAGCAGTGCCATCCAGCTTCTAGAAGACTCATTACAGAGGGTAAGGCTCTTCAGGATTGCTGCCTTCTTAACTGACTTTCAGGTGTCTTCATATTTTTCTTCACTTAGACTCTTTGAGCAGGAAAACATAAAGCAGAAAAAGACAAAAATGTAAATTTCCCTAAGAGGTGTCTACCTTGTTTTTGTATATATACAACGGGTTAGAGCTTAAGATGGTAATATTGGGGTTAAAAATTTTATGTTAATTGAAGAGTGTCTAAATGGAGGTAAACTAATTTGATGGTTACTGTACACAGTTGCTAAATTCTCTTGATATTTGAAAGCAAAATAATCACTTTAAATTAATCAAATCAGTCATTTGGGGATTTCATATTTATATAGTTTTAGTTAGAAGATTCCTGGAAATAATGACTTATTGAAAGGACCTAAGGACTATGAATCGGTAGATAGACTGACTATAATAAGTAGAAGCTGGACAAGAAAGTCCAAACAAGACTAGTTTGTAACTCATTAGAGATAAGTATAACGGGGAACAGGAAAGAAAAGAAGAAAAACTAGAAGTCTTGAGTGCAGTGTGAAATAAGTTAGTTCACATTGTGGTAGAATATTCAAGTGAAAAATGAGATATCAGACCTTATTGCCTTTAAGACTGAAAGTAAGAAAGGTTATATGTCATGGGACCTCCAGGAGGTAAAAAAGGATTAGCATGGTTAAAGAAAGCATGGGAAATCCAGTGGATTTCAGTGATTGTAGTAGACAAAAAATTGTGATACTAGGCCTGGGAAATAAAGTGAATTTTACCACAATGGGTAAAATTTGGGAAGGGAAAAGTTGAAAAATATTTAAAAGATTGTGGTTCGAGAATAAAAAATAATTAAGACCAGAAAGACAGTGAATGATATCTTTTGATATACTATCTTATATTTTCAAACCCCTTTCAAGTACATTTGTCAGTGTTCTCTCCACAAGTGCTGAACACCTAGTGTGTGCAAAGCCTTGTTCTAAGTGTAATGAGAGCTTTAAACATGAACTCGGTAGGCTGCTTGCCAAATGCCTGCTCCAGTTCTTATCTCTTTTTTAGGAGTTCATTCAGAAGTGCCTGCAGTCTGAGCCTGCATGCAGACCAACAGCCAGAGAACTTCTCTTCCACCCAGCACTATTTGAAGTGCCCTCACTCAAACTCCTTGCTGCCCATTGCATTGTGGGTCACCAACGTGAGTCCCCTTGACCCTACTAGGAATTTTCTTCCAGCTCTCACTGGCATGCTCTCTTTCTTCTATTTCCAAAGAGATTCTTTGGCCCTGTGCTTCCATTCCACTATTTATAACATTCTACTCCATCATGCCCTCCAGACATGATCCCAGAGAACGCTCTGGAGGAGATCACCAAAAACATGGATACCAGTGCTGTACTGGCTGAAATCCCTGCAGGTCCAGGAAGAGAAGCAGTTCAAACTTTGTGAGTAACCAACTGAGAGGGTCTAAAAGGGACAAATGGGTCACTACCACTCTGAGGATCTGTAAAATGCTCGTTCTCAGGGAAAGGTTGAGTCTGCTGTTTTGCTTGTTCCCTTACTTTCATTATCTTTCTTTTCTTCTTTAGGTATTCCCAGTCACCAGCTCTGGAATTAGACAAATTCCTTGAAGATGTCAGGTAAGGGAAGAGTGAGGCAGGCTTCCTTAAGGAAGCAGGGGCAGGTGTCCTAAGGCACTCCAGAGCCCCATGTAACCTGTCTTTACCTCCTTCCAGGAATGGGATCTACCCTCTGACAGCCTTTGGGCTGCCTAGGCCCCAGCAGCCACAGCAGGAGGAGGTGACATCACCTGTAGTTCCCCCCTCTGTTAAGACTCCAACACCTGAGCCAGCCGAGGTGGAAACCCGCAAGGTGGGGGCTATGTAGGTGTGAATGTGTCCATGGTCACTGGGGAAGAGGCAGCTCAAATAAGCCTTACCTATTAGAGAAAAAGTGTGTGTTTCTGTCCTCTGGTCATCATGTCGTGTGGCCTATGAAGGCTTCCAGGTGTGACTGCTTTCTATTCCAGTAATTGTCCTGTCTTGTGTCCTAGGTGGTGCTGATGCAGTGCAACATTGAATCAGTGGAAGAGGGAGTCAAACACCACGTAAGGCTCAAGGCCAGGACTGCACAGGACTGGGTGGGCAAAGGGTGGAGGAAGAGGAGCCTTATTTATTTATTTATTGGTCTTGTTCTCTAGTTAACACTTCTGCTGAAGCTGGAGGACAAACTGAACCGGCATCTGAGCTGTGATCTGATGCCAAGTGAGTCTCTCCTTTTGCTTGAAGGATGGAGGGAGGGCCTGTGAGTTTTATCTTTAAGGGACATATTCAGGGGTGGGAAGATGACAAGTCAGTAAAATATTGCTCCCACAGAATAACTGTCTTAGCCCCTAAAATTTGAAGAGCTCTGTGTCCCTTCCTACTATACTCAGCCCTCCTGTTTCTTTGTCAGATGAGAACATCCCAGAGTTGGCAGCTGAGCTGGTGCAGCTGGGCTTCATTAGTGAGGTGAGGTTCCTGCCTGCCTTCCTCTACCCTGGCTGTCTCCCTGCCTTCTCTCATCTCAGCCCACCTCACTGAGCTCCTCTTCCCAGGCTGACCAGAGCCGACTGACTTCTCTGCTGGAGGAAACCCTGAACAAGTTCAATTTTGCCAGGAACAACACCATCAACTCAGCCGCTGTCACCGTCTCCTCTTAGAGCTCACTCGGGCCAGGCCCTTATCTGAGCTGTGGCTGTCCCTGGACATGCTGCAGCCCTCCTGCCCCTCCCCCCAGTCAGTATTACCCTGTGAAGCCCCTTCAGTCCTTTATCATTCAGGAGGGCTTTGAGGGCTCCCTGGTTCTGAGCATCGTGCTCTCCTCCCCCTTTCTTCCTCCCCTCTGCACTTTGTTTACTTGTTTTGCACAGACATGGGCCTGGGCCTTCTCAGCAGCCGCCTTCTAGCTGGGGGCTAGTAGCTGACCTGGCGGCTCCGCCCAGCCTGTGTGGGACCGGAGGCCCATGGGCACTGGGGGAGCCGAGTTCTACAATCCCGCTGGGGCGGATGGGCGGGAGAGAAAGGTGGTGCTGCAGTGGTGGCCCTGGGGGGCCATTCGATTCGCCTCAGTTGCTGCTGTAATAAAGTCTACTTTTTGCTAAAACTGTCGTGTGTTTGCGCCTCCCAGGGACAGTGCAGCAGATTGTGCAGCCGCCCATTGGGGCGGGGCCCAGGTAGAGCTGCCTTAGGGCTGTGGAGGCTGGGCCTCAGGTGGGGGGCGGGGCTGAACTCACGGTTGGTGGGGCGGAGCCAGACCCAGGTAGAGCCGCCGGGCGGCTACGCGACCCACAGGATGAAGTGCTACCGCCTCTGCGTGTTTGGTAACTTCCGCCCCTCCCCTCCGTCCCCGAGACCCCTCAGCCTGTCATTACAGGCGATAGCTGGCCCTACGTGCCACCTGTCCCTCCGGGTTCAGGTCTGCCCTCCCCCGCTTTACAGATGCAGCCCGCGGGCCCCGGCGGCTGATGCGCGTGGGCCTAGCGCTGATCCTGGTGGGCCACGTGAACTTGCTGCTGGGGGCCGTGCTGCACGGCACTGTCCTGAGGCACGTGGCCAACCCCCGTGGCGCTGTCACACCGGAGTACACCACCGCCAATGTCATCTCTGTGGGTTCAGGGCTGCTGGTGAGAGCCTTGGGGGGGGGGGTCGTGACGGGGTGGGGGGCGGGGAGGGAGCGACGTGCAGAGCGCCAGTGGGCCAAAGGCTTGGTATTTTCCGCAGAGTGTTTCCGTGGGACTTGTGGCTCTCTTGGCATCCAAGAACCTTGTTCGTTCACCACTGGTGAGAGGGGACTTCTGGAGCTTGAGAGGGGTAGGGCGGAGGAACTGTCTCAGCTTTTTCAATGTGAAGAAGGAGCCTCAAATAGAAAACTGTCTAGTTATTGGCAGACTTTGCTAGGCCTAGGCTGCTCACCATTATTAATCTTCTGCTCTGCCAGCACTGGGCCCTGCTGGCCCTGGCTCTAGTGAACTTGCTCTTGTCTGCTGCCTGCTCCATGGGCCTTCTCCTTGCTGTGTCACTCACTGTGGCCAATGGTGGTCGTAGACTTATTGCTGACTGCCATCCAGGACTGCTGGATCCTTCCATCCCACTGGACCAGGGGTCTGGTCACACAGACTGCCCCTTTGACCCCACAAGAATCTATGTGAGTGCTTTCTTGCCATTCACAAAGCCTTGGTCTTGCCCTTTTAATTTCCTCATTTGCGGCTTATGTCACATTCCCTTTTAGCCCTCATCCTTGCTTTTTGCTTTTAGGATACAGCCTTGGCTCTCTGGATCCCTTCTCTGCTCATGTCTGCAGCTGAGGCTGCTCTATCTGGTTACTGCTGTGTGGCAGCACTCACCCTGCGTGGAATTGGGCCCTGCAGGAAGGAAGGGTTTCAGGGGCAGGTAAGGAAGAGAAACCGGAAGGGTTCATTCAATACAGCCAGTCTGTGTTACAAAGGAGTTGATGTATCATTCAGGGCCATGGTACAAACTCCACCCTCTCCTGCAGCTAGAGGAACTGACAGAGCTTGAACCTCCTAAATGTAAACAGCAGGAAAATGTGCAGCTACTAGATCAACATCAAGAACTCCAGGAGTCACAGAAAACCTGGGTTTAGGACAGGTAAAGGGCCCTGAGAGTGGGGGTCTGGGTTAGAAAGGGGACACGGAAGTGTTCTTGGGACCAGGGCTAGTTCTTTACTGTGCTGCTCCTCTCTCTGACCTGGATTGGTTCTTCCTTTATCAGGCAGGTGATGTTCCAAGGCTCAGTCCACAAGTGTTTTCCACTAAATACGGGGCCCTGACACCAGGATGGTATCGATAATTGTAATAAAAGAACGTCTCTTTTTTCTACTTGATTATAATTCTTTTTTTGGGGAAAGGGTACTGTGCGGGTGTTGGGGGTGATTCATCAAAGAATACAGTGGTATCAATTTCTTATAGAACTTTAATGAGGGAGAGGCTCAAACTCTTCCTCAGTTTTACCAGTCACTGAAAGGAAAAGCTGGTGCTGGGGAGCCCTCCACACCACTGACTGATGAATTTCAGCACATCCTGGCATACTGGGCTGTGGGAGGTCTGTGAGTAAAGGGAAAGAACATCACAGAAACTCATTAGAGCTGGTACAGAGGACATCAGCTTCATCTCCATGTCCTGGGGAGCAAATGCAGGGTCTGCACCTATCTTCTGAAAGAATCCCAGCCTTTCCCAGCCCCTCCAGCAATGCTGTTCTCCCTGCCCGCTTTCAAGTTTCCCTCTCTAACCTTAATAGCCATAAGAAACTTATTCCAGTTGTCCTTGTTAGCAGCCTTCCCTGGACGCTTAAATTCAATTTTGTTCCTCAGAATGGGGTAACCTGTGGGAGAAGAGAAAAAAAAGAACTAGAGTTTGAGAGAGATTGAAGAGGGTGGAAATAAAGAGAAGCCTGGGGATAAAGAAGGCTATCATTTGTTTTAGGTGCCCTTTACTAAATTAAAGTGAAATGATGTCTTTTTTTTTTTTTTTTTTGGTTCCAGAGATTGAACTCAGGGGCACTCAACCATTCAGCCACATTCTCAGCCACATTTTATATTTTATTTAGAGACAGGGTCTCGCTGAGTTGCTAAACGCCTTGCCGTTTATAATTTATTTATATGTGGTGCTTTAAACTCGCAATCCTCCTGTCTTAGCCTCCAGAGCTGCTGGGATTATAGGTGTGCGCCACTGCGCCTGGCAAAATAAAGTTTCTTGATCCTTCTACTTTCCCCTCCTTTCTACGTGCCATAGGATAAGGGGGTGCTGTGGGGTTCTATACCTGTGATAAGGCAGGGAAGTGCCCGAACTCCAGTGCTTGCTGCCACTAGGGAAGCCTCATAGGCACCACGCTCATCCCGAGGCAGAACCTGCTCCAGCCGCTGGTCCATTGAGACTGTGAGTACCCAGTCTCGAACCTCTTCTCTCTGGGCTTCCTTGTGGGGACAGAGGGAGCAAGAGCTTCACAGATGGTAGGGAAAATGGCTCGGGGGATGGGATTTCCTATACCCTCATCCTGTACACCAGCTTTTCAGCCATAAATGATCCTCCTTGAATTGAGGGACAATAATGAGAGCTGAGGTCCTTCTAAAGATGGCAACCCAAAGCTGTCCTCCTTTCTTCTATACCCTAGCTCTTTTTTATTTTTATTTTGAAACAGGTTCTTGCTAAGTTCCCTAGGATGGTCTCAGACTTGAGATCTTCCTGCCTCAGTTTTCCAAGTTGCTGGGATTACAGGTGTGTTGCTGGGATTACAGGTGTGCGCACCCCCTGTAGCCTTTTTGTAAATATTTTTTGGTTGTCCATGGACCTTTATTTTATAATTTATTTATATGTGGTGCTAAGAATTGAACCCAGTGCCTCACACATACTAGGCAAGCACTTTACCACTGAGCCACAACCCCTGCCCCTGTCCTGCCTTCTTAATGCACTCCTTTGTTGACACCTTCCCATTTTCCAACCTTGCACCCTTACCGGTATGTGCTGCTTGGCTGGTAGTGGCACCTCAAATGGAATGTCTGTATCCTGAAAATCAGAGTGGTCAAGGGCATCCAGAGTCCCTTCTTCGATTGCCTATGGCACAGTGGACACCATAACATAAGTATAGCTTGTGACAGGCAAAGCCTCCCAACCTCTGCACATGATTCCTTACATCGGTAAGATCCAAAAAGCGGTTGAGGAAGATGAAGGCCATGTTCTCCCAGCCAACTGCCTATGGCAAAAAAAAAAAAAAAAAAAAAAGCAAATGGGAAGAGCAAGCTGAGCTTGGATGCCACTGGATACAGGGACACACTGCAAGCAGATATAGGAGACCTGTATCCACCCCACACTCAGCTTAGCTCAAGGGATATTCTCTATCTTCCGACTCTGTTCTAGCTTCAGCCCCACCCTTCCTTGTTCCAGCTCACCTGGGCAGCAATGCCTGCTTCATAGAAGGCCTTATCTGCAGGTAGTAGCTGGGTGTGACGCAAGAGTGAAACAGAAAGCCTGGCAGCCACAGTTTCCTAGAGATTGAAAGCAAAGCTTTAGGATCTTGGCACTAGTGGCTGAGCTACCAGATGAATGATCCTGTAACTAATAGCCACAAAACTATAAAACTAATAATCAGTATTAAACTGTTCTGTATCTCAAGCTGTTTGGCTCTTAGTTTCTTTCACTGGCACAACAGAACTGGGCCTAGATTATTTCTAAGCTTCCTTCTATTTCTAGAATTCTGTCATCCAACTACATGAAATAAATACACAGCAAATTATCAAAAATAAGTCAAAAGCGTGTATACATGGTGGGGATGTAGCTCAGAGGTAGAATGCCCCTGGTTTAATCTTTAATTAATAAATGAATAAGTAAATAAATAAAATAATGTGTGCATTATATGGGTTGAATGAAGAAATCATGGAATTTGAAGGTTTAAACATACTAAAACTATACTGGAGATGTGGGTCAGTGGTAGGGTGCTTGTCTAGCACGGGTCGGGTGCTGGAGATCTAACAACGAAAAAAAAAATCTGAAGCTGTATGGGCCTCGAGCCCTAAGAAGGTCAAGACAGTATGGGAAGAATACCCACTTCAGCAAAGGTTGAAGACTGATTTATATAGAAGAGGGGAAGTCCAAGAATCTAAGCTCAGGAATCCAGAACTTGGATTCATTCAGCTTCTTAGGTTTGAAGATGCCTGCACCTCATCTCCCCGCACTGCATCTCACCAGCTGTTTGATGCTCTGGGCTGCAGAGCGAGTGGCGTAGTAATGAGCAATCAGCAGCATCGTTTCAAACTCCTCATGAGCTGGAGAGTTGGCCTCACTGGATTTCACCAGGTTTTCACACTAGGGAAGGAAGAGAGCGAGGCTGGCTCAGGGGTCAGAGAAGGGCCAGTGTGACAGAGAAGTCACTGATGGCTACCTGGACAGAGGAGAGTAAAATACATCTTGAGAGTAACAGTTTATGGTTTATGTGCATGAAAGAAGAGACTGGGATGGGGACAGGTGGAGGAGTTTTTCTTTTTTGGCAGTATTAGGTAGGAATTGAGCCCAGAGCCTTGTACATGTTAGGCAAGTGCTCTACCCATCACATCCCCAGCCCAAGAGAAGCCCTTTTACGCCATTGTGGACCCAACTTCCTCACCAGATTAAAAAGGACATCCCGAAGATCGGCCCAGCTATGATAGGCCTCAGCACTGTTGGTCCCAGGAGAGCTGACCATGTCCGTGAAGATTCTTTTGTAGATGTTGAAGTTCTAGAGGTTGAGGGAGAAGGGGGATCAGAGTGTGGGGCTCAAGCAAGAGAGAAAGTCAGTGGAAGTGGAGCCAAATGGAGGAGAGTGTTTATGTGTGGGATTTTTCTTGGGGGGGGGGGGGTGGAGTACTAGGGATCAAGCCCAGCCAGAGGTGCTCTATCACCAAGTTATATCCCCTGCCTTCTTTACTTTTTATTTTGAGACAGAATCTCACTAAATTGCTGAGGCTGGCTTGCCTCAAACTTCTGATCCTCTTGCCTCAGCCTTCCAAGTTGATAAGATTGTAGGTGTGCCACTGTGCCCAGCTGTGTGTGTAGAAGCAAAGGGACATTGATGAAGAAAAGTGCTGATTATCTTAAGAGAGAGAAAGTAACTACTTATAAGCTGGTACTCTTGAGTTTGGGAAAATACATGAATGAGAATGCAGTCATAATATTAATGGACTAATATTCTAGAGAGCTGTGTTTCTCTGATAGGAGGGCAGTGTTTATTCTCTGAGGAAAGTCAATAAGTAAGCCTTGGAGGGGTGTGCAGGACTCCTCTGAAAGACAGGTCCTTGGGTACAAAGAGCACAAATAACTCATTGAATGTTTCTTCAAAGGGTAAGTCTTCTTGAGAGGTTACACATCAGGAGAGGTTGGATGGGGACTCTGGCCATGATGTTCTCAAAGGGCAGAATCCTTTGAGAAGACAGTCCCTGAAGGGATGGGTAATTCTAGAGGAAGAAAGAATCCCCTGGTGGAAACATTTGCCTCAAGGAGAAGGCTGGTACCTGTGGATTAGCAGGAGCTCCATGTTGCACATAGAGAGCCAGTGCCTGGGCAGAGCCACCCTCCCGGATCAGGTGAGTTGCATACAAAGCCACGTATTTGTGCAAAATCTTGTAGTTCTGTCCAGGGATGGAGGAAAAGCACAGATGAGGGTAGGGATTGGTAAGACAGGCAGGGAGGAGGTGGTAACTTAAAGCCATGGACTTGTTTAGGAGGCAATGGGCATATGCAACTCTGACTCCAATATCAGAATATGAAGCAGCATCAGACTGTACTTTCTGGTTCTGATTAGGATCTCTGGAGATTAGATTCTGGTAGAGGTGAGAGAGGCAGCTCTGGAGCTGGCAGAAAATCAAGGGAATATGTAGAGAGGAGCTGGAATGGGGAGGAGAGAGGAGCACCTGCTTGGTAGCTGTTTCAATGCATTTGTCCCACTGGCCCTGCTCCACATACAGGTCCAAAGCAGCAATCACGTCCACACCCACCAGCTAGAGAATAATGCAAAAGATAGTTCAGAAGAGATGACCAGAGGGAGAAAAGAAAACTTCTCACCCACATTCTGCTTCTAATCTTTTTGTTGATTTTGCAACACTGGGGATTGAACTCAGGCCTCACACATGCTAGGCAAGTGCTCTACCACTGAGCTAACCCTCCAGCCTTGTTTCTGCATCTTGTCTCTCACTAACTCTTCAAGTCTCACCGAGTCCACTTTGCCCTGGTTCTTGAGGAATTCCTTATAATGCTGGTCCACATAGTCTTCATACCTGTGAAGATGGGAAATGGATAGAGATCCCAAGCTTCATTATCTTGGGATGAAACCCTCCCCCAAAGAATGTTTTCCCTGTATTTACAAAAAAAGTAAAACAATTTCCCAATGAGAAGGGGTCATGAGCTTACCGGGGATCTAACTCCTTGGCCACACGCTTAGCCTTGTTCCACTCTTCACCCTCAATGAAAGCATCAATTGCTTCCTTGACAAGGTCTAGGTTCAGATAGAGCTCTGCAGCCTAAACAGTGGGACATCAAAGTGGAGACCATCTTTCCCCTGGACTCCCTAGTTTCTTCTTGGTGAGCTCTCCCTCATTGCCCCAGAACATTGCTGCACCTGCCAGGAGGCAGGTGTGATGTCACCATTCCACTGATCTCTGTGGACCTGTTTTTTTTCAGTCGTAGCACTCTACTTACTGCATTGTGCTTTCCAATTCCAATCAGCTGGGGTCCTACTGCCCGAATTACTTCCAGACTGCGCTGAGGAGGCAGAAACTTGATGGAGAGTTCAGCTGCCTGAGTGGTTGAAAAGAAGATGGAAATGAGTAGGAGAAACAAACACTACTAGGGCTCCTTGGTCTCACCCCTTTCATACATTTTCCCCTCCAGATGCCAACTTTCTCTCTGTGTTCTCCTTCACCTTCTACCTTCCTGGGCAAAGCCTGGTTCATGACTTTTTGGTTGGCCATCAGTGGTCTAATCTGTTCTGTTCTGTCTACTGTAACTCTTCCAGACACTTCCTTTGCTGTCTGAGGTCACTGCATTTGGTGCTGGTACCTGTGATAAAGTGGTTTCTCAAGTTCTTTGTCACAAATAGAATCTTGGTATTATGGTATATAGGGAAATAACTTCTTAAATGAATAGTCCAGGCATTCGGCAATTATTTGTGTTGGGCTTTTACAAGTCTCAGTTTCTTTACTTACATGCACTAGATTTTGAAGATAGTACCAAAAAAAAAAAAAAAAAAGAATTAAATCTCTTAACAATGTTAAGCTTGATGAGTATATGTTGAAGTGGCAATATTTTAGATAAATTTGGTTAAATAAAATAATTATTATTTTTTAACATGGCTTCTAGAAAATTTAAATTATATATGTGGTATACATTTGTGACTTACACATTTCTAGCAGACAGTGCTGGTCTAGATGATTTTGATGATTCCTTTCAACACTTAAAACTCAGTCATTCTATAAATCCAAGCATCCTAGAAGGCCACTCTCTTTTCAGTGTGAGATTGATATCTTTCCCAGATTTTAATTTCCACAAGATGCAGTTTAGCTACAGTCTACCCCCTGCTCTTTCCCTCACCTATTCTTGCCTTTTTTGGCCTGACAAACCCTTCAAAGTTTAAACAGTATTTCCCTCCCCCGCCATCCTCTGACTAATCTGAAGAAGGGCAAGCCATGCAAAAACCCCATAAACAGTGCTCCAGAGTAAAACACAACAGATATTTATAAATACTTGCAGATTAAAATTGGCTAGACTCTCATAACCCGTCATCAGCCATCTTTCTACTTCCTTTGTTCAAATTTCTAGGGGCTATTCAATGATAAGACCTCAGAAACCTAAGAGACATCTTGCAGGGGCATCATCACACCAACATTGAATTTAGAGGGACAATCTCAACTGTCCATGATTCCCAGTATCTGAGGTACATTCTTTAAACTAAACATGCATCCTGATTGTGATACGTGTGATGGTTATTTTATGTGTTACCTTGGTATATGCAGTGTCCATATCTGGTCAAACATTATTTTGGGTATTTCTATGAGGATTTTTTTTTTTTTTGCTGAATTTGTTGTTTTATAGACAGTAGAGTGTATTTTGTAGAGTGTACTTTGACATATTATACATATATGGAGTATAGTTTCCCATTCCTATCGTTGTATGTGATGTGGGGTTAACTGGTCATGTATTCATATATGAACATAAGAAAGTTATGTCCAATTCATCTACTGTGTATGAGGATGTTTTGGGATGAGGTTAACATTTACATTGTAAAGCTGACTGCCCTTCCTAATGTGGAAGACCACAATGAAGTGAAGACCTGAACAGAACAAAAATCTTGGTCCTTCCCCATGTAAGAGAATTCGTCCTGTCTGGATGTCTTTGAACTGGGAAATTGGCTTTTTACTGTTTTCAGACTGGAATTTATACACGGACACTTTCTGCATCTGGAGTCCAGACACCTTCAAACAAGAACAACACCATCTGCTTTCCTGGGCTTCCAATGTGCCAGTTACCCTGCAGACTTGCCTACTTCCATAAAATTGTGTGAGCCCATATCTTATCTCTCTCTCACATACACACACCTATTGGTTGTTTCTCTAATATCATTTGTCTTAGAATTAGGGAAATGTACTGGACTGGCTTAATCTGCTGGAGGGTTCTTTTCAGGAGCTCTTGGGTAGAAGAGGCGGAACACATGTTTTTGTCATGGCCTCTCTCTCTGGCCATGAGTCTGGACTTGATTTTCCAGCTCTGGCCCACAGAGATCTCACCTTCCCTGAACTCCACTTTAATTCATATCCTTTAGTCTCTTCTCAGGTACAATATTAATTAATTGAGACATGTCTTCCTCTAACTTCTAATTTCTGGCTTTCAGAGCTCTGTCTTACACCCCCCTTTATCATCTTTATAGGTTCTGGCTCTAGCATACAGCAGGCCCTCAACAGATATCTGTTATCTGATTAAAAACAGACACAGGAGGATCAAGACGAATGTCTGAGAAGGTGAACTGAGCACAAAAGGACCCAGGGAAAGGAGAGCAGGAAGGTCTGGCGCCCTCACCTTCATCCAGCACTTTTCCATCAGGCTGCTGCTCCCAGAGTCCCGCACTTTGAGGTAGCAATCAACTGCACGGCTATACTCTCCAGCCTGCTCCCATTGTCGAGCTTGTTCCACAAGTCCCTCCACGCCCCTGTGGAGATGAGGGGGCACGGTCTATCCTGTGCACCTCATGACCTCTATCCTCCAGCACTGCCAATGTTGCAGGGACCTCTGGCTTCATACCTGGTCCCCTTCTTTGTAGCTTCTCTTTCATATTCTTCCTGCAAGGCCTCCAACTGACCAGGTACATAGTCCTTGCAGATCCGAAGAGCATCACTCCATAGTCCAGCTTCCTACTCAGAATTTCAGGTATCAGGAGGGCAGAGGGAGGTATGGAATCATCCTACTGCCACATAAAGACCCACTGATTTCCTGGCCCTCTCTTGTTATTGTTTGTCTTCCCACTTCTCCAATCTTTTAGTACCAGGGCCAGCATGGCTCTCTATGGTCTCTCATACTCTCTCACCCTCCCTTCGTGGCCCCAAATCCAGTATCCCACCTTATAATAATTGAGGGCAAGGCCTGGTCTCTGGGCCCGAAGCAGCAGCCCTTCTGCTTTCTGAAAGTCCTTCTCTTCCAAGGCTCCCCGGGCCTGTCCTACAAGCACCTCCGCGACACTGTCTGGGTCATGGGCCTCGGCCACACGCTGAGCTGCTTCCCAATTCTGGTTGTGGACAAACCTGCCCCATGGGGAGACAAAAGAGATACTGAGTATAAGACTGAGGCCTTAATAGCAGGATACAAACAGCAATGTCACTGAGGGGGAGTCAGATTTTTTGGTACTGTTTATTGGTCTGAATGAAGGTGAAGATGACCTGAAAGATCCTGGGGCTATGACTGGGAGAACAGGATAAGGAATTTATGGGGTAACTTACATGAGGACTGCCTCCTTGGGTTTACCAGCTCTGATGAATTCTGCTTCAGCCTCTTCAAACTTACCCTATGGAAAAAGAAAGGGTAGCCACATGTGATGAAAGGATGGCTGGCATTATAGGCAGCCAGGAGATAGGAGTTTGAACATCTGGCATCAGTGGCTAGGGGCAGAATAGAGTGGCAAAATCATATCTATGCCAGGTGTGGTGGTGCATGCCTGAAATCCCAGTGGCTTGGGAGGCTGAGGCAGGAGGATCCTGAGTTCAAAGCCAGCCTCAGCAACTCAGCAAGGCCCTAAGCAACTCAGCAAGACCTTGTCTCTAAATAAAATGTTTTAAAAAGGCTGAGGATGTGGCTCAGTGATTAAGTACCCCTGGGTTCAATCCCCAGTATAAAAAATAATAACATCCATACCTCATCCTCCAGGTTCAAAGCATATCTGAGATGAATCTCGGGGGTTTTATGCTTGAGTGCTAGCCGGGAAAGCTCAAAAGCAAACTCAAAGGAGCTGAAAAAGAAGGTACAGACAGGGGTTTGCTTACTTAATACTTATAAAAAGCAAGAGAAAACAGAAAAAGACCAAGAATTGACAGGAGAAAAAGGGATAGCCTTTTAAATAACGGATATGAAGTGATAAGAGAATCATGGAGAGATATAAAAGAAGACAGGCTGGCAGCCCTATGATGATTACATCACTGTCACCATGGATCCAGAGGTACCTGGACAAGTCTATGCTTTCCCTGAGATCAGAAGGAGGGTGGGCAGACAAATAGGAAAGGCAGAGGCAAGGAGGGCTCCTGCTGCTCCACACCCTCTCCTGAGCCCCGTCACATTAGCAAAAAAAAAAAAAAAAAAAGGCTTCTCCAAAGACAAGCAAGACTACCCTCAGTGATCTGATTCTGTTCCTGGTCTTTGTAACTTTTGCTTAAGAAAAGCTCATTTTGGGACTGGGGTTGTGGCTCAGTGGTAGAGTGTTTACCTAGCATGTGTGAGACACTGGGTTTGATTCTTAGCACTGCATATAAATAAACAAAATAAAGGTCCATTGGCAACTAAAAAATATTAAAAGGAAAGAAAGAAGCTCATTTTTCTGGGCACGGTGGCACATGCCTATCTATAATCCCTGCAACTTGGGAGGCTGAGGCAGGAGGATCATGAGTTCAAAGCCAGCCTTAATACGTTAGCAAGTTCACAGCCAGCCTTAGCACGTTAGTAACTCAGTGAGACCCTGTCTCTAAATAAAATATAAAAAAGGGCTGGGGATGTGGCTCAATGATTAAGTGCCCGTGGATTCACTCCCCAGTACTAAAAAAAAAGAATATTTCATTTCGCATTTAACAGACTCACACGTCCATTATCCAGAACTAAGTTACTGCTCAGTGCAGTCCCAGCTTTCCAAACTGCTCCCTTTCAACCGTTCTTAGAACAGCCAAAGATGAAACACTGAGTCCCCAGAAAATGGGAGCAGAGTTATTAATTTATTCTTATTGTTTTATTGTATCCTTCCAAGGATCTCTCCTTACCACATTTCTTCATTCTTGACTCAGCTTTTGGAAATATTTCTCAGTTAAACATCTATTTTCTTTCTCTATGTAGGGGCTCTGATTGGGATGGGGCCAGTGGAGGATAAACTTCAGGCCTTACCAATTGTCAGCAGCATGGTCAATAGCAGCCTCCAGGAGTCCCAGCTTGTTAAGCAGTCTAACTGCAGCCTCTCCTCCCAGGCTCTTTGCCCAAAGGTAGGCCACATGTTTGTGGGCATTAGCTCCACCATGAGCCTTGGCCACCTGCAAAACAATGTCATTGGACAATCCCCCACTGCGGAGTATGCTCCCTTCTCATCTCTGACCTCCTGACCTCAGCTCTAATGAGGATAAGGTATATATCCTAAACCACCAACAAAAAAAGGTCTTTATGGGGGGCTGGGGATATAGCTCAGTTGGTAGAGTGCTTGCCTTGCATGCATAAGGCCCTGGGTTCGATCCCCAGCACCACCAAAAAAAAAAAAAAAAAAGGTCTTTTAACTTGAATTGAAATGCTTAGGGATCATGGTTGGGCTTTAGGAAGTCCACAAACCTTTAAAATTGTAAGTGAAATTTTGTGTATACAGATGTGAATATGTTTCTGGCAAAAGAGGTTCTGGTCTTCATTATAATTTCAAAGATGCTATGACCAGTTTAGAATTAGTCACTTGAAAGTGGAAAAGAGGAATGGTGGTACCTTGTGGTGTGTACTCCTTACCCGGTAGGCCTCTTCCCAAAGCCCACTGGAGCGGTACATGTTCACTGTTGCCTTCCATTCCTGGGCCTCAAGGTAGTGGTACTCAGCTTCCTGCAGTCGGCCTTCAGCCTCCAGCTCCTACAGGAAGATAGATCAGGATAGAGAGGAGGCAAGGAAGCCTGGCTGGAGAAGAGCTGGGCAGGACCAAGAGAAGGGCTCACCTTGCCCAGATGGAGGTGTGTGTCACTGAGTAGATCTGGGTGGTGCTTCCCTACCAGGCGGATCATGTCATCATACAACTTGTGTTTTTTGAACATGGTGATGGCAAGATCAGGCTCTTCCACTGTCACATACAGCCTGGGGACAGGAGATACATCAGTGGCCTCCTATACCTAGATGCCTGCTGCCATTGCTTTTGGGCAGAGGGCAAGCATCCTCAGATCCCATCATCCCTTTTTCTGGCTCTGATGCCTCACCTCTCAGCCTCACGGTACTTGCCCTGCTTCTCCATTTCCTGGGCTTGTGTGATGTACAGCACAGACACATCTTCTGGTCTCATGCACTTCATTGCTAGCTGTGCAGACATATAGATCCTGGGTAGCCTCAGGAGCCAATTCCCAAGGGAAGCAGGTCTTCGGGGGAACCTATCTGCTCAGGAACTCTGAACTCTACCCGCAGTCACAAGAGTTTGGTTACCATTCATTCTAGTCAATTCAGGGAATTCCAAGTTCATAAGAAGCAGAAGCAAACTATATTCTGCTAAAATACATTTTGAGATCTTTTCAAGAGAGTTTGTGAGGCTTTGTACTGGGGAGCATGTGCTCCAAATTTTATGTTCCAACTGCCCCCACTGAGCTCTAGAGTACAGGCAAAAAAACAAAGTTACAAGTGACCAAAGCTCAGATCCTAAATCCACCTGCTCTCTTATGAATTATACTCAGAGTCAGGAGCTTCTCCTCATCTCTTCTTTCCCCTTGATTAGGGAATAAAATTATCCAGACTATATTTTGGAACTCTTTCTTAACTTTCCAGGAACCTAGTAAAGGAGGGAGATCAAGTGAAAGAGACCTAGTGAAGGAAATCAGAGACCAAGGAATGAGGCAACATAATCACTAAGAAGCCTTCTTTCATCATGGATTTCACCCATTTTCTACCTTGTGGGCTTGCTCCCAGCGGCCAGCCTGGGTGTACATGTCTATGGCATCTTTGGTCCGGTCTCCCTTCGTATAGAGCTCCTCAGCAATCTGCAGTTGGAGAGGCAGATGCAAAAGGTCAGAACAACAGAGTTAAAGCAGCTTTTACAAAGAAGAAACTAACTCCAGATGGATTGATAGAAAGACTTGGATACTATCTTATAATAATAGAGAAGAAACAATAAGTATAGATGAATTGTACCACCTACTATTTAGAAAAAAGACCAGCTCAAAGCAGTATGAGAACAATACAGTGGAATTTTAAAGGGCCTCACAATACTGCAATGCAAGGCAATTCTTTGTAGCTATGCTGAGTTATTCATAAAGAATACTCATGCTGGCATAGGAAGAGTTAGAGATCACCCTGTACATCTGGAAGGAAGGTCTGTGTCATGCTGGGATGAAACTGGGGAAGTGAATCATTTTTCTTCCTACTTATGATGGTAGTGCTGTTTGGGTCCCAGAAAGAAGGATTTGGCAAACTGGACTCTACTTCCTGTTCTGGGTGCTCCTCTTATTCCCCTATACTGCATTGCCTCAAGCTACAGAAAGGACTTTTCCTTACTTCATACTCCTGCAGAGATGCATAATGCTGGGCCACGCGAGGATAGTATTTGGACGCAGTGTTTCGGTCCTGTAGATCTAATATATAAATTGCTTTCTTCCACTGGCGGGCACCCAGAGCAGCTTCAATTGCCTTAATGGAGCACCTGGCATAGTAGGGAAAGACATAAATATGTATGAGGAAAGAGGAAAATGAATGGAAGTAAAGAGCCCCCTCATTTATTTGTAGTACTAAGCACTGAACCCAGTGGTACTTTACCATTGAGATACACTACCAGCCCTTTTTTTGTTTTTATTTTGAGATATGGTCTCATAAGTTGCCAAGGTTGGCCTTGAACTTGTAATTTTCTTGCCTCAGCCTCCTGAGTCACTGGGATTCAGGTGAGTGCCAATATATCCAGCTAAAGTGCCCCTTTAAGCACATGTCAATCTTTTTCCCCCCTGCAGTGCTAGAGATCAAACTTTTGCACGTTAGGCAAGTCTTCTACCACTGAGCTACATCCCCAATCTCCAATTACATTTTTAGATCTTTTCTTCTAGACTGTGGTATCCTCCCCTGCCCCAGTGCTTCTCACTTCAGGCCCAAATCTCTATTATACCTCCATGCTACCATACCTGGCTTCAATGTAATGATTAATTGCTGCATCAAGCTGCTTCTGTTGCACCAAGTGGTCCCCCCATGCCTCCTCTAGTCTCACCACCTCCACTGGGAAGGCCAATCGAGCCAGCTCTACCGCTGCCAGGGACAGAGACACACTGGGCTCAGAATTACAGGGATGGAACACAGAAAAATAGGACAGGGAAATGAAGCATGGAGAATGGGTAAGAAATGGAGAATTGAAGCCAGTCAACATTAATAGATACTCCAAAAGAGGTGCAGAAAACTGGGTGAGCACAAGTGTACAACAGTAAGGGACAGCTTATACCTTTCATGAATGCATTGCCTTTACAGTAGCACTCAAGGGCCCGCTGTGGATTTCGAATCTTCTCAAAGAGGTCACCTGCCTATTAACACATAGGAATGTGTTAATAGAAGGAATGCACCCCAAGACTCCTCTGGGTGGGAAATGTGTACACAGTGCAAATGATAAGGTCTAGGAAAAGGAAATCAGCCCTACCCTTTCATAGAGCTCCCCCTTGATGAGAGCTGTGGTGATGTGCTCCACCAACTCTGTGTTGGCCAGTAGCTCCTCCCGGGTCAGTACCAGCCGAGCAGCTTTGGCAGGGAGCCCAGCTTTGAGGTAGAGGCTGATGGCTGCTAGTCCATCCCCTTGGCTCTCCTGTAGTTCACCGGCTCGCTCCTCTTGCTGTGTGTCCATCAGCCACTGGTAGTAATCCCGGCGTAGCTTCTCCAGGGCTGGGTGTCCCTGGATATACACAGAGGAAAACTAAAAGTCACATCCCTCCTTCTTGCCCTTCTGCTTCTCTTGCCTCCCCAGTCCTTCTGTAAAAGTGAAAATCTTCCCAAGTCACCCATATCTTTATTTGGGGGGTAGGGAGGATGGGGTACTTTGCCACTGAGCTACATCCTCAGCCTTTTTTGAGGCAGCATCTCTCTAAGATGATGAGGCTGGCCTCAAATCTGCAATCCTCTTGCCTTAACCTCCCAAATGGCTGGCATTACAGGCATGAGCCACTGCACCCAGTCCCATGGGCCACCAGTATCTCAACTTCTTACCTTGTCAGGTCCCAGCCCCAACACTATTCTAGTTCCTACAGTCTCCTTGACAAAAGGAGGTTTCTGAAATTGGTGGGACCAAATTCTGAACAACTGTAGAGAAGACACAATACCTTAGCCTCAGCCACAGCGATACACTCATCCCAACGGTGAAGCTCCTGGTACATGTCCATAGCCTCCTCAACCGCATTCTTGGGGAACCAGGCAGAAGAAGGGACACCAGAAAGATATGAGGGTCAAAAACCAGTGTTCCCTGGTCAGCCTGTTTAAGATGCCTGGCCACGAGGACTAAGAGCCTCACCCTTTACTTATTGAATAAACAGAGGTAGATTTCTCTTTCTCTCTCTTTGTTTTGTTTTTATTTGTTTATTTGTTTGTGGGGGTCAAACCTAGGACCTTGTGCTACTAAGCACATACTCTACCACTGAGCCACACTCCTAGCCCCAGAGTTGGATTTACTATGAAACTAAAAGAAACCTAAGTTTCTTGTTTTTTACAGGACTCCTTATTTCCACAAAATCTTCAAAGGCAATTTTTCTTAAAAGAGGGCTCCTCAAATTGTATAAGTTGGGGCTTCACAAAGCCTGACACTACTCTTGTACATAAGAATTGCAGAGAGAAGCTCTTGAATAGAGGGAACATTGTAGATTGTTTATAAAAGGAAGAAGAAATTGAAGACCTAAGGAGGAAGTCTGTGAGATTAAAGACTAATACAAAAGAAGGAAATAAGGAAGGAGGGAAATTAATTCTATAACCCTCTAGAAGCTCTCCCTCAAACCTCTGGGGAATGCTAGTCAGTCAGTTCTCTTTCCTTCTCTGATTTTGCCTCCACTTTCCCCCATAGATTTTCTCTTCTGTCCTGTTCCTCTTTTCCTGTTACCTGTTCTAGAAAGATCATTTCAGCCAGTTTGTAGTTCTTCTCCAGCATGGCTAGACGTGCTCGGACCTGATAGAAATCTGTTCCTTCTCCACCCTGCAGGGAAAAAGAAGGTTTTGTCATTCTGTCTGTGGGTTGAGACAGGAAGGCAGGAAAGACACAGGATGATACACTTAAGGAGCAGTTCCAAAATGGTCCAATTGAGGGTAGAGGAGGGATGGACAGGGTGAAAGAAACTAGGGATAGCTAGAAAGTTAGGAATCACAGGAGTGAATATTAAGAAATCTCAGCTTGGGAAACTAAATGAGTCAAGAGAATAATACTTGCATATTCCCTGGACACCTGATCTGCAATCTCATTGGTCTCATGCAGGAACCGGGCTTTTGCTACATGGCCCAAAGCAGAAAAGCACCTACAGCATGGAGGCAATAATATTAACAGTAATGTTATCACACAACTATCAGTAAGCCACTGGTTCAGCAAATACACACTGAGCATCTACTATGTGCCAGGCACTCTTCTTGTCACTGGAGGCCCAATGGGGGAATAAGGAAGATGAAGGCCCTACTCTCAAGAAACTTCCATTCTAGTATAGACAAATAATAGTAAGCAAAAAAACAAGGAAAACTTGAAAAGATGAAAAGTAAGAAACACCAGGGTGATTCTGTCATTAGTAACTGAGTGAATGATTGAAGTTGGTAGTCAGAGTCTGAGAAGCTAATTTTTGAGCTGATAATTGAGTATGAGAAAGAGCTAGTCATGGCAAGATGGGGAAAAATCATTTCAGGCAGAAGGAATGACTAGTGAAAAGGTCCCTAAGAATAAACATGGATGCCAGACTAATGGGCAAGTAGCTAACAGGCACAAGAAGAAAGCAGAGGCTGAATATTTGCAGGGCCACAGAAGTCTGGTCTGTTTTTTTTGTTTTGTTTTGTTTTGTTCTTTATGGACAGCATCTTTATTTTATTTGTTTGTTTATTTATTTTAGAATTTTTTTTGGTAGTTGTAGATGGACAGAATGCCTTTATTTTATTTATTTATTTTTTATGTGATGCTGAGGACTGAACCCATTGTCTCACAAGTGCTAGGCCAGTGCTCTGTACTGAGCTATAGCCCCAACCCCAGGAGCCTGGGTTTTATACTAAGTATTAACAGTAAGCTAGTGGAGGGTCACAAAAATGACTACAATCTAACTTTTTTTTTTTTATGGTACTGAGATTGAGTCCAGGGGTGCTCTATACATGAACTATATCCCCAATCCTTTTTTATTTTATTTTATTTTATTTTTGAAGCAGGGTCTCACTAAGTTTCTGAGGCTGGCCTTGAACTTGTGATCCTTATGCCTCAGTCTTCCTAAGTTGTGGGATTAGAGGAGTGTGTCATTATACCCAGCTAACTTATGTTTTAAAAACAAAATTACCTCATCTGCAGTAGAATCAGTGAATTGTAGGGGTCCAAGACTAGTATCAGTGAGGCTCATAATACTGCAGACAGAAAATGGCAGTGGTCTGCACTAGGGGCAGGTAGTAGGGCTGGACCAGATATCAGATATATCAGGATATATTTTGAAGACTGAGTCCTTAAACTTGCTCAGAGTCTATGGGGGTAATGGGGGAAAAGGGATCAATGATGGTTCCTAGCCAAAATAGCAGCTGACATTTATTGAGCACTTATAACACTATAAGCTCTTTGCAAGATTCTTTCATTTATTCTGCTGTTACCATTATTCTGCTGTTACCATTCTTCTTTGCCATTCTATGAGGTAAATATTATTATTATTTCTATTTGACATAGAGAAAAATAAAGCACAGGTTTTGAAAGGGTAAATAACCTCTCTAAGGTTACACAAGCTGGTAAGTGGAAGGGAGGTTTGAATTCAAGGAGGCTAGAATCTAAAGTCTTATTAACTCCTCTCCTGGAACATCAACATACATGGGACTGAAGGGTTTGAGTGTTAAAAACTCTTAAGGGGAATCTAGTTGCAAGAAGGGGAAGCAAAAATAATAAAAGGCATTCCCTTATGATCTAGGATAGGAGGGTGTTGGGAATAAATGCCCCATAGAAGGGCTCTCGTACTTGTTGGCAACAGAAAGAGAAGCAGTGCCTACACACTGGGCAGGAGCAGCCCATGGGTAAACTGCTCATGGGGTCAGTCCCTATGAACCCCATATCAGGCTAGCTGCCAGGCACCTCAGTTCTACACATCTGCGTTACCTCTCAGCAATGTGTAGCTGCCTTGCCTCTAGGGCCAGTTTACTCAAGGTTTTCCACATTGCCTCTGTTTCTGGGGTCATTTCCAGGGTCTCCAAGAAGGCTGTTGCCCTGGAGAAAAAAGAAAACACAGGATAAGGAAGGAGGGCAGGATCTAGAAGACACAGAGGAATACTGGTGCTGGGGCATAGGGAGGGAAGAGGCCAGGTTATTATTCACCCTATTTACCCTTCTCAGACCCAGACTCTCCCACTACCACATTAGTTATCAGCAGCCTCTTACCGGGTGTAATTGCCATCATCAATTGCTGTTCCAAACTCAATAAGGCCCTCATCCAGCGTGTAGGCAACGGTAGTCACACCTTCTGTCACCATCACCTCTGTCTTTCCCCCGCCCCGCTCCAGACCTATAACATCTCCCTGTAAAAGTTCATAGCCCCATCCCCCCAAATTCCAGGTTAGTGTTTCCACCAAATCAACTGCAGAACAGACCCACCCTCACCCAACTGTAGTGCTCACACGTGGAGGGAATTATACTTGTCCTTATTTTCCTAATCTTTTAGTTTCTACCAATCAGATAAAAATGCCTTATCTATGCAGTATCAAAAGTATCAAAGTGCACTCGAAGATGCAACAGCACCAAAGCAAAGTCTGGAGGTAAGACTTTTAAGTATGGTATCTGCTTCTTTAGCAATACCACAGACTAGGTATTCTTTTTTATTTTTCGTACCAGAGATTGAACCCAGGGGTGCCTAACTATCCCCAGTTATTTTTCTTTTTGTTTTTTATATTGAAACAGGGTCTTGCTAAGTTGCTTAGGGCCTCGGTACATTGCTGATGTTGGCTTTGAACTTGCAATCCTCCTGTCTCAGCCTCCCAAGCCATTGGGACTATAGGTGTGTGCATCATACCTGGCTTGAAATATACTTTTAATGGAATATAGTTTTTAATGCATTGTTGAGTTCACCTGAAGAAATCACTAAGAATATTCCCTACCTGTATCCTACCTAACCCTCTCAAAAAGAGATCAGACAGGAAAACAAAATTTGATATGATAAAAAGTCTGAGCAGGAATAATGGAAACTGAGCAAGGGGGAAAGTGAAGTTGCCCTGAAGGCAAACACAGTATCAGGAAAATAAAACTAGAGCCCTTCAGTGGAACATGGAAGCTGAAAGAGACCTCTCCTTAAATGTGGGGTCACTCTTTAGTGAAGGCAACAAAACCGAGTGATCAGATAATTAACATGCTGATTCCTGCAAAAGCAAATGTGAATTATTTCTCGTAGAAAACATGTCCATGAGTCCAAAAACTTGTCTCAAAGTCCCAAAAGATTACACTGAATACACGAGCTCACAACTAAAATATCACCAAAATACAAAAAAAAAAAAATTATGAAAGAGCAAATGGTAATTAAATAGCAGTTTTAGACCTTCAAGAATTTTAGATATTAAAAATAGCAGTTATAGATAATGCATTGAAAATTTTTTTTAAAAAGTTACAGATTATAAAATAATTATGAACTAAGTATGAAATGCTTAAAGACCTAAAAGACAGAATGGAAAATTAAGCAAGAAATATAAGACTAATGCTAGATATGGTGGTGCACACCTATAATCCCAGCAACCCAGGAGGCTGAGGCAGAAGCACTGCAAATTCAAAGCCAGTCTCAGCAATTTAGTGAGGCCCTAAAAAACTTAGGTCCTTTCTCAAAATAAAAAACAAAAAGGGATGGGGATCTAGCTCAGTTATAAAGTGCCCATAGGTTCAATTCCCAGTTTTAAAAAATAGAAATAAGAGACTATCAAAATAGTAAGGCATATTAGAGAAAGAACCAAACAAAATTTTATGAAATATTTAACTTCTGAAGTAAAACTTCACTAGATGGTTTATAACAAATTAGACAAGAATGAAAAGTGCATTAAAGAACTGAAAGGTGGGTAGGTCTTAAGAAATTATCCAGAATGTAGCATGGAGCTACATTCAGAAGAAAGGAACTATGAAAGAGAAGTTAAAAAAGCAAAAAAGATAGAATAAGAAGTCTAACATATGCCCAATAAGAGTGCTGATAAAGAGACTAGAGAAAGGGACAGAAGAAGCAGTGTTTGAAGAGATAATAGCTAAGAAATTTCTAAGACTGATGGATAAAAATACAAATATTCACAAATACAGGAAGCACAATATATATCAAGCAGAATTAATTTTTAAATAATTTATATCTAGGTGACTCAGCAAGTAGAGCTTGTACTTAGCATGAACAAGACCCTGAATTCAATCCCCAGCACTGTGGGAAAAAAATTATATTTAGCTGGGTGTGGGGTGCATGCATGTAGTCATAGGTGGATCACTTGAGCCCAGGGATTTGAGGTTAGCCTGGGCAATATAATGAGACTCTGCCTCAAAAAAAGAGAGGAGCATGATGGCACATGCCTGTAATCTCAGAAACTTGGGAGGCTGAAGCAAGAGGATCACAAATTCAAAGCTAGCCTCAGAAAATCAGAGAGGCCCTATCTTAAGATCAAAATAAAAAGAGTTGGAGAAATATCTCAGTAGCAATGCATCAAATTCAATCCCCAGTAACACCCCCCACACACAAAATAACAATAAAATAAGATAATAAAAAGGGCTGGGGATTTACTCAGTGATACAGCGCCTTAGGGTCTATCCCTACTACTGCAAAAAAAGACAGTAGGAGAGAAAAAATTTGTATCTAGAGATGCTGCAGTGAAACTTCAAAATACCTAAGAAAAATAAATAGAAGATTTTAAAAGCAACTAAAGAGGGGCTGGGACTGTAGCTCAGTGGTGGAGCATTTGCCTACCTTGTGTGAGGCACTGGATTTGATCCTCAGCACCACATAAAAATAAATAAATAAATAAATAAAAGTCCATCTACAACTTAAAAAAAAAAAAAGTAACTAAAGAGAAAAAACAGATCACCTATGCAGAAAGGGCTGCTAATAAATCTGTCAGAATGACAATGGAAGTCAATCATTGGGATAACATATAGAAAAGGTTAAGAAAACTTAGAACTGTCAACCTAGAGTTGGGTACTGAGTCCAAGTGTCTTTTCCGAATAAAAACAAAATAAAAACATTTTCAGATAATAAAAAACTGAGTACTTCTCAGTTTTTAAAAATTTCTTGTCTTTTGCTAAAGAAATTTTCACAAATTTCTAAATGATATTCTTTAAGAAGAAAAATAATTCCAGAGGGCAGACTGGTACTGCAAAAAGAAAAGGTGAACACAAGAAACTGATACCAGGATGATAAATCTATATTCTACCTGTACAGATAATGTCTAATTTGAGGATAAAAAAAAGATTAGAATTAAAATACTGGACAATAATTGCAAAAGCAGGATAGGTTGAAGTTAAAGCCTTTTAAAGTCCTTGCATTATTTTCAGGGGAGAGAGGGTTACATGCTGATTAATTTGAGACTTTAGTGCTGATTAACTTTATACTTTCAAGGGTAATTTCTATAGTACTAGGATGTATAATCCCCAAACCTCAAAGTGAAAAAAGCGTATTTTTTTTTTAAAAAAGACAAATTTTAGATTTCAGTCTGAAATGAGGCAACAAAGTAGAAAAACAGAGAGACAGAAAAAGAACCAAAACAAAGCATCAAGTTTCTATCCACACTCACACCATCATACATACTAGCCTAGCACAGGGTCCCATGTCTCTTCTCTGTTCATAGATTCCTCTCAGATTTTGAAAGATTACTGTGTGTGTATGATGTTTTGATGGGACAGCAAAGAGAGTTTTACTTGCAATCTGAGATAGAAAGGAATTCTGATGACTTAAAACATTGAACAGCATAGAGCCACCCTTCCCACCAGGGATCTATCTTCCAGCCTAGAGAGAACTCAGTGAAATCCCAAGTCCACTATAATGAGGAACCGTATACCAAGGGTCTAATATAATATCAGGAAACTGAATAAGGATAGTTTTGGAAGCCAGTCCATTAATGGGGATACCTGCCAACTGCATCAGAGATTATGGATGGTGGGCAGAGAAAACCAAGTAATCTTTATAGTCTCCTCAGGGCTCTAATTAATAAGCCTGACATAATGTCTGAGGTTCCCTTAGTGTCAACATACCCTGATAGAGGACATGGTAACCCTCTCAGGTGCCTCAATGTTGTACCACACACACAAGCTGTTTCGGTTCTGGGCTACCAGCACATCACTCCCAGGAACCCACTGCACATAGGAGCAGAAGTTGAGGATCATTGTCTTAGTGCAGCTTTCAATATCATACAGATGCAACTGAAAAAGGAAGAGGCAGACAGCATAGTTAGAAGGGGCTATAGGGGAATTTTTTTCCCTTATGATAAAATGATCTGACCTACCAGTCAGGTACATGCTGAATTTCAAAGTTTATTGATCTACCCCTTAAAGTTTATGCTGAATTTGTATATCTTGACTCTGGCCAAATAAGAGATGACCAAAACAGTAAAGATATACATCTAAGGAGTTAAAGTTAGGTGAAGATCAGATTTTCATTCTCAGAATAACTCTGGGCCAGAATTACCAAAAGGAAGGACACCAGACAAATTAGGTGATATGGAAATTTGTAATGTGACTTTCACTGAAATCAACAATCACTAGATTGTTTCTTTGACTCTAAGGTTGAATTCCTTGGTGATGTCATCCAAATATACATACACACATACATACACATACACACACACACACACACATGCGCGTGCGCATATGTGTGTGTGTGTGTGTGTGTGTATTTATATATTTTTTAAATTCCAGGGATCGAACTCAGGGGTGCTTAACCAATGAGTCACATTCCTTCTATATTTTGAGACAGGGTCTCCCTGAGATGCTTAGGGCCTTGCTAAGTCACTAAGTTGCTGAATCTGGCTTTGAACTTTCGATACTCCTGCCTCAGCTTCCACAGACACTGGGATTACAGGTGTGCACAATCGCACCCTGCTGGTAACATCATATTGAGAGGAGAATCAATAAGGGATTAGGAGGAGACTCAAGCCAGCTTCAATGTCTTCAGGAACGTGTGGCTGAAGAGCACTGGAGCAGCAAATCTGGGCAAAGATCAGCTAGGCACCAGGAGGAGGAAAGCAGACAGGGAGGTTTCATGAAGACATAAACTTGTGACTAATAAGAGAGAAATCAGCTCTCAAACTCCCCTCTTGATATGGTTACCATCATAATACAGTCTCCTCGAGGGTAATACAGGACAGTCTGTGATTCTAAATACAGAGAATATTGATTCCTCTATACCTTTTGCTATGCTAATGGCAAACAGAACAAAGAAATTATGCCCCATCTTGCCCCCACCCAACCCTGGAAACAACTTATCTCACACCCTCTATGGGCCAGCCAAGTCCTAAGGCCAAAGTAACCCTTCTCACACGAAGTTTCCGGTCCCTGAAGAGGAGTTTGTGCCCAGTTTCATTAAGTTCCAGCCAATCCACACGGCTCTCATGGCTGATGGTACCAATGTTATAACCACCAATCAGATCCACTATAGAGTAAAGGAGAGAGAGGTAAGAAAGATTCCGCATAGTAATATACTAGGCAAGAGGTAGTAGGTAAAGGTCTGGTCTTAAAATCATATGTTGGGCTTTAAGAATGTTACATCATGGCTGGGGCTGGGGCTCAGTGGTAACGCTTGCCTCGAATGTGTGAGGCACTAGGTTCCATCCTCAGCACCACATAAAAATAGATAAATAAAGATATTAAGATATATATATATATATATATATATATACACACACACACACACACACACACACACACATACATATATAGATACATACATACATATATGTGTGTGTGTTAAAAAGAGAGAATGTTACATCAGTCTAAGTGTGTCACAAGGAAATGGAAATAACCAATACAGTAAATTGTGCTAGGATGCTTGAAAAATTATCTTATCTAGTATTGTAGATGGTTTTGTTTCACTCTATAGTTAACTCAAAAGGTCCAGATCTATCAAGGAATGTGATTCCTCTCTGGAACTCCTGCATTTTACCTCATAAGATCAGAACTACTGTATAAGCAGTTTCTACTACTTATGAAATCCTCTGGAAGGCAGCACTGAGCACATTAAGGATGAGCCAGTTTTTGTATACCAGTGAGAGAAAGCTAATGAATGAAATGATGACCAGATTTGCTCCAACAAGTTACTTGCACATTTGTGTGCCTATGGTATAAGAGCTCTGAAGGGTAAAGAATGGGAAAAGCACACAGACAAAAGTAGGAGAAGCCTGTGACTAAAGTTAGGCTGCTCAGTGCAGAGGATTAATATTTTAGTTTTATCTGAGTATTACAAACAATATTAAAAAAAATGATCACATCTAAGGCAGACCACTCAGGGTTGGCTGAGACGCTTTCAGAGTCTCCTGATCAAAGCTATTCACATCTCCTACTGATATACATTATTAATGAGCAATGTGCCTGCTTTTGTTACATAAAAAGACCAAATGTCAGCTAATGTATATTAATGGGAAGATCAATTTAAAGGAAATTTTCTTTTAATTAAAAATCAAAATGATCAAGTCATGTTTTAATGCCCCAAATACAAGTAAATCATAGAATGCTAGAACTTCATGAACCCTGATATCGTATACAAATTATGGTGTACATACATTTTTCTCATAGAGGGTCATTATTTTATTAAACACTCAAAGGGGCTGGTGACCCAAATATGTAATAGAAGAACTATGTTGTTCTACATACATTGACAATGAGAACTAAAGAGTGACTGGACTTCTATAAAGTCTCATAGCTTATTATTGTCACTAGAATATTGGGCCTCTTGAACTACATTATTGTTTCCATTATAGATATTTATATTTCTGAGCTCAGGAAGCTGATGTGAAATATTCATGAAATGTAAAACTACCTTATGAATAGGCCCACATGTATATGGAAACTTGATTTATGAGAGAAATGGCATTACAAATTAGTGGGTGAAAAATGGACTTTCAATAAATGGTTAAACATATGGAAAAAAACAAAATTAAATCTACCCACATTATACATAAAAATAAATTCCAGGTGGAAAGTAAAATTTAAAAATCTTAAAATACAGGAGGGAATAGGGAAGAATTTCTTAAATAGGACCTCAAAAATCACAAACTATTTTTTTAAAGTGATCAAATAGACTACATTAAAAGTGTCTGAACGCTAAAACACTCAAAGGAGAAGAAAAACAAGCCACAGTGCAGACAAGATATCTGCAATGCAAATAACCATCAAGGGTTACATATGCATATTCAAAGAACTTAAAAATCATTAAGGAAGAGACAACTTGATTTTAAAAATGGATAAGGGATAGGAACTGGCAGTTCACAAAGAAATCCAAGTGATCAGTAAATAAATGAAATTAATAGAAGGAGATATTGTTTCATATACAGCAATGAGCCAAGTTATGAAGTCAGGCAATTTCAGTATTGGGGAAGAGACTGAACAATGGCAACTCTAATTGCGAGGGTGAGAATACATTGGTACAATCTATTTGGAGAGCAATTTGGAAATATTTAGTGAGTGAAGACACATCTCCTCTATGATTCAGCAATTCCATTCTAGGTATAGATCTTAAAGAAATGAATCACTGTAATAGTGAAAAATCAACAACTTAAATGCTCAACAATAAGAGAAGAGATAAAAGATATAAGGCAAATGTAACAAAATGTTAGGATTTGACAGAACTGGGTATGGGTAAATAAGTAATAATATCATTACTATTAATAGCTAACACTTTTATGTGCTTATTGTACATCAGTCTGAGTATTTTTCATATGAAGTAGGCACTATTTTTGTCCCCATTATTGGATAAGGAAGTTGAGGGACAAAATGGTTAAGTAACTTAGGTAAGATAACACAGGTAGCAAGCAGAGAAGTGGGATGGTTTGATTCCAGAGCCCCATTCTTAAATATATATTGTATAGGTACGTTATCCTCAAATTATTGAGACATTTCATGACAAAAAAATATAAAGTAAGATTTATAATTGCAAAATATAAAAATATAAAGTAAGATTTATAATTGCAAACACTTGTGAAATGCAAAAAAAATTCTGTCATTATTAGTCACATGGCAAACTATACAAAAAAAAAAAAAAATAAGGACTTTTCCAGTTCTAAAAAAGTCTATGATTTTGGGGCTGGGATTGTGGCTCAGAGTGAGAGGGTTCACCTTGCACGCATGAGGCACTGGGTTCAGTCCTCAGCACCACATAAAAATAAAAATAAAGATATTTTGTCCACTATAACTAAAAAAATAAATATTAAAAGAAAGTCTATGATTCTGTAAAGTCTAAACAGGAAAACTTATAAATTTTCTAATAGTTCTTCTTCCCAATTTGCAGGGTCTAAGATATATCTCTAGAGAACACAATAGTTATATGGGCAGGTTTATGCAATAAGTACCCAATTGTGTACATCTAAACAAGGTATAGAGACACACATATGGACTCAAACATTTCACATAATCTCTCTAAGAATGGGATTACATATTTACCTGGTGCCTTTGACTCCTGGATTCTCCACTGAATATAATCCTGTGATATGGAAGTGTAATACAAACATCTCTTTTGTTGTTAAAAGTATGATAGAATCTTACCAATAGCAATAGTCTTAATATCAACAAGATAAGCCAGTTTCTTATTATCTTCCATTCCTCGCTGGTGCCTCTCATTAATACGGACACTGAAACATAAGAGGTGAGGTAAAGCAAAATGGGCTTAGTTGGGGATTTTATTGAAGCCTTTGAAGTACCACATGGGATGGTTTTTAGAGTAACCCGAGGACATAGAATTTAGAAGTCCAAAAGAAATCCTTTTGGCTTGTTAAGTATTCAAAGAACCTCATGAGATTACCTGATGAGGTGAGGGTTCATGAATTCAGTGCGTACAGAACCTAAGGTGTCATTACTCCCATATTCTACCAGGGTTAGCTCTCCAGCATTGAAGATCATGCAAACCTGGGAAGAATGGGAAAGGAAGCATGAAGAAAAACAGTGGAATTAGGTGTACTGTATTCACAGTGACTCCCACTTTTCTCCTTGCTATCTTACTATCCCTTGTCACTTGCCCTTCTTCTGACACAGGAGCTAGAAGGGGGCTAATCAAGATGGTAACAGTGAAATCAAGCTCTACTCACATTCTCATTTTCAAAGAAATATTTCTCATTGCCACCAGATCCCTGCCAGGCTACCTGTGAAGTGGAGGAGAAGACATAAGAATGTAGATAATTATCCAAGGTGAGGCTGAAAGAATGACAGATGGGAAGCAGGGAGGTCAAATTTAGAGAGGCTTTGGAACCATGCAAAAGATGCTTTGTCAGATTTTGCTTTGGTACCTATGTTTCTGAGAAATGGCATAAAAACAGTCCAACTATGGAGATTCTTAATCACTCCAGAATTCTAAACCTCTCATTCCTGAAACCAGGTCCCCAGAATATTAGAGCTTCCTGAGGAGTTCCTACCCCAAGGGCCCTGGTCCCCAGGAGTAAAAAGCCAAGATGCCCCATTACCCACCCTTCCATTCTTGGTTCCTACCTCACTGAGGCGATTAGTGTTCAGGTCTCCCAGAAGCAGTGTGTCTGACGTGTGAGCCACCAAGTAACGCTCCTTTCCCAGGATTTTCACTTCTTCCACCTCATAGCCATAGTGTGACTTGAGCACCACCCGTGTTCCTGATGATAGGTTCTTCACAATCACCTTGGTAAGGGACAGGTCCGAGCTCCTTAGGCTTCCCCAGGCCAAAAGAGGTGTGAATGTGTTGTGGTCTTTGCCCACCTCCATAGTGCTGAACATAGCTAATACCTGTTTCTTCACCTGGCCTAGGACATTGTTGGCAATGATGATACCTTACATTTACACAGAGCTTTAATATTCGTGAAATGCTTTCATATATTATCTCTTTTGCTACTCATAATACATACAATTCTGAAAGTTCCATTGGGTAAAACCAATCACTATGTTTATATAGCATTTTGTGGAAACTTTTTATAAGAGTTCGAGAGTACTGTTATTATATTCTCATGTAATAAGTTATAAGAGAGTACTGTATTACTTATTATCATTATTAGGTTCTGGGACTTTAACCCATGGACGCTTTACCACTGAGTCACATCCCCAGCCCTTTATATTTTTTAATAGTTGTGGATGGACATGCCTTTATTTTGTTTATTTTTTTATGTGGTGCTGAGGATTGAACCCAGTGCCTCACACATGTGAAGCAAGCGCTCTGCCACTGAGCAACAGCCCCAGTCCTTATTTTTTATTTTGAGACAGAGTCTTGCTAAGTTGCTAAGGGAGTCTTCAAACTTGCAATCCTCCTGCCTCAGTCTCTTGAGTTGCTGAGATTATGAGTGTATGCCACTGTGTCCAGCATGTACTTTTTTTTAATATTATTTTTTGATACATGTCCTTTGCTATAATGATTTTTTTTTGAAAGGCTAAAGAATTGCTAACATTTTGGCACATACTATCACTTAGCCTTCATATATATATATATATATATATATATATATATATATATATATATAAATATTATATATATACATATATAATATTTATTTAGTTAGTTAGTTGTAGATGGATGCAACACCTTTATTTATTTATTTTTTATATGGTGCTTAGGTTCAAACCCAGTGCCTCACAAATGCCAACCAAAGTGCTCTACCCCTGAGCTACAACCAGCCTACAATGATCTCTTTAAGAGAAAATATCTTACAGATAATTATATTTATATTCTCAATGCCTAATGGTGCTAATACATAGGATAGAAAGAATAAAATGTTTCTAGAGACACTAAAAGAAAGAGGGAACCAGTGAATAATAAATGAAGGAAAGAACAGAGGTAAAGAGAAAAGTAGGCTGGGGAACTACAAATTAACTTGCAACATCATATATGAGCATTCATGGGTCCTAAAACAACAGAGTTTACTTGCCCAGTTTATAGTGGATAGGCAGCAACATTTTAAACAAGGAAGATGGAACTGGCAATCTCTGTACTTCTTAAGCCTGGTGATTAAACCTCTTCTTACAATATGGTGGTGGGAGAACTATAGCAGGAAGGTTGCTAGTGAGTTTCCCTGACACATTCTATCCCTCAGAATAGCTCTGTCAGATGAGTGAAGCTTAAATTTGATACTGTGGTTGTGGCTAGCAGGCAGGGAAGTGTTAAAAAGGTGAAAGAGCCAAGCAAGATCTTGGTGTTCACCTGGCTAGGTCCCACATATGTTAACTCGAACTTGTTCTTGTAAATACTCCTCCGAAGACAGCAGTCAAACTGTTCCACCCCACCACAGAGTGTGCCCTAGAAAGGAAAGTGACAGCATAAAATGTAAGACACACAGTACACTGGCATGGAGAGGCTATCTAGAGACATCCCCCAAATCTATGCTTTAAAATCTAGAAAAGAGTTGTTACAAAAGGGTTGGTGTGTTTCAGAAGTCCAGAAGAAAAGAGGCAGCAAACACAGGCCTCGAGGACATCATACATGCATGGAATAATGAGGGAGAAATAAGCCCTGCCTACCAAACTCTGTCCTTTGGAGCCTCTGAAAAAGGATATATCTCCCTCTCTTGGCTTTAACACCAGATTTTTAGATTGGAATTAAAAGGAAAGACGAGATTCTCTAGTGCCAAGGGAGAGTGTTTTAGGGTAGGCAGGATTTTTTTTCCTAGTTTGGAGAAAGTCACCAATCCAGAAAGGGGCTACTAGTAACATACTGCACAAAGTCTTGAGCCATCCCGCTTCCAGGCCAAGGCAGTGACAGTGTACAAATTGGCAATCTCCTTGGGCTTGGCTTCTTCCCAGATGCTTCTTCGAGGGCTCCAGTTGAGTACCCGAAGTCTGAAATGAAGTATGTGACTTTTAGAAGAGATGAACATTGAGCAAAAGAGTGAAAATAAACTAGTAACTGAAGGAAATCAATCTTGCTATATCAGAGAAGAAAGGAAATCAGAGAATAGACAAGCTAGGCAGTCTACTGAGGGAGGACAAAAAAGTGGTAAAGGAAGTTGGGAAAAATCAAGGCAAAATGTAATGGAATAAGAGTGATGGGAGTGGAGAAAACAACAGATGAGGGTAGGTAAGAAAAATGAACAGTCAGTAGTACAGAAATATAAAAAGAGAATTGGAGAAATGGTAGGAGTAAGGGAAGAAAGAAAAGAATGTGAGGAGATACATACGATAGAAGGAGATAGAAACCAAGACTGACAAAGCCAGGGTAAATCATGCTCCCAAGAAGTGATTGGTCCCAGACCCTAGCTGTTTATCTAATGTTAATATTCACTATGTTCATTCATTCATTTCTTCATTCACCAAACATTGACTGTATATCCTGCACTAGATGCTAATCTAAGCACTGGAGATAAGAGGGTAAGTAATAAGCCCTTCTCTCAAGGATTCTTCATTATAGCCACAGACACAAGCAATAAACTATAATATAATGTGATAAACTTTAAGCCAGTGGTCTGAAAGGAGCAATGGCAACACAAAGAAATAGGAAATGATTCTGCTGTAGAATCCCAGGAAGAGGCACAGAGACAAAACACAAGAATGGTACATTTAGAAGTGCCAGTATGCCAAGGCATGGTAGAAACAGGAAGGGGAAAGAGCATGATTTATAATCTGAGAATCTCCTTCAAAATATACTTGATTCTGACTAGTCTCTTACTCTGGTTCAGAATAATTTGACTACAGCAGAGGGTTCACAGGAAAAGGAGGCAGAGGATGACATCATAAAGCCGACCTACCTGTCATAACTTCCAAGCACAACGGACTGACCCCCAGGACTTGCTGCAGCTGTGGTGAACTCCCTCTCTTGAGGGTCACGGCTATAATCAAAAGTCTGCAGCACATGGCCTTCCTTTCCATAGGCCACAATCCTCCGATCACAGCCAGCAGCTACAATGCTGTTGGTGGCCCAAGCCAAGGCATAGGGTGGGCATGGGTGGTTAACCAACTTTCCCTAAGATAGAAGTAGAGGGTTCTGCCCTGAAAATTCCTCATTCTCAGTACCTCATAACCCACTTGACCATCCTACCCTGTAGAAATATTTCTTCCAACATTTTCCCACCCCAACACATCTTAATCCTGAAGATTCCACAAGTTACCTTTCTGTCTCACATATATACACACAACATATAAAGTTATGGCCTTGAGTTCTAGGCCATATTCACAAAATAGTGACATGCTGGAGATCTCTAATATGAACCTAGCAAAGCCATATAAGGGAGATGTCTTGCACATTAACCAATATAGTCTAGGCCCACAGAGAGCATATGGTTCCTCCTTTTTTTTAGGAGGGCTAAATTTAGTTATTATATGAGTAATTTATAGGGTAAATGATTCAAACAATACTGAATTATACAGAGCAAAACATCCATGTTGTCCTTTTCTAAACAGTTAACTTTTTTCTTATGAATTTATATATGTAAATGAGGATAATTTTCATTTTTCTTTCCCCTCAGAGTCTTTATTTCCCTTTGTCTTAAGGTTCTCCAGACCTGAATCATCCCTTCTTATAAATAATAAACTCCAGCTTTCTGAACATGATTCCTCTCTGTGGCCACATCCAACTCTTTCTCTCCCTGAGATCCTCAGATCTCATCCTCCAGCCTCTTCCCCTAGTGCTTCAATTTTAGTGCTTTAGATGTCCAGTCTCCTCTAGGAGGGCTCCTGAAACTTCCTTTAGTCCTATTCCAGGGCATCCTTTATTTATACCTGTGACTCTCCGGAGCCTTCATCATCAAAGAAATACCTAACGATGGTACCATCTGCATGACCAGAGAGAATCCCTTTCCCAGAGCAACTAAAAAACAAAGAGAGAAAAGGAGTAAAGGTAAGAAGTAGAGGAAGAGGTTATTCTGTCTCTCCAAGAAAGTTCTCTTCTCTGTCAAACCCTATTCTATATGTGGTTCCATATTTCACACTATGATCTCCCAATCTAGACCTCCAACAGCTTTATCCTGACATTTCCAAGCTCTCATGATATTCTCTTTCTTACTCACTTTGTTGTCAGTGACACAACATAAGAATCTGTTCCATAGATAGTAGATGATTTATTAGTTTTAGTGTTTGCTAAACGAACCTGAAAATGGAAGAATGGATACAAGTCTGGTTAGGCAACTTTCAATTTCACCCAGGCCCTAAGAAAAAAAGCAAAATGCACAAAACTGGTCCCTATGTATTCTCTATCCCCAACACACAACTTGGTCTGAAGGGAGAAAATGAATCATATTTCTCTTTCCAGACCCATTATCTCCACCTACCACTTCTCTCGTGTCTCCCTTCCCTCCTTTACCTTGCCTTCAGCCAGTCCAAAGACAATGATGTATTCTGCAGGCCACTGCAGACAAGTAACAGCACTCTATGTGAAAGAAATGGTGAAAAGGGTAACTCTGTTTGTGTGGCTTAGCACAACCTGGCCACCCCACCACACACTACCATCCTAGTCTTCCACAGGGAAGGAAAGAAGGGGACACGACTGGGCTCATAGAAGGAAAGCAAACGAGCTGCCAGGCAACCTTCATCCTTGCAGTAGGAAAAGTCATATTGACATGTTATAAAATGCCAACTCCTGGTTACATTTACAAGCAGATATATCAATATGTTTTGCTCAAGTTAAGCTCCCAGGGACTGGTCTGAACTTTACCGTCTGGATGAACTTGTTGCAGATGACTTTCTTATCACCCCTGCCAAATAAAATGAGAAAAACATTAAAAACCACTTCGATACTGGGTGAAGTATCGAAGTGACCCATACCTGTAATCCCAGCAACTTGGAGACTGAGGCAGGACAATCATAAGTTCAAAGCCACCCTCAGCAACTTAGTGAGGCCCTAAGCAACTTAGTGAGGCCCTAAGCAACTTAGTGAGGCCCTAAGCAACTTAGCAAGACCTTGTCTCAAAATAAAAAATAAAAAGGGCTGGGGATTTGGCTCAGAGGTTAAGTGCCCCTGGGTTTGATCCTCAGTACCAAAAAAACCAACCAAACAAACAAACAAACAAAAAACAAAAAAACCCACCAAAAACCCACTTCCATATATAAATTGCCAAAAATGATGCTGAGGCAAGGAAGGAAAGACCAGATAACTTTCCTGGTCCTAGTGTATCCTGCCCCCCCCTGGAGGAGTTCTTAAAGGAGGCATGAGAGAGACCCTGAAAATCTCTAGAACAAAACAGCAAAGAAAAAAACATCACACTGGGTGTCAGGATCTCATGGGGGACTTCTGGTGACCTTAGACTCATTACTCAGGATAGGATTGCAGAACACATGGGACAGACAAAGGTACTGAAGCAACAGCAACAGACTCCAGAAAGTTTCTGCCTTCCATGCCTTGCTTTTGCTCCCCGTCCTCTCTATTCTTCCCCAACTGAGGCATTTTTCATGCCTTCCCTTTCTTTTCTGGGCCATCCCATGCCCCAATCTCTGCCCTCACCAGTCTTCTCCAATCTTGTAGACATAGATGATGTTGTCAGTTTGTCCTATGGCAATTTTAGTGGAATCAGGAGAAAAAGCCATGCCCTTTACCATATAGCTCTTCCTGCCATACTAAAAGTAAAAAGAAAAAGATAATGAGTATACATGAAAGAGATAAGGAGAAAATGTACATGTTTGCTCTAACAGGCTCGATTCATACTGAGAAAAAGAAGTGTAGGCCATTTCCTAAGCCGATGGCTAGGAGGTAGGTTAAGAAGTTTTCCAGGTTTGTAAAGCTACCTCAACGGGTTAAGGTACACACAAGTACTCTTCACCTTCATGTCAGCTGGTTTGGTGGAGAATTTATCTCTCCGCTCCCCATGTTCATCATACAGCAATACCACTCGGTCCACTGTGCAGACAGCAAATTTGGCATTGTTCTGGGACCAGGCCATGCAGGTCACCTTTGCAGCTCCATCCTGTAGAGCAAAGGGATATTAAAAAAAAAAAAAAAAAAAAAAAAAAAAAAAAAAAAACACCAGGTGCTAGTCTAGAATGCCAAAAGTGTTTCCCATTCCCTTAGTTTTATTATGATTTTGGTCCATTTTCTTCCCATCACAGTGTTTTCCTTAAAATAAAAAGACACATATGTTCCATTCTGGTTTCCAAGGCTGTCAGATCCTGGACAATGTGCTTTTTTTGTTTTTAATGGATACAATACCTTTATTTTATTTTTAGGTGGTACTGAGGATTGAACCCAGTGCCTCACTAGTGCTAGGTAAGCGCTCTACCACTGGGTTACACCCCCAGCCCCAGCAATGTGCTTTTAGACTCATAATACAAAACATTAAGTCACTTATACCAATCTATCCCTGCAATGGCCTCCTTGTTCCCTTATATCCCAGGACTGATACTGAAATAAATTTAATTGGTCTAATAAGTTTTAGTCTTTAGCTACTTATTAAATTAATGTTTTTGAGCACCTACTGAGAAAAGTAAGACACACCCAGCCCTAGGATCTCATAAGATGATATGAAATGGAAAAGTCCCATAAGAGAAGTACATACAGAATGCAGTAATAATTTGGAGAAGCCCAAGATAATTTTATGCTGAAGTGGTCAAAATTTTGAAGAATGAATGCAGTTGAAAGGGAAATTACCTGGAATAGAATGAAGAGCATGAGCAAAGGTGAATTCTGGATGAGAAAAAGTAATTTAGTTTAGATGAATAGAAGAGACAAGGCAGGAAACAGACTGAGGCCAGATCAGAATGGATCTTTGAGGACAGGCTAAGGAGTTTGAGTTTATTTTGCAGTAAATGGAAAGACAGAGAAAGTTTTGGAATGGGAAGTTACATAATTAGAGTTGAGACTTGGGATGAGCAATGCCACTTTTCCCCTCCTTAACCACTCACTTCACAGAAGCCCAAGTTAGAAGTGATCAGCACCTAATGGATTATTCTTTTCATGTCTGACCCTCCCACCACCAGCTCTGGTCTTCTATTTTTCTATCCCTAAAGGTTTTCCTCCTTGAAATAAAAATTAAAATAGGGCTGGAGATATAGCTCAGTTGGTAGAGTGCTTGCCTTGCAAGCACAAGGGCCTAGGTTCAATCCCCAGCACCACAAACAAAATAACCTAACTTTGGGGCTGGGGTTGTGGCTAAGCAGTAGAATGCTTGCCTAGCACATGTGAGGTTCTGGGTTTGATCCTCAGCACCACATAAAGATAAATAAAATAAAGGTATTGTGTCCAGCTACAACTAAAAACAAAATTAAAATAATAGCTTCAATCCTGTTGTGATTAATTACATGGAATCTAGACCTCTGGCTTAACACATTGTCAATTTTTACTCCTAACCCACTTACATCCAATATTAGGCTTTTTTGACCAAACCCCAAAGTAGAGCCAGAAAATGGTTACACCACCACCACCACTGTCATCCTCCAACTCTTCATTACATTAGGTTAGAAGTGCTGAGGACAATTCATCAACTTTGGCTGATTATCGTGCTCCATGGCTGTGCCTGATCCTGGGCATGTGGCCCTACCTGCATCATGACATCATCTTATTTTAAGAGACTGAAGGAGGAATCCATTTCCAATTTTTCCATTAGGACAAAGCAATTTTTAAACTATAGATTCTGGAGCAACTTACTGAGTAAGAAGCACAACTTTCTTTTTTTATAATTTCCTTTTTATTTTCCAAATGCCACATTCTCTGTGAAGTACCATAATCAATTAATTCTCCTTCCTCTCTCTCCTCCTTCCTCTCTCCCTTCCTCCCCTGCCCCCTCTCTCCCTCTTCTTCCCTACTAGAGATCAAATCCTGGGGTTCTTTACCATTAAGCTATATCCCCAGCCCTTCTTTATTTTTGGTACTGGGGATTGAACCCAGAGATACTTCACACTGAACCACATCCCCAGCCCTTTTTATAATTTATTTACAAACAGGGTCTCACTAAATTGCTGAGGTTGGCTTTGAAATTGCAATCCTCCTGCTTCAGCCTCCAGAGCTGCTGGGTTTATAGGTGAGCACCACCACATCCAGCTCCTTTTTTATATTTGACTCACTAGGTTGCCCAGTTTAACCCTGAACTTGTGATCTTCCTGATTTAGCCTCCCAAGTAGTTGGGATTACAGGTGTGCACCACCATGCCTGGCTAATTCTTTTTCCACATTTTGTACCCCACTGGACTGTTGTAGGATTAAGCGAGATAGAGAATAGAACAATAGCAGCTAACTTTTGTGTGTGGGGGGTGCTGAGGATTGAACCTAGGGCCTTGTGCATGCAAGGCAATATATTTTCCAGCCCTAAGCAGCTAACTTTTAACAAGCACTTCCATAGAGTAGCATTTTAATAAGTGCTTCACACACATTATCTCATTTTACCTCACAATTTCAAGATAGAGCTGTTTATGCTACTTTTACAGATGGGAGAAATTGAGGCACAAAAAGGCTAAGTAATTTTCCCAAGTTTCTATACACAGTTTGTAGGTGGCAGAACCAAGATTTAAATCTATGTGTGTCTGACTATAATCACAATGCTAACATTTTTAGTTATGCTGCCTGGGTGTATATTGAGCACTCAATTATGACAGATATTCTTACTACTGGCCTTATGGTAGCCCTTTCAATTCTGAATGTTCTCTCTTGTGCATCAATTTGCACATTGCCTTTTTTTTTTTTTTTTTACAGTTTGCAATTCTCTTTTGTGTATATTACTTCATTAACTCTCACCCAAGTCTCTAAGTTTGCTAGTATTGTAAGCTGGTGGAGTGCTCAGAAACTGCGTGATAAGGCCTAAAGTCAGAGGTCATACGGCTAGATTAGTGGTGGAACTGGGACTTGGATTCTGGTCTTTTAACTCCAAAACCCACCCTTTGTCCGCCATGTTCAGGGTTCCTTCCCTAGTGCCCAGCCTCTATGAACTGGAGGCGACGAAACTTCATGATCAGAATGAAGGTTCAATCTTCCACCCTTCCCTCTTTCGGGTTTGCACCTAAAGCGCTTATTTCCTTCTGTGTAGAATTATGTTCGTGGCCTACACGTGCAGGTCTTCCTCTGGAATGAGGCTCTTGAAGGCAGGGGCAGCGATTCCTTAGAGCCCCAGCACCGAGCCTGCTGTACAACGGATTATGAAATGTACGGAAAGCTACGGTGATTAGCGGTCCACCTCGCCTACTGAAGGCTGTACAGACCCAGCGGAGTCCGCATCATCGCTAGATCCTTTACAGTCTTCTGCGCACGGCGGGCGCTCATCATTATAAACTTCAGTGCCCCGACTTTTATAGGAACGCACTGCGTCTGGGGGGAGGGAAGAGGCACGCAACTCCTCACCTGAGGGCTCAGCAGGGTCCTCAGGTGCTTCAGCTGCATGACGCACACCTGTCTCTCAGAAGCTACAGACAGCGACAACTCCAGCGGTTACCTGGACAACCCGCCAAGCAGCCGATGCGACTAAGCTGCCGCATACGCGACCGGAGCGCCGCGCACGACGCAAGGTCACGAAATGGATTCTCGGCGAAGCAAATAGCGTGCGCAAGCGCAGTGAGCTTTTGGGCGGGCCCGAGAGGATTCTTGACGAATCCTCTCCTCAACCAATCCCGTTGCTGCATGCAAACCAAAGACCAAGTCCCACCCACAAGCCTTCAGCGAGTCCCCGGCTCGCAATCATCTTGCTCTTTGATACATTTCAGCGTGGCTGAGAGTGTTCTCAAATTCTCGGGGTGGGTGACGCGGGCGAATAGGACAAAGAATAAACACAAATAAGTAACCCGACTTGCACAGGATGTGTCTGCGTGGTACTGGGCAAAATATTAATCATACATTATATTGATAAAGCTCAAAGCTACTTTTAAATAGGATCGCATTATTCTATCTTATATATCAGGGGTGTCCCTTGCTCAAGTTAACACAGCCAGTAAGGGGTGGGACTGGGACTCAACCCAGATATGGAAGATTTATTTATTTATTTATTTATTTTAAACAGGTTTTTTTTTTTTTTTTTTTTATAAAGAGAGAGTGAGAGAGGAGAGAGAGAGAATTTTTTTTTAATATTTATTTTTCAGTTCTCGGCGGACACAACATCTTTGTTGGTATGTGGTGCTAAGGAGGATTGAACCCGGGTCGCACGCACACCAGGCGAGCGCGCTACCACTTGAGCCACATCCCCAGCCCTGGAAGATTTAAATACTCTTTATATTCCTTCTGGAGTCTTAGCTCACTATCTCCATGCGAGGTCACTATAGCCTGTAACACTCCTGTCCCAAGAAATGATGGTTTTCAGAGTCTGAGGGAAGTGTTTTAGAACCAGTGGCCAGGGAAATGAAAGATGCCCTACTTGGGCACTGGATAATGGTGAGTTCAAGATTGCTGCTTATATAAGGATGTTTTATGTGTCAGACCAGAGGTCTCCTGATAGGTTAAAGCTTGCACACCTGGGGTTGGAGATTGGTTAAGTACAAAAGGTACTGATTTCTTGATCTTTGTTAGGATTAGGGTGCCTTTCAAAATTTTTGGTTTAATTTCTTGTAACATATCAGAGAGATCAAAATGCAGTAAAGGAGTTACTCATAAGCCTCCTGTGGAATGATACAAGATTGAGTAGACTTATAACTCTCCTGAAAGTGTCACATGTTCACTTCAGACATATTCTGGGTTCAGAAGCCTCTCCTCCACAGTAGTCACCTGTGTCAACAGGTATTTCTCTTACTCCCACCAACTCCTTCTTGGAAAATAGGGAAGAGTAGAGGATAGCCCCTATTTTCACAGGAAACAAATACATCATAGAGCCAAAATTATAATTCTTTTGGCATGGAACCCCCCTCGATTTTATTTCTAAACTCCTCCTCTGAATATGGTGGCAGGTTGTGTAAATTTATGCATTACAATTATTACTGACTTTGAATGAACAAAGGTAGAGATGGAGATGAAGGGAAAGACAAAGGCAGGAAGAACAGGCAAAAGAATGTACAGGATAGGAGAATGCAACACAGAGGGATCCATTAGTGTAGCTGCTCTTTCATTAGTCCCCAAGACACTGCTCAGTCTTTTATAGGGTTGACAGAGGAGTCAACAGAATTATGATGTAGAGATGGGCCAGCGATGTAAGCAGTGAAGATGACAAGGTTACTGGCTCTGTCATATGACATAACTTAATTTCCATTAGCACAGGAAGAATTTTGTCTTTTCTAGTATTATCCCTTCTCATTCAACAAAGCAAAGAAACTGGGGCTCTAGTTTTCTATGCCCCTTCTTCCTGGTCTCTCTACACTCATTTCAGACCAGAGAATTAAAGCAAATGCCTCACAATACATCTGCCCCTGTCAAGTTGGTGATGGTGTGAGATGCCCATGTATAGTCAAATATAAGTGATGAGGTGTGGAGATTATCTTCAGCGTACCATAGAATATAAACTCAGCTCCAGTTTGTTCAAGAACCTTTATTGGAAAAATGTCCAAGGAGTGAGGTCACCAGCAGCTGGAGGGGCTGCCAGGTGAGGGGGGAGCACCAGAGGCTCCATGGAAGACATTGGAGTAGTGCAGTGCAGCATCTGCCTCTAGTCCCAGGCGATTCCTGTTATTGGTTGGGGAAGGGCTAGTACCCACAGAAACACCCCTCTCTAAGGCCCAGAGGCAAGATGTGAGAGCAGCTGGGGATGCCAAGAGTCCTGATGCAGGTGAAATGGGGCCCCTATTTGGGACCTAATGGGAAAGGATTGAATAAATGACTCTCCCTGGGCCTGGGGTATGGGAGATGCTTCATCTGATATCCGCTCTCTAGGTCCGGAGGTGCAGACTCTAACCGACCTACCTTCTGTCCCTGCTCACGGTGGAAAGAGGATAGGCACCAGCTTGAGATCATGGGAGTGTGTTACCCTCTGGAGTCTTGGTTAGATCACCTTTATATACTCTCCCTGATCCCACCCCATCCCCATCCCCAGGTTGTTACTGCATCTTTCTTCTAGTTCTGTATCTTCACTCACATATCTTCACTCAAACGTCAATGGTGTTGATTGATGATGATTTTTTCTGTGAAAGAAAGTGGCCTGGGTCTTTAATTTCAGCAAGGTAGTAGATGCCATCCTTTCTCTTTGGCCTCCTCCATCCCAGACCTTCCATTCTCCCCTTTTTCCTGCCCCTCTTTGGTCTCATCCCTTTCCCTGGCTGCTCCTCTGGGCCCATATTATCCTTCCCACCTTCATTGGCCCAATATCACCTGTCTTGTTCCCACTGGCCTTCCCTGAGGACTCTGTTCTGGCCCCTTCCCCTTCTCCTTGGGGTTGTTGTTGGAGTCATTGTCCTTGATGATGTCATACTGACGGCAGAACAGCCCGATTACAGCTGAAACACAACAATACCATCTAAGCCTTGATGGCAGCCTCTCCACTCACAACCTTGAGAGTAACAACATACCCACACAACTTCTAGAAATTGGATTCCTGGTGTCCAGGCAGTCTTTGTCTCTGGGCTCTCAACAGCCTCCTCTCATTCTCTTTAAACTTGTCTTGATGATCCTCCCTCAAACAAGCATCTCCCCATGTAATTTTTCCCACTCCATTTTCTCCTAACAGAAAAACCTTCGCCACCTCCCCCCTTCACTGAGTCCCACACCCTAAGTACTTGGTCCTCCAACCAGCAGCTTACTCACCGGCCCACATGAGCAACACCACCACGATGATGACCACTTCACCTGTCTGCAGTGGTCGCTCTCCATCCAGCCCCTCCACTGTGATGTCACCTGAGAAGACAGGAAACAGACTCCAGAGTTACAGAGGACTCACTAAAACTGCAGAATGGAGATGCTGGGGATTAGAATCAGGTTGGACCCATCATAGTGTGGCCCCTGGAGTTGTAAGGTAGCCTATCCCTGGGAGGAAGCCATTGATGGACAGGTGGTTAGAGACCAATAGTCAGGAGGGCTGCAGGTCAGGTACAGAACTCACTCAAGCAGGCTGCAGCTGAAATGACAGGAGGTTGTGTGAAAGGAAGCTTAGAAGCCCTTCCCCCAAAGAATTCATTAGCAGTGCGTCTATACCCAGTCCCCTGCCCACCTGCTTTTCCTTCCTTTCCTGGCAGTACAATGAATAAATCATCCCTCTATTCATCTAAGCTAGATGATTGCTTGCCTTGGGGAGCAAATATGAGGTTATAAGTCAGGTAAAAAGCCAAAGAACTCATTAGCCCAGACCCTCACCTGGGCTGGAGCTGTTGGAGGGCAGTCGGTCAGAACCCTTGAGAGTTCGGAAGTGCACCCGGGGCCCTGGGGGGCTCTCTCCCCGAAGGCCAATGCTCCTGACCTGCACTGTGTAGTCGCTGTCTTCAGCCAGGCCCCAAAGGGCACAGGCCCTAGTGGTGGTGTTCACCTCCCGGATCACACGCTGCCCAGGGCCATTCTGCCGCTGCAGGGAGATGATGGGAGAGGAGGGCAGCCTCACCCCAGTTCCTGGCCACAGGGCTTAACCAGGGCTTCCGGACTATCCAAGCACTCCAAGGGAGTAGGGTGAAAATGGCAGCTTGAGCCAAGAAACACCAGCTCCCAGATTCCCCCACCTCTGGGAGGGGAATTTAAAGGGTGGATATAATGAAGGAATGTGCAGAGATCCAAGGACACAGGTCGGGGAAGCAGAAGGGTGATTCATACTTGCTGGGAAATGGAGTAGCCAATGACGATGTTGCCTTCCGGGACGTCCCAGGACACAGTGGCCGAGTTGGCTCTGAGGTGAGTGACCGTCACATTCACAGGAGAGGGAGGTCGGTCTGTGGGTGCCCAGTGTTAACAGGTTAACAGGTTTCACTCACTCACAGCTCCGGTTGACCTCACCCCCATTGGTCTTTACTCACCTGCTCGCACAAAGCCCAGGTCACAGCTGACCAGCAGGAGGACCGTGGGGCTTAGATATGGGGAGAGAGGCATCAGCGAAGCCATGGTCCCCATAGTCCGTTGAGGGGGCACTGGAGCATCCGCTTAACATCCAGGCGGGGCTCCTGGAAGAGGCAGGAGTTGTGAGGGTCAGAGGCTGCCCAGAACGCATGGTGGGCAGCAGCTCTCCCAGGCTTCCCACGGCCCACAGCAGCCCGGTTTTCCGCTCGCCTTCCCCGCCCCCGCATAACCCGCGGCAACCCCAGTGCGCGGTTCTCCCTGCCCACACCCACCTCCGCCGGTCCTCGCGATCGGTCAGGCCTCCGGGGGCTGCTCGGTGCCCAGGGGGCGGCCCATCCTCCGACTCTGGCGTTGCCCCTACCCCATTCCGGCACTGGCCTTGCGAAGCCGGCAGCGCGAGGCCGAGTTGCCGGCAGAGGACAGTGGCGGAGTAGGCACGGCTGCCGGTCTGCGGACCCCAGAGTCCGCGCGGGTCGCGCCGTCTGTCCCAGAGCTGGGGGCGTTGCCTGCGCGGCCTGGCCGCTGGCCTGGGTCCCCGGTGCGGAGGGCAGTGCGGCTCCCTCCGCCGGCCCCTGCAGCGGGATGTGACCGTCCCGGCCAGCCAGCCGCCGCCTTCTGCAGAGCTGGCCCCGCGCGCTCCGCCGCAGCCCGTCCGGGACGTGAGGGCCCGCCCCGCCCCGCCGGGGTTCTCGCCGCCGTCATCCCCCCTTCGGCCCCCCCACCTCGGTTCTCTCGGGGCTCCTCCCACGACCCTCCCAATGGCGGCCTCCCGGGCCCCCAATCCCTCCTCCCCGGACTCAAGCCGATGATCCGGCGGGGGCGCGGGAAGAGATGCAAGTGCGAGGGTCTTGGGCACCTGGAGAACCCCTCCTTCCCGGGGAGGAATTAGCCAAGTTGGGAGGAGGGATTCCACCTCCGGTGCGGGCGGGGACTGAGAAGAGGAGTGATGGAGATAATTGTTTCAACAATCTATTACTTGTAGACTGCGTCAGCTTTTTAAGTCTCATTCATAATCTTATTTGATTCCCTTCGCTTTCTCATTCATTCTTTCATTTATTCGGCAAATATTTACGAAGTATCTCCTATGTGTCTGGCATTATGTTAAGACCCAGTGATGAAGAGATTGTTAAGAGTGCTGGTCTTAGAGGGAGAAGTAAAGAGCAAAGACTTATGGCTGGCTGGCTATCTCTTGTCTCTGTCTTCTCTGTCTTGTCTCTCAAATCTTCCTGTCTCTTAGTTCTGCCACTTTCTGTGTGGTTTTAGAGAAATTGGTTAATCTGCATCTTAGTTTTTCCACATATAAAGCAAAGCATATGAAACCTAATGGGGTTGTTGTGAGGATCACATGAGACAATATTGGGGAAAGATCTCTCTAAATCTTATAATACTATGTGAGTGTTTATTTTTGATTTGCACCCTGTTAGTTGTTTCATTCATTCAGGAAATGAAAGTCCCTAAATTATTTCACGCTTTGGCCTAGTATAATATCTGGAGATTTTAGGTGTATCAGTTCAGCCAACTGTGTGATTTTAAGCAACTAACTGCTAACTGAACTTCTCTGAGTCTGTTCCACGATTTGAAAAACAAGGGATGTCAAACAATATTGACCTTTTTTTTTTTCCTTTTCCCAGTCTTGGTGATTGAAGCCAGGGTACACCACTAAACTACACCCCAGCTCCCCCAGCCTCCCCCCATACTTTTTGACAGGGTCCTGCTAAGTTGCCAAAGCTGGTCTCCAACTTGTGATCCTCCTACTTCAGCCTCCAGAGCCGCTGGGATTACAGGCATGCACCACCATGCCTGGCTTAATATTGATTTCTTTGTGTTGATATATTCAATGAGATACTGTATGTAAAAAGAGCATGGCTCAGAGTAAATAAATGTTGAATAACATTGTATTTAGGGCAGAGTCTTTTGTTCTCATTGCAGTATTTCTATTTCTGTAGCATTCCCCCCCCCCATACTCAGTTCAGTTTGTGCACACCTGGGGCTCTGAAGCTTCTGTTGCTTTCCTTTCTGAGAGGAGAAGTAAAAATGGGCCAGTAGAGCAGGAAAGAACAACAGAGTGCTGAGCATGTGATCAAGCCATGGCCCAGGTCCTCTGACTTCTGCTGATCCAAGGACCCTGACCTCTGGCCTCTTGGGGCATCCAGAGATTGCCCAGAGATTCTCTCTGGACTGGGTATTGTCCTGCTCTCCCAAGCTTGAGGTCTTCCAAAGAAGAGAGCATTGTATCTAAAGGGAAAGAGTAATGAACCTCTGCTCTTCCTCTTCTGAAAATATAGAAGGGGCTGGCAAGTTTTGAGTGCATACAAAGAGGACCCCAGAAGCTCCCCCAGAGTGCTGGGAGCCTAGTAACCAGGAAAGAGTGGTGTAGCCAGAGATGCTGGGGGAGGTGCTCAGAGAGGCCAGGGTTCTTGGGTTAATCATCTCTGTGGCTCAGATAAAGCCCTGCCAATTGGAAGCAGAGTCATTGTGACCCGAGGGGTTTGTGTGGCTGAAGAGGCAGGCAGAACAGTGTGTCCATATTAGAGGACCATGCCAGGCACAAAACGGTTTCAACACGTGATTGAGACCCCAGAGCCTGGCGAGTGGGAGGTGAGACCCTTCTTGATATTGGTCTTCTGCACTGACTCCTTTCTCTCCATCCTGGGTTTCTGCCCGTTCCTTTTTCCTTCCTATTTTCCCTCCTGATCTTCCTTCCCTAATAGGCTCAAATAATCAAGAGAAGGCTAAGGTCCTGGTGTGTGAGTATTGGGGGTGTGTGTGTGGTTCAAACACTGTCTGCTGCTACTCCTACCTCCAGCGCAGCAGGCATGAAGGAGGCATTGGCTTCCTGCCCCATCCTTATCCCCTTCCTCTCTAGTTGTCTGGGTATGAGGCAGCTGTGCCAATCACAGAGAAGTCAAACCCACTGACCAGGGACTTGGACAAAGCAGATGCCGAGAAAATTGTTCGATTGCTGGGGCAGTGTGATGCTGAGATCTTCCAGGAGGAGGGGCAAGCCATGCCCACATACCAGGTGACCCAGCCCCAGCCCCTGGACACAGTTGATAAAGATGCTAACCCCAGCCCCCTCTCAGCCTCTGCCCTCCCAGACAATGGCTCCTGATTTTGGAAACCCCGAGAACCCTCTCTTCTTCCATCCTGATCCACTGACCTCCCTTTCTTGGCTTCTGATTCCTGCCTCATCCCTGTAGAGACTATACAGTGAATCAGTTCTGACCACCATGGTGCAAGTGGCTGAGAAAGTTCAGGATGTGCTGAAGGTACTGATGATTTGTTTGTCCCCTGCCTACGCTATTCTGTTTCTCTCTTTCTCTTTCTTTGGTCTCCATTTCTTATTTTATGGATCTTAGTTGTCCATTCTTTCAGTCCTCCCTCTTGGATCCTTATTGTAATCTTATTAATAAATAATAATAATAATAATAACTATTAACTGCATAATACTTTATAATTGACCCTGCACTTTCACATCCATTATCTGCACAAAGACTTGTGAAGTTGGTGTTACTGTCTGTTTACTTTCAGATGAAAAAGAAAAGACTTAGAATAATCACAGTAGTTTGCCCAAATGCTAATAATTATTGGATAATACTGCTTTTAAGTTTTTATTTGAATGACAAAGCTGCTCTCAGCCCCTTCTAGAATAAATTAGGGACTGAATAAATAGCTATGTCAGAGATGGGAGTCAAACTGAAGTTTCTTTCTCCAATCCAGTGTTCCTTTGACTACACCACATAGCCAATGTTGTGTTCAGTTTTGTGATGCAAGGAGGGATAAGGAGTCCCTTGAAGTCTTCTTCCATTAATGACAAAGAAAAGAAAGTGCTTCCCTATATTCCAGCTGGGTCCTGGCAATCTAGATATCTTTCCTTCCTCAGGAGCCAGAGGAGGCGCTGGTGGTACTTAGTGGAGGGGGCACCTCTGGCCGGATGGCATTCCTCATGTCAGTGAGTACCCTGTTCCCCAGTTTTCTTTCCTCTCTCTCCCTTCTGCAGATGATCCCCCAGGTCCATGAAAGTCATCATAGCTAAGTTTCTAGGTGGACCCTTCATTAGACTTGGGCTGCATGCCTCACTCTCTCCTCCAAAAGTTAGATCCCACCATGGAGTCCCATTTCTCCTGAGCCCATTGGAGACCCACCATTCTATTGGTAATGTCTCTACATCCCATGCATCCCTAAATAATCATCTCCAACTAGCATCTTTAACTGGCAGATTCCAAGTAGGAATGAGCTAAGCACTGGCCTAAGAGATAATTATACAGTTTTTACCCTCTAGGAGTTGAAAGTTCAAGTTACTTGTTCCTTCACTGTCTTTACTTCTTCACATATTCTCCCTGTTGACAGGTCTCCTTTAACCAGCTAATGAAAGGTCTAGGACAAAAACCTCTTTATACCTACCTCATTGCAGGGGGTGACAGGTAAGTCACTTTGGCCTATAAATGTTTCATTTGGCCTGAATATGTGTTATTTTAGAACCTGAATTTGAATGACTTTAGACAAAGATTATTTCCAAAATACCTCAGTCCCCAGCATTCTTTATTGCCTTACTTTTGGCCTACTTTACATACTTAGGTAATCTGACTGGCCTTTGTAGGTATTTGAGTGTTTCAACTCTATGGAGTGTCTATCATGGTGCCCAACAAACAGTAGGTGTTCATTCAATGATTGTTTTCCTTCATTCCCTTCTCTCAGCATAACTTGCCCTAAATAAGCGATAGACTTCTGCTTTACAACCAGTGCCTCTGACCTTAAATCTGGCCTTATAGGTCTGTGGTGGCCTCTAGGGAAAGGACAGAAGACAGTGCCCTACACGGGATTGAGGAACTGAAGAAGGTCTGTGCTTCCTACTAATATTCAACCAGAGAACTCTGTCTGTTCCTTCTCATGGGGACATAAAAGCCCCAACATTCAGATCAAGTCTGTCCTGGCCCCGATAACTAATATTACTATTGGGTGGGCCCAGGAGTCCTCCCAGTTATTTAACTTGCTCATCTTCCTGCCTGCCCTAGGTGACTGCTGGGAAAAAAAGGGTGATCGTCATTGGCATTTCAGTGGGACTCTCTGTAAGTGTGAAGGCAGGTTGAGTGGATCAATTTTACAAGAAGAAAAGGGATGGGAATGGAATAGTATGGAAGGTAGACAATGTGGGTGCTAGAAAACAGAAAATTTGCACAAGGAATTTTAATTAGTTTTACTAATTTAGATCCAGTTGTATGAATGTGGGAAGAGGGAAAAGAGATCCTATCTCAGAATAACTGTGTATTGATCCATCATCAATCAAAATATATGGACTAGTCCAGGGGTCAGCAAACTATGCTGGCAGCCAATCTAACTAGCTGCCTCTTTTTGTAAACAGTTTAACTGGCACATAGCCACTTGTGTTTTCATACAGTTTACAGCCTCTTTTGTGCTATAGCACTAGGGACGACTAGTTGGACAGAGATCATAGGGCCCACATAGCCTAAAGTATTTATTCCCTGGCTCTTTTCAGAAAAATATGTCCCTTGGGCTAGTCCTTTGCTACATGAACTTTAGTCCTTGCACCACCAACATCATCACCTGGAATTTATTAAAAAATTCAGGATCTCAGATTCAAGCCTAGACCCACTGAGTCCAAATCTGCATTTAACAAGATTCTCAAATAATATGTTTGAGAAGCACTGAACTAGGGACCCCAAGGTTCCTGTCAACTCCACAGCTCTCAATCAGAGAGAATTCAGTGAGCAGAAATCTAGATCCCAGCAGTGCATGCCACGGAGGAAGGCATACAAGGAGAAGAGGATACTGATTTCCAGAAGCTTGCAGTTTAGTTCAGTAATTTCCAAACTTTACAGAATAGAAAATTTCCTTAGAAAAACTTACTAAAAATGTAGGATCCTTAGGATATCTGTTAAAAATGTGCCTCTGCTTTAAATTTAAATTTTTTTCTTTTTGTGATGCTAGGGATTAAACCCAGGGCCTTGTGCATGCTAGGCAAGCACCCTACCACTGAGCTACATCCCTAGCCCCCAATTTAGGATCCTTTTAATCGCTAGGAATCTCCCTTTTGAACAAGCATTCTGGGGGATTCTGATGCACAGGGGCCTTGGAGCAACACTCAGAGTAACCCCCTCCTCATGTCCTCCTCTCTCACCACCATCAGGCTCCCTTTGTGGCAGGCCAGATGGATTACTGCATGGACAACACAGATGTCTTCTTGCCTGTCCTGGTTGGTTTCAATCCAGTGAGCATGGCCAGGTGAGCCTTTTGTAATGACTGGCCAGCCCTGGGGGAGGTTGGGGCCGACATGCCAAAGTTTATAGTACAATCACAAAAGGAGGACAGATGGAATAGTTTTGTTTGCCAAATCTCAGAATACTAAAGTAAATATGGGGTACCCCTAAGTTTATGAAGTTTTTTTTTTTTTTTTATTGGTTGATTGAATTATTCTCCCCTGGTTTCAGAGAGGATGGAAGGCAGTTTACAAAGGTTACATAACAAATACACAAGTTGGCATACATTCAAAAGAAGGATTGAAGAGTTAAGGAAAACAAGGGCGAGCAGAAAAATTGGGGTGAGGAGAATGCATACCACAAAGATCTGTGCTTTTATTTAGGGTGAGCACCAAGGGTCTTTTCAAAGTAGCAGATGCCAAGTAGCACCTACTCCTATTTATTCAGCTCTCTTATTTTCATTCCCAATATCTCACATCATTCCAAGCACCCTTTTGTTCCCCTCTGGCTGTTCAAATCCACCCCCCTCTTCCTTCCCTGAGAGCCCTGTGCTGTCAAACAACCTCCCTCTTAGTCTTTATCTAAATGGCCATTTTGTCTGATATCAGAGAAAGTTAACCAATAGTGTGCAGATGTGGATCTATACTTAGGGTGCCTGGGTATTAACAAATAAGAGGGAAGAAAATTCTTAGCCCCTTATGTTAGAGATCTGATTTTATTGATTTGGAGGTAAAGCCCCAAAATGTCCATTTTAAAAAGTGTCCATGGAGATTCCACTGTACAGCCAGTTTTAGAGGAATCTGCTAAATAAACTCTTGGAGTGGGCCACCCGATATGACTGAGGGCTTCCTGTCACTGAAAGGATCACAACATTGGCTTTTTGATTATTTTAGAGCAGCTTTGCATGTTTTGTGGTGGTCTTGGGGAGGCAAATGAGTTGGGTACTTTTGGAGGTATTTTTCCAAGTTTCAGACTCTAGATTCGTAGTATAATTCCTACGAAAGGTGTAAATGAGTCTGAGATACTCCTAACCCTGATCCTTTTCATGGAGGACTCTCCTTCACCAAAAATATATCTGCTGCAGTGGATGCTAATTTCAGGTCCTGTGACTAAGTGAAATGAAGAATTTCAAACAATGTAGGCGTGGAGATCTTCCAGTTGTTCCTTAAATCAGTGACTCCCAAACTTGGCTGATCTTCAGAGTCATCTGAGAAGCTTTTAAAATATACTGATTTTTGGGTTCTGCTCCAGAACTATTGGTTCTGAATCTGAGGGTGAATATGACATCCAGAAACGGATAATTATTAAAAACAAAACTCCCCTGGTGATTTCAATATCCAGTCCAAGTCTAGGAGTTTGAATTTTAAATCACACCATATAGACATTATTTCATTTCTTTGCTTAAGTCTCCTCTTTCTTAAAGGTTCTAGGAAGTTTTAGAAATAGCCTGAGGATAAATGGTTAATAAGAAATAACTTTATGCAATGGATATAAAATACGCAAAACTTGTCTGCTTTAGAAGTCACAAAAGAGCTGCCGGAGGCAGGAGGATCACAAGTTCAAAGCCAGTCTCAGCAATTTAGCAAGACCCTAAAACCCTAAGCAATTTACAGAAGTCCCTGGGTTTAATCCCTGGTACAAAAAAAAAAAAAAAAAAAAAAAAAAGAAAAAAATTGAAAAGAAGAGAAGGAGAGGAGGAGAGAAGGAGAGAAGGAGAAGAAGAGGAGTTATACAAAAGAAAAAATATATCAAAATAGTTCAAGAAGGGAGAGAATCTTTGCAGGGATTGAAAAGGGGAAGTTAGGGATGTGATGTGCAGAAGTGACTTTTTAAGGTCCTGTCACAGTAGGTGATTCACAAATTGTTCCCTAGCAAGCAAATACAGGAGATACTCATTCTTTGACATTCTATGATTTGTAACTAAGCAGATAACAAGCCTGTAGCTCTCTTATCTCATTAACACATTGCTTTGTTCTTGATTAATTTATTCAAGGAATGCCTGCCAATTGTCAGGTGCTATGTATGCTTCATACCTTGCAGCTAGCCAAGCATAGTGTCGCTTGTCTTCTACCCCAGTGTCTTGGTTTGGCTGGAGAATCATAAGTTCAAACCTAGCCTGACTCTGTCTCCAAAAAAAAAAAAAAAAAAACAAAACCAAAATTACAGTCTTATTGGCACACACCTGTAATCTCAGCAACTCCAGAGGCTGAAGCAGAAGGATCTCAAGTTCAAGGCCATCGTCAGCAATTTTTCAAGGCCAGCGTCAGCAATTTTTCAAGGCCCTAAGCAACTAGCAAGGTCCTATTGCAAAACAAAAAATAGCTGGAGGGCTGGGGATATAGCTCAGTTGGTAGAGTGCTTGCCTCGCATGTGCAAATCCCCAGCACCATCAAAAAAAAAAAAAAAAAAAAAAAAGAAAGAAAGAAAGAAAGAAAGAAAAGAAAAGAAAAAGAAAAGTTAGTGGTGGGGGTTTGGAGATATGGCTTAGTGCTTAAGCAGCCCTGGGTATAAATTCCTAGCACCCCCCAAAAAACAAACAAACAAACAAATAGTATCTTGTAGCTTGGTTCCCTCACTATGGACTTATCCCTCCCTCCTCCTTTGGAAGGATTTCCAGAATGTATTTCCAGCAATGGGAAGGGCTGCTAAAGGACCCTAAGATAGAAGGCAATTCTGACATTTGGCGATGGGCATTCCCCTAGTGGGCCACAGAGAGCAAGGTTAGGGTGGCCATGGCTGTGGGTTTTATGGCAGTAGGGCTGATACTAGGGCCAGGATACAAGGTTCTTGTCTCCTGCTAGAACTTTAAACTTGAGTATTAGCTTTGCTCTGCTAAAAACTTTGCTGAAAGTATTATTAATCCTATCCTTGGGGTTCAAGGACACACTACCCCATGAGCTCCAAAGCATATCTCTCTACAAAGTTGTTGACCTCTGACTCCAATCTTAATGTGGTCATTGACCCTGACTCCCAGTGGAAGCCCTGCCTTTAGATCCTCACAGACAATTCTTCTACCTCTGTGTCTCTCTGGACTCCAGAAATGACCCCATTGAAGACTGGAGTTCAACATTCCGGCAAGTAGCAGAGCGGATGCAGAAAATGCAAGAGAAACAGGAAGCTTTTGTGCTCAATCCTGCCGTAGGGGTATGGCCTCTCTCTCCTTTTTCTATGCCCTCCCTCAAGCATCTGGGAATTGCTGCTTAGGGCCTCTGATTTGTGGTTCAGTTCATCTTGCTCAAATTCCTGAGGTATTGTGTGTCATCTAGCATGTCTTAAATGAAATCCTATTTTCATTTTGAAGTGTTTTATCTTTATTCCAACTCTGATTCTCAAATCAATAACTATTAAACACTTCAGTGATCTAGGGTAGCTTTTTTCCATCTGGGTATAGACAGCCTGGTCTAGCCATTGTTGTCTCATTTAGACTCTTTCATATATTTAAATTTCAAATATGGGATGCTGTTCCATTCCTGTCTTTCTGCATCCTCTCCAGGATGGAGCAGGCCTTAGCCTCTGGGCTCCTATTTAATTTTTGTCTATTTAATTTTTGTTTTCCTCTTTTCTGGGTTGCGGATGCATCTTACTGGTACCATCTACCCTTATTCTGGCCTTAGCCAAAGCCTTGCCATTGCCTCCCTCTGCCTGTGGTGGGCACATTTATGACATTCTCCTTGATCTTCCTTGTGTGAGATAAGAAGAGGAAATTCCATACCACAGAAGCTTTCCACCACCTTCTCTCTTCCATGCTCATCTCTTCCTCCACTCTACAGGCTCTCAATCTTCTTTTCTCAATCACTGCTTTTTAAATTATCTTTGCTGTAGTTTTTGGAATGCTGTGTTACAAATCGGTACTATTGCAATGGCTGCTTCATGGGTTTGTCCAAAGCATGGGAACTGTGACATTTGGGTTGACAAACTACCATAAAACATGGTAGTTGAGTATTAGCTTTGCTCTGCTAAAAAACTTTGCTGAAAGTATTATTAGTATTAAAGTGGGGAGAAAGTTTCAGAAAAAAAACACTCTCTGTAAAAACCCTTGACTCAATTCAGAAGAGACCTCCTCCCTGAGAATCCTGAAGCACCACAAGGATGACCAGAGGTAGCCTTTTCCCTCTTTATTTCAGTTAAGCCTACCCAAGCATTCCTCTCCACAACACACTGGAAGCCACCACTATTGAAAGCATGTTCAGGGACACTAACCAGAGTGCATCCCCAAGGTCTTTAACCAGGATACATGCTCAGAGGTCACTAACCAGAGTATATGCCCAAGGTTCAAACCAAGATACATGCCCAGGGGTCACTAACCAGAGTGTATGCCCAAAGTCATTAACCAGGGTACATATCCAGGGGTCACCTACCAGAGTTCATGCCCAAGGGTCACCAACCATATTCTGTGTCCAGGGTCACTAACTGGTGGACTCCAGGTTCCTTCCTCTATCAATCCCTTCTGAGTATCATTGCCTCCTCAGCCTGAGGGTCTCAGCGGTTCCTCCCGGATGAAAGGCGGAAGTGCCACCAAGATCTTGCTGGAAACCCTGTTGTTAGCAGCTCATAAGACTGTGGACTGTGGCATTGCGGCATCTCAAAGGTATGAAGGATCTGGGCAAGAGATAGATCACAGTCAGCTGGACGGTGGAGGGGGAAATGGGAGGACCAGGTCCAGAGGTTATTAACTTGGGCATGATCCAGGTCATACGGGCTGGAGACCATCCCGTTATGGCCAACTTCCCTAGTCTCTAGTCTAACTCCCAGATGGTTCACTTACTTTCTCATCTACTCTCTGATCCCATCCTCCCCAAAATCTCTCTTGATGCCCTTACACCTCTCTCTGCTCTTTAGTTTTATGCCCACCTCACCATGGACCAGCAGCTTTAGTTTTATGAGAATTGTGCCTTTCCCTAGATGGGGTGGGGAGTACCTAAATTTCTGAGATGTTGGGCCCTCCTGGGAACTGTTGACTTTTCTTCTAGATGCCTCCTGGAAATCCTCCGGACATTTGAGCGGGCTCATCAGGTGACCTACAGTCAGAGCTCCAAGATTGCCACCCTGATGAAGCAAGTCAGCACCAGGTATTTGGATTTGTGTTTGGAAGGGTCATCCTAGGAGCAGGGGAGAGTAGGAAATCTGCGAGATATGGTAACATTGGGAGGTGAATGGATCTACCTGAAGGGTCATGGTTGACTCTTGTTTGTTTACGCCTATGCTCTTCCATATGTATTTCTGACCTCTGGTGATCACTCATGTCCTGATCTCTGATGCATTGTCAGCCTGGAGAAGAAAGGCCGAGTGCACTTGGTTGGCTGGCAGACCCTTGGCATCATTGCCATCATGGATGGAGTAGAGTGCATCCACACTTTTGGCGCTGGTGGGTTCCCAGTCCCAACATTCTTCCTGATTCCACCTGACTCCAACTAATTTGTCCACTATCCAGATATTTTCCTGCCAACCCATGGAGGATCTCACAGAGGTTCCTCAGTGTCCATCCTGCCCTACCTAAATAGGCATTTCAATCAAATTATTCGTCCTCAGTCCCTGATCTCTCAACTCCCACCTCTGCTCATGACTATGGCCTCCCACATGGGTAACTCCTCGCCCACACCCCACTTTCTGCTTTTCTCCCAGCTCCTAAAGCCTAGAGTCTTCCTTTCCTATAAACCCCATCACTTCTCTTTGTCTTTAAACTTTCCAGATTTCCGAGATGTCCGTGGCTTTCTTATGGGTGATCATAGTGACATGTTTAACCAGAAGGCTGAGCTCACCAACCAGGTCAGAGGAAGACAGTTGGAGAAGTTGTGAATTTCACTGGTGTGCAGGGGGAGGGAGAATAGGGGAAGGTGAGGGTGGAAGTGAGAATACGATGGGATAAACTGTCCAGAGAAGGGAATATGGATTAGAGGTCACTAGGCTTTGAGGCAGCTCGGGGGGTGTGGACGGCTCTGGTTTTACTTCCTAAAACCTGGCTCCAATCCACTGACTTGCTACATCATCTTGGGCCAAAACACTATCTTTCTGAACCTTGATTTTTACATCTGTAGTCCAAAGGGCTGCACTCATGTCCTCTAAGTCTTCTTCAGTCTTGTGCTCTAGAGTGTTCTCATGGAAGGGACTCTCCCATCATCTTCTGCCCCAGGGTCCCCAGTTCTCCTTCTCTCAGGAGGACTTCCTGACTTCCATCCTGCCTTCTATCACGGAAATTGACACTGTACTCTTCATTTTCACCCTGGATGGTAAGAGGGGAGGTGGGAGTGAAGGGGTGAAGGGCTGGAAGTGGTAGGGTAGCAGAGAAGCTGTCCTTTCTCTGGATCTTAGGACACCTGTTAAGAGGGAGGGATGGGGTAAGTGTCCTGACTGGAGCTCAGGGTGGCAGGAAGGAGAGTAGCACATCTTTCAACTCTGATGCCCACCCCTAGACAACCTCATGGAGGTGCAGACACTGGTGGAGCAGGTGAAAGAGAAGACCATTAACATCCAGGCCCTGGCACACAGCACTGTGGGGCAGTCTCTGCCGGTGAGGCTCCAGCCTTGAGGAGGGGACGTTGGGTGGCAGTTATAGCCAGGCCTTCCTGGACATGCTACTCACTCCTGCTCCTCTCTGTTTACCTTCAGACCCCTCTGAAGAAGCTCTTTCCCTCCATCATCAGTATCACGTGGCCACTGCTGTTCTTTGAATATGAAGGGAACTTCATCCAGGTAAGGGGGATGAGAAAGTAATATCCACAATGAGGGGATAAAAGAGGGAAGGATTCCAGAAATTGAAAACCCAAAGCAGGAGGAGAGAGACATCTAGCCCCCCTGCCAATTCAGCCAGACAAGTTCTTGAGTTACCAGGTCACTAGACAGAGTTTCCAAGGCAAAGAGCTACTGGGTTCAGGTCCCTCTAGGAACAATCAAAACGGGCAGGATTACTTAACAGATGCTCATTTATCCTGCCTTCTATCACAGAAATTGACAGGTTAATTGTGGATACTCTAGTTATCATCACAATCTAAAAACCTTTAGGGCATGGCTTTTTGGCAAGATATTCTAAGCTGGACTTAGTGTATATATATTGCATTGATATGGTCCCCTGCTTGATAATGAAATTATAATAAAAAAATTATAATCCAGGACAAACACTGATAATAATCATAGAAATAATAATCAGATTGTGTACTTTGCATTTTAGTTTAGAATGGGCATCAGGAAAACTGGGTGCTAGTCCAGCTCTGCTGTGTAACCCAAGGAAAAAAGCAATTTTACATCGCTGGGTCTTAGTTTTCCCACTCACCATCTGCCCACTCTCCATGGGGCAGACCCAAGACCTTGAAGGGTTGCCCTGGAGGGATGTGGTCTCTCATCCATTATTTGAACCATCTCCTTCAGGAAGTTTCCCCACTTGACCAGACACAACTGGCTGCTGCCTCACTGGCCCAAGAAGTCTGTGGAAAACTTTTTTCCCCTGAGCAGTTCTCATTCTAATGTACATCTTTGTCTTCTCCTCCAAGTGGTGTGCATTTGTTACCTCTCTGCTTCTTGTCATGCTTCCCACATTCATTGTCTCCTGTGAGATTTGCCTGTCTTCTAAAAAGTCTTCTCTAATTGATCTCGTGTCACCTTGGCCTTCCTTCATGTTCTCTACCTCTCCACACATCTAGGCTCCTTGATGGCATCATAATCCCTAATACACAAAGTGCAAAGTTTCTTGTTTCCTCACACCCTTTGAACATTGGGTAGCATATCTAAAGATATGTATTGGCCATTTGATCCTTTTTCTTTTAGTTCTTCCTCTCTTTCTAGTATATTCTCTCATTCTTTTTAGGAGTTGTTTATTTTCTTTCTGGTTTATAAGGAGATATATAGACCAAGTAACTTTTTTTTTCTGTTTTATAGTTTTCCAGCTTGTTATGTTTCTTTGATTTCTATGTTTTTGATATGGAGATAAGTTATTTAAAATTTTCTGTACTCAAATCTATCCACTTTGTTAGTTTTTATCTTTCTCTAGATGTTGAGTTTACCTTTCTAAATGGATTGGAATTGTTTAAAAGAAGGAGGCTTCCATTAGGGCTTGTGAATCTTTAGTAGTAGAAATATTTTTTATGTAAACTACACTCAGATTTTTATTTTGAAAATTTCAAACTTGGAGAATAATTTGCAAGAATAGCTCAATGAACACTCACAGGCTTTTCCCTAGATTCACTAACTCCTCTGGCCACATTTGCTTTATCTCTTTTCCCTGAATCGTTTGAAACATAGCTGGAGCTATGAGGGCAAGTCATCCCAATTACTTTAGAATGTGTCCCCCAAGAACAAGGACATTTGCAATATAAATATGATACAATTATCCATTCAGGAAAATGACCGTTATTGCACTTCTATTAACTCATATCCAAGCTATATTCAAATTTCCCCAATTATCACTGTATTGTTTTTATTTTCTGATTCCAGGATCCAATCAAGGATAATGCGTTGCCTTTATTAATCAGGTCTCTTTGGTTTCCTTTAATAGTCCTCAGTTTTTCTCTTTTTTGATTCTTATGACAACGACATTTTAGAAGTCTAGTTCAGGTATTTTCCAGAACATGCCTCATTTTGGATTTGCCCAACTGTTTAGTCATTATATTCAAGTTGATAAGAGTACCCACAGGTGGGGTTGGGCCCTGTCACATCAGGAGCAACTGATATCAGTTTGTCCCTTTACTGGTGAGGCTATATTTGATCATTTGGTTGGGAAGATGTTCATTAGATTTCTCTGCATCCTGTTGGTCAACAATCTTCACCCATAGTTTTAGCATCAACTGATGATTCTTGGTTGAACCAACTATTGTGGTTTTAAACTGGTGACTTTTTATTTCTATCCCTTCTAGGTATTTTCATTGGTTGGCATTGTTCTGTAAAGAAAACTTTCTCTTCACTATGCACCCCATCTGTGTGTGTTTAGTGTCATTTTGGACTCATAAATTTTTTGTTTGTTGTTGTTAAATGCATGTGTATGTGTGTCCGTGTGTGTTGAGGTACTCAGGGCCACTGAGCTACATCCCCAGACCTTTTTATATTATTTTGAGACAAGGTCTTGCTAAGTTGCTCAGACTGGCCTCAATCTTGGGATCCTTCTGCCTCAGTCTCCCAATAGGCTGGGATTATAGGTATGTCCCGCATTAAATGTGTCTTAATACATTCCTGTTGTTACCTGTTGGTTTGTGTGTGTGTATGTTTTATTTTGTTTTGATTTCGGTACCAGGTATTGAACTCAGGAGCGCTTTACCATTGAGCCACATCCTCAGCCCTTTTCATTTTTGAGATAGGTTCATGCTAAAATTGTTTAGAGCCTTGCTAAGTTACTAAGGCTCGAACTTGTGATCTTTCTGCCTCAGCCTCCCAAATTTCTGGAATTACAGGCGTGTGCCACCTCAGCCAGCTCATTTCTCTCCTTTTTTTTAAATTGGAGTGGGGAGCACTGGGGATTGAACTCAGGGGCACTCAATCACTGAGCCACATCTCCGACCCTATTTTGTATTTTATTTAGAGACAGGGTCTCACTGAGTTGCTTAGCACCTCACTTTTGCTGAGGCTGGCTTTGAACTTGAGATCTTCCTGCCTCAGCCTCCTGAGCCACCGGCTTCACAGGCATGTGCCACCTCACCCCGCTCATTTCTCTCTCTCTCTTTTTTTTTTAAACTTATTTATTATTTATTTGGTTGTTGATGGTTTTTATTTTATTTATTTATATGTGGTGCTGAGAATCAAACCCAGTGCCTCATACATGCTATCCAAGTGCTCTGCCACAGAACCACAACCCTAGCCCATCATTTCTGTTTTTTTTAATTAATTAATTTATTTTTTTAGTTGTAGCTGTCAATACCTTTTATTTATTTATTTATTTATATTTTTAAGAAATATTTATTTTTTAGTTGTAGTTGAATACAATATCTTTAATTAATTTATTTATTTTTATGTGGTACTGAGGATCAAACCCAGGGCCTTGTATGTGCTGGGCAAGTGCTCTACCACTGAGCCACAACCCCAGCCCCCATTCATTTCTCTTTTTAATGCTCAAAATTAGAGCTCATTCAGGTTGGTTCCCTGGGGCATGTTTATATCCATATTTGAACATTCTTTGTTGTGTTTATTTTTGCAAAACAAATACAAACCACCACCAACAACAACCAAAAACCTTTCTTAAGCCAAGGGTGGCATACCTTTTATATCTTTCCTGTTTTGCTTAACAAGATATTCTGAAAATGATTCCACTGCAATTAAAGCTCTCTTTCTCATTGGTATTTAGCTTTTTGGTATGTGCCCATGTATAATAGTTTGCCCAGCCAATCTCCTGTGTAGGGCATTTAGGTTGTTTAGAGTATTTTGCTACTGCGAACGATGATGCAATGAATGTGCATGTATTTTTGTAATCTTACAAGTCTTTGGGGGGATAAATTCCCAGAAGTATTAGAACTGGGTGAAAGGGTAAATACATATGTAATTTTGTTAGATATTGCAAAGTGATCCCCTATAGGACTGTACCATGTTGCTTCTCATGCCAGCAATGCTTCTTCCACGTAGCTTTTCTGAGAGTGTTAGTCAGATTTTCATCCCTGTGACCAAAATACCTGACATAAACAACTTAAGTAAGGAAAGGTTTATTTTGACTCACAGTTTCAGAATTTTCAATCCAAGGTGAACTGGCTCCAAGGCAGAAATATGTGGAAGAATTTGGCAGAGGAAAGCTCATAGCAGGGGGAATCAGATAAAGAGACAGAGGGAAGAGTCAGGGACAAGATATAGTCCCCAAGCACGCATCTAGTGACCTACTTCTTCCAGCCATGCACTGCCTGCCCACGGTTTCACCTCCTCCCAGTAGTTCATTCAAATTATTAATCCACCCAATGGATTAATCCACTGATGAGGTTAGAACCTTCATGAGCCAGTCATTTTCTAAAAGCCCTTCCTCTGAATATTGCTGTACTGAGGACCAAAACACAAGAATTTGGGGACTTTTCAGATCCAAACCATAACAGAGAGTACTGTCCAGATTTTGCCAATATGATAGTTAAGAAATATCATTTCTGTGTAGTTTTCATTTGTATTTCTTTTATTATGTGTGAAGCTAAGCACTTTTCACCTGGTTAAGGGACTTTTGTGAATCTTTTTTATTCCCTTTATGAATTGCATGTTAATGCATTTTACCCCTTTTTCTGGTGAGCTTTTAATCTTTTTGGAACCTGACTTTGAGTTATTTATAAAGACATTAGCCTTTAAAAAAATTATTTTAGTTGTAATGGGCACAATACCTTTATTTTATTTGTTTATTTTTATGTGGTGCTGGGCATTGAACCCAGTGCCTCATGCATGCTAGGCAAGCACTCTACCACTGAGCCACAACCCCGGTCCCAAAGACATTAGCTTTTTTCTGAAAAAAAAAAATTTTTTTTTAGTTGTTAAGGTACCTTTTATTTTTTTATATGTGATGTTGAGGTTCAAATACAGTGCCTCACACATGCTAGGCAAGCGCTCCATCACTGAACTACAACTCCACCCCAAAGACATTAGCCATTTATTTATGATATATGTTGTAAATATTTTCTCTAGTTTTTAACCATGCAAAAATCTTTAATTTGGGGGGAGGAGGCTGAGGTTGTGGATCAGTGGTAGAACACTTGCCTAGCATGTATGAGGCACTGGGTTTGATCCTCAGCACCACATAAAATAAATAAATAAAATAAAAGTATTGTGTTCATCTACAATTAAAACAATGTTTTAAAAATCTTTAATTTTTTTGAGGTTGACCTGATTAATCTTTATTTTAGTCTATCCTTTCCTAAATGACTTGGGATACTACTTGTATCACATACTCAATTTCCATATTAATTGGTCCATTTCTGGACTTTATGTTTTGTTCCAGGGGTCAGTCTATTGATGTGCTGGTATTATATATTTAATAATAGAGACTTAATAGTATGTTTGTTATCAACTAGGGATACTCCTCCCTTCATTTCTATTTAAAGATTTTCCCAGTTATAATTACAGATTTACTGTACTTTATAAACTTTAAATGAATGTATATCTAAATTATGTAAAGTTTAAAATGTTTTTGTGTTAATCATATAAATGGTTAGTGGTACAAATGGCTAAGAACATAACTCACAGTTAGCTGACCTCTGTCCTACAGGGTAGTGTGATATGTAGCCATAGCATGAATGCTAAATAATAGCCAGCCTTGTGCTGATTGGTCAGAATGGTCAGATTTCTGTTTTTGTATTCAGTGTCCTTGGCAGTGTTTACAGTATACCCTCTTCCAGGATTTTGTGTGACTAGTTATTTCAGGGGTTCCAGAATAAAAAAGAAAAATTCATAGTGATGTCTTGTTTCCTCAGCCTTCTAGTACTGTGTGACTCCTCTCAACATGTTGGCTGGATCCCTGTTACAACAAATGCAGTAATAGATAAGGGCCACAGTGTGAACAAGATATCCTGGCTAAGGTCAAACAACAGTTGATACTCACAGTACCTGTCCATACGTTTTAATTTTCAACATGCTTTCACATGCACTCTCTCATTCATCTAGGAGATAATTGTGGCAAAGTAGGAAATACCTTCATCATTGAATCACAAGACCTGGATTTAAGTCCTGATTCTGTTTCACTATCATATAAGCTTATCCAAGTTAGTTTATTTTTGACTTCTAGTTTCCTCATAGGTAGAAATGGGATAGAAATACCTATTCCAGCCAAGCTCAGTGGTGCACACCTGTAATCCCAGCGACTTGGGAGGCTGAGGCAGGAGAATCAAGAGTTCAAAGCCAGCCTTAGCAAAAGCGAGGTGCTAAGCAACTCAGGGAGACCCTGTCTCTAAGTAAAATACAAAATAGGGCTGGGGATGTGGCTCAGTGGTCAAGTGACCCCGGAATTCAATCCCCAGTCCCCCAACTCAAAATAAATAAATAAATAAATATCTATTTCGTAGAGATAATGTAAGGATTAAACGAAATTCATTTTTCAACAAACATGTATTTATTAGGAGCCATGTGTCAATCATTATCAAAAGGTCTGGGGCTCCGGAGCAGAATTAGACACCATCTCTGCCTTCAGGGAAACTGTGGCTTAGTGGATGAGTCCAAGGACTTATATCCTCCCTTTTCTGGTACTCAAGGAGCAAAAAGAAATTTTTGGCAAGAGCAAAAACCTACTATGGAAGGACTCAGAAAAAATATTTGCCCAGGGTTTAAAAACACAAATGGGTACAGCTGTTAGGTTTGCTGAGATGTTCTGGTTTACACCCATTATCCTAGTATTTAAACCCTGTGCTGCTTAAACAAGTGTCTTTTAGTTCCTGGTTTTCCACCCTTAGTTCTTGTCTAGTAATGCAGCCCTTTCTATCCTGCTGCTATCCCATCTTCTAATTTTCCGTTTCCCCATGTGTCTGCCATTTTTAGAAGTTTCAGCGTGAGCTAAGCACCAAGTGGATACTGAATACAGTGAGTACAGGGGCCCATGTTCTTCTTGGGAAGATCCTACAAAACTACATGTTGGACCTCCGCATTGGCAACTCCAAGCTGTTCTGGAGGGCACTGGCCATGCTGCAGGTAAAGTGATGGGGTGGGCCTGGCCTTAAAACCTAGGCTGCCATTGGAAGGCATTTTGCAGAGGCAGAGAGATGTGTAGTGGTAAGGGCTGATTTTTCTGCTTTGTGCCTTTCCTTCTCCTTGTGTCAGATGCATCCCCCCCTCTGAGTGTGTGTGCACACATTGGTTCTTGTTTGTGAAACAAAAACTAGTAGGCAAGATTCTTTCAGCTACAAGTATGTAACACAAACCCCATTTATACTGGTGTAAACTAAACAAGGCAAATGATTGCTCCTATAGATGGAACAGTCTAGGGCAGCCAGATTCTCTGATGGTGGAACTGAGAAACTTCACCTCTTACCTCTACTTTCTTCTGTTGCTCTCATTCTGGGACAGATCTTCTCCAGTAGGTGGCAAATTGACCATAAGTAGTACCAGTCTGATATCCTTGCCAGTTTAGCAACCCCAGCAGGAAAAGACTCCATCTGTCCTGTGAGTCCCACAAATGCCTGGGGGAAGGCTCTCATTGGCTTGTCTTTGGTCCCCTGCACACCCCTGAACCAATCACTGCCCAACCTGATTCGTGTACTTTCCCTACAACACGATGATGGAGGAAAGGGTGGGAGGTAAGTTTCACAAAACTTGTGGCCTGAGCATGGGAAAACCATAGTTCTCCAGAGGAAAACAAGATGCAGATTCCAGAAGGAGGAGGAACAGATGCTGAGCAGCTAGCATGAAGGATGACCTTGAAAGTAAAGTTGCCAATTTTAGCAAATAAAAATTCAGGTCAACCAATTAAATTTGAATTTCAGATAAATAACGCTTTTTTTTAAAGTATAAATGTTCCATGCAGTATTTGGAATGTATATGATTTTTTTTCTCATTATTTCACATACAACTGAATATCCTATATTTCTGTTTGCTAAATCTGGCAACCCTATGTGGAAAAAAAAATCAATATATCCAACATTTAATGAGCACCCATTGGGGTCCTGAAACAACCCATGGATCTACTGAAGTCCAATAGAACTTCAAAGAAGATGGGGTTGGTTTGCACTGTAGCAAGCAGAAGGCTTCATGGAAGAGGTGATATTTGATTTAGACTTGGTGGTTTTGACTTGGATAGTTGAAAGGCAGAACTGTATTCATATTAGTAAACACATTAGCCAAGGGTCAGAAGGAGGACTAGGTGTGCTATGTAGGGAACACAGACATGACTAGAGTGGAGAGTAACTTTACATAGTAATGAGGGATTAAAAAGGAGCAGGAAGAGAAGGGATTGTGAAAAGTTAAAGCCATTCAGGAATTTGGACTTGCCAAATATACGTAGATCTGTGCTGTCCAAAACAATGGTCAGCAGCCACATATGATTCTAGAACATTTGAAATGTGGCTAGTGTGAATTTTTAATTTTATATAAAAATTAAAGTAGTGAAATTTTTCTTTCTTTTTTGGTACTGGGAATTGAGACCAGGGTTGCTTAGCCACTGAACTACATCCCCAGTCCCCCCTTTTTTGGTAAGTTTTATTTTGAGACAATGTTAGGGCCTTGCTGAGTTGCTGAAGTTGGTCTCCAAGTTGGAACTCTCCTGCCTCAGCCTCCCAAGTTGCTGGGATTACACTGCACCCAGCTGAAAAAATTTTTTTCATTAAATGCAACATTATTGTGTTTGTAGGACTGAACTTCACTTTTTAGCCTTGCATATCAAACACTCAAATTGAGGTGTGTTGTAATTGTAAATAAACCCCATATTTCATGGGGCTGGGATTGTGACTCAGTGGCAGAGCACTTGCCTAGCACGTGTGAAGCCCTGGGTTCAATCCTCAGCACCACATAAAAATAAGTAAATAAAATAAAGGTATTGTGTCCACCTACAACTAAATTTTTTTTAATAATAAAAAATAAATTTCAAAGATTCATTACAAAAATATCATAAAATATCTCATTCATAGTTTTTAATATTGCTTATGAGGTTGAAATAACTTTAATATGTTGGGTTGAATAAAATGTATTAACAATGATTTCACTCTTTTTTTTTTTAACGTACCTATTGGAAAACTTAAAAGATTCATATGTGGCTTGCATTTTATTTCTGGCAGTGCTAAGCTAACAGAAGGATACTGACAAAATGGAAGCATTATTTACTGATAGCTAGACAGCAATGTGCAGGGTGGATTTTATTAGGAAAGAAACTGGAGGGAGGGACTTCAGTTTAAAATTGCCTATCTATGGGGTTGCTGGGATGTCGTTGCAGAACTAATTCATCATTAATTCCAGTTTAACCCAACCTCATGGCCCACCACCAACTTCTTTTTTGTTTTATTTTATTTTTTTTAAATACATGACAGCAGAATGTATTACAATTCTTATTATACATATAGAGCACAAATTTTCATATATTTGTATAAAGTATGTTCACGCAAATTCACGTCTTTATACATGGACTTTTTTTCATTACAATTCTTATTACACATATATACCACAATTTTTCATCTCTGTAAAGTAGGTTGACACCCAGTTCATGTCTTCATACATGTATTTTGCATAATGATGTCCATCACATTCCACCATCCTTGCTAATCCCCTGCCTCCTTCCTTTCCCTCCCTTCCCTCTTCCCTATCTAGAATTCATCTATTCATCCATGTTCCCCCTCCCTACCTCATCATGAGTCAGCCTCCTTATATCAGAGAAAACATTTGGTGTTTGTTTTTTTTGGGATTGGCTAACTTCACTTAGCATTATTTTCTCCAACGCTATCTATTTACCTGCAAATGCCAGGATTTTATTCTCTTTTATTGCTGAGTAAAATTCCATTGTGTATATATGCCACATTTTTTTAATCCATTCATCCACTGAAGGGCATCTAGGTTGGCTCCACAGTTTAGCTATTGTGAATTGTGCTGCTATAAACATTGATGCACCACCAACTTCTTTAGCCCAGTTTTTCTTTACATTTGGGGATTTCAGGATTGCCCAAAGGGACAAATTCCCTGTAACCTCTATAGTCAATATTTAGGATCCTAGCCTCCCAATTCCCCAGTTCTTTCTTCTCTCCATTCTTAGTTCCCTTGGTCTTCTAGCCGACGCTGATCTTAACCACTTCTTCAACAGCGGTTCTCTGGGCAGTCCAAGGCCCGATGCATTGAGAGTCTCCTCCAAGCGATCCACTTTCCTCAGCCTCTTTCTGATGAAATTCGGGTTGCTCCCATCTCCTGCCACATCCAGGTTGCACAGGAGAAGGAACAGGTAGCCTGCCCTCTGCTGGTGACTCAACAAACACTTACTGAGTACTTTTAGTATGTCAGGAACTTTGCTTAATATTTGGTTTACAAAATTCAGTGATATCCTGCTGAGCCTTCTCTCCAGGAGCTCCCCATTCATGGGGAACATGACAGTGCAAGTGATAACAGAGGTGTGAAAAATATACCAAAAAGGAATGCTCCCTTCTGGCTTGGAGGGGAGTCAAGAAGAAGAGTGGGGTCTTTGAGCTGGATTTTGAAGGATGAACAGTTTACTGGGTTAAGATGAAGTTTTCTTTCTGCTCTTTTTTTGTGTGGGGTGGGTGGGTACTGGGGATTGAACTCAGGGGCACTCAGCCACTGAACTACATCTCCAAACCTATTTTGTATTTTATTTAGAGACAGTGTCTTACTGAATTGTTTAGCACCTCACCGTTGTTGCTGAGGCTGGCCTTGAACTTATGATCCTCTTGTCTCAAGTACCTGAGCCACTGGGATTACAGGCGTGGGCCGCCACACCTGGCTTCCCTCTGCTCTTGAGCCACCTCATTACCACTTTCTAGTATTGAAAACATCCTATTTTTGCATCCAGCCTGAGGGATGCTCTAGCTTCTCCAGGGTTCTTTCTTAGATGACTTCACTTTCTCTATCTTTACTTCTCCTTGCCTCTTCCCCACAGGTAATCCCTGTAGCCTTGCTGAGCCTTCTCTTCAGATGCTCCATCCCTGAGGCTCAGGCACACCTGGCTGCAGCTCCCTCTGTCTGTGAGGCTGTCAGGAGCGCCCTTGCTGGGCCAGGTCGGAAGCGCAGGACAGACCCCCTGGAGTCTCTACAGCCTGCTGTGCAGTGACCTGGCATTTTCGGGTGTGAGGGAACCCAGCCCAGCTGAAGGGGACTTGTGCCAGCAGCACATGTGGTAGGAGGAAGAAATCCAGTTTCCAGGGGCACCAGCAGCACTTGGTGGGGAGAAAGATTTTCTCCATCTCAGGGGAGAAATTCTTGCTCTTGACTCAGTGTCTCTCACTTCCACTGGCTTTTTCTGATTTTAGAAATAAAACTAAATTCCTGTTTTGGAAAGTTATCCATCAAAGTCAGTAAGTCAGACTCAGTAGACAAGGGTGGGACAGGATGACTGGCTTGAGTTGGTCCTAATGGCAGATTTGATTTTTTAATGATTTGTCCTATTCCTTTGCCCCCTAGTCCAAGCCTCTTCCGACATCCCTGTATTCTCTCTGCAATAGGCAGGCATGCCTGCACAAGTTTGTGACAGACACATAAACAAGGAGAGGTGGGAAGTTTTAGGTCATTCCTGGGAGAGAGGGAAGGAGTTGAGTCCCTAGCATAGGTGTCTCGAGGGGGCAAAATTGCGACGTATGCAGTCGAGGGGAGAAATAAAGAAGGTCCACGTGCTTCTGCCCCTTTCAGTGCTTTATTCACTCAAACTACTCAATGCAATTTCACTCTATAGATTCTTTAATATATATATTTTAGTTTTAGGTGGACACAATACCTTTATTTTTTATTTTTATGTGGTGCCGAGGATCAAACCCAGTGCCTCATGCATACTAGGCGAGCACTCTACCACTGAATGCATCCTTGTTTCAGCTGGCTGAATCCCTGTTCATCAGCTCTATTATTTATACTAAATTTGGGGGCTTTTGACCCCCTTTCAATCCTTTACTCTGTTTATCAAGGTGAGCGGAAATAACTTGTTTATGGCCATACTGGAGGGCTCTGTGGGTATGCCTGGTGAGACTGCAGGTTTCAAACTGCAGTTTTTAAAATGGAGTTGCTTAGGCTCAGGCCTAAGGCAATCCTCACAATAGGTCACCCAGAAAAAGGCAATCCCAATTAGTCATGAAAGGCGGGGTCCTTATTACTGGAATGAATTTGGCATCCTCACATGAGACCCATTGAATACTGAAAACCTCTGTAGTCTGTATTTTATTTTAATTAGCTTTTTTTTTAGTTGTTGACAGACCTTTATTTTTATTTATTTATTTATATGTGGTGCTGAGAATCGAACCCAGTGCCTCACATATGCCGGGCAAGTGCACTTCCACTGAGCCCCAGCCCCAGCCCCTCAGTCTGTATTTTAGACTTCAGCTGTTGCATGTTTTGACAAAGCAAAGGTCCTCCTTTCCTCCCAGATCTATGCCAGCTCTTCAGTACCTGTGACATATGGCTCCAATGGCAGAGAGCTGGCTCCCCCTTTTGGCAGAGAAATATCCACATGATGGACACCCAATAATGCTTCTGGAGATAAAACCTCCCCAATTAAAGAAGAACTTTCAGGCAGGGGGGTGACTGCTAAGGGGCCAGTTTTCAGTTTTATGAGGATAATCATGTTCTTAAAAGCAGCCATAGGCTCCTCCATATATCCGCAGGCTTCCAGATGTGTGGAGGGGTCTATGTTTTCTTGTTCTATATGTTCACATTGCTGTCTTAGATTTTAACCAAATCCCTTCCCCCAGTACCACTCTTACAGTGCCTTCTGAGTGCCATAGCATTGCCTTTCATTCTACATAAATACTTCTTCCTAACTCTATCACTCAAGATGGCTGAAATTAGGCCAGGATGCTATGAAGGCCCTTTGCTTCTCTTTACCCACAATGTCTCCTGTGCTTCTTCACTGGATAAACCCACCTCTCATCTTGTGACCATGAGCGAGGTCATCAGAGAAGATATCCAGATTTCTAGAGCCCCAGGCAGAGCAGGCTTGATCCTATAGATGATGCCAACATGTACAGTAGCCCACTCCTGCTTGTGGCTGGGAGATAGTACAGGATTAGATTTCCCCCACACTGGATGCAAGAAAGCTCTAGAAGCCTCCAGTTCTTTGACTTGCCAAGTTCTTGGATAGTAGAAAGATATCAAGTGAATTTAATTCTTAAATAGTTGGATGTGATATTCAGGTATTGTGAACAAAGTAGAGTGTGTGCCTTAACCTTGGGAGACATTGGAGACTAGACATATTCTGGCATTGCAGAGGACACAAAGATGACTAAGCTCTGATCCCTAACCCCTTAGAAACTCACAAGCACTATAAGCAATTCTAATATAAGACAGATGAACTGGATTGGAACAGCAGGGTAAGTACAGAGAGCTGCCAGAATTATTTTGGGAGATTACAGGGTAATCCAAGAATCACCAAAAATTTTGGAAGAAAGGAGGTTAGAGTGGGGTAAAGGAACAGTCAAAGAAAACCTGGGAATGTTTGAGACTTCCATTGGAATGCGAATCCTGTATCAGAAAGTCAGATCATTGTCAATGGAATTTGGACTCAGAAGAGCTAAAATAAAGATTCAAAGATTTGTGGGGGCTGGGGATATAGCTCAGATGGAAAATTCAAAGATTTGTTAGAATTGCTTAAAGGTAAATGGTAGGGTGACAACTTTTAACATTATTTGGAGAAAACAAACATCTGGCTGGGTGTGGTGGTGCATACTTGTAATCCCAGAGGCTCCGGGTAGGGGTGCTGAGGCAGTTCAAGGCCAGCCTCAGCAACTTAGTGCTTAGTGAGGACCTAAGCAGCTCCACAATGACCTAAGATCTCCACAATGATTGGAATATGCCAAAGGGTCATCAGAGCCAAGGAGAAAGAGCTCCTAATGGCTAAAGTTGGAATGATGGAGCAACAATACAAATAGCCTAATATTGGACTATAACACAAAGTTTTAAAAACAAATACACACAACTTCATACCCATAAAATAAATGACGGAATAAATAGAGTGTGGTGAACTGAGACAAACCTTTCCTGCACAAGAATTCCAAATAATACAAGAATCTATGCCCTTTTCAGGAAATGGAGCCTAATCACTCCATACCCCCTACATCTCCAGTGTGGCTTAAAGGAAAATAGTGGAAAAACCTGGCAAACACTACCCTCACTAGGTAATCAAGATGAGCATCACTGCTAATATCATGTACCTCCTGATATGATGTAATGAGACCATCATGCCACTCTGTGGTATTCTTCCCCCCCAAAAAAAATACATAACCTCAGTCTCTATGTATAAGGAAAACATCACAGAAATCCAAATGAAGAATATTTTACAAAATATCTGCCTGAGGGCAGGGGATATATCTCAGTGGTTAAACACTTACCTAGAAAGTGCCAGGCTCTGGGTTTGATTCCCATACTGGGGGGGGGGGGAGTGGGGAGGGGAAGGACTAAATGCAATGTGGTAGCCTGCAGTAACCCATACCTGTAATCCCAGTGACTTGGGAGGCTGAGGCAGGAGGATTGCAGGTTCCCGGCCAACCTGAAAAAGCAGGGGTGGGTGGGATGCAGCTTAGTTGCAAAGCGCCCCATGGGTTCAATCCCAAGTACCACATACATATAAAAAGCAATGTGGTACCCTTTGTTGGTTCCTGGACAGATAAAGATATTAGTGGGAAAATTTAAAATAAAAATGAAGTCTGAAATTCAATTAATGGGTAAATGTACCAATGTCAACATCATAGTTTTGACAAATGCACCAAAGCTATGTAGTATTAGCATCAGGCAAGAAAGGTGAAAGGGATGTGGGGACTGACGTACTATCTCCATAACTCTTCCGTAAAAAAAAAATACTAAAATTCCTGACTACATTAACATATAATATATGGGAAGGGGTAAATGGAGCTAAAATATTTTAAGGGCCTTGAATTATCCATCAGAGGATAAAAGTTGGATGGGCTTGGTGGCACATGCCTGTAATCACAGTGACTCCAGTGACTCCGGAGGCTGAGACAGGAGAATCGAGAACTCAAAACCAGCCTCAGCAATAGCAAGGTGCTAAGCAACTCAGTGAGATCCTGTCTCTAAATAAAATAAAAAATAGGGCTGGGGATGTGGCTCAGTGGCCAAGTGCCCCTGAATTCAATCCCTGATACTTCCCCCCAAAAGAGGATAAAGGTCTTGATTAAAACTTTGATAAATTAAGTGTGCATATTGCATTTTTAAAGAATAGCTACCAGAGTGGGTCACAATGGCATATACCTGTAATCTCAGCTACTCTGGAGGCTGAGGCAGGAGGATTACAAGATTAAGTTTAGCCTGGACAATTTATCAAGACCCTGTTTCAAAATAAAGCAAAATAAAAAGGTTTGGAGATGTAGCTCAATGGTAAAGAACCCCTGGGTTCAATCCCTGGTTCTGGGGGAGGGGGGAGATTTCCACTTGGATTTGTGTAGGCAGAGTACTTGCCTAGTATGTGGGAGGCCCTGAGTTTGATCCCCAGCACCATGGTGGGGCAGACGGGAGAAAAAGAAATAGCTGGGCACAGTGGTATGTGGCTGCAGTCCCATCTACTTGGAAGGCCGAGACAGGAAGATCGCAAATTGGAAGTCAACCTTGGCAATTTCATCTCAAAAATGAAAATTAAAAAGTGGCTAGGGATGTAACTCAGTGGTAAAGGGTGTCTGGTAAAGTTCAATAAGAGAAAGAAAGAAGGAAGGACGAAAGAAGGAAGGAAAAGAAAAAGAAACCCATTAAAAGTAGCATTGGCAAACTTTTTCTATAAAGCAATAAATAGTGAATAGTTTGGTCTTTGCAGGCTGACAGCCCTGTGTATCTACTTGACTCTGTTGTAGCATGAAAGCAGCCATAGACAATACATAAAATGGGCATGATGTATGAAGATATGTCTTTGTTTGCCAAAACAGGCAGCAGGCTAGGTTTAACTCACAGACCATAGTTTGTTAACTCCTACATGAAAAGAATAAAACCAGAGTGTCTAATTTCCAATTAGTAAAGGGGAAAATGGAGTAATTTAAAAATAGTCATCTAAATACAAAGCAAGAAAGGAGAGAAAAAGAAACAAAACAGGACAAGTTAGAAAGTACAAAGTAAGATTTTGATTTGGTATTATAGTAATTGCATTAAGTGTAAATGGATTACATGCTCTAATTAAAATCATTTTTTCTTTTTTTATTAGTTGCTCATGACAATACAATGATCTTGACATACATTTGAGTCAAATGCATTTTTTGTTCTTGATATGTCTCTTGTAATTAGCATATATTTAGATTTTGTTTGTTTTATATCCAGTATTTAAAGGATATAGAAAGATTGAAAGTAAAAATGGAAAAAAGAGCCAGGCGCAGTTGTGCATACCTGTAATCCCAGCAACTCAGAGAGGCTGAGGCAGGAGGATCACAAGTTCAAAGCCAACCTCAGCAATTTAGCAAGTCTCTAATTTAAGACAAAGTGTTTCTAGAGAGAAAGAGGATCTTCATAGTGATAAAAGGTTTAATTCACCAGGAACATATTATGATTTTAAAAATAATTACCAATAAATAAATTAAAATCTAAAGATTTCAAAGAAGAAATAAATCCATGCAAATGATTTTACATATCTGTCTTAGTAATTGATGGAAAATCAAACAAAAGCTTAGGAATAATATAGGCTTGAGCATTAAGATGAGAAAAATTGAATGAATGGACACATGGAAACACTATTTCTATCACCTGCAAAATATAATTTTTAATCATGTAGATTTTTTTTTTTTTTTTTTTTGCTACCAGGAACTCAACCCAGGGGCATTCAACCTCTGAGCCACATACCCAGTCCATTATATTTTTTATTTTGACACAGTGTCTCACTAAGTTGCTGAGGTTAGCTTCAACTGAGATTACAGGCGTGCACCACTGTAACCAGCTAAACGTGTAGAATTTTAAAAATATTTTATTAGTTATTTATGGGCCTTTATTTATTTATATGTGATGTTGAGACTTGAACCCAGTGCCTCGGACGTGCTAGGCAAGCGCTCTGTCACTGAGCCACAACCCCAGCCCATAGAATTTTTATTTTTAATTTTATTAGTGGTACTGCGGATAGAACCTGGGACTCCATGCCTAGTAGGGAATCCACAATGAGGTACATGCCCAATGTGGTAAGTAAATATTTAAGACATAAATAATATATTTTAACATATATATTATATTGGCTCATTTTGTATTACCATAACAAAATACATGAGGCAGGCTACTTCATCAAGAGAGAGCTTTATTTGGGCTCACAGTTCTGGTCCAAGGTTGAGGGACCATGCATCCGGGATGGCCTTCTTGCTAGCAGTTCTGATGTGGACAGGGTATCACATGGCAAGAGACAGGGAGCATGTTTGTGTGTGCAAGGCTATTTTGACCTCTCTCCCTCTTCTTGAAAAGTCACCAGTATTCAATGGGAATTAAATTTTAATGCATGGGAGGAATTATCCTTTTGGGGACACACTTTAAGCCATATCCAAACCATAGCACATATGTAGAAAGGTACTGGTCAAACTGCACACATATGTCTAAAGAACCCCAAACTATACCTTCAGTCCTCATCTTCTATTGAACTCCAGGCTGCATATTAACTAGTACCTACTAGTACCTGCCACATTTTTTTCCCCTCCTACCGTGCTGGGGATCAAACTCAGGGACTCTCACATATTAGGCAAGCACTCTGCCACTGAGCTCAGTTTACATAATAGATCTCATTCATATATATATATATTTTTTTTTTTAAAGGAAAGGGAGGGAGGGAAGGAGAGAGAGAGAGAGAGAGGGAGAGAGAGAGAGAATTTTTTCTTGTAGATGGACACAACACAATGCCTTTATTTTGCTGAGAATCAAACCCAGGTCCTGCCTGTGCTAGGCGAGTGCTCTACCGCTGAGCCACAATCCTAGCCCATCATTCTTATTTATTTTTAATTGATTAATTATTTTTTATCAGAGATTGAACCCAGGGTGCTTAACTACCAAGCTACATCCCCAGTCCTTTTTATTTTTTATTTTGAGACAGGGTCTCTCTATGTTGTTTAGGGCTCACTAAGTTGCTGAGGGTAGCTTTGTACTTGTGATCCTCCTGCCTCAGCCTCCTGAGCTGCTGGGATTACAAATATAGCACCATGCCCAGCTCATTCTTTAAAATTATCTTTCCCGTACTGACTGAAGAGTATTTTAAGACCATATTTATTTAATAACTTTCTTCATGATGGGCTTTCAAAGAATATTATTTAAGTTGCCTTTGTAGACTGAAACTCTTTAAGGTAAGAGACCATGTCTGTCTCCAAACAGTGTGTTTGTTAGTGGTTAAGCATCCCTGGGTTCAATCCCCAGTACCAAATAAAATAAAATAATGTCTGCTATTCAATAGTTCATTGGATTGATTTTCCAAATTAATGTTCTTATAAGAAAAGAGAATGTTAAAATCAGTTTTATTAATCTTAATTATAATAAAAATTGATTCCTTATAAATTTTGTTTGCAGTGCATTAACCTTAGAGAAGCCAGTCACCTCTGAGGGTAAAATAAGTGATGATAAAATAAGTGATATAGACTTGAAAATGAGACCATACATTCTGGGGTGGAATGATCCTCTAAAATTATTTCATCTCCCTCTGTGACATTTCTTCTGTTTTGGTACAACAGCAGCTAGGAAATGTGTCAAGCCATGGACTCAGGAAATCATGTCCTTCAAATTTTCTGAAAGTACCTACTTCAACTATTCTAGCTTTCTTAGATTTATTTGACCCTGCATTTTTTGTTTTGTAAGTTTTATTTTAATTAATTAATTTATTTATATTAGAGCATTAAAGTTGTGCATAGTAGTTTGGAACATATGACCCCACACCTGACCCTTTAGGAAGTGATTGGCTTGAGAGAAAATGTCTGTGGGGAAGAACAAAACACTTGGAAGATCTGCTCCTTTGAAACTCTGCCTCATTACACTCTACATAATGACAAGTTGTCCAGCCTAATCCTAGGAGAGTGGTAAATGAGTCCTTCCCTGTTCTTTGACTGTCACAGCAGAGCCCTGGGCAGTGCAGGAAGGGGCAGCAGATGGTGTCAGAGCATGCACATTGGCTGGATCCTGTCAGATTCACCTTGGAATTCCTATTGTGATGTCATATGGAGGCCCAGTCTTGAGGCAGAAAACTTTGGTTGAGAAGGGCATGGGGTTGAGTAATGGCGCCAATTTGGGGACTGGCTATTCCACTGCCACCATATCTCAGCCTTCTACTATTATTTAGTTTCCTTGTTAGTGGGGTCTGGGTACTGTTTTCTAGGTGCAGGGGTTGGAAGCAGGTGGCAGCTGAGACAGACTCAGAGGTATGTGATGTAACTCTTCCTTGAAACTCATTGCTCCTTTCTGTGGGCTGTGGGAGGAATTGGATAGAGGGGAGAGGGGAACTGAGACAATGCCTATGAATGTCTTCCCAGAGATTACTACAGAGCCTTTACCCTTCTATTCATTTTAACAAGATAGTGCACCTTTTATATATGGCCATGTACTAACATTGAGGAAAAATAAAACACCATCCCCACTCTCCAGGAGCTTGAGATGAAATGAGGGAGACATTTAGACAGATAGATACATGACTTCAAGGAAATAGAATGTTACAAAAGAGAGGGTGCTGGGGCCCTAGCTCAGCAGCAGAGCACTTGCCTTATATGTGTGAGGCACTGTGTTCAATCCTCAGTACCACATAAAAATAAATAAATAAAATAAAGGTATTGTGTCCATCTACAATTTTAAAAAAAATTTAAAAAAAAAGGAGTAAAGAGCAGGTGAGGGCTGGATGAGTGACTCACACCTGTAATCCTAGCAGCTGGGGAGGCTGAGGCAGGATTGCAAGTTCAAAGCCAGTCTCAGCAATTTAATGAGACCCTAGGCAACTTAGCGAGATTGTCTCAAAGAGAGAGAGAGAGAGAGAGAGAGAGAGAGAGAGAGGAAAGAAGTTTGACTATTGCTGAAGACATGGGAGGTAGGCTAATCTATAAAATCCCTTCTGGAAAACCTCAGGGTGAGTTGTGCTTCAGAGGAAAGGTAGCATTTTGAAGGTGAATGTTGTGGATAGAGGAGGGAGGAGGGTGATGTAAGGCTCTTTTCAGGAGGGAATAGATTTGGGAAAAGTGTGGGAAGGAGAAAAGTACTGATGTGTTTTAGAAGAGATGAGGACACTAAACTGAAGGGCATGTTGAAGTTCAGAGAATGCAATGAGAGAAAAGGGTGGAAAGTGGACAGGGTTTTAAATGCTGGTTGAATATTTTGCACAAACATGATTCTATATACAATTAAAGAAATTTTAAAGATTTTTAAAGCTAGGCAAAAATGCACTTAAATCTGCATTTTAGAGCAGTGTTTCTCCAACTTTAATATGCATACAAATCACCCTGGGGAGGGCTTATTTAAAAAAGTATGTTCTGATTTAGTTATTCTGGTGTAGGGTGTTGAGATCCTGAATTTCTAACAAGATCCCAGGTGATGTCGCAGCTATTGGACAGAGGACCAAACTTTGAGAACAAGGCTTTAAATATCTCCTATAAATTTATGGTAGTTTTCTGACATAAATAAGTCAAGTTAATGGTTGGTGGGAAAGAGGGAGGAAATAAAATGATCAGAGCAGGAAGAAGACATGGATTCATTTCCCAAACACTTATCGCCCACCTCCACCACCATATGCACTCCTCTAGACATGATGGGTACAGCAGTAAATGGAAGACACAAAAATCTCTGCTCTCAGGAACAAATGAAAGGGAATGAGGAAGAGAGGAGAGTGAATGTTTGGATGTGGGAGTTCGGAGGTGAGGCAGAAGGAGAAGGGACTAAACATTTTCCTGATGCAAAGAGTTAATTATAAATGTTATAATTTCTTATAAGAACTGCATTAATTTAGTGTATGGCTTGGTGTGTATAGTAAGTGCTTCACATATGTTAGGAAATGAATAAATTGCTTCTCAATTTTAACCCTGAAAGATTGTCAAGATCATGACATTTTAATTTTTGTTTGTTTGGGTTTTTTCTTTTCTTTCTTTGGTATCAGAGATTAAACCCAGAGGTGCTTAACCAGTGAGCCACATCCATAGACCCCCTCCCCTTAATTTTTTTTTTTAAATTTTGAGACAGAGTCTTGCTAAGTTACTTAGGGCTTAGTTAAGCTTTGAGGTGAGCTCTGAAATTGTGATTCTCCTGCCTCGGTTTCCTGAGCTGTTGGGATTATAAGTGTGTGCCACCATGCTTGTCAAGATCATAACATTTTAAACATGGGAACATTAGGAGTGCAGTGGGGTGCAAAAAATGATCTACAGGTTGAGTATACCTTATCCAAAATGCTTAAGACTATAAATGTTCTGGAATTTGAAAGTTTTGGAGGATTTTTGAAATATTTACATAAACATAGAATTATCCTAGGGATGGGACCCAAAGCTAAATAGGAAATTCACTTATGTTTCCTATACACTTTATTCACATAGCCTGAAGTTCCTTTCATACAATATTTTAGATAACAAAAATTTTCATGGTGTGGAATTTTCCACTTGTGGCATCACATTGGCTTTCAAAAAGTTTTATATTTTGGAGCATTTCAGATTTGGGATTTTCAGATTAGGGATGCTCAACCTGTATGACATTGGAAGTGCTTGTACACTTTAGGAGATACTCATCAGGTGTCTCAATTAATCATTTAGACCTCTGATGTCCAATATGATATCCTCTAGACACATTTAAATTGATTAAAATTTAATCAAATGCACTAACTATACTTCAAATACTCACATGTGTCTAGAGGCCATAATATTGAACAGGTTTGACATAGAATATTTCCATCATCATAAAAAAAGGGCAATACCAGCGTAGATTGTAGATGTTGGAGATAAAGATGTATTAAGTCCCACAAAGTGGTGCATGTCTGTAATCCCAGCAGCTCAAGAGGCTGACGCAGGAGGATCACAAGTACAAAGCCAGCCTCAGCAATTTAGCAAGGCTAAGAAATTTTGTGAGACCCTGCCTCAAAATAAAAAGGGTTGGAAATGTGGCTCAGTGCTCAGTGGTTAAGTGCCCTGAATTCAATATCTGGTATCAAAAAAAAGTAAGTATTAGATTGTTGGTGAAAGCTTGATCCTTGTCTCCAATGCTAATCCAATAACAAAGACACAGTTTTGAGAAAAAGGAGAAAGAAGGTTTATTACTAGCAGAGAAACACAGAGGATGCCAGTCCCGAAGGCTGTGATTCTTCTCATCAGCAGGAACAGGGAGCTTTTATAGAAGTGACTAAAAGACTACATTTCCACATGTCTCTGTCTGGAGTTGAAATTCACTTGTTTATTTGGGAGATAGTCATTTCTAAGATCTTCTGGATTACTTTGTTCCTATGGTAGGTGTGTACTCACAGAGAGATAATTCGCCTAGGATGGTGAAGAAAGGTAATTCTGTTTCCTCTGAGATTAGGGAGGGGGAGAGATCAGGGAGGAGCAGGGAGAAAGGAAGAGAAAGAATCAAGTCCATTTTAAAAATAAGTTGTAGTGACAGAACAGCAAGAGCTATATTCAAAGCAAAAGTGGACCATTGTTACATTTCCCCACTGTAAAAAATTTCTACATTCGATTTCTATGGAAAAACGGGCTATGACATCTCCAAACCACTTCCTGCTGAAAGGGGGTGAAGTTGGGGGAAGTAACCCAAAGTCCTTGTTGTCAATCATATGGGGTGTGAAGAGTTAAGGACATTTAGCATCAGAGCAGTCCAGAGGTCCACAGTGGCACATGGCAGGTGACTGTACAAGGCATACATAAGGCAGGGATCATGCTAAGACAACAATAAACCAGACAGCAAAGCATTACTTTTTTGTAAACAATTAGCATTTCAATCAGTCTCTGAAAACCATGAGGACAGTAATTATAATCTTATTGGTGAAAAACAATTCAAGTTTATCAATGTAGGAGGTAGGAAGATTTGTAGGTCTATGAGATCAGACTCAAATTAACTCAGGATAAATTTGTGACTCTAGAGTCTTATGTGATCATTATTATTAGGCTCTTCCATACAATGACTGTTCCTTTATACTTTAGGCTTTACTTTTGGTTGGACTAACACAACTGTACATCTTAAGTTATATTAAAAAAAAAGATTGTTTTTCCTTTTAAATGTCCATGTAGGACTGTGCTCAGGCTATACTCTCCTGACGGGTGTTTAAGACCAAGTTGGTCAAAACCGACCTTGTTTCTGACCACTCTTAAGAATAAACTGAGATTCCTCAGAGATCACTCTTGGAAACATGTATAAAGCCTTTTGCCTTTTTTAGCTTTTCTTTACCAGTGATGCCACTTGCCAGGATGGGTCAGGGTCTGGCTGACCACATGTGGCTTCTCTTGAAAGCATCAGGGACATTTCCTTTTCAAATGACCCTCCTCTGCAGAATGTGCACTGGTTTGCTTTCTGTTCTCTAGGGTCTTCTCCATTTCCCTGCTCAGCAGATTGGGTGACTCAGAGTTGCAGGGACCAGAGAGGGGTCCCATTATTCTCTGGGTCCTGGTTGACCTTAAAGGGCAAGGGACAAAATGTTGGCAGCTTTTTCCTTGGCCCTTTTATTTCCTTGACTTTGGTCTCCAAGTTTTTGGTTTTAAACACCCAAAAAGCCAGTTTACCAGTCTTGAAGAGGGAGTAACATGGGCTGGGGTTGTGGTTCAGTGATAGAGCGCTTGCCTAGCATGCGTGAGGCACTGAATTTGATCCCCAGCACCACATATAAATAAATCAAATGAAATAAAGGTATTTAAAAAAGAGTATTTTTAAAAAAATAAAAAGAGGGAGTAACAGGTTACAGCTTCAATATCTATAATTCTACAGTTACCCCTTTCATTTAATCAGGGTCAGTATTAGTATTAGAAGTCAGCATTATATACTATATGTCTGGTATGATGGCTTATTATCTCAAATTAACACAGGTTTTTTTTTTTTTTTTATTAGAAGAGTACCTCTGCCAAACACTAAAAGGCACTAGTTACAAAGTTTAAAAGGAAAATACAAAATGAAATTAACAGAGCAAAAACAATGTGTAATAGCTATGAATCAAGTAAAATAATTTTTAAAATCTTAAACCTTTAATCAGTTATACATTGTATCCTGTTTATTTTGAGTTCACAATAATCTTTACAACAAAATTTGATCTTTTGAACACAAGTCTAAATGAGCTCAAGTCTAGCCTATTTTGGAGCCATTCTAACATGGAGTAAGATGAGGTAGAGCCTTATATCAGGTAAGGTGGGGCTCTTGACAAATAACACAATACAATATTACTTCTAAAACATCCATAAAACAAAGGCCAAGAGAGCTTTTAACTTTCTTTTTGTGGAAAAAGTAGCAAAATGCTACCGTGTTTTACAGTGTCACCTTTAAACAGATCAGGCTGTCCTTATTATCTTTCAAAAATGCATTTAAATTCCAATTCCAGTATGAAGAGTAACACAAAATTGTATATATAACTTATTGACAATAGATTATTTTATCCAGCTATAGAAATATCAAATGACATAAATAAATCCCAACCAAGTTTGTTATTTTTATATAAATCCAAGACTTTTGCTAAATGTAATCTTAGTTTGGAGAACACTAACTTGGCAAAGTGCTCTCCTAAGCTTTACATTTATCTACATTAACTTTTAAAGTACGATTTAGAATCTAGAGTATACAATAACAATGATCACAGTTCTGCATGGGTTAACAAAAATCAAAGGATAGCCTTAAATCTCTTATACTTTTAGGAATCAGTATTAATGATCAGAAATTGAGGGCTGGGGATGTGGCTCAAGTGGTATCGCGCTCGCCAGGCATGCGTGCGGCCCGGGTTCGATCCTCAGCACCACATACAAAACAAAGATGTTGTGCCTGCCGAAAACTTAAAAAAAAAAAAAAAAAGAAATTGACTTATTCAAAGCAAATAGATATAAGACAGATCTTCAAATGACAGTGTGGCCCTTCTGTGTCAGATACAATGTATAAAAAAAGAGCGCTCATTGGTTACCTTGCCAGTAAACTTACAAATCTTTAATTTTATAAATTTTTACATAATACTTAGATAGATAGATCTCAGATGTATATATATACCTAGTCACATATATTTTGGGTGTCAACAATATTGTTATAACTTAAATGAGAGTTGTGTGTTTAACCAGTTACAAAGTAATCATTTAAGAATTTAAAACAGGTACAAACCTAATTCCTTCAAGACTTAAATTCCCCAAGTAATAAAAACCTAACAAATGCAAGAAAATTATCCATAGATAAGAGCAGATCAATGATTCAGATTTTGCTTCATATCAGTACATTGAAGTTCAAATAACTTTGCGCTAATTATAGCCAAATTAATCCCAAACACAAACTTTTTGAGATTTACCTTCCGAAAACCTTCTGAGACTTACTAAAACATTCACAACTTCTTTTCATCCTTAGTTTTGTCTCTTTCATCTTGGACTTCAGCACAAGAACATTACTTTGCCAGACAAAATACTACTTTTTTCACCCATAAACATTTCTTATACCTTCTAATTTTTTATACTAAAATATTTCCATACATATAACTTCTTTTTATATTTTCTAGTTTTGGACCATTTCTTAAATTCATATTCTGAAACCATCTTTATGAATGTTATCGGTGCATTTAATTTACACAACATATTCATCCCAGGAGAGAGTCGGACAATCCAGCAATACAAAAACTGTGCCTTAGTCTTTAGTTTCCTAGGTTGCATTCAAGGGGTTGGAGCACAGGATATTTTGGGACCTGACCTGTCTCCTTTATCATTATCACAATTTCATAAACTTTAAGTGAGTTCCCTTCTGTCACTTGTACTCAGAGATTGCTTTTAGGCCTTTTTCTTGTACTAGGCAAATTGATATGCAATGGAGGAGGCCCTTTCCACCCTTTCCTTTAGGCTTCCTTGAAGATCCCTTTGCAGAGGCTGCCTATAAAACACAGGTTGGACTTAGTTTCTGTCTTTTTCTTTTCTGGGTGCAGTTATTTATTCTGCCAGTATTCCTAGGCATTTAGTTCAGTGGGATACTATTATAGCAAGAATTGCTTTGCCCCAGTGATGAATATCTCCTAGCCAAATGAGGTGTCCTCTCAGATCTTAAAAGGGGAGACTTAGCCAGGCGTGGTAGCACATGCCCGTAATCCCAGCGGTTGGGGAGGCCAAGGCAGGAGGATCTCCAGTAGAAACTCAGTAAGATCCTGTCTCTAAATAAAATACATAAAGGGCTGGGGATGTGACTCAGTGGTCCTCAGTTCAATCCCTGGCACAAACAAACAAACAAACAAACAACAACAACAACAACAACAAAACCAGGAGACTTCCTGTCCCCAGGTCATAAACTGACAGTTCTGGAACCTTCTACCACTTCCTTTGTGGCCAGCCTTTACCCTCCCCACAAAAGGACAAAAGAGGCTGGAAGGCCGGGCAGAATTTCTATAGCCCAGGCAGCTTTTCTGGGATTTTCCCCCCAGTTTACTGACCCATAGTGAGAGGATGCCTGGAGCCAAGCTGAGAAACAATTTTGGGAGTGCCAGCACTGGGTTAAAAAGATTTAAATCTTTTAAACCCTTTCTTCTTCTTTTAAACCTTTTCTCTTTGAACACCAGAGGCAGTGCCTTTTGGCATCTTCACCTTTATCCCAGATGGTTCAGACCCCTTCTCATGCAACTGCATAAATGCCTGTACAGACAGAATCTCTTTCAGGTACTTTACCCTTGACAGACCAACTTCAATGTCAAGATTATATAATAATCCAGAAAAACCATTCAAAGACAAGATTGAGTTACTGTAAACTGATTTCGTGTAGACAGGCTTATACTTATAGGTGGTATATAACTATAGCAGCTGCTGGGACAGTCTCTCAGTCCCTCCCTTTACTTATAGGAATAGTTTTCTGGTTGGACTCCAGGCACACTCACCCATCTCTTGACTTTCCAGCAGTCAGCTCTCAAAGAGTTCACCTTATGTCCTCAGCATGGAAGTAGGGATCCTTGGAAAGCCAGGCCTACCCAAGAAAGCTGGAGTGGGGACTGCTCTCGGGTCCCATCTGGGGTGCCAAGTTTGTTGCTGAAAACTTCGGTCCTTGTCCTCAATACCAATCCAATAATGAGGACATGGTTTTGAGAAAAAGGAGAAAGAAGGACTATTGCTTTGTTAGCAAAGGAGAAACACAGGGACTCCTGTCCCAAAGGCTGTGCTTCTGCCTGTCAGCAGGAAGGGATGGGGTTGAGGGTGGGAGTTATAGAGGGGATTCAAAGGATACATTCCACATGTTTTCTGAGGGAGTTGTAATTCACTTGTTAATTTGGGGATAGCAATTTGAGATCTTCTGGTACCATCCCCAAAGTCTGGATTACTTTGTTCCTATGGTAGGTGTGTACTTAAGGAGAGAGAAATCTGCTTAGTTTGGTAAAGAAAGGTAATCCTGTTTCCCTTAAGATTAGGGAGGAACAAGAGAAAGAACCATTCCATTTTAAAAATAAGTTGAAGTGGCAGAGCAGCAAGGGCTATATTCAAAGCATAAAGTGGACCACTGTTACAGGACCTCGGAGTCTCAAAGTCTTTTCAATTTCCTTCTCCAAAACATCTCTCAAATACAGCAATCCAGATCTAGTGTTATTCTTTTTTTTTTTTTTGGAGGGGGGGAGGTGGGGGTGGATACCAGGGATTGAACTAAGAGGCACTCAACCACTGAGCCACATCCTCAGCCCTATTTTGTATTTTATTTAGAGACAGGATCTCACTGAGTTGCTTAGAGCCTCACCATTGCTGAGGCTGGCTTTGAACTCTCTCGATCCTCCTGCCTCAGATTGTTATACCAGATTCATGGGACCTCAATAGACCTCCAAGGAGCCGAATCAGATGCAGTCACACAAGAGTCTTTATTGCAAGTTCGAGCCTGGACTCACAACTGTTTCCACACAGCGGTCCCAAGGAGTGAGTCCAGGCAAATCATTTCACACCGCAGGAAAATCAAACAACAACTCTTAACATTCATTGGCACATTCATTGGCAAGAACAAGTCAGGTAAGGGTGATTATCAATCACAGAAACTACTAGGAGGGCTGCCTGGCATTCCAGATATCTTCCCTGTCTCACGATGATTGGTTGTTGCTGTAGGTCATTACAGTCAGAACTTAGGCCTCAAGCATTCTTTGGTCTTTCCAGGAACTTGCATTGCTGAGTAAAGGACCAACGTCTGGCACTGCAGGCAGGGATATCTGGCTCCACAGGCCTTTCCAGTTATTCACGGATAAATGACTCAGCAGGGTAGCTATGTGCCTAGTAACACTCTGTGGGTTTTCCAAGAACAAGGGTCCCCTCAGTTTCTCAAGATCATCGCCTCAACCTCCCTAGCCACTAGGATTACAGGTGTGCACCACCATGCCTGGCTTTAGTGTTACTCTTAACTAAGACTTTATTCTTTAACTATTTACAGTTCCCTAACTGGTTTCCTGTGAACTTTTTTTTTACAGCTTAGGTTTAGACCCTGCCCTTACAAAACAAAATGACATACACAAAATCCCCAAAGCCAATACTATCACTCTGCTACAAGTAACTAAGTCTCTTAGTACCTCACTGCTTACAGTAGCATTTCTTAACTTTTTTTGGCAGTACTAGGGAATGAATCCAGGGATGCTCTACCATTGAGTTACATCTCTGTTTTATTTTTTATCTTTTTTTTTTTTTAGTTGTAGATGAACATGCAGTATCTTTATTTATTTTTATATGGTGCTGAGAATCGATCCCAGTGCCTCACACATGTGAAGCAAGTGCTTTACCTCTGAGCTACAGCCCCAGCTTATTTTTTACTTTTGAGACAGGATCTTGCTAAATTGCTGAAGCTGGCCTCCAACTTGTGATATTCCTGTTTCAGCCTCCTGAGCAGCTGGGATTATAGGTGTGCACCACTAAACCTTGCTTCCCAACCTTCTTTGACTTTCAAACTACTTTTACCATCATAATCCATCAGCTTCCTTAGGAATTTATTAGTACTTTTTTTTTTTTTCAATACTGGGGATTAAACCCAGGGCCTTGTATATACTAGGCAAACACTTTATCCCAGCTATGACCCCAGCCAACTCCTTAGGAACTTAGGAGTCATTTCAGTGTCTGTTGAAATGTGTTAATTACCTATCATGGCATTAAAAAAGAGACCGAAAACTTGCTTTATGACCTAAACTTTCTGGAATTCTTGCATTTCACATTTCAAAAAAGTCAACTGTTTATTGTTTCTTTTTTAAAAAAAATTTACACCTACATAATAAGATAAAGAAAGCTTCAGAATATTAATCACAAATGACACATCATTCATGAATCCTTATTTTCAATAGGAAAGAAATTATTCACCATTGTGGAGTATCTGTTTAATTTTATTAATGATGCCAATTTTCTAAGTGATTACACTAATTTGCACTCCCATGAGTGGAGAATGAAGATCCAATTGCTCTACATTCTGGCCATCCTGCCAATGCTTGGCATTGTCCATCTTTTTTGTTCTAGTTACTCTGGTGAGTACTATACTCTGTGGTACTGTACTCTGGTTTTACATGCATTTACCTGAGACTAATAATACTGAGCAACTTCTCATGTTTATTGGACATTTGGAAATTCTGTTTTGCAATCTGCTGCTTCAAATCATTTGTGCATCTTTCATGATTAGGTTGTCAGTCTTATTTTTTTTTCATTATAAATTTTTAATTTTTAAAATTTGTTCTTTTTAGTTATACATGACAGTAGAATGTATTTTGACATATCATGCATACATGGAGTGTAACTTCCCATTTTTGTGGTTGTATATGATATGGAGTTATAAGTCTTTTACTTATTGATTTGTAGGAGTTCTTTAAACATTATGAACATGAGTCCTCTGCCAGATACCGGTATTAAAAGATAAATTCTCCCACTTTGTGGCTTACCTGTTCACTTGCAATGATGTCTTAATGAATAGAAGTTCAGAATTTTAATGAAATCTTATTAATGTATTTGTTTCTTTTTTGGTTAGTACTCCCTTCCTCTGACTCCTACTATTAGAAATCTTTGATTATGACATGAATATACTCTGTTTCTTCTAGAATCATCATTTTTTCTTTTCTTTTCACATTTAGATCTACATCCATCCCAAATTACTTTTTGTGTATGGTGGGAAATACGGATCACATTTTTTTCTCACCTCCACATAGATATCTAATTCCTCCAGTAAGGCAGGGATTGTAGGGTGAGTTCAGAGGAGTACTTAGACACAAAATCTAAGGGTCACTGGAAAACACAGTAATCAAGACAATATTTAATTCAGTATTATTGAAAATTCAAGGCCAGGCATGATGGTGCACAACTATAATCCCAGTCACTTGGGAGGTTGAGACAGGAATATCACAAGTTTGAAGCCAGCCTGGGCAAGTTAGTGAGACTCTATCTCAAATCAAAATAAAAGAGGACTGGGGCAATAGCTCAGTTGGTAGAGTGCTTGGCTCACATGCACAAAGCCCTGGGTTCAATCCCCAGCACAACATACACAAAAATAAATAAATAAAAATAAAAGGACTGAGGATATAGCACTCTATCCCATCCCTTTCCTCTAGCACTATCTATTGAAAAGATCAGCATTTTCTCATTGAGTTACATTGGTGACACTGTCATAAATCTGGTAAATGTATATGTGTGGATCTATTTCAGGACTTTTTTTTCTTAGATTGGTCTTTATCTTTTTACCAAAACCTCCCTGTCTTCAATAATGTAGCTTTGTAGTGTCTTGATATTTACTCTTACTATAAGTCTTCCAACTTTGATCTTTTTTAATAGGTCTGGCATTTCCATAAACATTTTGGTCTTGTTAATTGTCACACATAGCATGTAGGGGATTTTGATTGAGTTGTATTGAATTTATAGTTCAGATTAGGGATAACTGACATCCCAAAAATGAGTTTTCCAGGTCATGAATGTGTTCGTCTTGTTTATGGACTCCTTGATTTCTCTCAATAATATTTAGTTGTCAATAGATGGTTTCTGTAAACTATATAGCAAATGATTTTTTTATTTTTAAAATATTATTATTTATTGTTGGTGGGTGGGTACTGAGGATTGAACCCAGGGGTGCTTTACCACAGAGGTACATCTCTAATTTTTTAATTTTTTAATTTTTTAATTTTAAGACAGGGTTTTGCTAAGTTGCCAAGGCTGGTCTAAAATTTGCCATCCTCTTGCTTCAGCCTCCCAAGAGTCTAGGAATACAGGCTTGTGCCACAATACCCAGAATTTTTTTTCATTTTTAAAGGAAATTTTCAAACAAATCAAAAGCACATGAAAGTGTATAAATGAATCTCAATGGCAATTGTCCAATTTCAACTCTTTGCCACATTATTTTGAAGCAAATTTCAGATTATAAAATTTCATTTATAAATGTTATAGTTTGTGTATCTAAAAGATAAAGGCTCTCCAAAAAAGCTTGATCAAGTCAGGTGTTGTGATGCACACTGATAATCCCAGATACTCATGTTCCAGGCCAGTCTATGTGACTGAGTGAGACTATCTCAAAATTTTAAAAGGTGTCAGGGGCGGGGTGGGGTGGGGTGGGGTGCGGGGGTGGACAGAGATGAAATTTAGCTCACTGGTAGAGCACTTGCTTAGCATGTGTGAGACCCTGGGTTCAATCTCTAATACTTTAGGGAAGGAAAAAAAAAAAGTACCTAATAAGTCAGGTAATGGATGGTACCTGTCTGTAGTCCCAACTACTTGGGAGGCTGAGTCAGAATCATCTCTTAAGGCCAAGAGTTTAAGGCCAACCTGAGTAATGGTGAGTGTCTATCTCAGAACAAAACAAAACCCTGAATTGTAATACCATTATTTATTACACGTTAAAAATTAACAATAATTCCTTAATATCATCAAAACCCATCAGTATTAAAATTCCAATTGTCTTATAAGTGACATAAATTATTAAAGTCTGTGTGACTCAACACCACATATTAAGATTGTTTGGTGCTGGATATGGTAGTACACATGTGTAATCTCAGCAGCTTTGGGAGATTGAGGCAGGAGGATCACAAGTTCAAAGCCAGTCTCAGCAATTTAGCTAGGCCCTAAGCAATTTAGCAAGAAATTGTCTCAAAATAAAAATAAAATAAAAGAAAAGAAAAATAAAATAAAATAAATAAAAATAATAAAAAGGGCTGGGGATGTGGTTCAGTGGCTAAATGCCCCTAGATTTAATCCCCGGTACCAAAAAAGAAAGAAAAAAACTATTCATGCGTTTCTTTCTTCTAATTTTTAGATACTCCATCTTTCTATTATTCTTTCCATCAAAGTGTTGAGGAAATACATTGTTGGCCCCTAGATTTTGCAGTCAATGGTTTACTGGTCAAATGTCAAATGCACATGTTGTCATTTGACAGGTTCTGTTGCTTTTTTTTTTTTTTTTTTTTTTTTCCTAATTAGGTGGTATGGTTAGGATGTGGTGTATTCCTGCTTAAATATCTGTTGAAATTTGGTAAGCAAAATAGCAGCATTGGGAGGTAGGGCCTTCACTAGACTGGATAAATTCTCACAGGAATGAGTTCTCACTCTCTCAGGACTGATTAGCTATCAGGGGAGTTACCCACCCCCATCTGCTCTGTGTTTCTCTTCTACATACATCCACTTGCTCTTCTGCCCTGAGTTGAAATTGTATGAGGACTTCACTGGAAGCTGAGAAGATGCTGACACCATGCTCTTGGACATCCAGAACTGTGGGCCAAAATAAATCTCTTTTCTCTATAAATTAGTCACACTTATTCTGTTCAAGTAACAGAAAATGAAGTAAGACAGTGGGGAAGTTGTATCAAACATGTCAGAATTAGTTTTTTGGGGGAAGGATTAGTTATCAGATAGGTGATGATAACATCAGGAGGTGGTATGGATTGGTGTGGATTCTTAAATGTCATTTTCTAGATAATGCTGAAACTTGGAAGTACAATAAATTTTTCTATGTTGATCTTCTACCTAGAGGTCTTGCTAAATTTGCTTATCAATTCTAATTGTTTATCTGTAGGTTTTTGAAAAATATTCCATATAATTGTATCATATATATATATATATATATATATATATATATATATATATAAAACAATTTTATTTTTCCTTTCCAATCCTTATGCTTTTTCTTTCTTTCACCTTATTGAATGATTGGGACTTCCAGTACAGTGTTGGATAGTACTGGTATAGTGTAGATCTCCTTTTTGTGTGTAAAGGAAAGTTTTTAATAATTCCCTATTTATATATAATGTTGTTATGTTTTTTCAACATTATCAAATTAAGGAAGTTCCTTTTTCTATTTTGCTAAGAGTTTTAGTATGAGTGTTAATTTTTTCCTTTTTTAAATTTAAAAATTTTAATGCACACCCATAATCCCAGTGACTCGGGAGGCTGAGGCAGAAGGATTTCAAGTTCAAAGCCAGCCTCAGCAATTTAACAAGGCCCTAACCAACTTCACAAACTTTGTTTTTTTTTTTTTTTTTTTTGCAACTTTCTCAAAATAATAAGTACAAAGTGTTGGGGATGTTGCTCAGTGGTTAAGCACTCTTAGATTCAATCCCTAGTACCAAAATTAAATTAAATTGAAATTTTTATCACTTTATAAAAGGCTTATGTTTTATTAAGTACTTTTCCTACCTCTATGGAGATGGTCATATGGTTTTCTTTGTTAATTCTATCAATTTTCTGAATTAAACAGAGATTTTAAAATAATAAACCGGTGCGTGTAGTGGCACTGCATGCAGGAGAACTGTGAGTTCAATGCCAGCATCAGCAAAAAGCAAGGCGCTGAGCAACTCAGTGAGATCCTGTCTCTTAACAAAATACAAAATAGGGCTGGGGATGTGGCTCAGTGGTCAAGTGTACCTGAGTTCAATCCCCAGTACCAATTAATAATAATATATAGATAAAATACAATAACAAACCAACTGTGGGCTAGGTAGTGGTTTACACTTCTAATCTGAGCAACTTGAGGCAGAAAGATCACAAATTTCAGGCAATCAATTTGGAGAGACCCTAAACAACTTAGTAGACCCTGACTCAAAATAAAAAATAAAAAGGGCTGGGGATGTAGCTCAGGAGAGTGTTGCTGGGTTTTAGTCCCCAGTATCTACCTCCTGAAAAAAACAAAACAAAACAAAAAAACCCAACTGTCAATTCCTAGAATAAATAAAACACTTTCTTGATGTCATTCATAATATTTTTTATATGTTACTGGATTGAGTTTGCTGATATTTTGTTTGGGGTTTCTGCATCTATGTCCATGAAAAAGATTGACCTGTAATATTCCTCTCTGGTAATGTCTTCATAAGATTTTAGAATCAAGGTAATCCAATCCTCCTAGGAGCAGAAGCAATCCCTCTTTTTCATCTCATTACAATAACAGATATCTCTAATCATTCATTAAATTCTAAGTTTTTTTGACGTTCAAAGAAACAAAAATTCTCCATAAAACACAAGAACATGGACACAACTCAGCCAAGTTATTTGCCACCTTTTCATCTTTGTCCAATAATCTGTTTCTCATTTCTATCTCAGAAATCATCAAGAATGGTCTTTACTGTCCATATTTCTTTTTTTAAAAAGTTTTACATGAAGTTTAGTATCTTTTTAAAAAATATTTATTTATTTTTTTAGGTGTAGATGGAACAACACAATGCCTTTTATTTTTATGTGGTGCTGAGGATCGAACCTGGTCCCGCCTGTGTTAGGCGAGCGCTCTACCGCTGAGCCACAATCCCAGCTTCTACTGTCCATATTTCTATCAGCATAGAAATATGATGCTGATGGAAGCTTTCTCTACAACTCTTCTACTTTTTATTTCTGAACTCTCAACAGAATCACTTTTGTAGGTCTATTCATATCAAAGTAGAATTTTTCTAGCAGGAACTTCAGAATTCTTCCCACCTCTTCCTATTACATACTTTTAGGTATTCATTACCCTGGTACACCTACTTGAAAACCAATTTCTGTCTTTGCATAAGTTCCTATAACAAAATGCTAAGTGGCTTACAAGTAACAGAAATTTATTTGACATACTGTGGAGTCTGGGAAGTTCAAGATCATGGTGCCAGCATGGTGAGGGCCCTTTCTTAGTTGTTGACTGCCTATTTCCTAATGTCTGTACATGGCAGAAAGGGTGGGGGATAACTTTGGAATCCACTTTATAAGGACACTAATCCCACCTCATGACCTAATCAATCACCTACAAAGGACCCACATATTAATAATATTACCTCAGGGCTTAGGACTTAAACATTTATTTGGAAAGCAGGGTGGGGAAGCATAAACTGCTGATCCATTGCAATGTCCTTTATCATGTTGAGGAAATTTCTTTCTATTCCTAGTTTGTTTACTACTTTTATCATGAATGGGCATTGGACTGTCAAATGCTTTTTCTGCATCATTTGATATGATCATGTTTTTCCCTTTATATTATAATATTACATTGATTTTTTTTAGTTGTCAATGGATCTTTTATTATTTTATTTATTTATTTATATGCAGCCCTGAGGATTGAACCCAGGGTCTCACGCATGCCAGGCAAGCACTGTACCATTGAGCCATAACTCCAGCCTAGATTTTTTTTTTATGTTGCATTCTTGGAGTAAATCTTGCTTTCACAACTTCTATTCAACATTCTTCTGGAAGCTTTAGCCAGATCAATTAAACATGCTATGTAGTTTGCTTTTTATTCTATTTCCCTTTGTTGTTGTTGTTTATTACTCGATTTCACCTTCAAATTTGAAGGGTAATTTCACTAGTATAAAAGTCTAGCTGGGCATGGTGGCATACACCTGTAGAATACCAGCAACTTGGGAGGCTGAACCAAGAGGATCACAAGTTCAAGGCTAGCCTCAGCAATTTAGCGGGCTCTCAGCAACTTAGCAAGAACCTGTCTCAAAAAATTAAAAAAGGAATGGGGATAGAGCCCAGTAGTAAAGTGCCCCTGGGTTCAATCCCCAATACCCAAAACTTAAATAAATAAAATTAAAATAAAAGGGGATTGATGGGGATGTAGTTCAGAGATGAAACACTTGTTTAATACAAAAAAAAAAGTCTAGGTAGGTATTTATTTTCTTTTAGCACATTAAAGAATATAATTCTGTTGTTTTCTGTCTTTATTTTTTTTTAATTTATTTTTTTAGGTATAGTTGGACACAATACCTTTATTTATTTCTTTTTATGTGGTGCTAAGGATTGAACCCAAGGCCTCACATGTGGTAGGTGAGCGCTCTACTGCTGAGCTACAATCCCAGTTGTGTTCTGGCTTTATATAAATATAAATTATATACACACATATATACATATCTATATATACATATATACTTCACTCTCTCTATATATATATGTACCTATATATTTCTCTCTCCCTCTCTCTGTTACACACACACACACACACACACACATATTTTAGTAGTAAGGATTGAGTCCTGGGTGATCTATCACTGAGCTATATCCCCAGCTCTACTTATTTTTTATTTTGAGACAGGATCTCACTAAGTCACTGAGGTTGGCACTGGCCTCCCAAATACCTAGGATTTATAGGCTTGTGCCACCATACTTGGCTGTTTCCCAATATTTCTAACAATATATCAACTATTCATCTTATTACTCCTTTGAATATAATGTATGTTTTATCTTTGGCTGTTTTAAAGATTCTTTGTCTTTTCAGCATTATACAGTGAACTTAAGTTTGGCTTTTCTTTATGTTGTTTGATGACACCTCTTGCATCTAAGGCTTGAATCTCAGACTTTCTAAATTTTGAAAAGTTCCAGTTATTTACTTTTTTAAAAAATATTTTATTTACATTTTTTAGTTTTCGGCAGACACAACATCTTTGTTTGTATGTGGTGCTGAGGATCGAACCCGGGCCACACCCATGCCAGGGGAGCACTCTACCGCTTGAGTCACATCCCCAGCCCCTCCAGTTATTTACTTTTAAAAAAGACTATTTAAAAGCAATTTTTAGATTCATGGCAAAATGAAATGTAATATTTATGGGGATTTTATTGAAGCCTAGGATGAAGGTCTTCCTTAGAGAATATTTCATTTACTTTGACTATGGCATTATCAATGGAGGACTTAAAAAGGTTTTGGGAACCATTCAGATGGCATGAACTTGAGCTTCAAATTACACAAAAGCCAGCCTATTGTTATAGCTTCCCAAGGACTTATCTCTAGTCCCCTAAACTTTTTAGTGTGAAGGCAGCTTTCCTTGCAGTTCCTTTGGGGTTAGCAGTGATAGCAAGTTTGTCTCTCTTGTTTTTTTTTGTTTGTTTGTTTGTTTTGGTACTGGGGATTAAACCCAGAGGCATTGTATCACCAAGCTACATTCCTAGCCTTTTTTATTTTGTGACAGGGTCTCCCTTAATTGCCCAGGCTGGCCTCAAACTTGTGATCCTCAGCCTCCCAAGTAGCTGGGATTAAAGGTGTGTGCCATGATGCCTAGCACAAGTTTGTAATTTTAATGCTATTGTGAAGGAGATATTTTATTATTTTAAGTGATATCTTTATAGATTTTTGCTGCTATAGAGAAAATTATATTGACATCTGTAAGTTGTTTGGGTATTTGCAAATCTTGGTGAATTCTTTTTTTTTTAAACTAAGAATTTAATTCAGAAGCACTTAATCACATCCTCAGCCCTATTTTATTTAGAGACAGGGTCTCACAAAGTTGCTTGGAACTCCTGCCTCAGGCTCCTGAACAGCTGAGCTGGTGGGATTGCAGGTGTGTACCACTATGCTTGGCTTCTTGACTGCATTTAAAAAAATTATTTTCACCCTGATTTTCCTTTTTTTTTTCCCCACAAGAGCTAAATTCTGCATTTAAAAGAATGTTGTATTTTATTCAGCATTTCCAGGTGTTTTGTGATGTGTTTTCATATTATTTAGGTCTATAATATGTATTTGAGATTAATATGTACACAGATGTCAGGCATATATGGTGGCTAATCCCTGCTACTCAGGAGACTGAGGCAGAAGGACTGCAAATTTTTTTTTTTATTGGTTGTTCACAACATTGCAAAGCTCTTGACATATCATATTACATACATTAGATTGAAGTGGGTTATGAACTCCCAATTTTACCCCAAATGCAGATTGCAGAATCACATCGGTTACACATCCACAATTTTACATAATGCCCTATTAGTAATTGTTGTATTCTGCTACCTTTCCTATCCCCTACTATCCCCCCTCCCCTTCCCTCACATCTTCTCTCTCTAACCCATCTACTGTAATTCATTTCTCTCCTTGTTTATTTTCCCATTCCCCTCACAACCTCTTATATGTAATTTTGTATAACAATGAGGGTCCCTTCATTTCCATGCAATTTCCCTTTTCTCTCCCTTTCCCTCCCATCTCATGTCTCTGTTTAAAGTTAATCTTTTCTTCTTGCTCTTCCTCCCTACTCTGTTCATAGTTGCTCTCATTATATCAAAGAAGACATTTGGTATTTGTTTTTTAGGGATTGGCTAGCTTCACTAAGCATAATCTGCTCTAGTGCCATCCATTTCCCTGCAAATTCCATGATTTTGTCATTTTTTAGTGCTGCGTAATATTCCATGGTGTATAAATGCCACATTTTTTTTTTATCCATTCATCTATTGAAGGGCATCTGGGTTGGTTCCACAGTCTAGCTATTGTGAATTGTGCTGCTATGAACATCGATGTGGCAGTATCCCTGTAGCATGCTCTTTTAAGGTCTTCAGGGAATAGTCCGAGAAGGGCAATAGCAGGGTCAAATGGTGGTTCCATTCCCAGCTTTCCCAGGAATCTCCAAACTGCTTTCCAAATTGGCCGCACCAATTTGCAGTCCCACCAGCAATGTACAAGTGTACCCTTTTCTCCACATCCTCACTAGCACTTGTTGTTGTTTGACTTCATAGTGGCTGCCAATCTTACTGGAAGGGACTGCAAATTTAAAACCAGCCTGGGCAATTTAGCAAGACCCCTTCTCAAAGTAAAATAAAAAGGGTGGTGGATATTGTTCAGTAGTAGGGTCTTGCCTAGCACATGCACGGCCCTGGGTCCCATTCCCAATAACACACAGAAGTGTATAATATACATATATATTTTTTACATTTTTGAAAATATAGATGTTGGGCTGGGGATGTGGCTCAAGCAGTAGTGCGTTCGCCTGGCATGTGCAAGGCGCTGGATTCGATACTCAGCACCACATAAAAATAAAATAAAGATGTTGTGTCCACCAAAAACTAAAAAATAAATATTAAAAAAATTCTCTCTCTCTCTAAAAAAAATATAGATGTTTATATATACATACACATTGGTATATTCATTTCACATATATAGGCATATATGTAAAATGTATATATCATATATATGTGTGTATGTATATACTCTAGTATATGTATTTCATACATATATTCATAATTTTTAAGTATATTTATCTGCATTGATGAACCCAACCAAATTCCATTTTAAGCTTGGGAATCATCTTGTTACAAAGTTATAAAAAGTTCATTTCTTTTTTACTATAAAATACTAAGATTTCTATTTGGCCTGACAACCTGATGTTTAAACTTGTTTGAAATTCCTGCCCATGCTCTGAACTCACCCATGACTGGGTCTCCTTGACCAGATAATAACCCTCTCTGAAACCTCAGCAGTGCCTCATAAATTCTCATGTTGGGATCTGAATTTACCCCTACCTTGAAATATCATGCCATGTAGGTCATTAATCTGCTATCTGCCCTTGTATTGTTTGCCAGAACCCTGTTAGTTACAAGTTCCCAAGACACCCCACTTTGTAACTTTTTGTGCTATATAAACCTCTTCTTCCCTGAGAGCTGGGCTGATCTCTAGCCTGGTTTTGGGAGACAGTCGCTGGCCAGCCTTCTTTGTGTACACAATATAAGCTTGCTTTAATTTGATCTAAAATTGGAGTTGGTGATCTTTTCTTTGCGTCGTGGTTCAACAGCATTTCAAAATTGGTTTTCCTTTTGCCTTTTATTTTTAATCAATGATCCATTGTGGACATAAGTTCTTAAATAATATACTAAATAATATATGACTAAACAGAAAGTCAATTAAAAACTGTCTAAAGGTTCAAAATTACCATTGCAGCCAGAAGGTATTTGGCTGAGTAGTAAATTGTGTTATTGAGTTCTGAGTGTTCGTGAAGTCCCCACTAAATGTTGTGTAGGCTCTTTTGATACTTTCAGGAGACTGATGCCTAGGTTTAAAGAGAAGAAATAAAGTGCTTTATTTAAAATGGTAACAAATGTTATTACTGTCTTTGAAAAGACCTGTATCACCTTTGCAAAAAACCTAGAATTTACCCACCACTCTTGGGAAACTATGACCTGTAGAACAAAATTAAAATTCTACTATTAGGCACAATCTTGCTTCTACCTACCTTTTCAGCCTTATCTCCCACAACTTAGCAAAAGTGCACCTGACAACTGTGATATGTTGATCTTTTCAGTGATTTTCCCATTTGTCCTCAGTGATCTTTTTTTACCTAAAAATCTTCTGCTGATTCTTCAAACTCTACTACAAAATGGCAATTTATTAAGTAACTTTTCCTTTCTCACAAGAAGCTAATCACTCTTCTCTGCATTCCCTAATTTTTATATTTCTGTTATAACACTTACACATGGTATTTTAACTTATCTGCTTAGATGTCTATTTTCCTTACTAACATAAGTTCAAAAAGTATAGGAATTATATTTATCTTTGTAGTTCAGCACCCGGCTTAGCAAGTACTCAAAAGTCATAATTAAATAAACAAGGTGGTAATTAATGATATGGTTATAGATGCCAGCTGTATCAATATCTGATATATAAGATATATTAATATCTGCTATATGTGAGATGTGCTGTCAATAAATCTCCAACCTAGAACATAACCCAATTTTATTTTTTTTCCTTTTGTGCTTCTCTAGACTTCAAACCAGCATAAATCGAAAAAGATCCAGAAACCCACAGGTCAGAAAAGTCCTATCCTTTACTCTTCAGTTCAAGGCTAATGATATATCAACTGTGGATCTGCTTTAAATAACAGAGGGAGGTTGAAAAAGAGAATATAAACGAAGGGAGTGTGCCTATTCTTTCTAGCATCTCCACTTCCAATGAGACAGAAACAACTCCATAATTCCTTCCATGATGGCTTTCCTCTTGCTTCCTTTTTTCATCTACTTTTATGCAAAGCCCAGTATGGGAAAGAAACTTGGTCACATAAGAGAATGGACAAAGACTCACTACTAAGAGTTTGGTGAGGGAAATTTCAATATATTTTTTTACTAAAAGTTTGGTTCTTGTCCTGGATGTCAATCCAATAATGAGAACACAGTTTTGAGAAAAAGGAAAAAGAAGTATTTGCTACCAAGGAGAAACACAGAGACTCCTATCCCAGAGGCTGTGAGTCTCCACATCAGTGGTAACAAAGAGTTTTTAAAGAGGTGGTACAAAGGTTATATTTCATGCGTTTCCTGTCCTGGGTTGTAATTCACTTGTGAATTTGGGAGACAGTCATTTCTTAGATCTTCTGGCACTATCCCAAATCTGAATTACTTTGTTCCTGTAGTGGGTATGTGCTCAAGGGCAGATAACTCTGTCTAGGATTGGAAAGAAAGCTAATACTGTTTCCCCTTAGATTATGGATGGGAGTTTAGGAATGACAGAGAAAAGAAAGAAACATGTTTTTTAAAAATAATCCACTGGTGGACATGGTAGCACACACCTGTAATCCCAGAAATTTTGGAGGCTGAAGCTGGAGGGTTACAAATTCAAAGCCATTTAGCAAGGCCCTAAGCAATTTAGCAAAAGACTTGTCTCAAAAAAAGAAAAAAAAAAAAAAGAGCTAAGGATGTGGCTAGGAACCTAGGAACCTAGGAACACTCCTAAATTCAATCCCTGGTAACAAAAATAAATAAATAAATCACAGGTGCAGAGCAGCAAGGACTGTATTCAAACATGAAGTGGACCTGTTAAACCTTTATTTCCCTACCATAGATGCTGGGTAGACTCCTTTGAAGGAAAAGACAAATCATCAGGACCTCTGTTTTACCACTCCAATGTCCTATTCCCATGGCTATTCCTCCTCTTCCCAATGGCTGACATCTACTACATAATGAAGGCAACATCTTTTTTTTTTTTTTTACTTGAGATCTGATCTCTACCACTCATTAACTTTATAACCTTGGGCATGACTTCACCTTTGTTTCCGTATTTGCAAAATGAGGAGGTTGTGCTAAATGATATAAATAGTCACTTTGCTAATAGATTCTTCACTCCTATTCCCAGTTCCACAGTTGGAAGAAAACATCAGGATGGATTGCACTGAAGCTAATCCAACATGGTGAGTGAGTGAAGCCTGTCTTCAGCCTGTACTACCGATAAATTATCTTAATCATAAAATTTAGGAATAAATACCTGAAATGCTAACTTCCTTCATTGTAATTGTTGTCTCCTTTCTAAGTTGTTTCTTATTGTTTTGTTTACTGGTATTTTAATATCACTTCAATCATACTGATATATTCTGTTACATCCAGTATTTCAGAACTCCCTGTGAGCTGGACCCAGGAATATATACTCTGGTCAATGGGGAAGAGTCTTCAACATATCTTCCAACACCTGGAAAATGCAAGGTCAGGGAACATAGTTTCTGGTTGGGGGATTGAAGATGGAAAAGCATTTAAAAGGATTTAAGAGGGAGGAAGGAAGAGAGTAAAGGCGGGAGGCAAAAGGGAAGGAGAGTTTTAGTTCTGGCAGTGAGCAAAATTCTGGGTTCAAACTAGTTTAAGGATCATATCTGAGTAGAATGGGAATGTTGTTTCTCTTTGTCCTGGTGGAAGAACTCTTTGTACATGTAAATGATGTTGGGGAAAACAACTTTTTCCCCCCAAATCTCCCCTGAAGCCAAACATATTTTTCCTTTTCTGATTCCAAAGCAAATAATTGGAAACTTGTCTCTTTATTTCTTAGATCAAGTCTTATGGAACTGGGTTTGCCTGAACCCCAGGATGTGACTTCTTCCTCCTCTTCCTCCTCCTCTATTCTTGTGGCTCAGGAGGCTGTTCTACCCAGTTGTGACTGTATGAAGGCAGAACTTTCTACTGACAATGTTATCTCCTCTGGATCATCAAGCACCAGCTCCAGCCTGTCTTACCTTCCTATCTTTTCTGAAGGAAGAACTTGGCAATTCCAGAGCAAAAGTTTACCTGTTTCTCCTCAAAAGCAATCATCAGTATTCAGGAACCAGGACACATCCCTGCCCCCTTTTTGGCTATCAGAGCCTGAGAAATCAGAACTTTTTCAGAATTTGGCAGCTCTTTCATCTCTGCAGCCTCAAAATTCTTTTATTAACTCTATTTTTGAATCCCAAGGTCACTGCAAACAACAACAGAAAACAAAAGATAAGAAAAGGAGCAAGAGTCATCTGGTAGCAGATGAGGGGCCAAATTCGGTTTCAGATGAGAGACCACAACTCCCAGGTTGGGCTCCACTCCAGCTTTCTCCTTTGGCTAGAGGAGAGCTAGAAGGGCATATGTCTTGGAAGGTCTGTACTTTGCGGGAACAAATAGTGCCCTCACCTGTGAAGGAATCATGGGCAATGCTGAATTATTTAATACAAGCAGGAGTCCCTGGACCAGAGAATACCCAAACTCAATTATCTATGCCTATTCATCAAAGCACTGAACAAAATACCAATAATAAATCCCCAGACCTTCCATCATTTCAGCTCCATGTGAACATTGGTGTGGAATCTGGATTAAATAGGACAGAAACAAAAATTTCACAGTCATTTATCTCAAATAAGCAGTTACAACCTGGGGATGATCCCCAAATTCTTGGATCTAAGCATTTAGTTAGGTCAATGGGCTCTCCACCTCCCAGAAGTTTAGGAGTTAACATAATTCAAGAAGAAGCCACTTTATTGAAGAAGGACCCAAAGCATGTGCTAGAGCTTAGTATAGAACAGAGAGTCATAGGTCTTCCAGAAAAAAGGATACAGCAGCATAAGACACAAGTGACTGATGTGGAGCTGACCCCAAGGTTACCATATCAAGTCACAGATAACCTAAAGGTAACTCCATTGGCATTGCTTCAGGTCATGAATTCAATGGGAATGATCCCAGAATCACATTCAGATGTGATAGAATCTATGAATTTGTTTCCACAGCCGCCAAATCAAGTTGTAAAACCAATCCAGCCCAAGGAAATAATGAGGATAACCCCCAAATCACCAAATCAATTAATCAAATCAATGGAGATAACCCCAAGTCCTCAGCAACAAGATGTGGAATCAAAGAGGATGAACTCCAGACGGAATCGGGTCCCAGACAATGTGAAGATAACTCCTGTAGCATTGCTTCAAGTCATGGATTCCATGGGGATGACTAAAAAATCGCATCCACATATCATAGAATCCATGAGAATGACCCCAAAGCCACAACATCGAGTCATGAAGTTAGAGAAGATGGACACATTGTTGGACCAGAAAACCATAAAACCAGAAGAGATGAGTCCAAGGCCACAAAAGACAATGATGCAAACTGTAGAAATGAGTCCAGGGCCACAGCATAAAGTCATGGAGTCAGTGAGCATGACCCCGGAGTCACAAAGTCAAGCCATGGAACAAGTGAAGATTACTCCAGAGCCAGTACATCAGTACACAAAACCATTGGAAACTGTCTCAACACCATTACATCAAGTCATGGATTATAAGAAAGTAACTCCAGTGGTGTTACTACAAACCATGAATGCCATGGGGATAATTCCATTAGCACAGCCACATGTTACAGAATATGGGGGTTTGACCCCAGATTCACAGTCTCAAATTACAAATTTGACCCCAAGGTCAACTCAACCAGTTGGTTTAACTTCTTCCCTTAGCCCTCCTACAACTCTTGCCCCACTAAAAGTTGTAGAATCTGTGATTTTACCTCCAAAGCTACCATCTAACCTCACAAAATCAGCAAGAATGATTCTAACACCATCATATCAATCTGTACATTCTGTAAAGGTAACTCCCGTAGCATTGGGGTTGCCCTTTGGAATGATCACAGTACCACAGTCACAAGTTATAGAATCTCAGAGTTTGACCCCACAGCCAATATCTCAAGTCAAGGAATCTTTGGAATTGACTTCTGGGTTACAGAGCCATGTGCACAACTCAGTGAACATGACTTCACAACCACAGCATCAAGGCACAGAATCTGTGTCGTTAACTTCAAGAACATCTCATCAGGTCATGGATCCTTCAAGGTTGAGCCCATGCTGTCAAGTCCTGGAATATTCAGAGATGAGCCCAAGGCAAAACCATAAAGTAACAGAAACTATGGGGTTGACTACTGACACACGGCTAAAAATGAGCAAATCTACACAGCTGACAGAGTCACACCATCAAATAATGGAATCTTTGGGGACAATCCCAGGAAAAATAGGTCAAGGTACAGAATTTGTAGGAATGAACCAAAAGCCACTGCATCAAGTCACAGAATCTGCTGTAATGACTACTACATCATTGCTTGAAGGTGTGAAATATATGGAGGTGAAGCCAATGTCACAAGTTAAGATTATGGAGTCTATGAAATTATCCCCAGAATTGCAAGATTTAAAATCTGAGAACCTGGTCCTAGGACCAAGGTTGCAAAGTATGAAATCTGTAGATACAACCACAGGTTTAGTTCCGCAAGTGGCAAAATATGGACAGCTGACACCAACTATAAAATCTACAGGCTTGATCCCAGAGTGTCAATGGCAGAGTATAAAATCTGAAGAGTTAACCTCCATACCACAGCTGCAACAAGGTGAGAAATCTATGCAGTCAGCCCCAGAGTCTCTGCCTCAAGATGTGGAATCTATCCAACTCGCTCTAGGACAACAACTGCAAAGTGTAAAATCTGCTGAGTTAACCCTAGCACCACAGTTGATAAGTAGGAGATCGATAGATTTGAGCCCCCATTCACAGTTTCAAGATAGAGATTATGATCATTTGGACCTACCACCAGAGTTTAAAGATACAAAAACTGTGGAATTGACCCTAAAGACACCACTGGAAGATATAAAATCTATGGAGCTGACCCCAAAACCATCAGTACAAAATATCAGCTCTGAGAAGACAGCCCCAGTAGCATTGTCTAAAGACGTAAAAACTCCCCAAATGGTAGAATATAGAAGAGTAATTCCTGAGTCACAAGTGCATAGTGTGAAATTTGGGGAAGTAATTCCAGGTATACAACTTCAAGCAGTGAAATCTGTAGAGTTGAACCTCAAACCAAATTATCAAGCCCTAGAGCCTGAAAGATTGACTCCATGGCATCAAGTCTCAGAATATTTAGGAATGATCCCAGAGCCAGAACATCAAGGCACAAAGGTAAAACTTACCTCTGACATTTGTCACCAGGTAGGAGAATCTGTTGGGTTGACACAACCATATTTAGAAATTACCCCAGTGCCATTAACAGAATCTATGAAGATGAGTCCAACATCATTCAAAGACACTTGTAAGACTGTGTTCCAACTTGTAAAAGTGATGGAGGAGACTCCAGAACCTCAACACACAATAAAACAATCTCTGGACTTGATACCAGGATCAGAGGTGCAAAATGTAAAATCAAAGGTGTTGACCCCAGAGCCACAGTCCCAAGGTAGGAAATTTGTTCCTCTAAATACACAATCACATTCAGAAGTTACCAAATTGTCAGAGATACCCTTAAAGGCAGAATCTGAAGATGCAGAAACCATGGGGTTGGTATTCTCTCAAGCTGATAAGACCCAGAGGGCTGTCCCAGAACTATATTCTCTGGGGTTGACTCTAGGATCAGAAATATGCTATGAAAAATCAGGGTCATTACCACAAAACTTGAAATCTGTTAAACTAAATTCTGAGCCACCCCCACTAGAGGTTGGATCTAAAACTTTAATTACAGGATCAAAACCATATCTTAGAGACTTGATCTCAGGGCCACAACTCCAGGGAGTAAAGTCTAGGCAAATTGATCCAGAGTCTCAGTGGAAAGGTGCAAAATGTGTGCATTCAGTCCAACAGTCAACTACCAGAGTGGCAGAATCTGAGAAGCCAAAACCAGAGCCAGGGATACAAGGTACATTATTGGAGGAATTGACTAAGGGGGCACAGAAACACAGTGTGAAATCTGCATATTTAAATCTAGGCCCATGGCAGCCAAGTGTCAAATCTTCTGGAATGACTCCAGGTCCACAGTTGCAAAGTGTTAGATTTTCCAACTTATCTCCAGATACACTTCTTCAAGAAGAACCTATGGATTTACTCTCAGGGGCCCCACATTATAGTGTGAAATCTGATGAAATGACCCCAGGTTCCCCAGTACAAGAAATCAAATTGTCTGATTTTATCACAGGGACAAAGCATCAAAGTGTCAAATCAGTACCACTGATTCCAGAACCACAGCCTCAAGGTGTGAAATCTGTGGAACTAAGCCCAGGACCAAGCTTGCAAGATGTCAAATTTTCTGATTTGATCCCTGAGCCAAAGCATCAAAGTTTCAAACGTATACAGTTTATACCAAGGGATGAGCTTCAAGATATAAATTTTCTAGGGTTTGTACCAGAATCATCTTTGCAGTTAAGCCAACAGCCACAGGTTGAGGATATGAAATCTGTTATGTCTACTGAAGGATCACAGTTTTACAGAATGAAATCTATGATATTGACCTCAAAACTACAAAGTGAAAAACCTGAGGAAGAAAATCTAGAGCTATGGCAGCAAGATACCAAATTTTCTGGATTGACCTCAGGGCCAAAGCTTCAAGGTGTCAAATTTGGGAAGCAAACCCCAGGGTCAGGGATTGAAATGACTCCAGAGTTAGGGCTGCCTGATTACAAATTAGCAAATGTGTCTTCAGGGCTTCCAGACATTAAACAGGCTGGGCTTAACATAGGGCCATGCCTACAAGATGTTAAATTTTTGGATACAACATCAGGAACTCAACCTCAAAGAGTGAAATCTTCACAGTTAATCTCAGGGCCACAGCCTCAAGGTGGGCAATTTTTGGAGTTCACCTCACAGCCAGAGAGGCAAGGGTCTAAACCAGAGTTTTTAGTACCAGAACCACTGTTTCAAGATGTAAAATACGTAACAATGAACCAAGTGCCACACTTTGAAGGTGAAATTTCTTATAAATTAGTCCCAGAGCCACAGATAGCACATGTAGAATTTATGGAGTTGATTCCTAGGATGCTGTTATCAAGTGTAAATCATTATGAGTTGGCCAGAAGACTACAGTCACAAGGTATAAAATCTGAATTAGTCCAAGTACCACAGTTGGAAAATGTAAAACCTGTGGAACAGACTCCAGGCTCAAAGCTTCAAGACTTAAAATCTGAGAAACCAATCCCAGAAACACAGCTAGAAGATAAGATATCTGTGGAACTAGTCCTAGAGCCACATTTGGGAAATACAAAATCTGTGCAGTTAACACCAAAGCCAGAGCTGGGAAAAGTCAAATCTATGGTGTTAACTCCAGGGCCACAGGCAGAAAGTGTGAAACCTAAGGAGCTCACCCTAGCTTCAAAGATTCAGGTTTTAGAATCTGCATCACTACCTTCAGGACCACAGTTGGAAAATATAAAATCTGTGGTCTTAATGCCAGAACCATGTCAGGAAGGTATAAAATCTATGGAGATAACTCCAAGTTCTCAAAAGGAAGGTGTGAAACCCATAAAGATAACCTTGGGACCACAGACAAAAGATTTCAACTCTGTGGAATTTGCCCCTTATTGCAAGGTTGAAGATATGAAATCCATGGAGTTGACTCCAGGTTCAAAAATTCAAGATTTGAAAACTGTGGAGTTGGTCCCAGGTATACAAAATCAAGATATAAAAGCTATGGAATCAAAACATGGCTCAAAGATGCAAGATGAGAATTCTGTGGCTTTTGTACCTGAGCCATTGCTTCAAGGTGTTAAATCTATGGAGATTTCTCAACAACCGGAACTGCAAGGTATTAAGCCTAAGGAATTGGCTTTAGAGCCACAAATGCAAGATTCCAAATTTGTGGAAATTACCCCATGTTTTAAGATACAAGATTTAAAATTTGTAGAGGAGACTCCAGATTCACAGCTGCAATATGAAAAATCTGTAAAGTTGACTCCAACAGTAAAAAGGCAGGTGAATGTAACCAGAAGAGAAGGAGTTCAAGAAGTAAAATCTGTGGACTTAGCCACAAGGCAACAGTTTCAAGGGATGGCACCTGTGGATTTAACTCTTGGGCCTGAGCAGGATGACCAGATATTTGTAAATTCACTGGCGAGGACATGTGTGGATTTAGAGCAACCAAAAAGGGGATCTGAGTCAGAAAGTATAATATCTTTGAATTTAAAAGGGCCCAAATCTAAAGGTATAAAATCTCTAGACCTCAACTCTGAGCTACCACTGAAAGATACAAAATCATTTGAATTGGCTCCAGAATCAATTATTCAAGATGTAAAAGAGAGAGAGTTCAAATGTGAACCTCAGCTGCAAAGTATAAAATCTTCCAAGTTGATCCCAGGACCACAGTTGTACCAAGTGAAACCCTTGGAGTTAACTTTAGAGCCACTGCTTCAAGATGCGAAAATTGTGGAGTTAGACAAAGGGCTGCAGTCTGAAGGTATAAAATATATTAACTGGATACCAGAACCAGAGTACCAAGGTGTGAAATCTGTAGAATTAAACTTTGGGTCACAATATCAAAGTGTCAAACCTGAAGAATTAAAAACTTCAGAAGTGATGCCATCTGAATTGTCTATAGGGCCAAAATTTCAAGGAGCAAAATCTATGGAGCTTAATCATGAGCCACAGTTGCAGTGTATAAAAACCTCTACACTGACTCCAGGACCAGAGGTACAAAAAAGGAAAATTTTTGCATCAACCTCAGAGCCACAGCTTCAAGGTGTGAAAACTGTGGAAATACACCAAAGGCCACAGCTTAGAAGTAGGAAATCTGTGCAGTGGATACCAGGACCTGAGTTCCAAGGCCTGAAAGCTGTAAGATTAAATCTTGGGCCACTATCTCAATGTGTTAAATCTGCAGGATTGAAAACTTCCATAGACTTGAAAAATACAAAAGTATGTGAACTGACTCTAAGGCCAAAACTTCAAGGTGCAAAATCTATGGACTTTAACCTTGGGCCTCATGGTCAGTGTCTGAAAACTCCTGAGTTGTCCCCAGGACTAGAGCTGCAAAAAGGGAAAAAAATTTCAACCTCAGAGCCACAGCTTCAAGGTGTGAAAGCTGTGGAGTTAGACCAAGGGACACAGTTTGGAAGTAAGAAGTCTGTTCAGTGGATTCCAATATCTGAATTCCAAAATATGAAATCTGTGGTAAATCTTGAGTCACAATCTCAGAGTGTCACAGCTCTAGAGTTAAAATCTTCAATACAGTTAAGAGATGTGAAAACATCTGATTTGACTCAAAGGTCAAAGCTCAGAAGTGTACAACCTTTGGAATCACTCCAGGAGTATCAGCCTCAAAACTTCAAATCTATTGATTTGAAATCTGAGCTGCAGTTGAAAAGTACAAAATCACGTGACCCAACCTCAAGGTCAAAACTCTGTGATATAAAATCAATGGTGTTCAAATCTGGCCTTCATTTGCAAAGTTTAAAATCTTCAGAGTTGACCTCAGGACAGCTGCAGGAAGTGAAACCCTTGGAGTCATCCCCAGGAACAGAACCTCAAGGTGTGAAGTCTCTAGTGTATACACAAGAGCCACAACTTTCAGGGGTGAGATCAGAGATAAAAAGTCAAGGACCACAATTACAAAATGATAAACTTGTAGAGTTGAACTCTGTAATACACCTGAAAAGTATGAAATCATCAGAATTGGCTCTTCAGACAAAGCCTCAAGGTATGAAATCTGAGGAGTTCAACTCTGGGCCCCAGAGGCAGAGTGTAAAATGTTCTAAGTTGACACCTGAGACAAAGTCCCAATATATGAAAGGTACTGAGTTAAGCCCTAGTTCACAGTTGAAAGGTATACCATATTCTGATCTGACAGAGAGAACCAAGATTCAAGGTGTCAAAGCTGTGGACTCCAAACCTAGGCCACGTTTGCAAGGTGTAAAATCTAATGAGCCAATACTGAGGACAAAGCCTCAAGAAGTAAAATGCGTGGAGTTGAACTTGGGCCCACAGTTGCAAGATGTGAAATCTTCTAAATTGATCACAGGAATAAAGCTTCAAGATGTAAAATCTATGAATTTCAGTTCCAGACTACACTTACGAGGCGTGAAATCTTCTGAAATGATCACAGGGAGAAAGCTTCAAGATGTGAAATCTGTAGAATTCAAATCCACTCCAAAGTTGCAAGGTGAGAAATCTGATTTGACCCTGGGGAAGAAGCTTCTAGGTATGAAATCTGTAGCGCTAGACTCAGACCCTCAGTTACAAGATATGAAATCTTCTGAGCTGATCATGGGTATAAAACTTGGAGGTATAAAATCTGTGGAGTTCAATTCTAGAAAATTCCTTAAAAGTATAAAATCTTCTGAAATGATACCAGGGACACAATTTCAAGTTGTTCAATCAGTGGACTTCAACTCTGGATCACAAATACAAGGTGAAAAATCTTCTGAGTTGATTGAAGGGATGAAATTTCAAGATGTGAAGTCTGTAGAGTTTGACCATGGTTCAAAGTTACAAGGTGTGACATCTGAGTTAATACCAGAAGCAAAGCTTCAAGGTGAGGAATCTGTGAAATTCAATTCAGGCCCCCAGTTGCAAGATGTGAAATTTTCTAAGCTGATCCTGGGGACAAAACTTCAAGATATTAAATGTAGAGGGTTCAGTTCTGGACCATACTTACAGGGTGTGAAATCTTCTGAAGTGATCCCAGGGTCAAAGCTTCAAAAAGAGAAATCTGTGGGATTAATTCCTCAGCCACTGTGGCAAGATGTGAAATCTCTTGAATTGTGTCTAAGTAAGGTACAAGATAGGAAATCTTTGGGGTTCAACTCATTCCCACAGTTCCAAAATAAGGAATTATCCAGGTTGACACCATGTATAAAATCTATGGAATTTAACCCAGGAGCGAAGCTCCAAGGTGTGAAATCTGATTCCATAAACCTTCCAATAGAGATCAACCATGGCTCAGAATTACAGGTTGTAAAACACTCTGAACTGCCCTTGGAATCAAAGATTCATAGTGTGGTATCTTCTGAATTCAGTACCGGAAATCAGCCAAAAGATGAGAAATCTCATAAATTGAGTCAATGGCCACAGTTTCAAAGTGTAAATTTTATGGTTTTCAATCATGAGCCACATTTGCAAGGGATAAAACCTTCTACTCCAGATGAACAATCTCAGAAATTCAAGAATAAGCTTAAATTGAAAGGTGAGGAATCTTCTGAACTGAATCAAGGGTCACAGACTCAGTATAAAAATTTTATGGCATTTGACACTGGGTCACAGTTAGAAAGTTCAAAATCTTTTGAATTTATACCTGGGTCAGAGCTTCAAGGAGTAAAATCTCAGATGTTCTGCTTTGAACCACATTTTCAAGGTGTGAATTCTGTATCCCTTCCAAAGCCCAAACCCCAGTGTGAAAATTCTACTGGGTGCCACCCTGGGCCACATTTTCAAGGTGTAAATTCTGCATCCCTTCCAGAGCCCAAACCCCAGTGTGAAAATTCTATTGGGTGCCACCCTGGGCCACATTTTCAAGGTGTGAACTCTTCTTCTGTTCCAGGGCCCAAACCTCAGTGTGTAAATTCTATTGGGTGCCACCCTGGGCCACATTTTCAAGGTGTGAATTCTGCATCCATTCCAGGACCCAAACTTCAGTGTGAAAATTCTACTGGGTGCCACCCTGGGCCACATTTTCAAGGTGTGAATTCTGCATCTCTTCCAGAGCCCAAACTTCAGTGTGAAAATTCTACTGGGTGCCACCCTGGGCCACATTTTCAAGGTGTGAATTCTGCATCTCTTCCAGAGCCCAAACCCCAGTGTGAAAATTCTACTGGGTGCCACCCTGGGCCACATTTTCAAGGTGTGAACTCTTCATCAGTTCCAGGGTCCAAACCTCAGTTTGTAAATTCTATTGGGTGCCACCCTGGACCACATTTTCAAGGTGTGAAGTCTTCTGAGTTAACTCCAATTGCAAAATTTCAAGGTATAAAGCCTCGTGAGTTGAATTTAGAGAGGGAAAAAACTATGATAGTTAACTCTGGACTACATTCACAGGATTTGAAATCTGAACTGACTCCAGGGTCAAGGTTGAAATCTGAACTGACTCCAGGGTCAAAATTTCTAGGTTTAGCACCTATGGAATGCAGCCCTGGACCACATGTACACTGTGTGAATTCTTCTAAATTGAATTCAGAGCCAAAATTAGAATTTATAAAGTCCATGGAATACAAACATGGGCCAGTATTGCAAGATATTACAACTTTTGAATTGACTTCAGGAATAAAAATTCCAAGTATGAAATCTGAATTTCACCTAGGGCCAGAGCAACAAGGCATAGAATCTGTTGTATTCAACTCTGTACATCATGTACAAGATATAAAATGTGAATTGACTTCAGGGACAAAGTTCCAAAATGTGATACCAATGGAGTTCAACTCTGATCTTCAACTTCAAGGTACGAATTCTTCCAACTTGAATTCAGAATTTGAACGCATAAATTTTAAGTTTAGTCCAGGGCCACAGGTGCAAACCATGAAGCCCTCTGAACTGAATCTTGGGTCAGAATCTCAAGGTACAAAATCTGTTTTGTTCAACTCTGGGCCCTATTTGCAAAGTATGAAATCATCTGAGTTATCTGCAGAAACAAAGTTTCAATTTTTGGAGAACCAACTTGAGTCAGGGCAGCAAGTTGTACAATCTCTGTTCACTTTGGGTCCTCAGTTAAATGGTGTGCAATCTTTACACCTGCATACAGATGTACAGTCTACAGAGATGAGTAAACAGCCATTGGCTTTTGGAGAGAATTCTGTAAAATTGATTTCAGGCCCTGGGCTGCAGGACTTGGAATATGGGGTATATGCAGTAGAACCACGTTTTCAAAGAGTGAAATCTGTGGAATTAAACACAGAGTCACATCCTCAAGGTATGAATTCTGAGAAGTTGCCTTTACACCTCAAGCATCACAGTATGTTTGCACCAAAGCCATATTGTCAGGCTATGACATCTCTGGAGTGGAAACCAGGGCCACAACTTCAAAGTGTAAATTCTTTAGGGTTGACATCATGCCTCAGTTCTCAATGTGTTAAACCTGTGATCTTCACACCGAACTCAGGTTTTCAAAATGTAAAACCTGTGAATCTGAGGCCAAGGTCCCAGCAATATGAAGATATGGACTGCCAAGAGTTGACTTTAGGTGTAAAATCAATGATGTTGACACCAAAACCAAATAGTGAGTTTCTAACAGGACCAGCATTGGCTAGTGTCAAATTTTCAAATTTGTGTCCTGAATCACAGCAACAAGATGTAAAAACTTTGGAGTTTACTCCAGAGCCAAAGTTGCAAAGTATAAAACATCTGAAATTGTCTTCAGTGTCTCTGCAGCAAACTGTAAAATCTGTGGAGTTAGCACCTAAGTCACTGCCTCAAAAACAGAAATCTGGTAACCAAACTCCAAGAAGTGATCAAACCACAGAATCCTCTGAAGTTATCTCTGGCCCAGGGAAACAGATTGTAGAATATTCAGAGATGATCCCAAAGCCAAATCAGCAAGTCCCTACAACTGTGAATTTTAATTCAATATCAATTTACCAAGCCCCAGAATCTCCAGAAATGACACAAGAGTTGGCACAAAAAGACACAGAAACTGTGGAGAAATCTGTGGGATTGACCTCAAAGCCAACAGATAAAGCCACAGAATTTTCAGAAATACCTCTACAGCTAGATCTTCAAGTACCAGAATCTGTTGATCTGGCTTCGGTGCTAAGGGATCAAGGCTCAAGATCCTTAAAATTAACCTCAGAGAAAAGCTACCAAATCCCAGAAACTCTGGGGATGCTCTCTCAATCATGGCCTCAAGTTAAGGATTTGGGGGAGTTATATATAAAACCATTACAGCAAGTTATAGAACCTGAAGGGATGATCCAAGAATTTAAGCATCATGCTACAGAAGACATAGGGTTGATCTGTGAAGCAAGGTTGCAAGGGAAAGAATTTCTTGGAACAATCCCAAAGACAATAAGTCAAACTACTGGATATGCTGAGAACTCTCCAAAGCACTATCCTCAAACCTTAGAACCTGTGGGGATGATCTCTGAGAAAAGAATGCAAAGGGAAAAAACTGAAATATCATTGCCAAAGCCATCATATCATGTCCCAGATTCTGCTTCAGGGATGACACCATGGCTAGGACACATTCAAGGTCCTGAATCTGTGGAGCTTACTTCTGAGGAACCTATGGAATTAACCCCAAAGTCACAACATCATGTGGGATCTTTAGGAATAACATTAGGGTTAGGAGATAAAGTCCCAGAATCTGTAACTCTGATCTCTAAGCCATCACTGGAAATAGAGGAATCTTTAAAGTTGGCTCCAAAGCAAAAAAGTCAAGTTGTGGGACATGCAGAATCTATAGAGCTCAACTCTGAGACATGGCAGCAAGATAAGGTATCAAGTGGGCTAACAAAGTCACAGAATCAAAGAAGGAAAAATTCAGGGATAGCTCCAGCAGGACCACCGAGTCAAATTATAAAAGGTAAGAAGATTAGTCCAAAACCACTGGATCATGTCACATCACAGATTCAACTTGCTCAATCAGTAGGGGTGATGCCAGCAGCTCCCCCCAAAGTTGTAGAATCTGTGAAAGTGACCCCTAGGCCACCACTTAAACATGCGGAGTCTGTGGCAACACCAGGGCCAAAACCTCAAATGGCAGAAAATATTGAGTTGACTACAAAACATCAAGACATAAGATCTTCAGAGTTGACCTCAAGCCCATGGTTACAGAATATGAAATATAAAGAATTAATCACAGAGCCAACACATCAAATTTTGGAAAAGATTGTGTTAACCCCAGGGCCATTGTATCAAATTGTAAAATCTGAGGAATTAGCACCAGGACCAGTTCCTCAGGTTGTAGGCACAATAGGAGTAGCCAGGGGATCAGAGATTTATGTAATGGATTATTTGGATTTAGTCCCAATGCCTTATCTTCAAGAACTGGCACAACCTGTAAAATTAACTCCCAGGCCAAGTATTCGAGTGATGTCTGCAGAATTAGCCTCAAAACAAACATCTCCATTTGAGGAACCAACAATATTGACTCATGAGCAAAAGTTGACGCCTGCAAAATCCTCAGAGATAAAAACAGAATCTCCTAAAGTTATGAAATCTGAGGATTTGAATCAAGGACAGATGTGTCAAAATTGGGACTCTAAGGAATCAATGTCAGAAGAAGAGTCACAAGTAAGTGATTTTTTCTTAGAGTCCCTAAACAGCTCTTCAACCCCACTCATTTCAAGTTCTGTCAAAACATCTGAATTAGGAAGCCTTTGGGGTTCTGGGATCTCAGAAGTATCAAGAGCTTTGGATATGAAGAACCTTGGGACATATATTTTGCAGCCAGAAGAGTCCTATTCTGACTCTGTTATGATGCAGCCATCATCTCTTCTCTGGGACCTTCAAAATGAACCCTCTGATAATATAGTGGACATTGTGGAAACCCCACATCCTGAGACTGTGGGAGTGGATATCACATCTAAGGAGATAACTAAGAAGCAGCAGATGGAGAAGTCAGAGGACTCACTCCAGAACTATTCCCAACATCCATTACGAAGCCGGAGATCACCATCTGGGACTTTCCAGGGAAGATCAGGGTCTCAAAGAGGTTCTGCTCGGCCTTTCTTGGGCAGACAACAGAATGTCTGGGAGAATCATGTCAATAGGCAGCGACTACCTAGAAAATATCTCTCTGCTATGCTAATGCTAGGGAATGTCTTGGGGACGACTATGGAAAAGAAGCTTTGTTCTCGAATATGTTTAGCAGAAAGAGCCACTACAGATATCTGTAAGTCTATTCAGAATTTATTTGGGGTTCCAGCTGAACTGATGGAATTTTCCCAGAGCCTGCTAGAGAATGGTCCATGTACTATTTCACAGCATTCAGTGGTCAAAAGTTACATTCAGAGACATACTTTATGCCACAGTCCTGATCAAAGAGGGACTCTAAGGATGTGGACACGTGGTTCCACGGCTTCCATAATACGGCAATACTCTGGGACCAGATTGGGCACAAAGAAAACAGACTCAAAGCTCAGTAATATATCCCAGGAAGTCACTCAGCATATGCCTATCTCATATGCCGAGGGCCAGCTTCCTGCCCTAGCAAAGTCAGAGTCTTCTATCAAGATATATTATAATAGGGAGGATCCTATTTCCCAGGAAGAGAGTGAAAACACACAGAGTGATTCACACAGAAGAATTTTTAAGTCCCAACACTCCTTCAAGCCAAGTTATCTTTCTCCGGTCAAGACTGACTTTTCAGAACAGTTTCAATTGCTACAAGAACTGCAGCTAAAAATAGCAGCAAAACTCTTAAGGAGTCAAATACCCCCCAATGTGCCTCCACCTCTAGCTTCAGGTCTTGTCCTAAAATACCCTATCTGTCTACAGTGTGGCCGATGTTTAGGATTTAATTGCTGTCATAAAATACACACCACTTTTGGGCCTTATCTTCTTATCTATCCACAGATCCACCTTGTAAGTACTCCTGAAGGCCATGGTGAGATTCGGTTGCATCTTGGCTTTAGGTTGCGGACTGGAAAAAGATCCCAAGTTTCAAAGTATCATGGAAGAAGCAGACCCATGACACCAAATAGTCCTATAGCACCATCAAAAAGGAAAGCTAAAATTTATACTCCAGTTTCTAAGAATCCTACTCCCACGAGAGATTTCCAGTCTAGAGCTTTCCAGTCCCCTGCTCCTGTACAAGTCTATAGCAAACAAAGGCAATGGGGTAGCCCTGGTCTAGTAGGAAAGACAGAAATTGGAGAGTTTGGGCAGTATGAATTGTCTCATGTGCACTCCCTATCAGAGAGTGACTCTGTAAGCTGCTATCAGGATGAAACATGGGCTCGAGTGAGAACCCAAAAATCCTGGGATTCAAAATTTCCAGTGAAGAGAATCAACAAAGGAACACCAAACACAAACACTGGAGCCACAATACAGAGTCCCTCTAAGGAATTCCCAGCCCCTTTAAAAAGAAAGAGGACTGTAGTAGCTCATACAAGTTCTGCTTCCTTAAGAAGACCAATTAAGAAATCCCCCCAGCCCAAGTTCCTGCGACTGCTCTTTCAGGGCCTCAAGCAGGCATTCCAAACAGCATGCAGAATGATAGCTTCTTTTGGACAGAAGCCTGAGGACAGGACCAGGCCAGATGATCTGTGGTCAAGCAAAAGCTATGATTCAAAACAAAAAGCCAGAGACTACTGTTTACCAAAAGATAAAAAAGGAGACGGGACACCAGTTATCAAGCAAAGGCCACCTAGTCCAAGCACTAAGAAGGAGGACATATTGTTGGAGGACACAAACCAAAGCAAATCCGCCCCACAGTCACAAACAGAGAGCCCTTGCCCATCCAGACCTCTCCAGCTGCCCAAGCCCACAGTGTCCCAAAGAGAGGTCACTTTACAAACTGCTACTTTCAGGCAGACTTTGGGTGTAGTTCAAAATGACAGCAGCAGCAGTGCCAAGAAAACCCTCCATAAAGATGAAATTTCCAGTCAGAAGCCCAAGAATTTGCTCAAATCCGAAACCAGACTTCAGGTGAAGAGAAACCGGAAAGGCCCTCACAAGGAGGCCAGCTGCCACCAGGGGGACAGAACCCCACAGAACGCCCCTGACAAGAGCCAGCGCAGCCCTTCCCACAGAACCCTTTCCAGTGTCTCTGAGAGGAGCCATCAGGGACTCTCAGAGGGGACACATCGCAGTCCCTTGAAGAGGAGCCATCACGATGCCCCAGAGAGGAGACGCCACAGTCTCTTAGACGGGAGTCAGCAAAGCTCCTCAGAGAGGCCACCTCACAGTCCCTCAGAGAAGAACCATGTCAGTCTCTCAGAGGTGGTATGTCCCAGTCCCTCAGAGAGGAGCCGTCCCAGTCCCTCAGAGAGGAGCATTTGCAGTCCTTCAGAGAGAAAGCAGCATAGACCCTCAGAGAGGAGCCCTCGCAGAGCCTCAGGGAGAAAACATCACAGTTCCTTAGAGAGACGTCGAAGTACCTCAGAGAGGACTCAGCGCACTCCCTCCGAGAGGAGCCGTCGCAGTACTTCAGAGAGGAGCCATCCCAGTACCTCAGAGAGGAGCCATCCCAGTACCTCAGAGAGGAGCCGTCGAAGTACCTCAGAGAGGAGCCGTCGAAGTACCTCAGAGAGGAGTCGCCAAAGTACCTCACCCAGGAGCCACCGCAGTTCCTCAGAGAGAAAACGTCACAGTCCCTCAGAGAAGAGGTGTCGCAGTCCCTCAGAGAGGAGACTTCGCAGTCCCACAGAGAGGAGCCGTCGAAGTACCTCAGAAAGGAGCCCTCGCAGTCCCTCAGAGAGGGGCCGTCGCAGTGCCACAGACAGGAGACGTCGCAGTCCTCGCAGTCCCTCAGAGAGAAGACGTCGCAGTCCCTCAGGGAGGAGCCGTCGCAGTCCCTCAGGGAGGAGACGTCGCAGTCCCTCAGAGAGGAGAAGTCCCTCAGAGAGGGGCCGCCGTCGCAGTCCCTCAGAGAGAAGCCGTGGTAACTTCTCTAAGCTATCCTTTGGCAGTCCCCCTGGGATAAGAGGACACAGTCCTTCTGGGAGAAGCCATCACAGTCCCTTTGAGCTGAGGCAACACAGGCCCTCTGAGAGGAGCAAGCATCGCCACCCTGAGAGAAGCGACCACAGTGCCACTGACAGGACCTGTCACCGTCCCTCTGAGAGAAGTCAACGTCGTCATTCCAAGAGGAGACACCGCGGTCATTCTCAGAGAAGACACCGTGGTCACTCTGGGAGGAGACACCGCGGTCACTCTGGGAGGAGACACCGCAGCCACTCTGAGAGGAGACACAGCAGCCACACGGAGGGAATCCATCAGAATCTCCCCCAGGAGAGGCTCAAGCACAGCTCCCCTAAGGAGAGGCCCAGACATAGTTTGTCTAAAGATTCCAAGAGTTACTCAGCCATGCCTCCCGCAGACCCAAACGACAACTTCAAAAGCAAGACGAGTTTGGAGGCCCGAAGCTAGTAGATGAGGAGAGCTCTGCCCCTGCTATAAATCGTCTTCCTTGAATTTTCACCCTTTCCCGGCTTCTTTCCTGCTCAGCCACTGCCTCCAATTCCTGCACCCTCAGCAATGAAAGGGCTGCTTGATCTCTCTACCTGGGGGAGGGGGACAGAGAATGAGTCTGTAATTTCTCTAAGATCAATAAAGGGGCAATAATTGATCTCCATGTGCATCTACAGGACCATGACCCGGGTGGGTGCGGAAAGCTGGGACAAGTGTTGTCGTACAAAGGGACAGAGCACCGGGCGCGAGGCCCGGGCCGGCTGGTCTCCAGACCCCGCCCCCTCGCTGGAGCCCCGGGCTCGCGTTCTCCCAGGCCCCGCGCCGCAGTGGGGGGTGGGGTCTCCGGAACCGAGGGGGGCACGTCACGTGACTCTCCAGCCGCAGCCCCCTCGGAAGCTGCTAGGCGGAAGTAGACGTTCAGAACCGGGCTAGGCGGCGCCGAGGCCACATCCGGGAGAGGCGAGGAGAGCGGAAGTGGCGTTGGTCTGGCCGGAGCCCTTGGGTGAAATTGTTAGGCGTGGAGAGGGAGTGATGTCTTCCAGACTCGGTGCAGTCCCCGCTGTGAGTTCCTTGGGGTGACCATGATGCTTTAGAGGGAGCGCTGTCGAGCCTGGAGCACGCGGCCCCTCGCTTTTGTCCCGTGCTCAGAGTTGGTTTTTATCAGACCCCATCGTAGGCCCCACCCTTTTAGATCAGATCCACCTGCCCCCCTCTTTTTTCCCCACTTTTTTTGCTTGTTCCCCACCTCCCTGGATTCAGTTCCTCTCCAGATTGCCATTAGTTTCTGTTTCTTTTACATCCCCCAATGCCGCCCATAGTCGTTGTCGTCTTTTTTCGCCTCCCTTTTAGAGCCTCTGCCTGGGACAGAGCTTTGGGAATGGGGGAAGATGAAGGCGCAGGTATTGTCACCCGCCTGTGCGTTGTAGGAAGGGAGCACCGTATACGTTTCCTGAAAAGTGCTGCCTTTTTCCGTTTGAGGTAGTTGCCCCGGGAGAGCCTCATTTCTTCTGGGCACAAGGGGGGAATCATCTCTTTGTGGTCAAGGTCCAGAGGACCCTAGCCCTCACTCTGTGCTTATGATTTGCTAGACCCCGGGACCCACGTCCTTTAAGCAGCAGAGGAGCACCAGGATCGTGGGAGCTAAGAAGTAAGTGAGGTTTTTCTGAGGTCTTTTTATAATTGTGTCGCCAGCGCTGTCCATTGGATTGATGAAAATATCCCGTGTCCGCACTGCCCATTATCGTAGCCACCAGCCACGTATGACTCTTAAGCACTTGAGGTGTAACTAGTGCAACTAGCAAATGGATTTTAATTTTTATTACATTTTAATTAACCAAATTTAAATAGCCACCTGTAGCTAGTGGCTACTGAATTGCACAGTGCAGGTCTAAACCTAGTGTAGTGGAGGAAAACAGCTTGCAAAAAAAAACAAAAACCAAAAAACCAAAAGAACAAATTATAATAAAAATAGAACATATGATTCAGTGGTAGTCCAGCATTTCTCCCCACATGAAATTCGTGCTCATAAATACATTGCTGATCTTGGAAGGAAGAGAAAATATGGCTGGGAGAAATTCTTGTATTTTCAAACTATTTGGCTGCAAGGCTGGCTTATTATTTTGTATGCTGAATGTGCTAAGTTTTTCATAGTTAAAAGAAAAAAATTTGAGACTCATTAGATGGATTAATTCATTCAGATAACATTGACTAAATGTCTGCTTTTTGCCAGCTGTGTATTTAGATATACAGAAATGGAAAACAAAAGTAGAAATCCAAAGAGGGGATTTGCAAAAAATCAACAAAATACAGTGTAATAACTAAATATTTTAAAGTAAGAATTTAATATAGCTGTTAGGGAAAGGGAGTGAAAGTCTGAGCAATAACCACAATAGATCATCTGTAAGCCTAGGCTTGAAAGTGGAGGAAAGATGCAGTTAGCCAGGAGAAAGGATTTTTCAGAAGAGAGAACAACATTTGAATAGGTAAAAAAGTAAATGGGATAGCAAGGTGTTCTATATGACTGGAATGGAGAATGGGGGTTAGCAAAGTGGTCATTCAAAGAGGTTAGCCAGATCATGAAAGGTCTTTTTTTTGTGGGGGTGGGGGGGGAGGGTACCGGGATTGAACTCAGGGGTGCTTGACCACTGAGCCACATCCCCAGTCCTATTTTGTATTTTATTTAGAAACAGGGTCTTACTGAGTGTTAGCGCAGGCTTTTGCTGAGGCTGGCTTTGAACTCGAGATCCTCCTGCCTCAGCCTCCCAAGCCCAGCTTGAAAACAAGCCTTTTTTAACAGCATGCTCAGGTGTTGGACTTTTATCCTGGAAGGGAAAGGTCACTCTGGTAACTTTATGTAAGATGGATTAGGAAGTATGTTGGAAAACTGGTTCAGAGGCTATTTTAGGAACAAAAGAGGAATGAAGAATATGTGGGGAACAATACATAGGAAATATACATGATGATATAGGCTAGAGCTAAGCAAAAGAAAGTTAGGATGTCTGTGGGTTTCTGGCACTGGCAAACAGCTGAAGGTTGGAGTAATTCACTGAACTGGGAATTTCTGAATGAGGAGCAACATTTGGAACAAACATAAATGGATTTGGACCTCAGGTGAAGGGCTGGTCTGAAATGAAAAATTGAGAATTATCCGCTATAAAAGTTAACTGAAAACATATTTTTTTCTACAAAATGAGTATTCATGGGCTGGGGATGTGGCTCAAGCGGTAGCGCGCTCGCCTGGCATGCGTGCGGCCCGGGTTCGATCCTCAGCACCACATACCAACAAAGATGTTGTGTCTGCCGAGAACTAAAAAATAAATATTAAAAATTCTCTCTCTCTCTCTTTCTCTCCTCTCTCTCTCTCTCTTTCTCTCCTCTCAAAAATAAAAAAAAAAAATGAGTATTCATGAGATCTTCTAGGGAATGTGTTTAAAGCAATATTTCTCAATGTGTACCTTGGTTTACCCAGGGATGATTCTTAAAAAGTATAAACATGGATGGGCTGCCATCCATTAATCAGAATCCAAATCATTGGGATTAGGGTGTGGGAATCTTTATTTAACTAGCTTCTTTAGAAATTGTAAATTTGAAGAAACAAAGGTGAGAAGAGACTAAAAAAGAGTAGAGGATGAAACCATGGAGAATATTAGCCTTTATTTTAATTTAATTTTTTTGGATTGAACCCAGGGGTGCTTAACCACTGAGCCACATCTCCAACCCTTTTTATTTTTTATTTTGAGACAGGGCCTTGCCACGTTGCTTAGGGCCTTACTGAATTGCTGAGGCTGACTTTGAACTTGTGATCCTTCTGCCTTAGCCTCCCAAATTGCTGGAATTACAGAATTGCTGAGAATACAGGCATGCACCACCTGGCAAACCAGCCTTTATAAAGATTTTGTAGAATTAAAGAAGTCTGCACACTGGGTGCAGTGGCACATGCCTGTAATTTCAGTGGCTCGGGAGGCTGAGGCAGGAGGATCATGAGTTCAAAGCCAGAAGAAGCCAGGTGCTAAGCAACTCAGTGAGACCCTGACTTTAGATAAAATAGGGCCGGGGATGTGGCTCAGTGGTTAAGTGCCCCTGGGTTCAATCCCCCTGTACCATAAATAAATAAATAAATAAATAAATAAATAAATAAATAAATAGTCTACAAAGAGTACTGGGATGAACTAAAATACTTTTTTTTTTTTTAAGTGAAATCTAAATATTTACATGTAGAAGAATGAACTAGAAGGTCTTAAAAAGACCTAGAAGGTCAGAAAAGGGTTGAAAATTGGCTTAACTTTTCATCTTTGTAATCAGAAGCAGAGACTTGCCACATTGGTGATAAATTATAAAATCACCATAATTATGATAGCCATTATATCATAACAAAGCTTTTTCTTGTTATGTTTATGGAAAGGGAAGTTTGAGATTAATCTGGTTTCAACAAATGGTCAAATGTTCTGAATTGATAGTATAAAATATTTAATGGTTTTTGTTGAGTCCTTTACAAACAAAAGACAGACTTAGAGACAGGGATTCCCTAGCCATCATGACTTAATCTCCAGTATATTAATCAAGTTGATCATATGATCAACTCTGGATCTTTTACTGTGTTCATGCTTATTCATGAGAAGAGATATATGTATTTCTGTGTCTTACACTAAGAAACTTGTATAGATGGGGCTGGGGATGTGGCTCAAGTGGTATCGCGCTCACCTGGCATGTGTGCGGCCGGGTTCGATCCTCAGCACTACATAAAAACAAAGATGTTGTGTCCACCGAAAACTAAAAAATGAATGTTAAAACTCTCTCTCTCTCTGTCTCTTAAAAAAAAAAAAAAAAAGAAAAGAAAAAGAAAAGAAACTTGTATAGAGTTTCCTGAGAGTAGTCACATGGGACTTGGCTGTTACTGCCTGGTTGGTACAATCAAAGACTTTATTGAGAAATGATTGATCCCATTGTTTAGGATGGTGGGTTTCAGCCCTAAAGGACTGCCAATTTCCATTTGAAGTATAATTGATATAAAATAGACTGTACTTATTCAAAGTGTACACTGTGAGCTGGGGGAATGTCTTGGTGGTAGAACATTTACCTAGTGTGTGGCAGACTTTAGGTCTAATCCTTACAAATAAATAAATACTACCTTACAATCAGTTTGTTTATAAAATGCATCTCTGAAACCATCATTATAATCAAGATAGCAAACCTTTCTATCTAACCCCAAAGTTTTTTTTTTTGTTTGTTTGTTTCCCTTTGCAGTCCATTTCTTTCTCCTCTCCCATCCTTAGGCATTACAGTCCTATTTTCTGTTTATGTACAGTGGTTTACATATTCTAGAATTTTATAAAATGAAATCACATAGTGATTCTTTCTCTCTCTCTCTCTCTCTCTCTCTCTCTCTCTCTCTGTCTCTTTCTTGTGCCAGGAATTGAACCCAGGGTTGCTTAACCACTGAGCCACATCCCCAGCCTGTTTTTACTTCTTAATTTGAGACAGGGTCTCACTAAATTGCTGGGGGTCTTGCTAAGTTGCCGAGGCTGTCTGAACTTGAGATCCTCCTGCCTCAGCCTCTCAAATCACTGGGATTATAGGCTTGCATTGTCGTGCCCATCTCATAGGAGTCTTATATGGACAAATATTTCCATTTTACTTGATTAGTACATAAAATAGTATCTCCCATCCTAGGTTGACTGGATTATGTGGCAGAGTATGTTTATCTTTTTATGAAACTGCCTATGCAAAATAGTATCATTTACATTCACACCAGTAACATAAGAGTTGATCCTTTTAATATTAGCTAATTTAATAGTTGTATAGTGATGTGACTTTAATTTTTGTTTTTTATTCATTTTAAATGATGTTGAGCATCTTCTCATGTTCTTGTTGGTCATTTGTTTATCTTCTTTTGTAAAGTATTTACATCTTTTACCCATTTTTTAAAAAATGGGGTTGTCTTTGTTTTAATATTTAAAAAAATCTATACTGAATATAATTTCTTTGTCTAATAAATATGTCTTGACAAACAAAATCTGGTTTGTTTTTCATTCTCTGAGTGATGTCATTTGAAGGACAAAAGTTTTAAAGTATCATTAAAAAATTGTTTCATTTGCCAGGCATGGTAGTATTCGCCTGTAATCCCAGCCACTCAGGAGGCTGAGGCAGGAGGATTGCAAGTTCTAGGCTAGCCTCAGCAACTTAGTGAGGCCCTAAGCAACTTAGTGAGACCTTATCTCAAAATAATAAGTAGAAAGGGTTGGGGATGTGTCTCAGTGGTTAAATGCCCCTGAGTTCAAGTCCCAGTACAAAAAAAAAAAAAAATTGTTCATTTATGTTTCTTGCTTTTTTATTCTCTTTAAGAAACCTTGCTTCCCCTAATTGCAAAGATTTTCTCCTATCTTCTAGAAGTTTTATAGGTTTTTATACATTGGTCTTTGACCCATCTAGAGTTAATTTTTGTGTGTGGTGTGTGGTGAGGGTCAATGTCAATATTTTTACATTAGTATATTTAACAACTGTTGAAAAGGCTTTTCTTATTGAATTGCTTTGATACCTTTATCAAAAATCACTTGAAGCTGGGCATGATGGTGCACACCTGTAATTCCAGCTTCTTGGGAGACTGAGGCAGTAGGATCACAAGTTTGAGTCCAGCCTGGGCAACTTATCAAGAACCTCTTTCAAAAATTTTTTTTTAAAAAGGTCTAGCTACACCACACACATATATAAAAATTCAGTTGCATAGAGTTGGAGATTATAGTGCATTGGTAGAGTGCTTGCCTGGCATTTGAGAGGCCCTGGGATCAGTCTCCAGAACCTAAAAGAAAAAAAAAAAATCAGTTGAACATGTATCTGTATAGGTCTGTTTCTGGATAGTTCTTATTCTGTTCTGTTAATGTTTAGAGTTAAAGTCTTGAAATTAGATAAGGCATTTAAAAAAAATAATTTTAGTTATTCTAGGTTTTTTACATTTTTATATAAATTCTAGAATTAAGTTGCCAGTATCTATAAAAAGAAACATGTTGAGTATTGATTGGTATTATATTGGATCTATAGATTCATTTGAGGAAAATGCCATTTTAACATTTTTCTTATTTATGAGCATGAGGTACTTTGCCATTCATTTAGGTTTTCTTAACACTCTTAGCAATGTGTTGTAGTTTTCATAGTAAAAGCCTTTGGATGTCTTTTGTTAGATTTGTTAGTATTTTATGTTATCGTAAATGATATCATTTTTACGTCACTTTCTAGTTGCTGGTTGCTAATATATAATAATTGACTTTTTTTCCCTTTCCTTTTCTCCCCCTTTGTTACTGGGTATTGAACCCAGGAGCACTTTACCACGAAGCTATATCCCCAGCCCTTTTGGTTGTTGAGGGTCTTGCCTAGTTGCTGAGGCTGACTTTGCATTTGTGATCCTCCTACCTCAGCCTCCTGAGTTGCTGGGATTACAGGCCTGAGCCACTGTGCCCCACTTAATAATTGACTATTGTATCTAGCTTTGTATCTTGCCACTTGCTAAATTCCCCCCCCCCCTTTTTTTTGTGGTGCTGGGTATTGAACCAAGGGCCCTGTGCATATGAGGCAAGCACTCTACCAGCTGAGCTATATCCCCAGCCCTGCTAAATCCCTTTATTAGTTCTAGTAATTATTTGCAGATTCCTAGTATCTTTCTTTGTAAACAGTCACATAACCTGAAAGTGTGGACAGTTTTACTTTTTTCCTTTTGATTTTTTTTCCTTTTTGTAACCTTATTACAGTGTGTTTCAACATGAAATAATCTGATCCTTGAGGTTTTTTTTGGGAGAATTTGACAATTTCAGTTTAATAGCTGTAGGGCTATTCAGATTTCCAGTTTGTTCTTTTTTTTTAATGTCAGTTTAATTTATTGGCAAAGAGTTATTCGAATTATTCTCAGTACTTTAATGTTCATATGATATGTGATAATAACCTCTTCAATTTCTGATATTACTTATGGTATCTTTTTTAAAAATTTGATCAGTCTAGCTATAGGATTCTCAATTTTATGATCATTTCAAAGAACCAGATTTTCCCTATTGTCAGTTTCCATTGTCTAGTCCATCGATTTTTCATTTTTTCTTCTTTGTATTACTTTGCTCTTCTTAAGTTATCGTAAAGTTAAAACTTTAGTTATTAATTTTTAGTCTTTCTGATACATGCAATCAAAACTTAAGTTTCCTTCTAAGTACTTTAGTTTCAGCCACACTTTTTTTTGTACCAGGGTTTGAACCCAGGGGCACTTTACCACTGAGCCACCCCAGCTCCCCAGCTGCCTCCCCCTTTTTAAAAAATTTTTTTAAAATTATAGATGGACACAATATCTTTATTTTTTTGTGGTGCTGAGGATCAAACTCAGTGCCTCACATGTGTAATGCAAGCGCTCTGCCACTGAGCCCCAGCCCTCCCCAGCCCTTTTTTATATTTTATTTAGTGGACAGGCTCTTATTGAGTTGCTTAGTACCTTGCTGAATTGCTGAGGCTGGCTTTGAATCCTCCTGCCTCAGCCTCCTGAGCTGCTGGGATTATAGGCATGGGCATGCGCCACTGTGCCTGGCTCAGCCGCACATGTGTATAAATTTTTCTTGTTTCTCCAAATATTTTCACATTTCTCTTGCAATTTAATTTTTGACCTCTAAATTATTTAGGAGCAGATTATTTAATTTCTACATAGTTTTATTTTTTAAGTATTTTTCTTTTTTTTTTTTCAGTAGTTTACTATTATTGGTTTCTGATTTCATTTTGATGTGGTCAAAGAATGCAATGTTATTTTCATTCCTTTAGTAAAAGTTTAAAGTTTATGGCCCAGTCTGTAATCTTTCTTGGTGTGAATGCACAATGCATTCACTTGAAAAGAATGCATATCCTGTATGTTGGGTGTAGCATTCTATGAATGTTAGTAACTCAAACAAGGTGGCTACTAATGTAGTTTAGTTCATTTATGTGTTCGCTGAATTTTTGTCAGAATTCTACCAGTTGCTGAGAGGAGAGATTAAAATTTCCTAAAATTGTGGAATGTCTATTTTCCCCTTTAATTCTGTCAGTTTTTGATTCGAGTACTTCGAGGCCCTATTATTAGGCACATACAACAGGTAATTATGTCTTCCTGATAATTTGACATTTTTGTCATGAAGTGTCTGTCTCTGGTAATCCTGTCTGTCTTGAAGTCTGTTTTATATGAAATTAAAATAGCTACTCCAACTTTCTTATGTTTGCTGATTATCTGGGATAGGTTTTTTAATTCATTTACTTTCAATCTGTCTATGTCTGTATTTAAAGTGTGCTTCTTGTAAGCAAATATATTAGTAGAGTCTGCCTTTTTATTGATTATTTTAATCTCTGATTTTTACCTGGAATGTTTAGACCATAAGCATTTAAATTAATATCGGTATATTTGGATTTAGGTCTGTCCATATATTATTTGTTCTCTTTCTTACTTTTTTCCCTTTGTTGTTCTTTCAGAGTATTTGAGTGCTTAGTGTCCCATTTAAATGTATTTACCATAACTGGGTTTTTGTCTATGTCTCTTTGTATTTTTTTAAGTGGATCCTTTAGGATTTATAATATTCATGTTTATCCTTTAACAGTCTATTTAGATTTAATATCTAACACTTTGCTTAATTGTAGAAACCTGGGCTGAGGATGTGGCTCAAACGGTAGCGCACTCGCCTGCCTTGCGTGCCGCCCAGGTTCGATCCTCAGCACCACATACAAAGAAAGATGTTGTGTCCACCGAAAACTAAAAAAAAAAATAAATATTAAAATTCTCTAAAAAAAAAAATTGTAGAAACCTTACAGCCATATAGATTCTTTTAATCTTTTGCCCACCTCCCATTATAGTATAGTTGTTTTATGTATTGTACCTTCATAACATATATTGAAAAACTCTACAAGATAATGTTAAAATTTTGCTTTAAAATTTTAAAAATACTTACCCAGTGTTTACCATTTCTGTTGCTTCATTCTTGAAAATCCAAGTTTCTCTCTGGTATCATTTTTCATCAGCTGGAATTTCTTCAGCTTTAGCATTTCTTAAATCTCTTAGTTTTTATTTATTCGAAGAAATATATATATAATATATATATATATATATATATATATTTTTATTTGTATTTTTTTAGATAACTTCATTTTATTTGTTAGAATATTCTTTTGTGTGGTGCTGAGGATCAAACCCAGGGCCTCACACGTGCTAGGCAAGCACTCCACTGAGCCACAACCCCGACGCTGCCCCCCCACCCCCAAAATATTCTTAAGTGTATTTTCACTGAATGTAGAATTCTGAGTTGACAAATCTTTTCTCTCAGGATCTTACAGATTTATTTATCTGTTTATTTATACTGATTCTTTTTAGTTATACATTGCAATAGAATCCATTTTGACATAATTATAAAAGCATGGAATATCTCTTGTTCTAATTCAGTCTCCTTTACCTCTCCTTTCCCTTCCCTCCCTCCACCCCCTGGGATCTTACAGATATTGTTGCATTGTCTTCTGGCCTCCTTGATTTCTGTTGAGAAATCCATGATGGTGTGAATCTCTGGTCCCTGTAATGTAAGATGTTGCTTTTCTGAAGCTGTTCTCTAGATTTATTTTCAATCTTTGCTTTTAAGTAATTTTGTTTGATTAAGATGTGTCTGTGCGTGTTTTCTTTGAGTTATTCTACTTAGTGTTTGTTGAGCTCCTCGAATCTTTTAAATTTATGTCTTTCATTAAATGTGGGAGGTTTTTTATCATTAGTTTTTCCAAATTATTTTTCTTTCTCCAAGGAGAAGAGATGGTATCTCTTCTCCTTGAACCACAGCTACACTTAAGTTAGAACTTGGAGATTGATCCACAGGTTGTTGAGTCTGTGAACTGTTTTTTTTTTTTTTTTTTTTCAATTTCCTTTTTCTCTTTGTTCTTCAGATTGGATCATTTCTATTGCTCTGTCTTCAAGTTCACAGACTCTTTCCTCAGTCATCTTCATTCTGCTACTGAACCCATGCAGTGAGTTTTTATTTCAGATATTGCATTTTTCAGTTCTGAAATCTCATTTGATTCTTTTTTATGCTTTCTGTTTGTTGATAATTCCTGCCTTGTCTTTCATTTCATGTGTGTTTTCCTTTATAAGCAATTTTAATAGCAGCTTGAAAGTATTTGACAGTTCTGGTATCTGTTGATGATCTATTCCTTTGAGAATTACATTTTTCTGGTTTTTTGTGTTGCATGATTTTGAAACTTATCTTTAACATTGTGAATATTATTTATATAAAGTTTGGATCCTATTGTAATCTTCTATACGAATTTTGCTGTTTTTCTTTTAGCAGGCAGCCTGTTTAGGTTCAAGCCCTAAGTTCTGCCTTACCTTCTGAGAGCAACAGTTAAAAATCTCAAGTTTTGTTCTTTACATTTTTGCTATGATGTAAATGGGGGCTCATCTCATTCACAATAGCCCAAGAGTTAGTTTGAGATTTCTTCAGGTGTCTCAGATTGTCAGTTCTCTAGGCTTTTGCTGCATTGTTTTGGGTCACTTAGTTCAAATTTTATTTCAGTTTTCAGTCTTTACTAGACTGATTTTAATATGCCTCTCACATATCTTGCTAAGGTTAGGCTGTGATTTGTATGGCTTCAAATGCAAAATTATGGAATCGCCTTCTGTGCCTTTCTTCTCTCCAGAATTTTCCATACTCTTGCCAACAGGGACTCCTTTTCCTGATTATGTAACCAGAAAGTTGGGGTTTCTGTTGGAATTTAAGCTGCCCATACTGCTCTGCACATAGGCCCAGCATTGTTGCAGAGTCATGAAACAACTGGGAAACTCATTCCATATAGGTAACATCTCTCAGTTTTTACTCCCCTGCATAATCCACTGCTTTTGTTTAATATCAGAACCCAAAGTTTATCATTGTAATCAGCAGGAAGGATGGGCTGAAGTGAGCTTATGCTACCATACCAGAACCAAGACCACTCTATTGAATTTGTAATACGGGACCTCGTGCAGAGAACTGAAAATTGTTCTTCCCTACTCATAGGATACTGAAGCCATCTTCTTTTATGTTTATGCTGATTTCCATCCCCTTCCTCCCAAAGGAAACCATGTAAATAAGTGTCATGTTTGTCCTTAAATATTTATGAATCCTTTTAAAACTGGAAGAGCTGCTTTATATATGTATTTATTTTTAATTTACTGAGATGACATTGTAATAGATTCTTTCTATTTCTTTTTTCATTCATCAGAGAATGCCTTTTAGTTAAATTCTGTGTGTAGAATTGGCTTATTGTGTCTGACAACTACATAGTATTTCATAATTGGTATCTATCACATTTTATGTATTTTCCTAAGGAAGGTCACCTGGGATAATTAACTTTCATTCTCTACTCTTACAAATGTAAGATATGTGTGATTTTTTTTCTCCTCCCCAAGATTGGGGATTTAACCCAGGGGTGCTTTACCACTGAGCTACTCCTTAGTCCTTTTTTTCTTAATTTATTATTTTGAGAGAGTCTAAGTTGCTATGGATCTCACTAAATTGCTGAGGCTGGCCTTAAATTTGCAATCCTCCTGCCTCAGCCTCTTGTCACTGGAATTACAGGCATGTGCCACCATGCCCTGCTTATTAATTTTTTTAGAAATATTTTTAAAATTTTTGATGAACCTTTATTTTATTTATTAATTAATTTATTTGTGGTGCTGATAATTGGACCCAGTGCCTCAAATATGCTAGGCAAGTGTTCTACCACTGAGCTACAGCCCCAGCCCCTCAGTAATGTTTTTTAATTGATATACTCACTAGTCTTAGATTTAGGAATCTAGATCTAGCTTTTTATCAGGAGTCTCTAAACAGTGTAACTTAGGCAAGATAGCATTTTATCTTCAGCTGTAGAAACTAAGCATTGTATTGCCAAGTTAAGACAAGGCAGCTCTCATTATGGTTTATAGAGGAGACTGAGCAAGAAGGAAGATGGATCAGATTAGTGTCTATAGACTGGTTTTTTCCCTTTCTATTCTCAGAGATATCCTTTAGTTACTGTCCCTCTAGCAGAGAGAGAGGGAAACTTGGACATATCTAGTTACTGATCTAGGGGATCTGAGAGTCACAGAATACCCAATTACATTGCTTAAAATTTATTTTTCTTAGATAAATCCAGGAAAGAATTTCTTCCTTCTATTGCAAAATGGACTGCTTACTCTTTCTGATTATAATGAAGTATAATAATAATTATATATGTTGTGTTAGACTGATAAATGTAATTTTTAGATTACAATTTATAATTTTTTTAAAAATTAGCCTTCTTTTTATATATGTATATATATATTTTTAGTTGTTGATAGACTTTTATTTTATTCATTCATCTATGTGCAGTGCCGAGAATCGAACCCAGTGCCTCACACATGCCAGGCAAGTGCGCTACCACTGAATCACAGCCCCAGTCCCCAAATTAGCCTTCTTAATAAAATAAAATTAGCTGCCTTAGTTTTTTGCACAAGTAGCCGACTTGATTATCTTCCTATGATAAAATAATTAATAAGGGTTTTACTCCAGACCCTCATTGGTACATGATTTTTGTGTCGTGTTAGTAGCAGGACCCAGTGCTCCATAAAGGATAATAGTTTCCAGTACACTATCCCTCACGATGATTCCTTAAGCGGCTCATCATCTGCCTCTTCATGTGAACCAGTGAGTGATTTTCCAGCATCCTTCCGAAAATCTACCTACTGGATGAAAATGAGGAGAATCAAACCAGCTGGAACTTCTCGTACTGAAGGTATCAGAATTAATGTCTGTTTCCAAAGACAGTGTGCTCTGAAGTTATATTTTGAGATAGTTGCTATAAGTGATTCTTTTTTTTTTTTTTTTTTTTTTTTTTAGTTGTAGTTAGGCACAATACCTTTATTTTTATGTTGTGCAGGGGATTGAACCCAGTGCCTCTCACATGCCAGGCAAGCGCTCTACCACTGAGCCACAACCCCTGCCCTATAAGTGATTTTTAAAGTATTAAATGCCACAGACGTTTAACCTCATTAGTGATTAAAAGATTTTAACATGGTAGGCTATTTCGTACTGTTAGCTTCATGAATTGTCTAATAGAGTAAAATACTGCTGACTCTACTCTTCTAGTTTAAACTTCAAATCAGCCTTCTTCTATATGGGATTTGAACTTCTTTCCTGTGTTCTGGTTTGCTCTTTTTTTGCGGATATAAGGGCTGGATAAAGAGTCATGGAGTATATTCTAGAGAGTCACAGTCACAAGTGACTGGTAGCTCTCTATCTTGAACAGTTCTTCTACTTCAGTGATAGCCTCAAATCAAGAAATAAAATATTTCCTGAAGACTTTTTTTACTCTTAGGGAAGAATTGATGATTCCAGAGTGGAGGGTCAGTCAGTTAATTAGAAATTACACCAGTTTTCCTAAAAATACCACAACACTTCTTTGAGGCCTGCATTCACTAGTGATCTTTCTCTTTCATAGTCTTGTGAATGATGTCTTGAAGACAGACCCAGAAGTTCATTTACAAACTGTACTGAGTTGGTGTTTTGTTTTTGTGTGATATTTCAGGGTCAGGTGGAGTATCAGCAAAAGGAAAAAGGAAACCCAAGCAGGAAGAAGATGAAGATTATGGTGAATTTCCTCAGAAAAAGCATAAGCTTTATGGTAAGGAGTTCATTTTGCTACTTTTTCCTTGGGTCACTAGGCTTTATTCTTCGAGGATAAAAGAGAATGAGACTTTGGGGGCTGGGGTTGTGGCTCAGTGAATAGAGTGCTTGCCTAGTATGTGTGAGGCACTGGTTTGATTCTCAAAACCATATTATAAATAAGTAAATAAAATAAAGGTCCATCAACAACTAAAACAAAAAGAGAGAGGTTTGGGCCTTTGGTTTGGGCCTTTATTGTCTTTAGAACCCTTTGAATTTGGGGGTGGGAGTAGCTTCATCCTAACTTTTGTGACTTAAAGGAGGCAGGCAGTTGAATGAGTGGGGTTTTGTGACCAGGTGAAGGGGAGGGAAGAGATTTTGGTGTTAGGGAGGGGTTAGTAAAGGTAACATGTTGAACTCCATGTCTCCATCTTGTGTCAGGGAGGAAGCAACGGCCTAAAACTCAGCCTAATCCCAAATCCCAGGCTCGTCGTATTCGGAAGGAACCACCAGTTTATGCAGCAGGTATGCTTTCTTTTGGAAGGTTTGCGGGATGTAGTATAAACTCTGGTTTATTTTTGTTGTCCATGAGGAGTGATGTACTCGAGCATTTCTTTTTTTTTTCTTTTTTTAAAGAGAGAGTGAGAGAGGAGAGAGAGCGAGAGAGAGAGAGAGAGAGAGAGAGAATTTTTAATATTTATTTTTTAGTTCTCGGCTAAACACAACATCTTTGTTGGTATGTGGTGCTGAAGATCGAACCCGGGCCGCACGCATGCCAGGCGAGCGCGCTACCACTTGAGCTACATCCCCAGCCCTCGAGCATTTCTTAAGGAGGCATTTGTTAAGTGTTTTGGAAAAAGATAACTTTTAGAAGTTATATACAGGAAGAATCTGTATAGAATAGCCAGGAAGGGGAAAAACCATTTTATGACACTTTTCCTAAATTGTGAAATTATGATTTTTGTTTCTTGAGAATACCGCAGATCACAAAGTGTCATTTTTCTCTCCTTTGTAGGCAGTTTGGAAGAACAATGGTACTTAGAAATCGTGGATAAAGGCAGTGTTTCCTGTCCTACCTGCCAGGCAGTTGGGAGGAAGACCATAGAAGGTTTAAAGAAACACATGGAAAACTGCAAACAGGTTAGATATCTTATGGCATTTCATAATGGTTAGGACTTTTTACCCAAAATTTAGACCTGGTACTGTGTATAATATGCTGAATACAGCAGGTTAGGGGGAAGCATTGTGTGGCAGAGAGAATGTAGACTTTTCACTTGACAGACTTGGGTTTGAATCCTCACTTAGCTATGTGTTAGTTGTGGCATTTAGCTTTTTATATGTGGACTTTAGTTTCCTCTTTTGTAGAATGGAGAAAAAATAACTACTGTGGGTATTCCATATGTGGATAAGAAAGAAGTAATTAATGCATGCTAAGTGTTTAGCCCACTGCATAGCAATTTGTGGTATTCTGTTTCTCTGTTGAACAGTGGAGTACTGAGTACTATGTTTTTCTTTTAGGAAATGTTTACTTGCCATCATTGTGGGAAACAACTTCGTTCACTGGCAGGGATGAAGTATCATGTCATGGCGAATCATAATAGTTTGGTAAGAGTGTCTTCTCTGTGAGCTCATGTGGTGTGTGGATATCTTTTATTAGGTGAGTGTTCATATCTCAGTGCAGATGATTGAGGTTCTGGGACCTCATAAGTGTGTAAGAAGACTCTATTCAAGATTTATGCACAATGAAACCATGGAGGTAGACCGTAGATACTTGTGTGGGTAGGTTATCCCCAAAGGCTCATATCCTGGGAGGAAGAGGCTCAGACTCTTATTTATATTCTCTTTACTTCCTTTGTCCGTCTAGAAGATGGAGAAAGCTAGAAATTGGATAAAACCAAAATATTAGCTTAGCTGCTAATCCAGTTCTTCATTTTCTGTGTTTCTTTTACTGTCTGGCATTTCCATGAATCATCTACTTATTTGCTTCTCTTGATTTCTAGCCCATTTTGAAGGCTGGAGATGAAATAGATGAACCAAGTGAGAGGGAACGGCTTCGAACAGTCCTAAAGAGACTGGGAAAGCTCAGGTGCATGCGTGAGGTAAGAGCTCAAGGACAGCAACTCCTCCCTGGAGTCCCAGGTCATTGTCTTTCTTTTGTTGTTCTCTATTTCTCCTTCTTTTCCTTTATGGACTTCCTAGTTCTTACAGCATATGATGGCCCCTGCTTCTCTAGGTCTCTTTAATTCATTTATAGTTCTTTATTTTCTTTCTCATCCCCCAAAGTCCCCTCCTCTTTGTTTAGAGGGATTTCTTTACCAACTTTTTTTTTTTTTTTTTGGTGTGATGAAGAGGATCCAAGTAACCTCACTGTGATGAACAACTTTAATGTTGCTGGCTGTTTGATATTGGGGTGGGGTTGGATCATAGACCAAGCAGGAAACTATGATACAAAGTAGGTGCCTGGTTATAATTCAGCAAATGCCAACTGTATTAGTCAGCTTTTTACTGCTGTGACTAAAAGACCTGACAAGAACAATTTTAGAGGAAGAAAAGTTTATTTGGGGCTCACCATTTCAGAGGTCTCAGTCCATTTCTTGGGGCTCAATTAAGACATGGTGAGTGTGGTGAAGGAAGGTAGCTCACATGATGATCAGGAAGCACAGGGAGGCTCCACTTGCCAGATACAAAGGTATACCCCAAGTGCATATCCCCAGTGACTCTTCTCCTCCAGGCATACCCTATCTGCCTTCAGTTTCCACTCGGTTAATTCCATCAGGGAATTCACTGGTTGGGTTAAGGCTCTTATAATCTAATCGTTTCTCCTCTAAACCTTCTTGCAATGTTTCACACATGAGCTTTTGGGGGCACACCCAAATTACAACACTAAATAAACTGATTGAATATCATGGCTCACAGATAGGACATCCAGGGAAAAGGAAGGATTGTACCAAGGGAAATGTTGGAGAAAGTCTTATAACATCACAGTGTTTTTTTGTATTTTCTGGTGGTGAATGTTATAGCTTTTTATAAATTTAGGGATCATGTCAAAAGATTAAGATTCTAGCTGGGTGGGACGGCATGGCACATGCCTGTAATCCCAGTGTCTTGGTAGGCCGAGGCAGGAGGATCACAAGTTCAAAGCCAACCTCAGCAACTTAGCAAGGTCCTAAGCAACTTAGTAAGACTGTGTCTCAAAATTAAAAAATATAAAGATCTGGGGACGTGACTCAGTAGTTAAGCACCCTTGGGTTCAATCCCTGGTACCAAAAAACCCCAAGATTTTAGATTCTAATGTGGGTCTGTTTCCTGTGTTTAGAGTTGCTCCAGTACCTTCACCAGCATTATGGGATATCTATACCATGTTAGAAAATGTGGCAAAGGGGCTGCAGAGCTGGAGAAGATGACTCTGAAGTGTCACCACTGTGGAAAACCATATAGATCGAAGGCTGGACTTGCATATCACCTGAGGTCAGAGCATGGGCCTGTGAGTATTGACTCCTCTCTAGACCCTTTTTTGGGGTTGTAGTTGGTGGTGTGTACCTCTACCTCTTTCTGTATATCTTAGTTTGTCCTTTTGTGTCAACTTTTAATCTTTGAATGCTTTTGTTTTCTCTTTCTAATTCTTTTTCTCATTCTTATTTCTGACTTTGGAACATTATTAGGTTAGGGAAATGAAAATTCAAAGTATAGTCCAGAGCTGGTGATGTTGCTCAGTGGTAGAGTACTAGCCTACCATGTACAAGGCCCTGAATTCTACCCTGGTACCACAGAAAACAAAACAAACCAAAAAAACTAAAGTATATTTAAGGAAGAAGTGAATGTTTTTTATTTTTCCTTGGTACTGGAAATTGAATCCAGGGGGCTTTTTCTATTGACCTGTAGTCTCCTGCCCTTTTTATTTATTTATTTATTTTGAGATAGGGTCTCATTAAGTTGTGGAAGCTGGCCTGGAACTTATAATCCTTCTGTCTCCCAAGTAGGTGAAATTACAGGGATGTACCACCACATCCAACTTTATTGTTGCATCTTTTAAACTAAAAGCATTCCCCTTTAATTGGATTTTTTTGGACTCTGTCCAGCTTGTCTCTATTCTAATTTTTGTTTTGTGTAAATATGTGTTGACTTTTTTCCCTTAATTACATTTCCAAGCTTCCCTGTTGTGTGTTTTTGAGAGTCAAGTTTATTAAGATATAATTTACATATGGAATATTTGCCCTTTTTTTTTTTTTTTGGTGATGCTGGGGATTGAACCCAGGGCCTTGTGCATAGGAGACAAGCACTCTACCAGTTGAGTTGTATCCCCAGCCCAATATTTGCCTTTTTAAATGTACATTTAAAAAATGTACATTTTGGCACCTGTATTCATGTAACCACCACTGAACTACACGTCCAGTGTAGTTTTTTGGTACTGGGCATTAAACCAGTATAAAAAAATATAAAAATATTTTTTATTTTGAAACAAGGTCAAACTAATTTGCTTAGGGCCTTGCTAAATTGCTGAGCCTAGCCTGAAACTTGTGATCCTCCTGCCGTAGCCTTTTGAGCCATGGGATTACAGAAATATACCATGACTCCCAGTAGCCCTTTATTTTTCATTTTGAGAAAGGATCTCACTAGTTGTCAAGGCTGGCCTCAAACTTGGAATCCTCCTGCCTCAGCCTTCCGAAGTTACTGGGATTGTATGCATGTGCCACAGTACTTGGAGGTAGTTTGTGTTTAGTGAAGTGTCTGTTCAAACCCTTTGATCATTTTTTGGGCAGATTTTGGGGGATTTTTAAATTGTTTTATTAAGTTGTAAGTATATTTAGTTATTCATATATTCTGAATTCAAGTCCCATCAGATATATCATATTTTACAGGTTTTTCAAATAACAGAATTTTACATTTCAATAAAGTTCAATTCATACTTTTTTTGTTTTTGTGGGTTTTGTATTTGTTTATGTAGAAAATCTTTTCTTTTTCTTATTTGTAATTTTCTGGTGTTGCTGTAATTCACCACAAACTTAACGGCTTCCACAACACAAATGTTTTACATTAGTTCTTTAATTATTATTATTATTTTTGGCAGTGGACCTTGAACCCCGGGGCGCTTAACCACTGAGTCACATTGTCAGCCCTTTTTTTATATTTTGTTTAGAGACAGGGTCTCGCTAAGTTGCTGAGTCTAGCTTTGAACTTACAATCCTCCTACCTCAGCCTCCCAAGCCATTGGGATTACAGTCATGCACCACTATGCCTGGGTCCCCTGCCTCTTCTGCTGCATCTCTCCTACTTAAAGTCAACTGATTATGGACTTGAATCACATTTAAATAGAATTTCCTCTTATCATCACCTAGATTAGTTTGATTGATTTATGACATTAGCCTAGCCAAATTGACACTTTATAATCACAAAAATTTTTTCCCACAGTTTCTTCTAGAATTTTTATAACTTAATATTTTACACTTAGAACTGTGGTTGTTTTGAGCTAATTTTTGTATATAGTGTGAGGTATGGGTTGAAGTTTATTTCTTTGTATAAGAATGTGTCTTGATTTTTGACCACTTTTACTTAATACAACAGAATAGATTTATTTTATCCTGATAAGAAACTTTTTTACCGGTAAAATATGCTCTAATCTGGTGGGCTCAATGTTAGTGGTAAAGTTAGTAAATAGCTCTTTTGCTACTTAGAGCAGAATGGACAACTTTTAATTGCTGGCCTATGTTTTGTGTGTCTCATTCTTGCAGATTTCCTTCTTTCCAGAGTCGGGACAGCCAGAGTGCTTAAAAGATATGAGCCTGGAGCCAAAAAGTGGGGGGCGAGTTCAGAGGCGTTCTGCCAAGATAGCTGTATACCACTTGCAGGAGCTGGCCTCTGCTGAACTGGCCAAGGAGTGGCCTAAGAGGAAGGTGCTTCAGGACCTGGTACCTGATGATCGAAAGGTATGGTAGAGACTTGTATTAATTTTGGAAACATTATGTTTAATATTGTGTTTACTGTACAGAAAAAAATCCAGTGTACTTAAGTTCATGATAAGCAACATTTAGCTTCTTTACCCCTGGAGTTGGAGTATATCTGATTTAGCTTAAGTGTTTGGGGTCAGGTAAGGCTTAGCATAATAGTCTGTTTCTGAAGTTTCTCAAGTAGCCCTCTTAATTTTGTATTACTTCCAGAGAGAACCTGAATTCTCGGATTAGATTTTTGCTTAATCTTTGTCTAGTATGTTTCTGGTTTGTTAGTTCAGATATAGTAGTTTACGTTTAGTTTAGGTAAGTGGTTTCAATTTGGTTTTGTAGCACTAGAACTTCCTCCCCACCAAACAAAAGTTTATGCAAAATACCAGTATATAAGCCGGGTGCAGTGGTCCACACCTGTAATCCCAGAGATTTGATAAGCTGAGACAGGAAGATCATAAGTTCAAGGTCAGACTCAGCAATTTAGTGAGGCCCAAAAGCAACTTAGTGAGACCTTGTTTCAGAATAAAAAATAAAAGTGTTGAGGATATGGATCAATGGTAAAAAACCTCTGGGTTCAATCTCAGTACCCCCATCCCCTGCCCCCCCCCCAAAAAAAGAAAGAAAAACGACCAAAGCAGTCCATAAAATAACTTAAAAGCAGATCTGCTCTGGATAAACTGAAGGTCATGAGCCCAAAATTTATCTATTTGGCCTTCCCTTTTATACTTTCATTACTCCCCTACCTGACCCCTAGTATCCTTTTGAGGGATGCTAACCTGTTTGAAAGTCATTGGATTAGAGTAGACCTTAGAAGAAGGAGCATCAGTCAAGAGGAGACAGAGGCCATAGACTCTGGGATCATCAGGGAACAGTTTGAGGGCATGTACAATATACAATTAAGGTCTTGTTACTCTCCAGAGTATCATGAACAGTTTATATTTGGCCTAGGACATTGACTTATGTGACAGGAATGTTATGTCTTAGAAGAAATAAAGTCAAATCCTAGAATCTAACACACCTCTGTTTTGGTCAAAAAACCAGTCCTGTCCAAGGAATTGGATCTTGTTTTTAATATCAGAGCATCCTTTTTTTGTTTCAAACTTACTTCTTTATTTTTTTTCCTCTTGCTACAGGCTATCTAAATTCAGTTTAAATGTGAACTTTGCACAGTGATGTGTATCTTGTGATATTACAGTCAAGTTTCACTGAATCTGGTATGTGGTAGGGAATTTGAAATAAATATTTAATTCATTGATAAGATTTAATAGTCTTATTTAGCAGATACTCTCCTAAAAATCACAAAACAGTTTTATATTTTTGACAGTTATGGGTAAAGGGCATTATTTTATTTTATAGCATAAAATTTAATTTTGAATAGATAATATATATTCTACTGGTTCAAAAATTAAGTGATGATAAACATTGAGCTATACCACTCTCACTCTCTCCTTGTTATGATTACCTCCTCTGATTGGCTTCTTGTGAATATTTCTAGTGTTTCTAAATATACATGTAAGCAATATATATTTTCTCAAAAAAAATTATTTTTTGGTACCACGGATTGAACTAGGGCCACTTAACAACTGAGCCACATCCCCAGCTCTTTTTTTTCTTTTGAGACAGGGTCTTGCTAAGTTGCTGAGGCTGACCTTGACCTCTTTAAGTTGCCTCAGCCTCCAAGTTGCTGGGAATACAGACATGTGTCACCACACCCTGCTCAAAAGTTTTTAGTTTTGAAATAATTTTTAGATCTATAGACCAGTTTCATAGTATAGAGTTCCCATGCACTCTTTTTTTTTCATTATTATTTTTTTAGTTTTAGGTGGATACAATATCTTTATTTTATTTTTATGTGGTGCTGAGGATTGAACCCAGTGCCTCATGCATGCTAGGTGAGCACTCTACCACTCTACCACTGAGCCACAACCCCCTCCAATGCACTCTTTACTCAGCTTCCCCTAATGCCAACACCTTAAATGGCTATGCCACAGTATCCCACATTTTATTTAGTTATTGTATCACCTTAGTTTTCTTCAATTTATGGTTCCCCTCTTTGTCTCTATGTCCTTGATGCTTTTAAAGAAGACTGACTGGGCTGTTTTATAGAATGTTTCCCCACTATGGATTTGTATGCTGATTTTGAAAGATCAGCTTGAGGATTATATTTTTGGCTACAATACCACCACCCAGGAAATATTGGCCTTCTTTATGCATCATTTCAGAAGGTATATGATATTGATATGTCCTTTTTTTTTTTTTTTTTTTTTGGTTCAGGGATTAAATCCAGGATCTCATAACCACTGAGCCATATTGCCAGCCCTATTTTTTAGGTTTTATTTTGAGACAGGGTCTTGCAAGTCTGTAGGGCCTCAATAAGTTGCTGAGGTTGGTCTCGAACTTGCAGTCCCCCTGCCTCAGCATCCTGATATGTCTTTTTATTGACAATAGTAACTAATCAATTGGGTAAGGTGTGTTTTTCAGATATCTCCAGGGTTAAATTAAATAATCTTCTCCTTAATTACTGGGTATTTTGTGGGGAGATTTGAGAATATGAAAATAACCTGTATCTTATCATACTGCCCACTTATTAGTTTATACTAATGATTTTTGCCTGTAACAAGTATTATTATAGTATTTACCTAACGAAGATTTTTTTGTTTCCATCATTTCTTCTACAATTATTAATTGAAATTTATATCATTATAGTCTTCATTCATTATCTCTGGGGGATTGATTCTGGAACCTCTCAGTTACCCAAATCCTTAAATGCTTAAGCCCCTTACATCAGGTGGCATAATATTTGCATAGAACCTATGTACTTCGTCCTATATTTACTTATTTGTTTTTTAATTATTTTGGTGCTGGTATTGAGCCCAGGGGCACTTAACCACTGAGCCACATCCACAGCCCTTTTTAATTTTTATTTTGAGACAGGGTCTCATGAAGTTGCTAATACCCTGGGTAAATTGCTGAGGCTGGCCTCAAACTTGACATCCTCCTTCTTCAGCCTCCTGTAAGCCCCCTTGCTGGGATTACAGACATACACTACCTCACCCAGCCTCCTATAACTTTAAATCATCTCTAGACTAGTTATAATACCCAATATGGTCTAAGTGCTGTGTAAATAGTTGCTATAGTATGTTGTTTAGGGAATATTGACTAGAAAAATGTCTGTACGTGTTCAGTACAGATGAAATATTTTTCTGAATATTTTTAATCTATAGTTAATCGATTCAGCACATGCAGAAGCTAAGGATGTGGGGATGCCAGCAATATACTCATAGATACTTAACTTATTATTTTGTATAATTCATTGTATTATTTATTTTGCCGCTCAAATTGTCCCAGATTTAGGTACTTTTGAAAGATATTTCAAGTGGGCCTCTGTGTCTCTTTGACATTCCCCTATCATTTTTTTGAACAGTTTTAAACTTTTTACACTGTGCTCAGCTTGCATTTTTCCTGCCCACATCTGGAATCAACCATTTTCCAAGGAACACTCCTTCCTTTTTAGAGATTATGTTTATAAACTAAGACTTTAGTGGTAGGTGTGCTCTTTCCTACTGGGCTTTCATTGTTTCTGGGCTTTCTTGGTACCTAGAGCTAAAAGGTATATATGTTTGTATATTTGTGTATGCACACAAAATCCATATTTATTTCTATGCCTATCTGTATGTATATTAAAAGTCATAATACCTTTAATTCCAGTCAACACCTCAAATTTCATTCTAGTTTTCCTCTTCCTTATTTGTTACTCCTTTGTCCAAAAGGAGTTTTTATGAGATAGATGATCATATGTCTATATTTCCCTCTTTTTTTTTTTTTGCACTCTGCTCAGATCTGACTCTTGTTATGTCCAGTATCATTACACATTTTCTCAAATCTAGTATGACATCCAGTAGTTTCAGAATTGCTGACACATTTCCCTGTAGAGTAAAAGAATTACTGGAGAATGTTTACATGCAGTTTTTTCACCCTTAGCCTTATAAAATATATAGTAAAAGTACAGTTTTCCAAATTTACTTAGCTTGATTTTTTTTCTTCCTCACCCCCTTTATTATGCTACTCATTTGTAATAGGTTCATGTTTTATTCTCTTATATTTGCGTTCTCCCGCTTTTCCCCTCTTCCTCAATTTAAATCATTTATTTTTGTAAATTTGTGTAATATTACCATATTTCTAGGTCAGACTTAAAAAAGATATACTTCAAGAAGAGTCACAAAAAAAATCACAAAAAAACAAAAAAAAATAAAACAAAAAAAAAAAAAAAAAAGAAGAGTCACTACTCCTTCCTCCAACTATTCCATTTCCATTTTCCTTTTCTTTCTGTCTGTTCCCACCCACCTTCAAAGATAACCAAACCCATTAGTTTCTGCTTATTCTTTCTAAGCATTTTAATGAGATGGATGATCATAAGTCTATATTTCCCTCTTTTTATTTTTCTGTGTCTCTTTGACATTCCCCTATCATTTTTTTGAACAGTTTTAAACTTTTTACACTTTTTACACTACGCACACTATGCTCAGCTTGCATACCTACTCTGTGCTCTGGTTTTTTTTTACACTCTATTCTATTTCACTCAATAATACATTCCTAGAAATCACTCCATGTGTATTCACAGAGATTGTCCTCATTTTCTATTCTTTATTTCTTTTTTAGTTGTAGTTAGACACAATACTTTTATTTATTTTTATGTGGTGCTGAGATCTAACCCAGGGCCTTGCATGTGCTAGGTGAGTACTCTATTGCTGAGCCATATCCCAGCCCCTCATTGTCTATTTTTAAGTGCTACTTAGTACATAATTTTTATAACTAAGGTCGTTTATTGTATAAAAGTAATATTATATAAGTATTCCCCTTTCACCATAAAAGAATTTTAGATGGGCTCATTTGTACTAGCTACTGAGAGAATAAATGCTTATAAATAATACCTACTTTCTGCTCTGGTTTAGCTTTACCAGGGCCTCTTTCAGCTACTTTTTTTCCCCCATTACCTCTCTGGGCTTTGATTTGCTTTTCTCAGAGTTCCAGTTCCTTTTAAGATACTTTATTGTTGAATCATGGAGACTGCTTGCCAGAAGTAAAGCTCTTATCCAGGTGGACTGTGCAGGAACTATCTCTGCAGGTGCTGTCTCTGAAAGCTCCACTTGCAGTTGTTGTACATGTAACTCATGTCAAAGTATGTGAAAGGAGGTCTAGAAATTATTCTGCTTTTGCAGATAAGCAAAGATTACATGTTATGTTTCCTAGTTTCTTTGCATCTTTTAGATTGAACTTCAGTTGTTTTGTTTTAGAATTTAAAAAATATCAAAATTTAGCATGTTATAATTGAAGAATAGAAATACAGATTAAGGGCTGGGGCTGTGGCTCAGTGGTAGAATGCTCGCCTGGCATGTGTGAGGCACTGAGTTCGATCCTCAGCACCACATAAAAATAAAATAAAATATTGTGCTCAACTATAACTAAAAAAAAAGAAAAGAAATACAGATTAACAGAGAAAAACATTAAAATCATCCCAAATTTGATTACCCAGAGAATACTACTGTTAATATTTAAAAGTTTATGGCTTCTTTTTATCATCTACATATATGAATGACTATATGAATACATCTTTATAGTCCTGTCTCTTTTTTCCCTTCTTTTACGAGGTACTGGGGATTCAACCTAGGGGTGCTCCACCATTGAACTACATCCCTAGCCCTTTTTATTTTTTGAGATGGTGTCTAATAAAGTAGGCTAGGCTGGCCTGGAACTTGGGATCCTTCTGCCTCGTCCTCTTAAGTAGCTGGGATTATAGGTGTGCACCACTGTGTTCAGCTCCTTGTGCGTGCACTCTCTATTGCTCCTCCTCCCTTTGTCGTCCTCCCTCAAATATTTTATTTCTATGTATATGCTGTACAGCTTTAAAAAAAAAAAAAAGAACAGAAGAATGTTTTAACAACAATAAAACTTTATATCCAAAAGTCTTCTAAGCCTAAATGAAGCCACTTATATTTGTCAGTTTTGGGTACTTTAGAGGGTCTTACATCTTAGATGTTTTTCTATATGAAGATAAACGTGGATTACTGAAATATATAACCTAAAGAGGTGGGTGTGAAGCTTTTGGGATATTTTCATTGGGAGTTGCAGTCCTGCAATAAAATGTTTCTTATCTTCTAGTTAAAATATACTCGCCCTGGGCTACCTACCTTCAGCCAGGAAGTACTACACAAGTGGAAGACAGATATCAAGAAGTATCATCGTATTCAGTGTCCTAACCAGGTAGTTCTTTCTCTTTCATTAATTCAGTAAATGTTTCTGAAGGTCTGCTCTTGTTTTCAATTATTTATTCCTTCATAACAAAGCCCTTGAACTGTAGTGGCTTAAAACAACAGTTATTTTTATTTCTTCACAATTCTGTAAATGAATAATTCTTGTCAGATGAGCAGGCCAGTGCTCGGCCTGGAATGTCCCAGATGGCTTCTTTGCAGTTGCATTCAGCTGGGAACCTGGCCCTCCATCTGGCCTCTCTTTTTAGCAGGATAGTTGGACTACCAGCAGGGTCACAATGACTGTTCTAAGAACAGGAAAGCAGAAGCTGCATATCTCTGAATGCCTCACTTTAAATTTTCACAGCATTACTTTCATGGCATTGTATTGGTCAAAAACATCACAGGGCCAACCCAGACTCGGAGGGTAAATAGACTGCACTTCTTGATGACAAGAGGGGCAGAGATTTTTTAGCCATCTTTAAGATTGTAATCACAACTATATAAGCAATACTTAGGAAGAAATAAATAAAAGGAGTAGGAGACACATTTGCACTACATAAAAAGGATTTTTAAAAAATCTAAACATATGGGGCTGGGGATGTGGCTCAAGCGGTAGCGCGCTCGCCTGGCATGCGTGCGGCCCAGGTTCGATCCTCAGCACCACATACCAACAAAAGATGTTGTGTCCGCCGAGAACTAAAAAAAAAAAAAAAAAAAAATATATAAAAATCTAAACATGGAATTTTCTGTATTTCTATTAAGTATCACAGAAAATACCAGGAAAAGAAATGGATTAAACTTTCCTGAACAATTTATTGACTTTCTTTTCTTTTTCCCTTTTTTTGGATCCACCTGTAGTCTTAGAGATCATATCCAGGGCTTCATGCATGCTAGTCAAGTGTTCTTCCACTGCATTATATTGGCATTCCTTGTTTTCCTTCATGCTTTTGTGACTCACATGTAGATTCATTTTGTGTTTGTTTTGGGGCACTGTATATTGATCTTCTAAATGTACAGTTGATCGTATAAATGGCCAGATTGCTAAGAGAAGGATGTTTTTGGTGTAGCCTTCACCTTATTCTTTTCTTTTTCAGGGTTGTGAGGCTGTCTACAGTAGTGTATCTGGCCTTAAAGCTCACCTGGGCTCTTGTACATTGGTTTGTAATTTTTTAAAATTAATATCTTAATATATCCTTTAAAATAGTCTGACATGGAAGAGAACTCAGTTTAGGTGAACAGCTAGTCATCCTGTTTACTGTTATCTTCAGAGGCTGCTTTAAAGGCTTCTGTGTTGCAAAGATTCTTGGTCTCATGTTGGATGGGATTCCAGGGTATGCCCAAGACACAGAGAAGGCCAACATAGCTATACGCCATACTCAATAAAGGAATTTGGAGAAAAATACATGAGTTCTGAGTCCCTACCAGAGATTCCCTCTGAGCCTCTCCCGCACTGGACCTGTTCTGTCTTATTGGACCTTAACTTTCTGGGGAAAAAAGCTACATGTACTTATCTGGATTGGTGAAGATCTTCCAAACCTATTTGAACTATATGGCCTCTGGGGATGGGAGATGGGATAGGGTGTCAGACTAACAGCCATTCACCTCACTGAATCTTTTCCATGTTGACCCAGGTGTCCTACAACCCACGAGCCATGGGAAATGCTGCCACTTTCCAATCTCATTCAGAAGTATCTCCTCACACAAAATGAGCACCATGGAAACCTGAAGCTTCAGGAGGGGAGAGAAGTCTCAGTTGAAGCCAATAAGGGAGTTGTAGGCATCCCAACCAGATCTGTCCAGGAATGCTTAGGAGTTTGTCATCTTGATCCTAGTTTTTGAGTCCTTAAACTAGGCATTATGGATGGTATTCTTCTAATTCTGGATTTCCAAGACACTGTTTGCAGCAGTGGATTACAGTGGGAAGAATTGCATATTGGTGCTTCTGGTGAACTTGGGGAGTTTGCTCATTTGGGGGAAGAACAAAAGAACCTGAAAGTGAAGTGAAAGGAACCTGAGAAAGTACAAAAATGTGGCATGGTACATAATATAGAAGTAGAAAGACATCAGGTCTTATTGAAGTTGGGTAGGTATTTGAATAGAATTGCATTAGGACAGATTTGCATTGGTGAGAGTCTAAGCTGGTTTTCCTAAACATACTGCTGTTTTGGATCTTTTCCTTTGCTCTAATAATATCTCCCTTTTCATCTCTAACAGTCCCTGCACATAATCCAGGTGTGTGTTCCTGAATTTACCAATAACTTTATTTTGTTTCTCTTTTGGAAATAGGGAAACTTTGTGGCTGGAAAATACAAGTGTCTTCTATGTCAGAAAGAATTTGTATCGGAGAGTGGTGTCAAGTATCACATCAACTCTGTCCATGCTGAGGTGAGGTCTCTGCTTTCCCATAGTGGTTTTGTAATCCTATGTAAGCCGCAAGAGAGGTGGACTTTGTCCCTGATTTTATGGTCTAGGACTGTCAAAAGAAAGTAACTATGGTACCAACTGAGACACTAAAGCTAAAATACTCTCTAAAATTAGACATAATTGTGTTTTTCTATGAAAATACATGAAATCACTATAATTGAGAGCATCCTTAAGCTCTTCTCTTAAATCCAGACAGATCAGGAATTGGGGAATTATGTTGAATTTACATGTTTGACATTATTGTTTCAAACAATCTCCATACACACTGTTATGCTTTCTGGTATTCTAATGTCTATTAGCAGCCTATTTTTCTATTTATTTATTTTGTGGTGCTGGGAATCAAACTCAGGGCTCATTCATGCCAGGCAAGCACTCTACCACTGAGCCACATTCCCAGCCCTAGCAGCCTATTTTTAATGCTGTTTAATATACTGCATAAAACAGCTATAAAGGAGGGCTAGGGATGTGGCTCAAGTGGTAGCGCGTTCGCCTGGCATGTGTGCGGCCCGGGTTCGATCCTCAGCACCACATACAAACAAAGATGTTGTGTCCACCGAAAACTAAAATAAATAAATAAATATTAAAATTCTGTCTCTCTCTCTCTTTAAAAAAAAAATTCTCTCTCTTTAAAAAAAAAAAAAACAGCTATAAAGGATTATTGCAGATTCCATATATCATGTTAAGTGTAAATGATTCTTTTGATATGTATCTCTAAAAGATAAAAATTTTTAAAAACATATATCCACAAACATCATTATGCCTAAGAAGAGTTACAGTGATTCTTTAGTATCTTCATATATTGAGTCATTATTTAAATTTCCCATAATTGTCTTGTTTTTTCCCTTCAGAATTGGCTTATTCAAATCAAAATCTAATATTTGGTCCATATACTGCAATTTTTTGCTTTTATCTAGAGCATTTGCTATTGTAATAGATATGGAATGTGAGCCATGTATATAAAGTTTTTTAGCAGCTGCATTTAAAAATATATAATTAAAACAGGTAAAATTAATTTTAATACTTTATTGAATCCAGTATATCCACAATATTATTTTTAACATGTCATTAATTAATAAATTATGAATGAGATATTTTCATTTTTTTCATGCCAAGTCTTGAAATTTGGTGTAAATTTTTCATTGAAAGATTATTTCAGTTTGGACTGACCGCATTTCAAGAGCTCATTAGCTACATGTGGGCAGTGGCTGTTCGACTATGCAGGTCTAGAAGCTTTTTTCTGGTTGCCATTTACTGGTTGGAGAAACTAGATCATTCATATTCTGGATTTTTTTTTTTTTTTTTTTTTTTTTAAAGAGAGAGGAGAGAGAGAGAGTGAGAGAGAGAGAATTTTTAACACTTATTTTTCAGTTCTCGGCGGACACAACATCTTTGTTGGTATGTGGTGCTGAGGATCGGACCCGGGCCGGACGCATGCCAGGCGAGCGTGCTACCGCTTGAGCCACATCCCCAGCCCCCTCATATTCTGGATTTTGCTGATTGCATCCTCTGGTGGTATTCTTCTATCCTAGCTGTTTCATATAAATTGATAGTTAGATCTGGAAGATTGATGACATCACTGATTAGATTCAGTTCTTTTTGTATTCTTTTACATTTTTGGCAAGAATACTTTCTAATTTGATTTCATATCCCTTACCCATTAATTTTTTTAATATTTATTTTTTAGTTACAGGTGGACACTATCTTTTTTTAATTTTTTATTCTAATTTGTTATATATGACGGCAGAATGCATTATAATTCATGTTACACTTATAGAGCACAATTTTTCATATCACAATATCTTTTATTTTATTTTATGTGGTGCTGAGGATCTAATCCAATGCCTCACGCATGCTGGGTGAACGCTCTACCTTTGAGTCACAACCCTAGTCCTACCCATTAATTTTTTAAACTGAAGCTCAGAGAGGTTAAGTAACTTGCCTATAGTTACATAACTAAAACAGAACTGGGAATTGCACTGAGGAGCACTGGCTGCATAGTTCATGTTCTTGGCTGGTGTGGTGGTGCATGCTTGTAATCCCAGTGGTTTGGGAGGCTAAGGTAGGAGGATTGCAAGTTCAAAGCCACCTCAGCAATTCAGTGAGGTCCTAAGCAACTTAGTGAGATCCTGTCTCAAAAGGAAAAATAAAAAAGGCTAGGGATGTGCCTCAGTGGTTAAATGCCCCTGGGTTCATTCCTCTGTGGCCCACCCCACCCACACCACACAAAAAAAATCATGTTCTTGTTCACTACACTGTCATGAAATAAAAATCTTCTGTGGCTCAGTGCTTTACATCTCATCATGAGATTTATACAAAAGAATGAAATGGGTGGGATGATGCTCAATAAAAAGACTTTGTAGATCATTTACTAAAAGTACCCATAATTGGGGCTGTAGCTCAGTAGCAGAACGCTTGCCTAGCACATGTGAGGCACTGGGTTCGATCCTTAGCATGGCATAAAAATAAACAAATAAAATAAAGGCATGCTGTTCATCTACAACAACAACAAAAAGTATCCAGAATCATGTATTAGGTTTCTTCAATTTAAAATATAAAGTTCTGGGGTTGTAGCTCAGTGGTAGAGTACTTGCCTCCCACACATGAGGCCCTAGGTTTGATCCTCAGTACCACATAAACATAAATAAATAAATAAATAAATAAAAATAAAGGTATTGTGTCCATCTATAACTAAAAGAATATTAACAAAAATAAAATATAAAGTTCTAAGGTATGACTCTGTATACCTGTTTCTTCCTTACTATTTTATGCCCTAACCACGTTTTTTCTTTCATTCTTCCTATACCCCTTCTGTATGTTCTTTCTGTGTTTCTCTCTAGATGACTTTTCTGTTCTGCCTCTCTAGGATTGGTTTGTTGTAAATCCAACAACCACCAAAAGTTTCGAAAAGCTGATGAAGATAAAGCAGCGGCAGCAGGAAGAAGAAAAGCGGAGGCAGCAGCACAGGAGCAGAAGGTCTCTTAGAAGGCGGCAGCAGCCTGGCATTGAGCTTCCTGAAACTGAGCTGAGTCTTAGAGTAGGGAAGGATCAGAGGAGGAATAATGAGGAACTGGTCGTGTCGACCTCCTGTAAGGAATCAGAGCAGGAGCCAGTGCCCGCACAGTTCCAGAAAGTAAAGCCCCCAAAGACGAATCATAAACGAGGAAGGAAATAGGTAGTCAGTGAAAGTGCTCCTAGGAGAGTGAATGTGATGCTCTTGTCACAGGGAACTATGTGGGGAGGCCTGAGTGGTGGGGCTGAGCGAAGATGCTTTCAGCTATTCGTGTAAGGCTGTGACTTTCTCAGCTCCTTTCTCCTGTGTAAATTTCATTGTCTTCTCTACTAACTCACTTTCATTCTCCCTCTTTCCCCTTTTAGTAGGTTTTCCTACTATTCCTCTTTGGAGTCCTCTTGTTTTTCTCTTCTCTTGCCCAAAGAGCTCCCTCTTAAGGCCAAGTATATGCCCCTCTTGCCCTATTCAAGATTAAGAAACCTGTTTGGTTGTCTTTTCCTTCCTGGGGTTTGAATGTTCTTGGAAGCTCCATTGATTTAGTAGCCATTCCATCATCTAGCTTATAAAACAATTCCAAACGAATTTTTTAAAACCATACTGGTTTATCATTTTGTATTTGTGATATTGTTATAGAAGCTAGAACTGTTGTCACTTATATAGTAGGTTACCCTGTCCTCTTGGGAAGCAAAACTTTATGGAGGCTGTTGTGTGTCCTCAATATGGTTTTAGGATTGAAAGTAAGAAAAGGACTTAGTAAGAAAAAGTTAGAACCTCCCTCCACTGGTTATACTGGGAAATCTTTCTACCAGGTAGCAGTGACTAACTAGACCCACAGGCATGAAAAGCAGCCTTAGGAGTAATGTGGCCCAAACATTAAAATGACTAGAAAGAAAAAAGTAGAAGCAATAAATACTGCTCCAAACTTTCTGGGGCCTGAAGTCTCATCTGTTGCAATGATGCCCTCCTGAAGCTTGCTTTTGCTCCCTTGATTCTAAGGATTGAGAAATGTCACAATGCCCCTGACACAGTAGCCTACTGCTCCTGGTAATGCCATTAAGATTGGAAATCATGGTGCACATTCCTTCTGCCCTGGATTTTACCTCACTTGTTAGTCTATAATCCTGCTAAGTCCTCATCCATTCCTTTAGACAACCCTGTGTCTGAATTTTCTGAGAATATTGTCCTTCTATCCTCTTTTATATATGAAGTTCTATCCTCTTTATATTCTGACACTTTGACACCAGATGTAGATATTAATCTGGAGCTGGAAAGTAAAGTTCTTTTTCTGTACCTCATACTTACCTGGTAATGTTTAATGGACTCTTCCCCTTTGAAGGTGGCTTTCTCTGGAGTATTGGTTAGAGCAGCATTGTGTTTCTGGATTCTCTTTCCCCTTTTGCATAAAATGTTGGTCTTATATATTCTTGCCTATTTTGTGGCATATGCCACTTAAAAAATTAGACTTGATGTGGATGAATACTACCTTTCAAATTCTGAAGGCTATTACCACCCTTTAACTCTGTTGTTTGTGCTCCTCTGAATAGCTTTAACATGTGGGCTTTTGTGAAGACCACTTTCAAACAAGGGAGCATTGAAACCTGGATTAGATACTGCCAGAATAGGTAGTTTTGAAACAAGTGAAGGAAATGGAATGTCTACACTACATTTTTATTGGTAGTTGCATCCTTAAAACCTTTCAGTAGATGAGGGTTGTCAGGGAGGAGAAATGAAGAAGCTATGTTAATTTCTGGTGAGTAAGACTTGGGGAATGTTTGGCAATGACAAAAGAAATAAATGGCTCTCTCTTAGAATGGTGTTTCCAGTTGTTTTTTGATTTCGACCTGGACCTGCTGCTTGACTCTTTGCTGGTGCTGTATGTGGGGCTAAGAAGATGGCTGGAGGTGGGGATGAGTCTGAAATAAGTCCATATGCAATTGTCTCAGTAGTTCTATAACTCCTCAAATGAAGAATTTGAGGCTAAAGTGAAATGATACAGGAAATATATTGTCCTGTTTCATCCAGGCCCCTTGTAGTACTCCTATTCTGTTTGCTTCTCAAGGTTGAGGATCAGCAGGAGTCAATATAGATCATCCTCATTACACTACTCAGTTTTTTAAAAAAATTCATTACAGTAACTAAGTTTGGCGGTATTGAGTATATCTAGGATGTTTAGTAGTATAAACTTTCATGCTCAATTTTGGAGTGTTAATTGGCCTAATCACTTTGAAAGTGATTTGGCAATATCTAGTAATAATATAATCCTGAGGCTGAACAGCTTTGGTCCTGGGTATAGATAGAGAAATTAGTTTTGCTCACTTTAGCAAGAGAGTTGAACAAGGTTGATTATTGCAGTACTGTTTACAATAGAGAAATATTGAAAATGTGTATCAGACTACCTATCCACCTAAATCTGCTCTCATCTTCTGAAGTTATAGGCCTGTAGGACAAATGGCTAGACTGCTTTTCCCACTTTCCTGTCTTCTGGCAGTAAAGGGCTTGCCAGTTGAGTTCCCTCTATGGAATGTGAGTGTAAGTGATAGGTATCACCTTCCAGGCTAGCAGTTTGAAGACAGTAGTGTACCTCTAAGCTCCCTTTCCCCTTCTGCTATCTAGACACAGATGATGTTGGGGAGAACACAAAATGGAAGATAGTTGACTCCCTGAGTCACCCTGTGAAGGAGAATCATATGTCAACCAAGAACATTTATCTGAGACTGTTATGTAAGCAAGAAATAAATGTGTATTTGAGACATTATATATTCTTGGGTCTTTTTGTTAGTCTACTATAATATATAACCTTGTCCATCAAGAAGATGGATAAATTGCAGGGCAGTTACACAGTGGAATGCAAGCTATAAAATTAGCAAGGGCTTCTTGTTATTATGAATAATTATCTCAAAAGTGATGTCTGGTTAAAATAAGTTACAGATACTTTGTACTGATTACATAAGGTTTAAAAACATGGAAAACAATGTTCTATAGTATTTATTGCTATAAATATGAAAACATGCACAGGAATGTTAAACACTATATTTGGGATAGTGTTTCTGGAATCTAGAGGGACTTCAACTGAATTTGTAATTTAAGGTTGTGACTTGCAGCTTTCTATATATATTTTTTTATATTTCTGTAATATTTATTTATTTATTTAATTTTTAAAAAAATTTTTAGTTGTTGATAGGCCTTTATTTTTTATTTTTTTTAGAGAGAGAGAGAGAAAGAATTTTAACATTTATTTTTTAGATTTTCGGTGGACACAACATCTTTGTTTGTATGTGGTGCTGAGGATTGAACCCGGGTCGCACGCACGCCAGGCGAGCGCCCTACCGCTTGAGCCACATCCCCAGCCCAATATTTCTGTAATATTTAAAAGATAGTTGATACCAAAAAGAATACTGTATTCTACCTCCTCTTTGTTATTTATTTTTTTGTGGTGCTGGGTAATGAACCTTACCACTAAGCTACATCCCCAGCCCTTTCTTTATTTGTAATTTTTGAGATAGGGATCACTAAATTATCTAGGCTGGCCTTGAACTTGTTTTTTTTTTTTTTTTTTGGTACCAGGTATTGAGCCCAGGAATTCTTAACCACTGAGCTACAATCCCTAGCCTGTTTTTTTTTTTTTTTTTTTTTTTTTTTAATTTTGCAACAGGATCTCATTAAGTTGCTCAGGGCCTCACTTAAATTGCCGAAGCTGGCTTTGAATTTATGATGCTCCTGCCTCAGCCTCCTGAGCTACTGGGATTACAGGTGTGAGCCACTGCCCTGGCTTCTTGTGATCATCTTGCCTCAGCCTTCCAAGTATTATGGGATTATGGACAGTGCCACTGTGCCCAGCTTACTTCCTTCTTAAAAGGGAACCCTTAAGAAATTTTACTTCTGTTTTATCTTAATTTTGATTTTCTTTCACCCTATAGTCACTTCTTACCCAGCAAAAAGTACCACTGTGTATCCAGAAGCTGCAGCCCAAAACATACTTTTTGTCTCGTAATAGCTTCATCTTCTTTTGCCTATATTCTTTAATCATTCCCCAACTATACTTGGGCCACATGCACCTTTCTGTTCTTTGTACTTAATAAGATTTTTCTGATTTTAGGGCCTCTGAATCACTGTTACCTCTGCCTGGAATGTTTTCTTCCCCAGTTGTTTGCACTGTAGACTTTATCATTCAAGTCAGCCTAATTTTTATCTCGGACACTTTATATAATATAATCACCCTGTTTAATTTTCCTCAGATAAAAAGTAGATTGACATCTTAGTTGGCCAGCCTACTGCTCACATTGGGGTATGAACTTCAAAGTAATTTACTAGGTTAGATTCACCTTACATGTCAGGCCCTTGTTCTGAAAGGAATGGCCACGAACAATATATTAAATCCATTCTCTGGAATGATAATAAATTAAAATACTGAGATCAGATGGAAGTTACCCACTCCTGAATGAAGATACTCAGGACTGCAATGGCAGAAGTGAAATTAATAGCAGAATAGTATAAATGTAAGATCCTAATAAGTATTTTCTAACTATCAGCCTGAGAGAGATGTCTTCCTTTTTTTTTTTTTTTTTTTTTTTTATATTTTCTAGTTGTCAGTGAATCCTTTCCTTTAAATGCAGTGCTGAGGATCGAACCCAGGGCCTCACATCTGCTAGGCAAGTGTTCTACCAGTGAGCCACAACTCCAGGCCATTCCTGGGGTTTTTACATCCACAGAAAATAGAGCTTTCAATTTGTCTTGAATCCCATGCCTACAAGTTCAGACTTTCTGTATTTTGGCTCACAAGTAGGGATATTTAGGTGAAGGCAACTACATGTGTCTAAAGTCCTAATTTCTGAATTAAAACTAGTTTTATTATTTGCACACTAGTATAAATAAGACATAGAAGTGGAAAATAAGAGTGATGAGGTAAAAAAAAAGTCCAGTTATTGAAATAATAAAAATCAGTGTATAAATTATAAGTAGGCTTTTATTTTTAGTTAAAACATTGTTTAATAATAAACTACATACTTAAAACCAGAAGTTAAAGGCATATTGAGGGAGAATTTTTTAAAATTTAATTTTAAATGAATTTATTTTACATATGAATGAACCCAAAAACTCAGAAATTTTTAAGTTTTTCTGGAAAATATAAAGTTGATTATATCTTCCATTAGAGAAGCAATGTTAAAATATGGGATCAGGGGCTGGGGATGTGGCTCAAGCAGTAGCGTGTTCGCCTGGCATGCGTGCGACCCGGGTTCGATCCTCAGCACCACATACCAACAGGGATGTTGTGTCTGCCGAGAACTGAAAAATAAATATTAAAAAAAAAATATGGGATCATACTCATATGTGCAAGGATTCACATTCCAATAAATCACTGGTCTAGCCTCAGTCAAATGCAAAAAATACAATTCCTCTAAAAGAAAGTCTACACTAATTTAAAATTAAGAGTCCTAGTTCTAAATGAGCATAAATATATGGAACATACACATTACAAAGGAACTTTGTGTACCACAAAGTACATATGTAAGAAAAAACTCATGACCTGAAATACTTAGAATTTTTGTCATCTTTAGAATTTCAAATGCTGCTACAGAAAATAAATGGAACAAGACTCAAGAAAGAAAAAAGGTATCCAAATATCTTAATACTTGTAAAACAGTATTTTAAATTAGTCTTTTAAGGTAGTTGTATTTTTTGTATTTATGAAAGACTGAGGCTAGACCAGTGATTTATTGGACTGTGAATCCTGGAACAGAGTATGATCCCATATTTTAACATTGTTTCTCTACAGGAAAATATATTCAACCTTGTTTTAGAAATTGTAGTGATGAGAAATATCAAAATGATTTTCCACAACGGATATTTTAGCCTACTAACCTGCAATCCAAAAGCCTTCTTAGTACGTTTATGTAGTAACTAAGAATATTTGCTCCAATTCTTATTTCATGTTATTTTAGCAATTACTTTGGATTTAATTCTTTTTTGGTGCTGATAGGGCTCAATGTGGTCTTTGTAGCACCTTCTTTTGGGCACCAGTGAGGCCTTGCTTGCAGTCTTTGCTTCCCCCTGATTAAGCATTCCTGATACCACTGTTCCTGCTCCAGCTGCTGTTTCTGGTTTTCTAACTGGCTTCGAGCAGCCTTCAACTTCTTGGATACCTCGAGTAGCTGCAGTAATTCCTCCTGTAACTGTAGGTTCTCTTTGTAGACCCCACGGCAGAACTCAAAACTAGACTTCTGTGCTATGGACTCCAAGGTCTGTGCCTTAATAAATATTTTTCTCTCTCCTGACTGCTTCTTGTATGGATCAGTCAGTTGCTTCTCCAGGAGTGCTTTTTGCTGGAGGAATTGCAAGTGTGCTTTCTGGTCCTTTAGTGGTGTTTCAGCTTTGATTTTCTCTTTCTCCTTTTCTAAGGACTCTATTCTCATGTCCTGTTTCTCCTTTATTTTTGAAATGTTCTTCAAGGCCTTCAACTGCTCTTTTAAATTGGCTTGTGTCTTTTTCCCCTGCAGTTGTTGTGCTTTAAGGTCTGAAGTTTGCTTTGCATATTTGGAGGATAATTCTTGTCTCCTTTTTTCTATGGCCCCACATTTTTGAAAATACTCCTTCCAGAGGTCTTCATGTAGCTGTCTACAGTGCTTGTTTTTCTGGGCTAGGTATTCCAGAAAGAATTTGCTGTCAGCTTCAACAAGTAACTTTTCCTTGTGTAGTGCTCTGCATTCCTCCAGTACCAGGTCCCTGCGGATTTGAACTTCTTCCATTTCCTTGTTTAGCTTCTTCAGTGCCAATACTGTCTTTCCTTTAACCCTTTTCTCCCACTTTGTTAGCTTGTCTGGTGTGAAAAATTTATGTAACATACTTAGATATGTTGATGTATGAGGACTCATGTGGGTCTCAGCAAACCTGAAGAACAAATGAGACATTTGTCAGTTCTTAGTGACAATTTAGGAAATAAAAATAAACAAAACCCCCACACAATTGTCCTTTATTCCTAAAAAAAAAAAAAAAAAAAAAAAAAAAACAAAACTCTTCCAGCACCTATTATATTCCAGACACTATGCAAGTTATGGAGGAAACAACTAAGTGTAGAGATCAGTAATGTAGCTTACAATCCTCAGAGATGTACTCCCTACAGTCCCGGGAGGTATTAGGTCAATTTTAAAAAGGAGAAAACAGGTTCAGGAGTGTAAGTGATTTGCCCAAGACTTAATGCTGTTAGCAAGTGGCAGAGCTTGGGTATGAAATACTGACCTTAGGAGTTACAGAACACTGTAGAAGCTACAAAGGGTCAAAGAAACAAACGGGTTGATGGGACTATGAATAATTTTCTCAGCTCTTTGATCGTATTTCCCGTTTCCAAGAGCCCTTCCGTGCAAACGAAGCTACCTCTCTGTATACCTACCTACCTGCTCCCGGAATCCAAGCGTTCACTAGGGCAACTCTGTAATTCAGTGAGGGTGACTGCGGAAGACCGAGCGCTAGTGTCAAGGGTCCGGCGCGGCTGGAAGCTTTCATATACTGGAGGTTCTCGAGATCGTTTCTTTCGGTGGTCAATGAGACTCTGCTGTACCCGGCAACTCCGGAGATCGCACACTGCCATACTTGTGGCTGGTACAGATATTAGCAGTTTAAGCACCTCCGGGGACAAATGAGGCCTAGCAGCCGCCCCTCTAGCAGTTTGGTATCCCGCTGCTTTGGGGCAGACAACGAGGTGCTCCCTTCTCGTTTTCGAACACCGGGAGTCCTGCCCGTGAGATGCCATCTCCTCTAGCCCTCCTGGGACTAGGGCTGTGCCCCTCTCAGTTCCTACTCGACTACGTCAGTGCCCTCTTCCTGGCTACCTACAGTCCTCCTCTAGTTTGTCCAACGTCCCCACCTCCCCGCCACTGTCACTAGTTGGCTCCAGCGGGGTCGGACGCACAGAACACGCTCCCGCGTCGGCCCAGCACCTCAGCCCTCGGTTTTCTGCAAATTGGATTCTTTGCACAATCGCAGTCTCGAACATCGCGGAAGACTCTCTAGGAGGGCAGCGTCTCTATGGTGGGGTGGGCGGGGCCAGGGGAAAGATGGCGGCGCCCGTGGCAGCGGCGGATTCCGGGACTTCGGGAACTTCTAATCTCCCTGTGTGTCTGTTGGTGCTGGGAATGGCAGGTTCCGGAAAAACCACTTTTGTACAGGTGACATATATGACACGGTCTTTGTAGGGGCGCACGCGAGGTTGCCTGTGGCGGGTGGAAGGCCAAGGAAAAAGGGAGGTCTCTGGATATTTGGAGGGTGCTGGCGCGTGGCTTTCAGGGGACTTCCTATCTACTCCACTTTCTTCTGCGAAGTCTCAGACCCTAGTCTCCACCTGCATACCTCAGTGCCTGATTAGTTCAGTTTATCATGTTTTAAATTGTCCTGCTCATAAAATTGCCAACTTTTTGAAGGCCGGAGCTTATAAGTAGCTAGAGATTAATACACAGCTAGCACAGGTTTTCAGTGAAAAGTTGCCAAAGCATTATTTCTTGTGCACCTCATGTTCTAAGCAGTGAAAATGAAGTTGACAAGGTTCGTGCTCTCATTTTGTTAACGTTTTCATGAAGAAGAAAACCGTAATGTGCATCCATAAGTGATCTAGAGCATGGGAGGCACTGTTCGATGGGGATAGGGTAGCATTTGAAATGAGAATTGAAGTTGTGGGTTGGACATAGCTTGTGGATATTTTAGGTAGAAGGAAATAGTGCCGAAGTTTTCAGGTAGAGTGGATAAAAGAGTGGAAGTTCTCTCGGTTCCCCTTACCCCTTTCTTCATCTTCCTCCAACCCTCTGCGTATTTCTGCAGAGGCTTACGGGACACCTGCATAGGCAAAGCTGTCCACCTTACGTGATCAACTTGGACCCAGCTGTACACGAAGTCCCCTTTCCTGCCAATATTGGTGAGTAGACCGTCCCAAAACTTGTATGAAGTGCCTAAAAAAAAAGCTTCCATCCTGAAAATCTCAGTGCCTTCAGCTTGCTTGCTTCCTTCCTTCCCCCCTTCCTTCCCCCCTTCCCCCCTCCCTTCCCTCCCTCCCCCCCTTCCCTCCCTCCCTCCCCCTCCTTCCCTCCCTCCCCCCTTCCCCCTTCCCTCTCCCTTCCCCCCTTCCCCCTCCCTCCCTCCCTTCTCCCCTTCCCCCTTCCCTCCCTCCCTTCCCCCCTTCCCCCTCCCTTCCCCCCTTCCCCCTCCCTTCCCCCCTTCCCCCCTCCCTCCCTCCCTTCCCCCCTTCCCCCCTTCCCCCCTTTCCCCCTTTCTCCTTTGACTTGATTTCCTGGAGTCCCTAAACAAACAAACAAAAAAAATTTGATACTAGGAATTGAACCCAGAGGTGTTTTACTGCTAAGCTATATCCCCAGCTCTTTTTATTTTGATACAGGGTCTTGCTAAGTTGCACAGGGCTTTGCTAAATTGCTTGGAGCTTGTGATCCTCCAGTCTCAGCCTCCTGAGTTGCAGGGACAACAGGCTTGTGCCACTGTGCAGGGCTAGGCTTGTTCCTTATTCACATTTTTCTCTGTTTACTCCTTCCTCTTGAAAGGGTAAAGTTTCTAAGCTGGAAAGCTTGAATGTAAAAGATTAGGTATTATTAAGTTCCTCTGTTACACCCAGATTCCTGAGATAGTTAAAACAACGCCCTACTGGCCGTTTAGCCTAGGGCCCTGTGCAGTTCCTCACAGGGCCCGAACCAATCAGTTTGAATGTGTAACCCGCTTACGAATGACCAATCACCCCCGCCTGGCCGGTTCCCACCAATGATTGTGCCAATCACATCTCAGAGTTGTTGTTCAATTTCCCTGCACCTCATGATGATTTGTTCTGATGTATGCAAAGCCCACTGCCCTCTCCAAAAAGTGTACTTAAGCTCCACCTGACCTCCGTTCTGGGCTCTGGGCTGCTCTCCCTTCTTGAGTGAGCACAGAGTCCCAGCGCGCTGGAATGGATCCCCAATAAATCCCCTTTTGCCAATTGCATGGAGTAAGTCTCTTGTGTGGTCTCTCCCTCCGACGCTCCGCCGGCCGGACCCCTCTTACACTCTTTCCTACATTTATTTGTGCCCTTCCCATTCATCTTTATCCCTCCCCTCTTTCTAACCCTAGTGTGCCAGGTTATTGTAATTTGGGAAAGTGAAATGACACAAAGTCAGTCCATTGGAAAAAAAAATTCAGTTTAATAAACATCTATATCATAAACCTTTCAGTTGACTTTAATACATAGACCTTTTCCACTTAGTTCCTTTTCTCAAAGTTTATCAGAGTGTACGAATTCTTTTGCTATTGTTCACTCACTAATCTGTAGGACCTTTTTTCCACTCCCAAAGTTACATAGGAAAATGTGTGTATATATGCATTGTAAGGGTCCCGCGAAGCATCGGTGGAAGAGACCACATAAGAGACCGGCTTCATGTAATTGGCAGGAGGGAGTTTATTGAACCAGCATGCTGGGGCTCAAGGCTCACTCAGGAAGGGAGAGCAGCCCAGAGCAGAGGTCAAGCAGAGCTTAAGTACACTTTTTGGGGAGGGGGGGGCTTTGCATACATCAGAACAAATCATCATGAGGCGTGGGAAAATTGAACAACAACTCTGAGACATGATTAGCACATTCATTGGTGGGAACAGGTCGGGCAGGGGTGATTGGTCACTCCTAAGGGGGGGGGGTACACATTCAAACTGATTGGTTATGATTGGTTCCGGCCCTGTGACAAACTGCACTGGGCCCTAGGCTTAATGGCCAGTAGGGCATTGTCTTAACTATCTCAGGAATTTCAGGTTCTAGGTGTAGCAGAGGAACTTAACAATACCTAGTCTTTTACATTTTAATTCAGGCTTTGCAGCTTAGAAACTTTACCCTTTCAGCATCTCTGCATTGTTCTGAGGAGAGGCTCCCAATATTCATCAGATTTTTAAGAGGAGTTTGTGACTATAAAAAAGATTAAGAATAGATGTTGGATGTGGTTGTGCACACCTTTGAACTCTGTGACTCAGGAGGCTGATGCAGGAGGATCACAGATTTGAGGCCAGCCTGGGCAACTTAGCAATAACCTTTCTCAAAATAAAAAATAAAAAGGGCTGGGTAAGTAGCTTAGTGTGGAACACCCCTGGATTCAAGCCCAGTACTAAAAAATAGAAAAAGAAAAAGAAAAAAAAAAGAGAATGGGTGAGTGGTCCAGTGTGATGATTCTTGATAAGATCCAGTAGTTCTGATTTTTAAGCTATTATTGTGTGATAAATCTGATGCTCTCCCTTCTGATGAAGCCAGAATTTGACAGGCTGGTAGGAGAGGGTCAGATCTGAGATCAGAGGAATTGAAATGTTAATTCCTTCAGAGCCCTTCCTCCACCCTATCTAGATAACCTACCCCTGCTCCAACCTGTTGCTAAAGTAACCTGTCCCAGGAATTGCCCTTCCCTACTGGGAGTTATAAATTTGTAAATTAATGTGTCCTGGGCTGTTCCATCTGCTTCTCACCTTTTGGTCATCCCACCTAGAGCATCTCTTGGGCCTAGTCACTTACTTTGGAAAGACAGAGATAAGGGAAACAGAGCAGGAGAACAAAGGAAGTCTAGGACATATAAAAAAGGCAGAACTGCCTGGCTTCTTGGGAAGTGGGATACCAGTATACCAGCTATGGCCCTCTTCTCCCTCTTGGGAAAAGTCTGTATTACCACTTTTTAAATAAACCTTTCATTATATGCTTGCCTTGGTGTGCTTCTCTAATATTTTACTTCAACATGTGAGGGAGCAGTGAGGCAACCAAGGTATCACTGTCACTTCTTAATCCTATTAAGCTTCTTGACCCCAAACATAACATATAGAGGAAAACTTTATATTAAAAAGCAGATATGATTTGGAGAAGAGTTGGGGAAAACATTTCTTATCTTCTCACTTAAAGGGTAGAATTTTAACAGTTGATGGGGGAAAACAATAGGCTGGTGGTTAGGTTTAGGTAGTTATTAGTGGGTTCATTTTTAAAAATCTTGTCTGTATTGTTTTTGTCACCAGGAGACAATTAATTAGTTACAAATGTTTTTTTCTTTTTTTTTTTTTTTTTTTTTTAAAGAGAGAGTGAGAGAGGAGAGAAAGAGAGAGAGAGAATTTTTAATATTTATTTTTTAGTTCTCTGCGGACACAACATCCCTGTTGGTATGTGGTGCTGAGGATCGAACCTGGGCCGCACGAACGCCAGGCGAGCGCGCTACCACTTGAGCCACATCCCCAGCCCACAAATGTTTTTTTCTTGACTTTAGCTTCTCTTTTTCTGGGCATAGGACTACTGATATTTAAATCGTATAACTTTTCACCTTGTTTAAGTCCATCTCTACCGTAACTTGAGAACTCCTAGGTAATGTTTTTCATGGGTTACTTGGCAGTTGTCTTTTGTAAGGAAGGAAACTAGGATAGAAGTAGAGAAATTAGAAAAAAAGAATGTGGAAGAAAAACTCAAAAGGTTAGTTTTAATTTCTTGCTGGTAGGGAAGGTGCTAATAGGGCAACTTTTGTCCTTCTATTTTATCTTCTTATGGTCTTCTTTTCTAATCACAATTCGATGATCTTATCTTCAAAACTTAGAAAATATGTGAAAAGTTACACAGATTCCAAGAGAGAAATTTTTTTTTTCAGAAATGACTTGAGAGACCACATTCACTGTTTTTTTTGTATTAAGTTTCAATTAATTCTTTTCTTCCCCCCATTCAGATATTCGTGACACTGTGAAGTATAAAGAAGTCATGAAACAGTATCCTTTTCTGTGGCTACTATGGTGTTGACCCATTCCTGACTCCTTGCTACGTGTTTTATGGTTTTGAGAGTTTTTTTTTTTTTTTTTTTACATTTTCTTGTTGAAATATATAAGTAAAAGCATTGATTGTTTCAAAGTCATCTATTTCCTTTCTTCGTCCCTCCCTCCCTCCCTTCTTTCCTTCCTTTCTTTTTGAATCCAGGAGCACTTAACTACTGAGCCACATTCCCAGCGCACCCCCCCCACTTTAATATTTATTTTTTAGTTGTAGTTGGGCACAATACCTTTATTTTATTTTTTTAGTTTTTTATGTAGTGCTGAGGATCAACCCCAGGGCCTTGCACATGCTACATGAATGCTCTACTGCTGAGCCCCAGCCCCAGCCACTTTTTATATTTTCTTTAGAGACAGGGTCTCACTAAGTTGCTTAGGGCCTCATTAAATTGCTGATGCTGGTTTTGAATCTGCAATCCTCCTGCCTTAGCCTCCTAAACCACTGGGATTACAGGCATGCTACTGCACCCAGCTAAAGTAATTTTATTAGGAAGATGATTTTTAGGGTTTTTGTTATTGCTGTTTGTTTTTTGCAGCGCTTGCAGTCAAACCCAGGACCTTGTATGTGCTAGGCAAGCACTCTACCATTGAGTTATACTCTTAATCCCTAGGAGGATGGAAGATGAATAAAGGAGAAGTATTGTAGTTGATTAGAAATAAAATTTAGTCTTATGATTTCGGTTTTCTTTCCATCTCCGAAGACCACAGACTATTGTAATTAGAACAGAGAAAAATGAGGGGCTAGCTAGCACCTCCTTGGGTCCCACAAGGTGGTTTTGCCTTGGAGGAGAGATACATTCATTGATTACTATCTCTTCAGACTGGAAGGCTCAAAATGAGTATGTTTAGTGGAATTAATTCTTAGGACCTTGCTGTGTGAAATGTGCACTCTCCTTATAAGTAAGTCTAGGTAGGAAGATTAATTCTAATCATCTTGATTAGTTGCTTGATTAGTGAGGATCAGTGCAAGGAGTGTTATGGAGATGGTTTTAATGGCCAAAGCCAGTAGGCTGTCACTGCCTGATAGATATGTTTATTACATTTGGATCACTTTGCTTTCTTCATCTTTCCTGGCCATTCCTAAAGTGATAAATGAATGGGAAAACCTTGATAGCAAATGTTTGCCTGTTAGACAAAGGTTATATGATCATCAAGGATTACTTTGCCAGCTTTAAGTAATGGAACACTAATATAATGCTGCGTAGATAAATAATGCTCTGGTTATGAACTTCATAATCTAATCTGTGCAATTGAAATCCTCAACTGAGTGTCTAGATATGGCCTTGGGCCCAACGGTGGCATAGTGACCTCTCTCAATCTCTTTGCTACCAGATTTGATCAGGTATGTCTGTCTTTACATTTATAGACATTGCCGTATAAAAAAAAAATCCTGACTCTTACATGCCTTATCTTGATCACATTTCAGCAAACCTGAACAGAGCAGCAAACCTGAACAGGAAAATAGAAAATAAGTTAGCGTTTTGGTAGACAGAGAATTAGACTAGGAGAGAATGACCAGTATTGTGAGACAGTTCTCATTTAATATTTGTGATAGCCAGCAAAATAGATCTGACACCTGGGTTCTTTTCCTGATCTTATTGGCTTGTTGTATTACCCTGAAGATGAGATGAGGTCTGGGGAGTAGAATGGGCTACCAGGCATGGAATGGCAGATAATGATGCTTTTTACTTGTGACAGATGAGTTTTTTAATAATCATTAGGTTTTTTACTCTTATGAGATAGGCCATTGACATTTGACCAGAGCCACCTACTATTGGTCTCAGATACTCAGGAAGCTGTGGCAGGAGAATTGCTTGAGCCTAAGAGTTTGGGGGCTAGCCTGGGTAACACAGCAAAACTTTCTTTAAAATAAAAACTGGTTTTTTTTTTTTTGGACCAAAGTGCCAAGATGTATAACTTGACCGTGACATGTCTATAATTAAGCCTCTTAGGTTCCTTGAGTTGTGCCCAGAATGTTGTAGTGCTGGTGATGTGGCTATGTTTCTTTGGCTCAATGAGTTTATTAGTTGGTGTCCTAAGAATGAGAACAGATTCAATAGGGATGTTTCCTATGAGGTGTGTCACCCTGGAAAGGCATATGATTTTGTGTTGAAATCAGTTCCTGTTGTAATTGGTATGTCTTCCTTTTAGGTGATGAAATTTATTGAGAAGGCCCAGAACACATCTAAGTAAGTGATTTCAGTTGAACACCTATTTATTATCCTTTAGTTGACATATTTCTAGGCTTTTGAGAGGATCTGGGCTACCATCAAGCTCTGAATCTAACTTAAGATGAAGTCATTATAAGAGGGGAAAAATAAAAAGATCTTGGAATGCAAGAGAGGCACACTGTCCCTCTCTTCTCTAAGAGGACTCACTCCCTTAAGAGTGTTCCCTTTCCCTTTTCCTATCCCTTCAATAAATTCCTGCCTGTTACAAGTAAATAGGGCTGGGGATATGACTCAGTGGCTAAGCAGCCCTGTGTTCAATCATCCCTGATGCCAACAAAATAAAACAAAGGGCTGGGGATATAGCTCAGTTGGTAGAGTGCTTGTCTCATGTGCGTAAGTCCTTGGGTTCAATCTCAGCACCACAAACAAACAAACAAAAAAATAGCTTTATTGGAATCAATTCACACATTACCTAATTCATCCATTTTCAAGTGTATAATGCAGTGACTTTTAGTACTCACAGAATTATGCAGCCCTCATCATACTCATGCCCTATATTGTGCATTTCTGTTTCTGCATCCTCACTCTCTCTCCCCAACAGTCTCCCATTCCCAAGCAACCAGATGGTTTCCCAAGAGATTTGCCTTCTGGTTTGAGTCTCTCATTATTAAGTGATGTGTTTCTGTAATTATCAATTTCCCCTGTGATCCTTTGTTGCACTTCATAGTCTTTTGCTCCTGTTCATGTAGCATGAATATTAGACATGGAACAAAGTCTGGAGGAGTGTGGTATGCCTTATTAGTTGAGGACTGTGGCAGGAAATTAAACTTGGTAGTGTACAAAGGTTATTCCAGTCTTGGATCACCAGATATCATTGGCTTTTAATTTTTATTTTATGTGATGGAATATCTTTTAGCAATGTGCAAATACAACACTTTATTCATGGTCTTTCTTGGCGTAGATATGTCTTGATTGACACACCTGGGCAGATTGAGGTATTCACCTGGTCAGCTTCTGGGACAATCATCACTGAGGCCCTGGTGAGTATTCTGGGTCTTGTAGCTAGAGGGCTAGACTGACTTAGCATCTGTTTAATTGCCTGGGATTGTACTTGAGGAAATTGCAGAAGCTCTGAACGCTAAAGTGGTTCTCCCTCACTGAGATAGGTAGAGAAAGAGCTCCCATGCCTATTCCCAGCCACTTGGGAAGATGAGACAGGAAGACAAGATGAGAGGATTGCAAGCGTGGGCAACTTAGTGAGACCCTGTCTCAAAAAATAAAGTGGGGATGTAGCTCAGTGGTAGAGCACCCCTGGGTTCTATCTCTAGTAATGCCATAAGAAAAAAAATATATGGGAATAGGTCATGAACTCTTTGACCAAGCCTTTAATTATTTTGTGGCTTTAGGCATCCTCATTCCCAACAGTTGTCATCTATGTAATGGACACATCGAGAAGTACTAACCCAGTGACGTTTATGTCGAATATGCTGTATGCCTGCAGGTAACTGATTATTGGTGGGCATAGTGTTCCATCAAAGTATGCGGCCTCCTCTTCCCTTCTGCTTTTTTGTTTTTAAGTCCTGGTTGTTTACTCCTGAACTTGTGCTTATTTAGATTTTTCTGCTCAGTTGAGTGGCTGTGAATAGGGGCCAGGTCAGAGAAGAAAAAAGGTACATGTGCTATTGGCATTCTCTCTCAGCTCCTTCTTATCTTCCTCCCTTAATTGTTATAGAAATAGGTGCTGTATCTGAAACTCATGGTAGTTGTTCCAAACTTTGTGGTAGTTGCTCCCAGTTGAATGAAATCCAACTCTGAATAGATATGAGCCTTTTGGTCTGAATTATGCTCTTGTGTTTTATAATAGGTACAGGGAAATGGTAGCATTAGGAGATACTATAAATGAAAAGGTTTTTCTATAATTCAGAGTGCACAGGTTTGCTGCAAATGTTGTACCATTAGGAGAGGAAGAATTTGCTCACTAGACTATGTCAGTGCATTAAGGCTGAGGAGCAAGGCAGACTGTTATGAAAACTTAGAGAATTCATTTTGGAACTACACAGAAGCCATCTACCAACATTTGTCCATCTGATATTGAGTAGAAATGTCCATTCTTGTTGAATGCTAGAAATCTTAGAATTGACAGCATTATTTCATTTTCATACTAATTGTTTGAAATACAACCATTTGATTAGCCTAATTATGATAATCTGTTCACAATGTATATGTAGATAAGAACAGCACAGGGACTGGGAATGTAACTCAGTGGTAGAGCACTGGGAAGTCCCTGGGTTCAATCCCCAGCACTGCAAAAATAAACAAACAAACAAGTAAATAAATAATAAAGATCTGCTCTTTCCATGTATTTTATTATTTGTACACCTTAAATATATATAATTTTAATTGTCAGTTATGCCTCAATAAAACTGGTAAAAATATTTAAAAATTTTTAATGTGTAATACAATATTTTTAAGTTTCTCCCTCAGCTTTGAGATATGAATAACAATTAAAAATTGTATATATTTCATGGCATTGGAATTAAAGGAGACAATACATATAAAAGTAAGCATAGGGCCTGGACCATAATAAGGTATTAATAAATGCACATTTGCTCCCCTGGAAACAAAAAAGACAATTATCTGGTAAACAATTAAAACCAGGATCAGCAGCAATGCATTATTACTCTGAGAGTGAGTGCCTTCGTTCGTGCGTGTTTGTGTGTTGTTGACATTGCTGGTTGTTTACCTCTGCAAGAGACTATGTGAATGCCTTGTTTTTACGTCTGCATCCATTCTCTTTCTCTTTACGTAGTCCCAACAGACTGACACCAGGCAAGCAAGAATTTACGTGCTTTAATTCATTCTGTCTCAATGTTTGATTTTCAGCATCTTGTACAAAACCAAGCTGCCTTTCATTGTGGTTATGAACAAAGTAAGTGAATCTTCCATATTTTGATTTCAACATGTCTTTCATTAGAACCTTGTGAATTTTAGGTTTAGATGGGTGAGAAGAAGGATTATTTAGGTCCTGGAGGACAGATTCAGGTTTCACTGAAACTGGGTCATAGGCACTTCTAGGAAATAGATTCAGTCAAATGGAATGAATGTTTATGATATTGGCTCTTATCCAGAGTGATTTTGGGATAGAGTAGCCCCTCAGAGCTGTGTAAATAAGGGAGACACAACCAATCTATTGAACGTAGCAGCTTGTTTTACTAGAAGAGGAAATGGGGAAGGCAAAGAAAGAAAATGCATGAATGATATGCTCTTGTGGTCACCACTTGATTGAAGAAATGATTTTGCCATTATCTAGTATATAACCTCATCTCTGGTTGCTAATTTGACTTCTTTCTGGTATAGACTGACATCATTGATCACAGCTTTGCAGTGGAATGGATGCAGGATTTTGAGGCTTTCCAAGATGCCTTGAATCAAGAAACTACATATGTCAGTAACCTGACCCGTTCAATGAGCCTGGTGTTAGATGAGTTTTACAGCTCACTCAGGGTAAATTTTTTCCCTTGGATCTTACTGACATTCTCTTCAGATTATCTCTAAACCTATAGAACTGTCTTTGAACCTAGCTTAGAAAAGAAGTTCATTACTTTCTGAAAAGTAACTTTTAAAGCATTGTTCATTGAAAACTGGAAGTTGTAGGCTGGGCAAGTAGCTTAGTAGTAAGTAATTATCAGTAATTCTACTTATTCTATAGTAGAATTCTTGCCTAGCATATGGATTCATGAGGCTCTGGGTTCGATCCACAACAAAACAAGACACAAAAAACTGTGGAGGTTTACAAGATAAATAAGAACCCTACCTTCAGAGAGTTTTGGGTCCGGTTTAGGATAGAAGACTTTATACAGAATTAAAATATTGTAGTAGATGCCTTGGAAAGTTTAGCCTGATTCTTGTGAGGACAGATCAAAATGAGAGACTTTGGAGGGTATAGCAAGGATAAGATTTATGTAAGCTAAAGTGGGTGTTGGTTGCAGAGTATGTTGATTGCTTGGTTTGTTAGGGAATAAATCATAAGTCCTGGTCCTTGTTATGACAATTTTATGATATTTGAATGAAATAGGGCAAAACCATTTAAAAGTATACAGTAGTTTCCTCAGTGGTTTTTATGATGCTTTTTGGCAGGTGGTGGGTGTCTCTGCTGTTGTGGGCACTGGCTTCGATGAACTCTTTGTGCAAATCACCAGTGCTGCAGAAGAATATGAAAGGTGAGAACAAAGGAAGGTTCTAATGATGACATCTTTTAAGTAACCCACAAATCTGATGATAGCAAGTTTTGCCAGGTAAAGCTTTTCATCATATATGCAGTATGTTTGCCTTGCTTATGTGTACTGGACCTGACCATACCTAGGAGTAACAAGTCTCCATTAACCTCTTTGAAAAATAGAGGTATAATATCTTCATTGTATTGGCTGATTAAGAGGCAGGGGTCGCCAGTCTTTTTCTGTAAAGAGTCAGTTAATAAATAATTTAGGCTTTGTGGGCAATTAAACACTTCTGCCATGGTAGGACAAAAGCATCCATAGCTAGTTTATAAATGGTCAGTGCTGTCTTCATAGAAAACATTATTTATGAGGTCAGGCATTGGGCAGTGTTTGGCACTAAAGTCCCTGTGAGATTTATTTGAGAAAATATGTGTAAATCCTTAGCACAATTTTTGACACATACTAAGCACATTTCCTAATAAATGGTTGTTATAATTATTGTCATTGTTAATAGTTGAATTTCATTTACCTGAAAGAAAGGGAGTGGTCAGAGCACCTGTACACATAAGGCTATGGCCTGATAGGCTGCTTGTTAGCATTCTCCTTTGGCTTTATATATTGTAATATACTGACAACCACATAACCACATTTTCAGTTTCAGACATATTTTCATTTCAATCATCAGACAAGGGTGTGTATGTTACCAAAGCCTCAGGATAGACTCTTTTCTGTATCCTTTCATGTTGTGATTCAGGTACATCACTTTGTTATGCATTGAACTTCACGAACAAAACAGGCCTGTGTTTTTTACACATCTCACACATTTATCTCAAATAAATGTTAAACTCCTCAGTCCTGGTCTTCTCAGTGCTAAGCTTTGCAGCCCAGCAGTCAGGAGTTCATTTCTTTCCTCAGTTTTCAGCTTGGGGCAGTTACCTTGGCTTTAAATTTCAAGGGATAGACTCAATGACTTAAGACATGGTACATTGGATGTTCAGTGATGTCAGATCTTATGACAGAGTCATAGGAAAATACAAGTTATAGGGGTTGGGGCAGGCAGGTTGGATTATTAAACAAAGAAATTTAGAGTGTTTTTCTTTCCAGGGAGTATCGTCCTGAATATGAACGTCTAAAGAAATCGTTGGTAAGAAAAGATGCTGTTGCACATGCCTATAATCCCCAAGCTTGGGAGGCTGAGGCAGGAAAATTGAAAGTTCAAAGCCAGCTTAGTGAGGCCCTGTCTCAAAAAATAAAAAATGGGGGGCTGGGGTTGTGGCTCAGGGATAGAGAGCACTAGCCTAGCATGTGCGAGGCACTGGGTTTGATCCTCAGCACCACATAAAAATAAATAAATAAAATAAAGGTATTGTGTCCAACTACAACTAAAAAAATTTAAAAAAAAATGGGGGGCTGAGATTGTGGCTCAGCGGTAGAGTGCTCTCTAGCATCTGTGAAGCACATAAACCTTAGCACCACATAAACATGAATAAATAAAATGAAGGTATTGTGTCTAATTACAACTAAAAAAAATAAATATTAAAAAAAATGGGGCTCAGTGGTTAAGCACCCCTGGATTTAATCCCTGGTACTGAAAAAAAAAGTGTATTTTAGGGCCATTAAAAAAAAAAAAAAAAACTGAATCTGAGTGCCTTGGTACATACCTGTAGTCCCAGCTATTGGGGAGGCTGAGGCAGGAGGATTGCTCAAGCTCAGTAGTCTAGGCTAGCCTGGGCAGCATCTTTTTAAAAAACACAGAAAAAAACCCAAAAAACTTTAAACCTCCTGACATCAATGCCACTTTTTTTTGGGGGGCGGATGGTGGTGCTATCCTGTGTCTCTTATTTAACTTATTTTTCCAACTTTATTGAGGTATAATTGACTAATAAAATTTCAGTGTATCTTTTAATCCTTGTTAGTCTTTTTTGGTTATATTGGTTTTGTTTGAGACAGGGCTTCACCATGTTGCCCAGCTGGCTTTGAACTTTCAATCTTCCTGCCTCAAACTCCTGGGCTCAAGCAATTTTCTCATGTAGCTAGGACTATAGGTGTAGGCCACTGCATCAGGCTTTAAATACTTAAGTTGGTAAATTTGTGTTTGTTTGCAGAAAGTTCCCTTAATTATTTTTCTTTGTATTGGAATTTTTTAAAATGAGATTTTTCCTGTTGCACTACTAATAAGCTCTTCTTATGCCCCACCTCCATCCCTACTCCAACATAAATTTAAAGGCTACTTGTAGAATTTTGCCTTTAAAAAGAAAGGTGGCTCACAACTCTTCTAAATGGCCAAATATCCTGTCCTAAGAGAACCTGGGGTCCTTCTTGCTAGGTCTACTAGGAGGTTCTTTGGATATGTTTTTGTATCTTAATTTCTGAATTCTCTAATCCAGCTTGAAGAATAATCTACTCTGAATTTATGCTATCCTCTGGGCTCACACTACTCAGTGTTTCTGCCCCTATGTCAGCCATCCCTATTTGCTTCTAGAATTGTATGATTTTCTGTCCTCACTTAGAAGTCTGGCATCTAATTTGGCTCCTGTTGTGGTTTAGATTAGGTGTTCTGAAAAAGTGTGAGACAATGCAAGAAAGTTTAGAGGTGAAATGATTGGGTTAGGAAAGTTTTAACATAATCAGTGCATTGATTTGCTGATAGGGATTAACTGTAGGCAGGAAGGATGTGGCTGGAGAGGGTGGGTCACTGAGGGCATGCCTTGGGGGTATATATTTTGTCCTTGTTGAGTGGAGCTCTCTGCTTCCATGTTGTAATGGCCTAAGTAACTTTCCTATATCACACTCTTCCACCTTGGAGTTCTGCCTCACCTTGAGCCCAAAGAATGGAGTTGGCCTTCTGTGGACTAAGACCTCTGAAACTGTATACCTCAAAATAAACTTTTCCTCCTTAAAATTGTTCTTGTCAAAAAAAAAAAGAAAAGAAAAGAAACAAAATTGTTCTTGTCAGGTATTTTGGTCACAGCAATAAGAAAGCTGACTATAACAGCTCCTTTTTAATTTCATTTTTTGGTGCTAGGGATTGAACTTGTACATTAAGCATACACTTTGTCATTTAACTTCCACTCCAGCAGGGATCCTCTTTTAATGTGATGACATTTTCCCCTATGTATATAGGCCAATGCACAGAGTGAACAGCAGAAAGAACAACTGGACCGCCTTCGGAAAGATATGGGCTCTGTAGCCTTGGACACAGGGACTGCCAAAGGTATCGGAAGAGCTCTTGGTATCAGAAGTAAAAGGAAAAAAAGAGAGTGGACTAATTTTTTTTATTCTGCAGGAATATGCCTATGTGAGAGGGAGAAGGTGAAAAGGATGATGGAAGTATGGAGATAGCAAATGGCTTGGAAAGGCAAATACCTGAAAATTGTATTAGAAGCTATTCTAGATCTCTACCACTTATAGCACTTAAGAGTTTCTCCTTTAGGAAGTTGTTATTTCTTGATTTTGCTTTTCTTTGGCATGATAACTGATGTTTGCTGTGACTTTTTTTTCCCTACAATTTTAACCACTTTTCCCAATTCTTTTTCAAGTTTTTCCAATTTTTTTAAAAAATATTTTTATTAGTTATTGATGGACCTTTATTTATTTATTTATATGTGGTGCTGAGATTTGAACCCAATGCTACACACATGCTAGACAAGTACTCTACCACTGAGCCCTAGCCCCTCCAGTTTTTCTTGATGTAATTTTAGATTTATAGAAAAATCGCGTGAATAATAAGTAATTGCCCCAATTCTTCAGATTCCCAAAATGTAACGTTCTACTACATAACTTTTTATTATTTTTTCTGTGTGTGTATACATATAGCATTATATATATATATATATATATAATATTTATATATATATAAATATATATAAATTTATATATATATTTATATATATATATATATAAAACCTTTTCCTGAATCATTTAACTTACTCTTAAAGACGTGATGCTCTTACTTTAAATAGTATCTGTTTCCTAAAAACAAGGATACTATTTCATATAACATCAGCACAGTAATAAAAACATTAGGAGATTAATATTGACACAATACTATTATTTCATATATAGACCTTATTTAGATGAAGCCATTTTCTCTTTCAAGCAGGAGAAAATCCTATATGTGCATTGCAGTTAATTCTCATGTGCCTTAATCTTCTTTAATCTAGAACAATTCCTTATTCTTTCTTTCTTTTTTTTTTTTTAATATTTTATTTTTTTTAGTTATCGGCAGACACATCTTTGTTTGTATGTGGTGCTGAGGATCGAACCCGGGCCGCGCACATGCCAGGCGAGCGCGCTACCGCTGAGCCACATCTCCAGCCCCCTATTCTTTCTTGTATTTCATGACATTGACTTTTTTTTTCCAACATAAAGTATCAAATATAGGGCCTGATCCACACTAGGCAAGCACTCTATGGCTGAGCTACATCCTCAGCCCTGATAGTGATAGTATTTAAGTATATAGGACTGTTGTCTTATAGAATGTCCTTCAATTTGGGTTTATCTGGTATTTCTTAATGATATGATTAAGATGGTTAATTAATGGCAGAACCTTATAGTAGTGAAGCTGTAGGGTTTTAAATGTTTTTATTAGTGCATTGTAGTTATACTTAATAATTGGTTTTATTTTGATATAATCATAAATGCATATAGTTTGCTCATTTTCAATCCATGGAAGTTGTGTTTTTTAATATATCATGTGAGGAGTCACCTGTTATTGTAGGAAGTAGAGTCTACCAGGTTTTCTCATCACTAAGCTATTATTTTTTCCTTTTTTTTTTTAAGAGAGAGAATTTTTTTTTTTTTTTTTTTAGTTTTCGGTGGACACAACATCTTTTTTTTTTTTTAAAGAGAGAGAATTTTTTTTAATTTTCATTTTTTAGTTTTCGGTGGTCACAAATCTTTATTTTATTTTTATGTAGTGCTGAAGATCGAACCCAGAGCCTGGCGCATGCCAGGCAAGTGCTCTATCACTTGAGCCACATCCCCAGCCCAATTATTTTTTTCCTTTGTAATAATAATTTTTGGGGTAATGCTTTGAGACTATGTAAGTACTCTTAATTTTCAAATGTTCACCCATTAGTTGTTTTTTTTTTTAATATTTTTTAGTTGTCAATGGACCTTTATTTTATTTATTGATATATGGTGCTGAGAATCGAACCCAGTGCCTCACACATACAAGGATTAGTTTTAATATTACTGTCATCTGTGACATGTTGCAAGTACTTTGACTCTCTTTAACAATTATCTTTTGACTTTTTTCATGGTATTATTTTATCATGTAATAATTTTTTTCATGGTATTATTTTATTATGCAACAGTTTTTGTTTTGATTGGATGGAGTCAGATTTTTCTTTATTGTTTCTGAATTAAGTCCTAGTTAGGAAGTCTTTACTTAGTCTACACTAAAGGAAATTTATCCATGTTTATGGTAGTATTTAGATGTTTCATTTTCTAAATTTGATTTCTTACTGGTGATGGTATGAAGCACACCTCTCTGTGTTTTTTCATCAGCAGGTATATCTGCACTATTGATTTAAAAATCTACCTTTTTTTTGGCCTGTGATTTGAGATGCTACTTGTATAATATGCTGAAGTGCAATGTGATCTTGGCTGTTTCTGAACTCTATATTTTTTCCAGTAGTTTATTTACTTATATACCTCTACCATATTGTTTTAACCATGTAGCAAGTTCCCCATGTGTTTCCCTAGCTATTTATTATTTATTTATTTATTTTTCCATGGGCACTTTAGCTTATGGAAACTTGCCTAGTTCCTTAAAAAAAAGTTTTTTTTTTGTATTAGTATTGTGTTATATTCATTATTTCAGCAAGAACTTACATTTATATGATCTTGAGACTAGACCTACCTAAGAACAAGAAATGTTTTCATATTTGACAGATCTATTTGTGTCTTTCAAGAATGTTTTAGTGGTTTCCTCAAGTATGTGTTGGATATTTCTTGTTAAATTCATTTCAAAGGTTTTGTCTTCTTTGTTGCATTGAAAATAGGATTTTCTGAACCATTTTGTCCTCTATTTGGTGTATGTTTGTATGTAAGAAGGCTTTTGATTTCTGAATATTGGTCTTTTTGTCCTGCTACTTTTATTGAGTTTTTTGCTGTTTGAGTTAATTTTAGTTTTATCATTGACTCTCTGGGGGTTTCTAGGTTGGTGCTCAGCCACCTACCAACAAAAACTGCTGGACCACCCTCTAAGTGAGTGTGGTATAATGTGTATAGGATCAGTAGGATCAACTTGGGTTGATTTTTTTTTTTAACATTATGCTCCATTTAACATTTATTTCGGTAATAAGTTGGATGTACTTTCATTTTTTCTTTGCACCAGCAATACTGGCATTTTTTCCCCCCTCTGGTATATATTTGTTAAAGCAGTGCAGTTTCTGTTTGTGAAAGTATTGGTTGATGTCTGGAAGAAAAAAAATCAAAGCTGGAAATTGGGCTTACCAGTTAACATGAACTCACCTGTGCCATCCTTTGCAAACACCTCAGAATCACGAATTTCTGTGTGTTAGGGGCCTTCAGAATCACGAATTTCTGTGTGTTAGGGGCCTTCAGAATCACTCCTGAGTACATGAAATGGCAAGTGATACATTTGTGGCTACATAGGATCTGCTATATTCAGCTAAGCTGTTCAAGATTAAGAGAGTTTCAGTGGGTCATTTGAGGAAAGTCACAGTATAATTGGATAACTCTCAGTTGGGCACAAAATGAGCAATTTTTTAAAAAATGTTTTAGATGTTGATGGACCTTTATTTTATTTATTTATTTTTATGGGTGCTGAGAATCAAACCCCAGTGCCTCACACATGCTAGGCAAGCACTCTGCTACTGAGCCACATCCCCAACCCCAAAATGAGCATTTTTTGTCAGCCCATCTTATCTTCTTTTCAGGACCATAGGCCCCTTGAGATTTGTGTCCCTCAATATTGCTGTCTTCAGCCACCCTTATTCCCTAGTTGAGCTCTTAAAAGCCTCATAGGCTCCTGAAGAGAGAATGATTCACCCCACAGGCTGAATCCCTGTCAACATACTTAATTAACTAGACTTTCTTCTGATTATTGGGGCTCAGCCCTTTACTAGTTTCTCTGAGTAGGAAATTTTACCTCTATCAGTATATTTGATTTTCCATTGTTTATTTTCCCTGCCTTTCTTGAATAATAGCTAGCTTCTCTTCTCTGTATCATTCTGCCCTGTATTTTCTTCAGACCCTCTCTGAACTTATATTCCACCAGGAGACTTCCTTAGCACTCCATACTTTCACCTTGAGTTATCAGCACTAGATCTGCTCACATGTCTTTAGCCTTCATAGGAAAAATCATTACCCTCATCCAAGCTGTGAGCTAGTGATAAAAAACACTGCTGCTCCTAGGAAAAGTGTCTTGGGTTTTCTTGAACTAAAAAAAATGGAACTCCTTACACTCATGAAAGTACTTGGTGAATTAAACTACTATAGAAATGTTAAGTGTGGTTAACAGTACATTTAGGAGGAGCATAATCCTGCATTTATGTTTATCGTGTACACTTTGATCTTATCATTATAATCAGTTACTGACTGGGCATGGTGGTGCATGCCTGTAATCCCAGTAGCTCAGAAGGTGAGTTCAGAGCCAGCCTCACTAAGTTAAAATATTTAATAAAATATTTAAAGGGCTGGAGATGTGGCTTAGTGGTTAAGTGCCCCTGGATTCAATCCCTGGTACCAAAAAAAAAATATATATGTGTGTGTGTGTGTGTGTGTGTTACTGATTCAGAATCACCTTTCTTTTTTTAAATTTTTATTATTATTATTATTTAATATATTAATTTTTATTTTTACGTGGTACTGAGGATCGAACCCAGGACCTCACACATGCTAGGTGAGCGCTCTACCGCTGAGCCACAACTCCAGCCCCAAGAATCACCTTTTTGAAGAGACACATATACTTATCAGTAGGTGTTTTCACTCTAGAGAGCGGATCTCCTGTGTTGGACCCCTCTGATTTAATCCTGACTCGAGGAACCTTGGATGAAGAGGATGAGGAAGCTGACAGTGATACTGATGACATTGACCACAGAGGTAAGAAGTGGCTGAGGTGGCTCATGAAAAAGAATAGCTGCATTGTTTGCTCAGGAGTTTCTCATTGTTAAGAGAGGTTGCTAGTAAAGAGGGAAAGAGGAGACAGTAACGGATGCAGTACTAGCAAAGTTTCCTATATTAAGTGTAGGAAATTTTAGCCATTCCTACTGAATGGCTAAGATAGAGCTGACTTCATGCCTTTTATTTGTGTTGTGTTTTCTTATCCTTATGTCCTAATTCAGTTTGAAGAATTCAGGATTTTGGCTAGGATTGTGGCTCAGTGGTACAGTGTTCGCCTAGCATGCATGAGGCACTGGGTTCTTTCCTTAGCACCACATAAAATTAAAATAAAGAGGGCTGGGGTTGTAGCTCAGTGGTAGAGTGCTTGCCTTGCAGGTGGGAGGCACTGGGTTCAATCCTCAGTACCACATAAAAATAAAATAAAGGTATTATGTCCATCTACAACTAAAAAAAATATTTTTAAAAAAGGTATTGTGTCCACCTAAAACTAAAAAATAAATATTTTAAAAATAAACAAATTCAGGATTCCTTTAGGTTGCTATTAGTTTCTTTTGTTTGTGGTGGAAACCAGGACTTTATACATTCTAAGCACCCACTGTCGCGCTCGCCTGGCATGCATGCGACCCGGGTTCGATCCTCAGCACCACATACAAACAAAGATGTTGTGTCCACCGAAAACTAAGCACCCACTGTACTATATACCCAGCCCCACGTTTTAAGAATACATAAGGAAGTCTTAGCAGAGACCTGAACAGTCAAAAGTACTCTTAACAGTGAGCACAGAATGGGTCTGGAAGCCCAGTTCCACTTGGTATAGTTTTTAGGATTGTTAGCAGGATATAATTTGTTAAACAGCTCCAGGATGTAGGTCCTAGCTCCGACAAAGAGCAAACCTTTTTACTCTCAAACTGGGAGCTAACATGAACACTGCTTTATTAAATCAGATTTATTGAGATGGAACTTACAACCAGTAAAACTAATCCCTTTAAGTATACAGTTTGATGAGTTTTAGCAAACATTTGTCATTACTATGATAATTAAGATACAGAGCACTTTTCTCTCTCCCAAAAGTCTTCTCATGGCCCCTTATATTTGGTCTCCTTCCTGAACACCTAGTTCCTGGCAACCACTGGCTAATTTCTGTTCCTATACTTTTCTTTTCCAGAACATTCCATAAATGGAATCACAATAGTCAGTCTTTTGCAATAAATTTTTTCCACTCAGCATAACAAATGTGTGATCTTTTCATAATGCTGCATATATCAGTACAGCAGTAAGTTCTGTATTTTATATATTTTTTTGATACCAGGAATTGAACCCGGGGTGCTTAACCATTGAGCCTCATCCCCAGCCCTATTTTGTATTTTATTTTGACATAGGGTTCACTGATTTGCTGAGTGCCTCACCAAGTTGCTGAGCTTTGAACTCTCAGTCCTCCTGCGCTGCTGGGATTATAGGCATGTGCCACTGCATCCGGCTATGTTTGTTTATTTATTTATTTATTTTGCTGAGAAATATTCCATTATTTGAATTTACTACCATTTGTTTATCCATTTGGGCCAACTGGAGCTGTTATGAGGTGCAGCTGCTATAAATATTTTGCCACTAGGTGTGGTAGTGAACATTGGTAATCTCAACAATTCAGGAGGCTGAAGCAGAAGGATCCCAAGTTTGACGTTAGCCTCAGCAATTCAGCGAGATCCTCAGCAACTTAACCCTCTCTCAAAAATAAAAAATAAAAAGGATTGCAGGTGTAGCTCAGTGGCAAAGTGGATTCAATCCTTAGTATCAAAAAGAAAAACAAAATCAACCAACCAAACAAAACAAAACACCATTTTACAAATAGTGTTATGTGGACATGAAATACCTATGAAGTGAGACTTCATTTAGCCACTAATATATAAGGGAGCTCTTTTCCCCTCCCTCCTTATACTGAAGCTATACATTTTGGCAACATGGTAAGTAGAGCATGCTTCTGGGAGACATTTTCTTATTGTGAGAAGCGAGCACCTTAGTTTCTTAGAAATGAAGTATTGTTTTTAATGGGTAGATGACAGGAGCTCTGATCCACTAATCTACTCAGAGTTTTAAAAGAATCATCCTTCTTTTTCCCTTGCAGTTACAGAGGAAAGTCATGAAGAGCCAGCATTTCAGAATTTTATGCAAGAATCAATGGCACAGTACTGGAAGAGAAACAACAAATAGGAGATTTTAGGAAATTTCAGTTGATTCTAGAAGTCCCAGATTCTGGGACTCCATATGAAGAAACTATTCTTATTGCTGATTCAGGACTAGGATGAAGAACAATTTTCTTCAGAGTAGCAGAATTTTTCTTTTGAGAGAATCTTATGACTCAGAAGAAGTCAGGGAGATGATTCTTGGAGCTGGCAGGTAGATATGTCAAGTCTGCCTTGGCCTTTCACTTACATTTATGCAAGGAACGATATACTGACTGCTTTTGGAAGCTGACATGCCTTCAAGCCTAAGTTTTATCATTTGAACTTATATACTTCTGCTGGTGATATAATACAGAGAGAACTTATCCTGGCAACCACTTTAGATCTTAGCCTCTACTTCCCCAGCACCATGTCCTCAGCTTATAACTGAGGACATGGTGCTGGGGAAGTACCATGAGTTGTTCTTTTAATAGAAAGGGAGAGGGGGACACATAAGCTTGTCCAGGGTAGCAGTAGAGTCTCCTTGGCAAGTCAGTGTTATGAAATATGTCTCACACTAGTAGCTCATTAGAGGACACCAAGTTTGTTGAAGAAAGTGGGCAGAACGTAAGATTTCTGAATAAGAATTCTCTTAAATGGTAACTTGGATAAAGAGTTTCTAATTATAACTTTATTCTAACCCTGCCTGCCTGTCATGATTTCAAATTAGAAAATTATATAGTAACAAATAGATTCCCTTGTAATTGAGGCTTAAATTCACATGTCTAAACCTGCCTGTTAAGGGGGTGATATTTACTGAAGCTTCCCACATATGCATAAGTGGAAACCAGGTACAGAGTCAGGCCCTGTTTGTATTGACTTTGAAGTTAATGCAGAGTATCCTTGGTGATTTATTGAAAGGCTATAGACTTTAGTCAGGTGCACATTCCATGCATAACAACCATTATAAGGGTTTGGCTGCTGACTCATTGGTTCTCAGAGCACAGTCTCTGGACCACAAGCATCAGAATCACTTGGGAAATTGTTAAAGGCATCTCAAAACCTACTGAATTTGAAGCTCTGGGAGTGGGGCCCAGCAACTTGTTAATAAGCCCTCCAAGTGATTCTGATGTACATGAGTTTGAGAAACACCTCTCCAATTCAAACAGCCTATGATAATTTCAGGCTGGGTGAATCAGGTACCAATCTTCATATGATTTACTTTATCAAAATAGCCTAATTTAAACATTCTAAACCAACAAAAGTTATTTTACCATTAACTACTAATTTCAATATTCTGTACTTAGCAGGAACCATTGGTCTAAAAATTTGACTGGTTCTTTCAGGGGAAACCATTAATAATAAAAGTCTTGATTTTTCTCTGTAGTGCCTTTGATCACATTTTCTTCCTTAAAAACTAACCTGTTTCCTCTAGGCTGTCAGTCTATAAAGGCAAGGAGTGTCTTAATCATCTTTGTATCCCTTGCATAAGATCAACATATAACAGGTGCTCAATAAATGTTTGCTAAATGAATGAATCAAGTACCCAGATGGCAATGTGATTAATAAACAAGGGGAAATGAAGTTAAGACTAGAACAGGAAGGCTTTAGTTGAGTGTGCTGACTTATAATTAGCAATAACTTATAAATTATTTAACAGTTAAAATATAACCACATTTTCTTGGCATTCACATCTTATTCTCTGCCTGGGACACTTAAGGCACTTAATATACTAATGAAAGCTGTATCTTAACTTTGGTCTCTTAAAGGAGTGGTCTAAATTTTATAAGATTTGTGTTCTGCATTAGATAACCAAAGCAGTTTATTTAACATGCTGGTATCCATGACCAAATTATTTGCTTTTATTCCTAATCATTTCAATGCTACATCATTGATAAATGTGGGTTGAGACAGCAACCATATGTGTTGGATGAGTAATACCAGTAAAGTTGTTCAGATTTGATGTGAAGTTGAAAGGTATATATTATTTTTTTTTTCAAGGCTGCCCATCTATATTAGCAGAAGCACAATGTGTAAGTTTGGAACTCTGGCAGAGCAATGGACCACTGATGACCAAGCAGATAGAACAAAGGAAATAGGCAAAGTCAATCCTATTCAGCCAAGTTTGCTTCATTCACAAAGGAGAAAATGAAAGGAACAACTGGAAAATAAATGGTGAAAATACTGGGTTGGGTGTTGAGAGCCACAGCTGAAGGGGCCCCAGCAAACTTCCAGCTGCCAGCTGATGATTGGTTCACAGCGGCCCCAGCAAACTTCTAGCTGCCAGCTGATTGGCTCCTCTGCGTTGATGCTCATTGGGCTGTTTCCCCGCCCTTTCAGACCACGCAACTGCTCATTGGGGGACTTTTTGGCTCCGCCCATGCGACCCAGCCATTAGCCTCAAGAGCAGGAGGAGTTGGGGGGGGGGGGTTGAGAGGCTTGTGGGAAGCTGGTGGTGGCAGTTGGGCTCTGAGGGAATTCCTGAAGAGCTCCTGTGGTGTGGCATGTGTTCTAAAAATAAAGTTCGTTTCTGCTTGATAAGTGGCTCGTGAATTGTGCCCAGCCAGACTGTGGCAGCTGGGGTTATGGCTCAGCTTGCCTAGCATGTGCCAGGCCCTGGGTCTGATCCTCAGCACCACATAAAAATAAATAAAATAAAGGTATTTAGTTCAACTACAACTAAAAAATAAATATAAAAAAAAAAAGTCTTGAGTCAGTAGAAATATCAAAATAAAGGCAAAAAGGATGAGAATCGATGGAATAAATCTAGAGAATAGGCAGGTGACATGATTGGGCTATTTGAATAAATAAAAACGCTGTTACATTACCACAGACCTCTGATTTTATAAAAGACTTCATAGACAGCAAAATCACTTTACAAAGATTAATGATAGATAAGTTTTGCTGTGTTTAGTTTCCTATGAGGAATTGGTACTGGATTCCCAATGACTTGAATCAAAAGAAAAAGTGACATCTGATATTGGCATATATTCCTGAGTCTATTCAAGTACAGTGTAATAAACATCTCAGTATTCCTCTGTGCAAGGTAGGTCAAAGTGGTATGAATCTTCTCAACTGTGCAATAGAAATGGCTGCAGAGAAGCTAAGAAATATGTAGTTACGTAGTAAAGACAAAAGTCGGGGACAGACGATATATATTACCATTGTGATCCATGTGTGAATGGTGGCTTTGTTGTTAATGAAAACTATAAAACATGATACCAAAATAAAATGCAACTTTTTTGGGTGAAATCCTGTTTCTCTGAAATGAGGAAAACCCACTGTGTTTAAGAATCAAATCACTGTTTATAGAAACAAATTAGACTACATCAAGGTTTTCTGTTGGGTGTTGTATGACTGGACTGAAATGTCCCTCTTTCACTTTTATATTTTCCTCATCCTCTTCTTGCAGTGCTGGTTGAAAACAGGGGAGGACCCCATGAGGCTGTCAGTGGAGTGGGAACCATAGCTGCTGTCTGAGTCATCAGGGCTCTGAGGTATTCCAGCTTCACTCATGCCTGACATAGGCTCCTCAAAGACATCACTGCCCAATACACCATGGCCAGAGACATTGCCTTCTTCACTCTCTTGGGGCTCCATTTTCACATGAGCCAGGTTCCAAAGAGGAGAGGCATTTACCTCTGCACCTAGAAATGTAGGCAAAAAACACACACCTAGTGGTAAGCCACCAAACAAAGGAGAATGAATATCCCACCAAGGGTCCACTAATATACTTTGAGCTCAGTTTTCACTCTAATTGTGTACTTGGCTGGAGAATGTGGTTGTTATTCTCTGCTTCAAAATGTCAAAAATATCTTCCTTATTCTTCTACCTTACCTTTATCTCACCTACTTGCATTTTTCCCCAAACCAAGGAAGTAAAACAATACAGGTGGAACAATCCCCTGCCTTGTCTCAGTGGCACGAAGGCAGGCCTTGTTCAGTTCATTACTTTCCCTGTCCTTCCTTCCTTTTATGGGGTTATCTTATGCCTCTTCCTTTTGTTTGGGTGCCTTTGATGCTCTCTAAGACTATGAATACTTATTGATCACTACAAAATGCTGAAAGCAGTTCCCTTCCTCTTTCCGCTGACAAGAGACATGCTCCCTGTGTCTTTGCCTGTCTCCCACCCCATGTATTCCAGCAAAGCTGTTCTGTGATCATTACTTCTTTTCTATGGTGAAAGGCTCTCTTCCCTATATTTTCATGCTTGTATGTTTGTTTTTATTTTGCTGTACTGGGGATTGAACCCAAGGGCACTCTACTACTGAGTTACATCCTCAGCGCCCCCCCCGCTTTTTTTTTAAATTTTGAGTCAGGTTTCACTAAGTTGCTGAAGCTGGCCTCAAATTTGTAATCCTCCTGCCCCAGCCTCCTGAGTTGCTGGGATTATAGTTGTGTGCTAGTGTGCCCAGCTATTCCTGACACTTCCAACCAAAAGTATGGCCTTAATTCTATTGGGGCCACATTTGAGGATTTGTTATCTCAGTCAGTTGAGCATTGATAAAGTGACTGTATTTGTAAATAACTGAATGCCTAGATTAATTTCCAATTTAACTGACTCAAGTTATGGTACTTTAGGTAATCATAGCATTTATCTGGAAGAAGAGGCCATCTGCCTCTAGCTGGGTAGCCTTGTTTCAATCTCCAATTTCTTGGAGTATTCTAGCAAGGAAACTCAAGTTTATCCATCTATCTGGCAGCCTCCTGATTCATAATTACAAGCATCAAGAAGGACTAACACAGAAGACTAAAGAAGAGATATCTACCCAATCAGCAGGATCAGCTAAATCCACCTTGGTCAACAGGACAACACACATTGCATCCATACCCTAACTGGATGGGTTTTTAAAATTTTGTTTTTGATGTTGGGGATTGAACCCAGGGGAACTTTACCACAGTTACATCTCCAACGCTTTTTAATTTTGAGTTGGGGTCTTGCTAAGTTGCCAAGACTGATCTTGAACTTGTAACCTGTCTCAACCTCCTAAGTCTTTGGGATTATGGATGTGCACCACTGTGCCCACCCTGGAGATTATTTTATAGAATGCCTATAAAGTTGTGCTAGTCCTCTGCTCACTAATTAGAAGAATTTTGCTATCTCTAGATCACTGAAGCTATATTTGTTTTAGGACTTTCCATTCTGCTCACTCCTATTTTTGTTCTCCCACCTGATTCCAAAATGCCACTAAGTTCTTAGATTGGCAGATATCCTAGAATCAAAATGAGTATGTTGATTTCTCTTACTTGAAGCCTGTGGGGAAGCTTCCACTTCCAGATTAGATGGGAAACGCTCACTCTGAGCCCCAAGGACTCCCATGGGCAGGGACTGGTCTCCAGAAGCAAGGTCAGCCTCCAGTTCCTCACTGACAGGAAAGGTGATGTCACTCACAGGTTCCTCCTTGATCTTCACGGGTTTAGTGTCCTCTGTGGCCTTCTCAGGATTGACAATCCTTTCATATTCTTCAGAGAGTTGCTTACTAATCTGTTGGCAAGCAAGAGTTAATTTTCCAAGGATATGTTAGAAGCAAGTTGGAGAGTCAACTTGCAGCATCCCATGGAAAAGCCAACAGAATATGAGTTAACAGATGAGATTTAAATTTCCACTGCTAGGCTGGGCATGCAGCTCAGTTGATAGAATGTGCAAGGTTCTGGATTCAGTCTCTAGCAGAGTATAACAGTTAACAACAAAACAATTTCCACTGTCAATGGAGGGAATCTATTTAAAGTAGTAAGTTCCGATTTATGTGGCAAAGATATATGTAGAAAATTTGTCAGAAAATTGTGTATCATTAAATGGAAGTTATATAAAAGCAAAACACTAAACACAGACTGTTTTACAGGTAAATCAGAACTAGGATAAAAGATTATATTTTTGTCTACAAAAACTAACAATTGACACTTGTACTCTGGGTAGATAGTGAACAATGTGGGAAATCTGTATCACTTAGCTAAGTCTGTTGATTAGTGTTAATAATTAACAATTAAATTTTAGATTTGGGGAAACTTGAAACAATGCTTAAGGCTCTAGGGGTTGGAGAAATATCTGTAGTCTAACAAAAACTGGTGCCCCCATTCTGAGGGCAATATCACCTCACCCTGTCTTGTTTTTCATAGCACTTAATGTTACTGAAAACATTAGTTTTTTGTTTATCTGCCAGATTCAGGAACTTGTTAACTGCCATATTCCACAATGTCTGACTCACAATTAACTTCAAGAAATTTTTGTTGAATAAAAAAATGCTAACCACATTCTCAGACTCCATATCCTTGTGTATAACTTCTTCCAGAGAAATTATCAATGAACAGGGCCATCCTTGATTTAAGGAGGCTGCTGGTACCTGCCAGGTCAGTGATGAGGCCAGTGGAACACAGTGAGGGCCATGAGAACAGTATAAGTTCACTGTTCCCAGATACTGTGCTCTATACTCCAGAGCAAATATTGTGGGATCCTGCTGAACACCCCTAAGCTGGACCTCTATGCCCACTTCTCCACCATGTCATCTCACCTGTAGCATGTAACTGTGATAGTCCTTGATGCGGTGTTGCCAGAACTTCTGGAGGGAGAGCACACTGCCAATACCCACTTCATGGAATACCTGCTCCATAACATCAGGGAAAGGAGTGTGTCCCAGCCGGGCTTCCCGATCCACAGCAAAGCGCAGCAACTTGGTGAACTTAAGGCAATACTCATGTGCCACATCAGTTAGTGTTTCCAGGACACTTTCATTAGCACATTCAAAGCCTGCATGAGCCAGGATTGTAGCCACTGCCTGGTAGAGGAGCTGCCGACAGGACTGCCAGCTGAGTTCAGTCACAGGTTCCCCTTTCCCACTGAAAGTAAAGACACAGTAGTGTTACAAGTGACCTATCCTGTTTTCCTGGAGGTTTTACAATTCCAGTCCAGTCACTAGCCCATATTTCCAAGGAAATTCCATCTAGGTATGCAGCTCAGTTTCATCCTGCTCTCAGGGCATGTCTCAGCAACCCCATTACAAAATTTGAACAAGGAATACACATCTATGATAAGCAGTTCAAAGGTTATCTAGTAAAAATGAAGCTTCTTCTCCTACCAACTGCTCAATTTTGATCACTTCTAAGATTCATTTTAATAGTACAGTTCAGATACTGCTCCATAATACTCTAATTTTTCACCACAACATTAGTTTCCTAGGTAATATTTGTTTTTGTTTTTGTTTTGGTACTGGGGATTGAACTCAGGGATACTTGACCACTGAGTCATATCCCAGCCCTATTTTGTAATTTTAGAGACAGGGTCTCACTGAGTTGCTTAGTGCCTCACCATTGCTGAGGCTGGCTTTGAAATCACGATCCTCCTGTCTCAGCCTCTCAAGCTACTGGGATTATAGGCGAGTGCCACCACACCTGGATGTTCTGGGTAATATCTGAACTTCCAGAAGTGTATAGTTCCAATTAGAAGATTCGTAAACAATTGTAAGAGAAGCTCTTTAACTGAGATGTCAAATCAATTTTATAAAAGCAATTTAATACACACATACCTAAAAAACGTTTTCAACCTATCCTATGCTGTGAAATGGTCCATATTATTACATTCCTATTTGTCAAGTACGGAAACTAAAGTCAGAGGGGATGACTTGCTAGAGGTTGTTTAGGTATCGTTACTAAAATAGTGGAGCTTCTGATTTCAGATCCCATATTCTTCATATATTTGCCCCTAACCATTATGGCAAAATGTTAATTTTCCCCCCCCCAAAAAGCTGTCTACTTGACTAAAAATAACTTTTAACAAGCTTTTAATAAGTTACTGCCCCTGAAATTTCCCATCTTGCTTCTGTCCCTCTTTGACAAAGGAATTTATTGTATAAATAAAAATAAAACACAGCATAAAAAACCATTAGTTCTTTGTCCATACCTGGCATATGTACATTGTGCCTGAAATATCCATTTTACTATTTTCTCTCTAGTAGCAACTACTGCAATTCACATAATAGTTTTTTTTTTTTTTTTTTTTTTTGTGGTGCTGGGGATTGAACCCAGGGCCTTGTGCATGCAAGGTAAGCACTCTACCAACTCAGCTATATCCCTAGTCCTCATAAAATAGTTTAAAAATATAAGACAACCAATGGCCAAGTAACCCACTTAATATTTCCATTATCATCCCCATAACCGGGCTAAAAAACTCAGGAATGACTAAAAAACAGCTAGACCAGTATCACTTTACTTGATTCATACATGAACTTTTTTCAATAGAAAAAAATTGGCACCCTATACCTGTTGCAAATTATTTTTGTTATATAGTTTCTTCAAATATGCATAAAACAAAAATAAGTATAAACTTTTAACAATCACAATTCTCATTAACGATTAAAATAGAAATTTGACACACAACTACAAGAGTAATGAATGTAATCCCAGCTACTGGGGAGGCTGAGGCAGGAATATGGCCAGTTTGAGGCCAGACTCAGTAACTTTGTGAAACCCTGTCTCAAAATAAAAACTTAAAATGGGGATGTTGTTCAGTGGGAAAGCATCACTGGGTTCAATTCCTAGGACAAAAACTAACCCCCCCCCCGCAAAAAAAACCAAAACCAATAACAACAAAACTCTACAAAATTATAAATGAAAGCATCAATTTAATATGATGGTCAAGTAGAAACTACATTGCCTTCAAAATGTGAATTTGGTACTGACTGCTACATAGCAGGTTTTTTGATAGTATTCATGTTAGTTTGTGCATATATGGAATAACACAGTTATCCCCCTCCCACTTTCACTATTCAGTGATGACTGGCATATGTACATTGTGCCTGAAATATCCATTTTACTATTTTCTCTCTAGTAGCAACTACTGCAATTTACATAATAGTTTTTTTTGCCATGCTGGGGATTGACAGAACCTTTAATTACACAATGTGTTTTGCCATCATATGGCCCGACCACAACCCTTACATATTAAGTTTATTTCTGTTTTTTTTTTTTTTTCTCTTATTAGTTTGAAACAGTTAAAACAGTAACTATTGGGCTGGGGTTGTGGCTCAGCAGTATCACGCTCACCTAGCACGTGCAAGGCCCTAGGTTCGATTCTCAGTTGAAGTAAACAAAATAAAGGCATTGTGTCCAACTACATCTAAAAAATTTTAAAAAATAAATAAAATCCCCCCTCTTCTTCCTGACGGGGAGAGTCACAGCCTTTGGGACAGGAGTCCCCTGTCCCACTGTCCCAAAGGGGACTGTTTCTCCTTAGCTAGCAAAGCAATAAACCTTTTTTAAAAAAAATAGTAACTATTGAGCTGGAGTTGTAGCTCAGTGGTAGAGTGCTTGCTTAGCACATGTGAGGCCCTGAATTCAGTCCTCAGTACCACATAAAAATAATGAAAATAAAGGTATTGTGTCCATCTACAACTAAAACATATTTTTTTAAAGAAATAGTAACTATTATCACGAATAGGCATATGTAATAAATGATATATGTAATATTCTTGTCAAACATCTTTAACTTGAATTTAAACTTGAGGATATAACCAGCAAATCCAGTAAAGAGGACATTCTACAAGACCAATGACCTGAACCTGTAAAGATAGTAAAGAGCCATAAAAATCATATGCAATGCATGAATCTTTGAATTGGGGAAAATATATCTATAAAAGATATTTTGGAGACAACAGGAGAAATCTAAATACGGACTTTTGAAACAACATTATTTAATATTCATTTACTTTGGTGTGGTGATAGTATTGTGCTTACGTAGGAATATTTCTTTATTCTTAGGATATGCATGCTAAAGAATTCAGGGGTGAAATTATTGTGACATGTAAAACTTACTTTAAAACGTTTGGCATAAGCAGTATGTGTATGTGCATAACATGTATTTATTGTGTGTACATGTGTGTATACAAATTATACATGCATAATGTGAGAAAGTTAATTAATCATTGTTGAATGTAGGGAAAGGGTATTTGGATGTTTGTTGTACTACTATTTGAACTTTCCATAGGATTGACAAATTTAAAATGAAAAAGAAAAAAATTTGAAATGAAAAGAAAAAATGTAACTGGCATTCTGAAATCTAGTAGTAATGCTAGATTACAAAGCAGTCATTCAGAGGATCTGGACCAGAACTTCTCAAACTTAAATGCCTATATCAATCTCATGAGAATCTTGTTAAAACTGCAGATTCTGATTCAGTAGATCTGGGTGGGATCTGAGCTTCTGCATTTCTAAAAAGCTCCCAGGTGATGCTGATGCTCCTGGTCTTGGACCAGATTTTGAGCAATAAAGATCAAACATTTTGGCATTATTGTTTCTTAAACAATGTTATCAAAATGAAAATACACAATTTAAAAATTCTTCTATAGACTTGCAGATTCCTAATAATACGAGAATAAGTCCATAAAATCCAATGTGAAGCTAAACCCATAATATTCATTTTATATTAAATAAACTAGACTCTGAAGTCTACAAGGCCAGGGCCCTTTCTACATACCAGTGTATTATCTTGCTCTTAGTAAAGTGCTTGGCACATAGTAGGCACTCAATAAATTTCTGTTGTGTCAGAAAGTCTGTAACTACAGACTCTGGATTCTGAAGATATGGGTTCACGGTAGACACTTCTCACTAATTGGAGGAGCAACCTTGGCCAAATCAATCACTCTTATCCTCAGTTTCTTCATGTAGAAATGGAAATTCTATTATAGGCTTAACAGCATTGCTGGGAAGATTACTTGAGAAAAATAAGATACAGCAAAGTTTTGCCTTACCGATAAAAGTCACTCTCTGGGTCACTGTGCCGGATCTGGAATGGTGCATTGGGATTCTTACAATCTAAAGGTAGGAGATCATCAGGTAGAGGAGGTGACCCAGGGCAGGAGGGAAGAGGTTCACTCTCCTCAGTCTTTACACCTTCCATCTGTTGTTGATTCTGGGCTTGAGCAGCAGCAATAAGGTTGCGAAGACGTCGGTTATGCTGGATCAACTGAATGGTATGGATGGTGAGGCTGCATGGCTCTGAGGGGATGTCTAACATAGTGGGGGGCTTGGGTTTGTTGGCTGAGGGTTGGTGCAGGGGTGGGTCATGTACTTCTACCAGACGGAACTCTCGTGGGAGCAGATCAAAGGAACTTCTGTTGGTCTGGCTTGAGGACATTGGTATCTCTCCCCAGTATCTCAACATTTTTGGAATAAGAAGGGAAGAGCTCTCAGGTTAATGTAGAAGCTATCCTAAAAATAATGTTTAAATCTCTGGCAACTGTAGGTTATAGGCTTCTATAGTGAAAAATATGAAGTCTAGCCAATTATTTACATAAAAAGCAAGTTAAGAACACTTCAAAAAATGTCAGTATTGGCAAAACTGTAGGACCAAAGATGTTCTCCCTGGAGAAATGAAGAGAAATAAAACCATTAGATGTAGACAAAAGACACACAAAAGACAATTCCTACTAGACTGAACCACAAGGTAGAATCTGAGTTATTAGTAAATTAAGAGCTGCAATGGTGTCTGGGACTTAGTAACCATGTTTTCTATTTCATTTCACTAACTCATTACCAGAACTACCGTCATGACAAATTCTAAACAATTTGCAAGGCATGATACTTAAATATGAAACCTGGAGTATTTCTCAGAACATTTTGACACAACTGTGCTAGATCAATAGGAGGAAGGAAGTAGTAGGAGGGGTTCTTTTTGTGTGTGTTAAGCATGGTAACATTTAACTGATCCTTGTGGGAAACTTGTGAACATCTAATCTAGTCTCATGCTTTCAACTTTTGACATATCTAGGGAAGAATGTAAGATCTCTCTGCTTCTCATTGATATCCCTTACTCTGGTCTCTCTTTGTATCTAATCATCATACTGCAGCTAGAAAATCTTTTAAAAACTCAAATTTAATGACTTCCCATTGCCCACTGGAAAAAGTCAGAATTTTTTTGGCTTATCAATCAGCAAAATTCACTATCTGGTTTCAACCCACCTTTCTAGATTCATTGCCCATATGTCTCTTCAAGTTTAACAAGTATTTATTGAATGTCAGGCATTATGTGAGGAAATGAAAACCAATAGTGCAAGTTCTCTGTCCTGAAATGCGAGAGAGAGAGGAACAAAATACTTGTGTTAAGTACTGTTCTAAAGACATAGACCTGTTACAGTAGAAGCAAAAAGAAGGAGCTCCCTGAACTAAATGGCCACTTTAATTCTAACAATATCATACTGCTCCAAAGCTAGGCATTCCCACAGTTTTGACCCTTTAAACTGTGATCTCTGGCAGAAATGCTCTGCCACACAGAATACAAGTCCCTAGCAGACTTGTATTCACCCATTAAGTTACCACCTTCCATCACTTCCCCAATACATATCCCTAATACATATGCTAATGTTCATTGCATGCCTCTGTCACAGCCTTTATCCCTTAATTTTAATCTGTATTTAATCAAATTTCTTCTTCCACGTATGGGAGATTATGGCTATAATTTGGGTACAGAGTCTGGCATTTATTGATACCTTATTATGTGCTGGACTTCACCTTTATTATTTACTTCAATTCTCCCTAGAACTCTACAAAGTAAATGCAAATATCCCCATGTTTCAGATGCGGAAGTTGAGGCGGAGTCTTGTGCAATGTCACAAATACGGAAGGTTTAAAGATCAAGACAGTCTCCAGAGTCGGCACTCAACCACTAAACTATGCTACCTCAATAATTCATTTCGGAAAGGAAAAAAAATGAATAAACGAAACAACAACCACCAAAAATCGCCCTCTTCCCTAACGTCACCGAAAAGACTAGGAAGGACAGGTACCGAACCTAAGGAATGCCCAAGTTCCTGGGGGGGGGGCTCCTCGGTCACCGTCAGCAGGCGCAGGCGCCAATCACAGGATCCGGGGGACGCCTGACGAGAGGGCCGCCGGGAGATGGGCAGGTGGGGGTCTGAGGCCAGACGATGAGACGCCACAATTCACTGCCGTGTTCCAGGAGCCGGCTGGGGGCCTGTCCGACTCCGAGAGGTTGAGCGAGGGTCGGGTCAGGCCCGGAAAACTGATTTGTTGATTAGCGGTCCAACACTGTGCCGGAAATGCTTCTATTCTATCAGGCTATGCCACAGGAAGTCATTACAATCCTGTTGCAACCTCTAAAGATGTCCCCATTATGTACGGCACTACGACAGCCTTTTCCTGTCATTATGACCTGCCTGGGCCACGCACCCCTTTACAAAGCTCTGGGACTTGACGGAGCAACCGAATCATCCCTGCCCAGAGAAACCGCTTCGAGTTGGGACGAGGGCGACACGGTCAGGAACGTAGAGAGCGAAGGGTGAGGATTCCTAGGAACATATTTCGACATCGCACTCGGTTAAGGATGGCAGATATTCCCTCTCTGTCAGAGCCTCCAGTGTCGCCAGAACTGAGTGGCGACTTTAAGAAGCCAGCCCTGCCGGCGACCCCAGCAGTGCGGAGTAAGGCTCCGACCGCCAGTCCCGCAAACCTTGAGGAGGTGAAGAAGGAATGGCCCACGGAGCCGCGAGACTCGGACTCTACGGAGCCTGACGTCCCGCCGCCTCGGCGGGACAGCGGAGAGACTAGGAGTGTCCAGGAAGAGCAGCTGCGTCCCCCCACCGCGGTTTCTTCCCCTGGCGGCCCGGCTCGAGCTCCCCCGTACCGAGAGCCGCCGTGGGGCAGCCCAGCCACGGCCCCCTATAGCCTAGAGACCCTGAAGGGTGGCACCATCCTGGGCACCCGTAGCTTAAAAGGGACAAGTTGCTACCTTTTTGGGAGGCTGTCTAGCTGCGACATGTGCCTGGAGCACCCTTCGGTGTCTCGGTACCACGCGGTGCTCCAACACAGGACGTCCGACCCGGACGGAGAATGCGACGGCCACGAGCAGGGCTTCTACCTCTACGATCTGGGAAGTACCCATGGCACGTTCCTCAATAAAACTCGAATCCCTCCCCGCACTTATTGTCGAGTCCATGTCGGGCACGTTTTCCGCTTTGGTGGTAGCACCCGGCTCTTTATCCTGCAGGTAAGTAGAAAAACCAAAAATTGAAATCTCGAGACTTCACCATGCTGGAATCTTGAGCTTCATAAGCTTTGGTTGAGGAAGGGTATTCTCCCAGTCAGCAGTGACAAAAGTGGAGAAATCAGTCTGCATCCTATTTCCGGACCTTTGTACTTACTGCCTTATTTCTGAAAGTAACTCATTCTTGAGCTCTAAAAGTTTGTTTTGTTTTTGTTTCGGTGTGGATCATCAGGGACCAGAAGACGACCGAGAGGCAGAATCCGAGTTAACAGTAACACAGTTGAAGGAACTGCGCAAGCAGCAACAGATGTTGTTGGAGAAGAAGATGCTAGGAGAAGATTCGGATGAAGAAGAGGACATGGATAACACGGAAAGGAAGAGGAATACTAGTAACCAAGATGATGAGATGGGTTGTACCTGGGGAATGGGTAAGAAATTAAAATTGCTGCCTGAGGTTAATATTTTGAGTTACTGGTGGTGTGATTTAATGTTTTTTATATATGACTTTTCATTACTCTTTCAACTAGGACAATTTGCACACCAGGTACCCAAATTCCAGAGAGTCATTACCTTTACTGATGTTAAAAAAGATTTAAATCAAAGACACTAGGATGTATATACACACACCCCTCCTCCTGCCCCATTCCCTTTCTGGGAATTGAACCCAGGTGCACCAAGCTATATTCTCAACACCCCCCCCCTTTTTTTTTTTGGTGCTGGGGATTGAACTCAGGGGCACTTGACCACTGAGCCACATCCCCAGCCCTATTTTGTATTTTATTTAGAGGCAGGGTCTCTCTGAGTTGCTTAGAACCTCTCCATTGCTGAGGCTGCCTTTGAACTCATGATCCTCCTGTCTCAGCCTCCGGACTGGCTGGGATAACAGGTATGTGTGGTGACCCCAGTGCCAACCCTTTTTATTTTTAGATAGGCCACTTGTTTGAAATCCTCCTGCCTCAGCCTCTCTGAGTAGCTGAGATTACAGGCATGTCCCACTGCACCCTGCTTCTGTGGCTATTTTAAAATGTGTTTTTTTTAAATATCTTTTTTTTTTTAATTTTTATGTGATGCTAAGGATCGAACCCAGTGCCCCGTGCATGCCAGTTGAGTGCGTTACTGCTTGAGCCACATCCCCAGCCCCCGAAAATGTGTTTTTAATTCACTTTCTGTTTGAAACTTCCTGAGCATACAATTATGCTCAGGTGAAAATTACATTTTTCACCATTTAAATATATATATTAAGTGGGCTAGAGTTGTGGCTTAATGGTAAAGCACTTGCCTGGTATGTGTGAGGCCCTGGGTTTCAGCCTCAGCACCACATATAAATAAGTAAAATAAAATGAAGGATCCATTGACCAAAAAAAATACTAAAAAAGAAAAAAGATATATATATTAATTACTGACCTCATTGCTATTCAATTATCACTGGAAGAGGTGTAACTACATCCAATCAAATAAAATAGAACGTTATTCAATATAGAATATTCTCTTGAATTTTTGTAGTTTGTTAAAAATACCCCAAAAGGTAAACCATCATTAGAGAAAGCTGGTCCCTTAGCCAAAGGAATGAATTGAATTTCCCACAAACACTGTCATTTTAGAGGATGGATATTCAGACAGTAGGACTATAAAAAAAGGAGAATATGTCCTTAACATGTAGGATGGAGCACAGGGTAAATATTCTGAAATTATTTGTGCTAAGTGCCAAAGTTAGGAATCACTAAGGGAGCAGTTACTGAGACTTCCATATACCTTTGCTATCTAGCATGGTAGCTACTACCACATGTGGCTACTTGTAACATGTAACATGGTTAGTCCAAATTTTTAAGTTTTGTAAGTGCAAAATTACACTGGATTTCAAAGACAGTGTGAAAAAAGAATGTAAAATATCTTGGTCATGATAGTCTTGTTACATATTGAAATGACAGTAATTTAACCTGTTTTTATTTTTTCAATATAGTTAATAGAAAATTTAAGATTAACATGTGGCTTTCTGTTGGACACCACTGATTTCTTAGTTTCTTGGAAGACTTTATAAGTTTATAAGCAGAAGGGTTTTTGAACTGGAACTTAAAAGAAAGGAAAAGTAGCTCCTATGAAGCTGAGTGTTAGAATTGGTACTTAGAGTAAGGACTGAGGATTTTAAGGTAGTGAGTTTACCAGTCTTTTTGACAGATAGGAGAAGTACTAAGAAATTATATTAGAGATAAAAATATTAGACCTGAGTTTGAGAGAAAGAGAATGCCAGGCTGAGGAACTCAAAGTGTGGTAGATAAATTTTGCCTTTAAAATAAGTGATGGAAAAAAATTAAGGTGCGACGGAAACAAGCTTTGACTTGTCATATAATTTAGAAAATCTGAAGATACTCATAGTGCTGGCTTTGTGGCTATTTCACTTCCCACACCCAACTAACTTTCTTTTCATCACATATAACTATATCTTTATGCAGAATAAAAGAATATTGGGTATATTTCAGACAATGTCCTCTCATGTCTCATTATTTTTCCATTCTTTCTTATATCCTGCAGGAGAAGATGCTGTAGAGGATGATGCAGAAGAGAATCCCATTGTCTTAGAGTTTCAGCAGGAAAGGGAAGCCTTTTATATAAAGGACCCAAAAAAGGCTCTCCAAGGTTTCTTTGACCGAGAAGGTACATAAACAGTTTCTGACTTAACAGTAAAATGAACTTCAAACTTAGAAATGCTTTATTTTATTTGCTGCCTTCCTTGTTCAGTTCTTGCCCTTATAGTCAGTTGCTTCAGGCTTATTTTTGGTTTATTGGTTGCCGGGTTTCTGTTCTTGTGACTAAAAGGCTCAGGGGTCACTCTAGTTAAACTGGGCTAACTGGGCTGCACGAAATAACCATACAAGAGACACAAATACCTTTTTCTTTGGGGTTGCTGTGACGGCTCCTCTGACCTTAAGGGTCCGCAGAAAGAGAGAGAGCGAGAACACGTGCTGACCCCTTTTATTGAGGAGAAGCTATTCAAATGAGGCAAGGGGTCAGGTTTCAGGGGGCTGAGTCTGTCTTCATGATGTCCACTGTCAGCAGGTTGACTGACACCTGGGTAGGCCACACCCAAGGGCACAGTAAGAGAAGGGGACACACACAAGGCACTTCCATGGAAGATTCTATCCTAAACAGGGCAAGAGGTTATATTACAGAGGAACAGGTGAGCATAGCTTCACCCGTGGGGCTGTAGCAAGGCACACCCATTTCTGTGACTGAGCGCCTCAGCACCCAGCTGGGGAGTGTAACTCAGTCACCCGTAAGGTTGGCCTCCCACAATTGGTTGGTTTGTTTTTGAACCCAGAACCTCATATATGCCAGGCAAGTGCTTTACTACTGAGATATACCCCCAGTCCCAGATTTATTTTGAAAATAATAAAAAATCTTGTTAGCTTTTCTTCCAATCTTAGAAAAAGAAAGTACCTTTTTTCTTAACTCATCATTCTTCTTAGAAGATCTTGGACTTTGTTGATAGGGAAATTGAGCCAATCCTTTATAATTTTTTGTTTCTAATGCACCTGATCGTCATAGTTCTTAACATGGATTTCAACTTTATGTGATTTTAAATGTTTCCACAGAAGATTGTTTCAGTAGAGGTACTTTAAGAGAACATCTAGTATGGCTCAGCGCTAGAGCGCTCGCCTCACACATGCAAGGCCCTGGGTTTGATCCTCAGCACCACATAAAAATAAATAAAAGTTATTGTGTACAACTATTAAAAAAATAAAAATATATTTATTTATATGTGTGTTATGCATATATGTATATTATTTTACATGCACATGAACACACATACACAGAGTCATTCCTGTGCATCCTCAGGGATTGATTCCTCCTCATCAGGATACCAAAATCCAGTGATGTAAGTGGCATGGTATTTGCATATAACCTACTCTCAGCCTCCCATGTACTTAACATCATCTCTAGATACATACAATATCTAATATGTGTAAATGGTTGTTATACTTATTGTTTAAGTAATAATGACAAGAAGAACAAGTCTACATGTTCAGAACACAATTTTTTTCCCCTCTGAAGATTTGCAATGGATTGAATTTTAATAATATGATATATAATTGTGTGTGTGTGAGAGAGAACTGGTTGCTTTCTATACTTAATATTTATGCTTCTAAAAATGAACTGCAACAAAAGAACTTAAATCTACAACTTATAGAAAGTGTGAAAACTACTATGGAGTGAACAAAACTGTGTATGGAGAGTTGGTTTATTTTTGTTTGATTTTTAGTGGTACTAGGGATTGATCCCAGGGCCTTGCATATGCTTAGCATGTCATCTATTGCTAAGCTGCCCACCCCCCTAGCCCAAGTTGATTGTTTTGATATGAGTTTGCGTTCCTCTGTATCATGCTCATTCTAGTTTTATTATCAGATGGTAATCCCTAGGAATGAGAAGTAAAATGTATTGAAATTTAGTATTCAATGTGATATGGAAATTTGATTTCCTCATTTAACCTTTGCTCTCTTATTGTATCAACCCCTAATTTTTAGATCCTATTTTTAAAATTATATTTCTTCCACAGGAGAAGAACTAGAATATGAATTTGATGAACAGGGACATAGCACTTGGCTCTGCAGGGTGAGGTATGTTCTTTTTTAGTAATATCTATTTCTGAAAAAGACCCAATTTCAGGTTAATTTATGGTTGTAGATAACAACCCAAAGAGTAACTTTAGTCTAAATTTTAGACTATGCCTAAATTTGTGCCTTGATACTATAACTACACTTATGTTATTGGAAGGGGGATGAGATTCGTAAGAGGTAGAAGGAAAAAAACTTGAAGTCTAACCTTGGCAAAATAGAACAAAATTGAGAAATTGAAAAGCCATCTAAAAAACATGACTGTCATCACAGCATATTAATTGTTTTCATATGAATTGGAGCTTTAATTCCTTCTAATTCCCCCAATGCAGATTACCTGTGGATGATTCAACTGGGAAACAGCTGGTGGCTGAGGCCATTCACTCAGGAAAGAAAAAAGAAGCAATGATTCAGTGCTCACTGGAAGCTTGCCGGATCCTTGATACTTTGGGATTGCTGCGGCAGGAAGCAGGTCAGCATATGGGGTCAGTTTTCTTCAAAAAGGAAAACTTAAAAGGCAATAAAATCTCTTTTCAGGAGGAATATGTAAATTGTATAGAATGTTTTAAAGAAAAAATTCCCTATCTCAGTATCCTAAGGTAGCTATTGTTTATGTTCTTCCAAACATATTCTATACATACGTGTTTAGAACTAGATCCTGCTGAGGTTGTAACTCAGTGGTAGAGTGCTTCCTAGAATGTGCAAAGCCCTGGGTTTGATATTTAGAACTTTAAGAAAAAAAATAGAACTAGATTCTCTAATAAGAAACATACACTTGTCATCAATGCAGTCTTGTTACTTATGCTTTTTTTTTTGACTTTCTTAACATAAGAATGTGTCATGGATTATTTGTATCAACACAGTAGATTTTCCTCATTAAGAAAAAAAAAAGTGGCTAGCTGGGTGCTGCGGCACACTCCTGTAATCCCAGCGATTTGGGAGGCTGAGACAAAGGGATCACAAGTATGAGGTCAGCCTCACCACTTAGCAAGGCCCTCAGCAACTTAGTGAGACCCTGTCTCAAAAAATAAAAAGGACTGGGAATGTAGCTCAGTGGTAAAGAGTCCCTGGTTAAATCCCCAGTACCAAAAAAAAGTGGGGGGCTGGCTATACAATCATTTATTAATGAGGTCTATATTATATTTTCAAATATCCTAAAATTTATTATTATTATTATTTATTTTTTTTTGGGGGGGGGGTATTGGGGATTGAACCCAGGGGCTCTTAACCACTGAGCCACATCCCCAGGCCTTTTTAAATGTTTTATCTAGGGACAGGGTCTAGGTGAGTTGCTAAATTACTGAGGCTGGAGATGAACTAGCTATCCTCCTGAGGCTGGTGATGAACTCACTATCCTCCTGCTCAGCCTCCCAGCAGCTGGAATTAAGGCATGTGCCACTGTGCCCAGCTTCCAAAATTAATTTTTAACATTGCCAAGTAACTTATGGCTGTCTTTAAACTGTCAAAGGATTACAATAAAATGTACCTGTTCCCTGCCCTAATCCTGTTCATTTGTCGAGTTTTTCAGCTTTTTTCAGACATTTCTTCTGGCACTTAAAAATACCTGTATTCCCAAGAAATAAGAATATAGTGTTTTATTTTGAGTCACTTATTTTAGACATTACCTATTGACTCCATTTAATTATTCAATATTTATTTGATTATGTTGATACAAATAATAGTCACAGCTCAACAGTTTTGTTTTCCCTAAAGATAATGTTTATGCTTTTTTCTCCATGTGTTTGGATTTGTTTTTTTTTATTAACCTCTTTCCTATTCTTCTCATACTTTTCAATAGGCTTTCAATATATTTTTTCACATTGTTCAATCATATTAATTATCAGTTCTGAGTATTTTTTGAGACATTCCTTCTGAAGAGTATTACTTTCCTTCTTTTAGACCTTTAGGCATATTGCTTTCTAGATCTGCTGCAAGACTGTCACCTGAGACTTGACTTGCTATCATCCTTGAGGATTTCCTTTCACTTTCTCTAGGATTGGATTTTCTGTTTCTTAATTCTCATATTTCTTGGCTTATTCCTTTGTTTTAGTGGTCTTTTTCTCATTTATCTTTTTCCTTTTTTATTTGCTGATTTTTTTTCATTACTCACTGATTTTTAAGAGCCTTTTGCTCAGTAAACTGACCATTTGTTTTAATTTTTTTAAAACATTTATTTTTTAGTTGTAGTTGGACACAATACCTTTGTTTTATGTATTTATTTTTATGTGGTGTTAAGGATCGAACCAGGGCCTCGCACATACTAGGCTGAGGCCCTGGTTCGATCACTGAGCCCCAATCCTAGCCCTGTTTTATTTATTTTATTGTTGTAAAATGTACATAAGAGGGCTGTATCTTAGTGGTAGAGTACTTGCTTAGCATGTGCAAGGTCCAGGGTTCAATTTCCTGCCAAAAAGTAAAAAAGTGTATGTGTATATACACGTGTATATATATATGTGTGTGTGTGTGTGTGTGCGCGCACACGCGCGCGCGTGCATGTGTACATATATATATATATATACACGTGCCTGTGTGTATATATATACGTATATACACATATATGTATGCACACACATACACAACATAAAATATACCATTTTAAATATATAATTCAGTGGCATTAGGCGTATTCACATTGTTGTACAACCATTACCACTGTTCATCTCAGAACTTTTTAATTATTCTGTGTTGCAACTGTACCAAGTTCTTTTTCCTCTCCAGAACCTTGAGAACTACCATTCTATTTTTCCCTGTGTGAATATGACTACTTTAGGTACCTTGTATAAATGGAATCATAGAATAAGTGTCCTTTTGTGTCTGACTTATTTTACTTAGCATCATGTTTTCAAGGTTTAGCCCTTTTTTGTTTGTTTGGTTGGTGGGTTTTTATTTTTTTTTTTAAGTGTACCAGGGATTGAACTCAGTGGCACATCCCCAGTCCTGTTTTGTATTTTATTTAGAGACAGGAGGGTCTCACTGAGTTGCTTAGCATCTCATTTTTGCTGAGGCTGGCTTTGAACTTTTGAACTCCTGGCTCAGCCTCCTGAGTCACTGGGATTACAGGTGTGCACTACTGTGCCCAGCTAGCCCTTTTTTTGTGTGTGTGGGTTGGCAGCTTGTGGAAATCCTGTTTAATCTGCTTGCCTTTTTTCTCTTTATAAAATTTATTTCATTATTATTATTCATTATCATTCTTTCATTTTATGACCTCTAGTATCTCGGAAAAGGAAAGCCAAGAACTGGGAAGATGAAGATTTTTATGATAGTGATGATGACACATTCCTTGATCGCACTGGCCTTGTGGAGAAGAAGCGTCTTAACCGAATGAAGAAGGCTGGGAAGATTGATGAGAAGCCAGAGACCTTTGAATCACTGGTAAGTTTTACTTATAAAATAAGCTGTGGTAGCATGTTTGTTTTTGTTTTTGTTTTATAATCAATGCATTATAGAACTCTCTTTTGTGATAATTATAATTTTAAGGTAGTATCATTAAAATCTGTAATCTATAAATTTAATGATAACAAACACTAGTCTTATCCAAGATGTTGGAAATAAAAATATGACTTGCTGCTAGAAACTTTGCTCCAGGATTATATTAATCCATTAATGAACTTTTTTTTTTTTTAATATGATATTCCCCAAAAAGAAAAGAAAAAGTTCCAAATTAGGGCATCCAAGGTAAAATTGACTTTAGGACTGTGGTAGTCAAGAGGAATCGAAAGGATTTTGAGAAATATAGTATAGTGTCAGTCTGGAACAGTATATCTTTCATGAAATTATCATAAGGTGTGGTATGCATTTAACACTGTGTAGTAGAATTCAGAGCTTAAAACATTATCCAACATCTGTTCTTTCGATTCATCAATGAAAACAAATGCCTGGAAGTGCTTCCTTTGAAGTAAAATCTGAGTTACTTATTCTGTTTAATTCTGAATTCTTTCATTTAAAAATTAATTCAGCTAGAATTAAACCAGTAAAAAGTAATAAGGAGCAGATTTTGCTGGACTTTTGAACTAATCCGCTTAAAGTTTGTAGTAACAATAGTGAAAATATGAGGATGATAAACAGTTGCAAAGAGGGAAAACATTTGCTAACCCTGTTGATCTGGATGTTACAGGTTGCAAAGTTAAATGATGCTGAAAGGGAACTCTCTGAAATTTCTGAGAGGCTCAAGTCCTCAAGCAAAGGTAAGGCTGTCATCAAATACTATTGAGCACCTAGTATATATAGTGCATTGTGTTAGGCTCTGGTTAATAACATATATAGAATATGAAGGTTTTCTAAGGAGCAGTATAGCATTTTGGAGCTAGAAGGAACATTGTAAATCATTTGGGCTAACCTCTTTATTTAACAGTTGAGTAGAATGAAACTCATTCTAAGTCATTTCCCAAGGTCACATAGCTATAATCTGTTTTCTTATTCCTAATCTCAGTGATCTTCTCTAACTAGCTTTATATAAGTGATTTTTTTCTCTAGAAATTTTGGCTGAATTTAAAAGTATTTGGAGTAATCTGCCTAAATATATATTATCCCTTTCTTGGACAGCTCTGTCAGAGTCCCCACCTCAGGATTCTTTAGATGCATTCATGTCAGAAATGAAATCAGGGAGTGCATTAGATGGTGTGTCCAGGAAGAAACTTCATCTCAGAACTTTTGAACTGAGGAAAGAACAACAGAGGCTTAAAGGGTTAATAAAAATTGTAAAGCCAGCAGAGATTCCAGAACTAAAAAAGTAAGTAATCCGTTGATATTTGGAATTTTAAATAAATGTGGTATTTAATACCCTGAATTTCTCTTTTATCTTCTTAAATAATTATTATAATTATAGAATTTTTTTTTTTAAGCTGTGCTGGAGATTGAACCTAGGACCATCATGCATGCTAGGCATGTGCTCCCATATCCCAGCCTAGCACAGAAAACCTTTAAAGCATTGGTCTTATAGAGTAACTAAAACCCCATTTAATTTGTGAACTATGGATTGTTGGAGGATTTTCAAAAGAAACTATGTAGATTCCTGATTCACTGGAAGGCTCTAAAGTTTTTTACTTCATCTTTTGCTGCACAATAAACTTTTCATAAAAACAACATGCACAGAAACCAAATTAAGACCTGTGAGCCTTACATGTAATGCACACCTGTAACCCCTATTTGGGAGACTGAGGTAGGAGAAGTTCGAGTTTGAGGCCAGCCTGGAAATTTAGTGAAACCCAGTTTCAAAATTAAAAAAAAAAAAAAAAAATGGGGAGGAGGGCCTGGGGATGTGGGGATACAGCTTAGTGTTAGAGCAGTTGCCTAGCATGTACAAGGCCCTGGCTTCAATCCCAAGTACTGGAAAACAAAAAAACAAAAACAAAACTATGAATGATAAATAGATAACCAACAACCCAAGAGAAAAATAGGGAAAGGATATCAACCAACAGGCCTCAGAAAAAGAAATACAAATTATTCCTAACTATATGAAAATATGTTCGACCTCACTTGTTGTAAGAAAAATATAAATACTATAATGTAACATATTTTTTATCCATGAAATTCACAAAAACTCATATATACTGTGCCAGTGAAGCTATGACTAAAAGACATTTCTTGAAAGGCAAATTATTATTATTTTGTTGTTTTTTTGCTTTGTTGAAAGGCAAATTGTGATTTTTCCCTATACAGGGCAAATTGGCAGTTTCTATCCTGGTTGCAAATACATATGACCTTTGAGCTAATTATTATTAGATGTAATTATAATTTCTAGAAATTGGTTCTTCACATTCTTAGGAAATGAACAATATATATTGTAGCATTATTTATAGTAGTAAAAGATGAGAAACTACCTAAATATTTATCAAAGGGAATGGGCTAACTAAATTATAATATACATATATAATTGAATATTATGTAGCTGTAAAAAAATAGGCAACTAAGTAAAATGTGGAAACATTGTCAGATATATTAAGTAACAGAAAAATGTGCATCAAGGATTGTCTGTGGTAAAGAAAGAATACATCAGTAGGCCATTGCTTGATTATGTGTATGATCTGTTTAGGTCAGGTTCTCTAAAAACAGACTCTAAGATAGATATTTGTCTGCAAGTGATTTACTGAGACAGTGCTCTTGGGAGAAATTTGTAGAGGAGTGAGGGAGCAGGATAGGTAGAGGAAGAAGCTGGGCAAAGAAGTAGTTTCAAGATCTGTAATGGCATCACAGATGCCTTAGAGACTCGGAGCTTGGGCTTTCGCCACCCAACCTTTTATTGACCATGGATAGTTGAGAAAGGACACACAAGAATTCTGAGAAAGGTGCAAGTGTGGACCTTTAGCCATCAGTGTCTGCGGTACTTGGTTGTCCTCATTAAGAAAATCTGAGAAGGATTCCAGCAGCATATGCTACTGTTTATCTGGCAAGGTTTATAAAAAGCTGATAACAAGGGGTTGGGGTTTTGGCTCAGTGGTAGAACACTTGCCTAGCATGTGTGAGTCACTGGGTTCAATCCTCATTTATTTTATAAAAATAAATAAATAAATAAAGGTATTGTGTCCACAACTAAAAACAAATTTTTAAAAAAGCTGATAACAATATGCAAATATGGTACAACAAAGCCCACTATTTTGAATAATTATTATGCACTAATAAAGAAAAAAAAAGGTTTCAGGTGCTTTGGTACACACCTATAATCCCAAATACTCAGGAGGCTAAGGCAGTAGGATTACAATTTTAAGTCCAGCCTGGGCAATTTCGCAATAGAAAAGTATTGGAGATGTAGCTCAGTGGTAGAGCACACCTGGGTTTGATCCTCAGTAACTCTCTGCCTCCCCTCTCAAAAAACTTTTTTTTTTAATGAAGCTGATAACATAATTGACCCCTGGGAATGGGAACTACAGTGGGTGGGGGTCAGCAAAAAGAGAAAGACTTTTCACAATATAAATACCTTTATATACTTTCTGAGTTTTGAACCAAGTGAGTATACTTTCTATTCAAATATATTGATTTTAAAAAGAAAATGCTATGTCAAATATCCATACTGCTGTAGGTCTAAATTTATTGTAATATGGTTACAGTTTTAGTTTTAAATATTAAATAGCAGGAAAATTAAATATCATACTAACAACTGGAGATGTGGCTTAGTGTAGAGTGCTTGCCTAGCATGATTGAAGTCCTGAGTTCCATCTCCAGCATTGCCAAAAAAAAAAAAAAAAAAAAAAAAATCGTATTATCATCATATTATCAGTTTTGTTGTAGTGAAGCTATTTCTTAATAAAAGCAAATCTATCCCTTGTGGGTGGGGAGAAACATCTCACTATAGATGTGTGAATATTTCTTTGGGTACATTAGGCATATAGCAGGCAAAGGTTTAAATGCCCTTTTTATTAGAAAAACCCCAGTTCTAACAATGAATGTGGAGAGAGAGAAGAGGGAGATACCTATGATGAGGGACCCCAGGAGCTGGACCCTGATTTACTTCTGAAACAAATGGCTGGAAGTTGTGAAGTAGGATGTAGCTTGCCATCTTTCTCGTTTTTCTTTTCTTCTTTCTAGTTGTAAATCTGGGGTTAAACCAGCAGAGCTAGGTTAGAGCTCACTAGATTAGCCTGGACAAGGGCTTGACACAGCTGATTTTCATAATCAGGAATGATAATCTTGTAAAATAGTTTTACAATTTTTTTTTCTTTTCTTCTAATGTTGGGAATTGAACCCAGGGCCTTGGGCATGCTAGGCAAGTGCTCTACCACTGAACTATATTTCCACCCCCTTCCATAGTTTTAAATTGAGTCTGTACATGTCATTCTTGACATTCTTTTCTCAGGAGTGATAAATCTTGGACTTGGATGCTTCTAAAAACCACAGAGCAAAAGCACAAATTGGCTAACATTTACTAGACATTGAACTCAGGGGCACTCAACCACTGAGCCACATTCCCAGTCCTAGTTTGTGTTTTATTTAGAATCAGGGTCTCATTGAGTTGCTCAGTGCCTCACTTTTGCTGAGGCTGGCTTCAAACTCGTGATCCTCCTGTCTCAGCTTCCCAAGCCACTGGGATTACAGGTGTGCACCACCATGCCTGGCTTACAAATTGTCTTTTAATTCCTATATTTATCATTCTTAAGAACCAGTTGAAAATTGTTCAATTTGTGTGAATTTTTTTTTTAAAGCAAAATCTCTTCCTTTAAAGGAAGGAAGCATAATCTAGAAGTGAATTTTGTTAACTTTGCATTTGGGAAATTATTGGGTTAGATTAATTCAAATTCATTTGGAGACATCTAGAAGATTATCAAGTCATTTCTTTTTTTTAATATTTTTTTAAAGAGGGAGAGAGAGAGAGAGAGAGAGAGAGAGAGAGAGAGAGAGAGAGAGAATTTTTTTAATATTTATTTTTTAGTTATTGGCAGACACAACATCTTTGTTTGTATGTGGTGCTGAGAATCGAACCCGGACCGCACGCATGCCAGGTGAGCGCGCTACCGCTTGAGCCACATCCCCAGCCCCTCAAGTCATTTCTAAGTCAGATTTTGAGGATAATTTATGAGTGAGAGAGTATGTATAGGGGCTGGGAAACGATCCAGTCTTTCAACTTGACAGTATTTAAAATTTTATTCTATATGGTCTCATTAAATTTTGAAAATGTAGAATAGATTGTTATAGAAATAAACAACCCCCAGGAGCACAGTTCAGGTGGGATCTCAAAAAGTAGTACTGGCTACATGGGTTCATCCACTTCTGAAGGTGGTTAACTGCAGGAAGTTTCTTATTTTCATTAGATAATACTGTTCAATATAGCACCCAATAGGTAGGTACATGTATTATTAAAGCTAAAATTTCTTTTTTTCTTCTGTTTTTTGTTTGTTTTTGTGGGCTTTTTTTTTTTTTTTTTTTTTGGTTTTGTTTTGTTTTCAATACTGAGATTGAACCCAGGGGTGCTTTACCACTGCGCTACATCCTTGGCCCTTTTTTTTTTGTTTTTTAATTTTGAGACAGGGCCTTGCTAAATTGCTGAGGCTAATCTCAAATTTGTGATTGTCCTTCCTTAATCTCCCAAATTGCTGGGATTATAGGTATGTGCCACTGTACCTAGCTAAAATTTCTCTAAACAACATTAACTGTTCAGTTTTTCAGTTATACTAGCCACATTTCAGGTGCTCCGTAGCCACATGTGGCTGGTGTCTACTGTATTGGATAGTGCAATATAGAAAATTTTCATCATTGCACTTCTGTTGGACTCTACTCTAGTTTGTCAGTAAATACTTAAGTCCCTCATCCCTATTATGAAATTTGTAACCTGATGGCATTATATAGGAATATCTACATATTAAAAGGTACCTTCTCAAGCCAGGTGCTATGGTACAAATTTATATTCCTAGCTACTTGGAAGTTTAGGCCTTAAAGTAAAATAAAAAGGGCTGGGGATGTAGCTCAATTATGGAATGCTTTCCTAGCATGTATGAGGCCCTGGTTCAGTCTCTGGTAACATACCTACACATACAAAGGTGGAAAGACAATAAATTTGTGAATGTATGTATAAGAGAAAATAAATAAAGAGCTTAGTGTTATCCATAGATTTAGGCATCTACTGGGGATCAGAGAGGACTACTGTGTAGTGATTCCTAATCCTAATTCCTAATCCTAATCACAAATGTCCAGTTAACCAGTATGACATCTAAATTACCTAACTTAATGATGGTAAGAAATAGGTTCCACAGAGTTAGACTTTCTAGGTTTAATTCTCAGCTCTAGCAATTACTTATTGGGTATTTTGAGGCAAGTTAATTTACTTCTTTGTTCATCACTTTTTTCATTTGTAAATTGGAGGTAATGAAGATGCAAAGATTAAATGGATAGCACTTAAAAGTGCTGGTATACGTATATTATTGTCATGATTGTCTTAAGTTTTACTATTTCTGTTGTGTCTAGAAACTATTCATAACATTGTTTTTGTAAGTAAGAACTCAGGGGACATAGGCAGGGTAAACAAATTACTTGTGAGTTTAATTTCACCTTGATCATCCTTTAACTTGTTAAGTCAGCCCCTTGGGTGGTGTTCTGAGCTAAAAGACATGTTTCCACTTCCTCTGGAGGCTCCCTTCTTGTTGGTGGTCTGTGTGGTTGCCTGGTTTCTCTTTTCTTTCCCTTCTTGGCTACTGGCCTAGATGCTCTCTACTTCTCCCTCCACTTCTCACTTCAGAGTTGAATTTCCAAAGTTTCTACCTAACTTGCCTCCCAGACTTATCCTCCAAGCAACTCCTAGTTGTGTTCCTCTCTCCTGCTCTTTCATTTCCTTTGAGCCAGTCTTTGCACATCCTCCAGACTAGCCCAGTCATTTAATAGCTATTAAATATCTGCTATTTAATGTAGTAGAAAAACATCTGTGTTATTACCTTTCTCTATGAGGCTTATAGGGATGGGTGCAAAGGGTCATGATTTAGCAGAGGGTATTTCAGGGTCAGGCAGGCAGGATTTTTCTGGTGGTCTTAAGAAGGGAATGGGTTCTGACACTGATAGGGAGAAAGGTGGTGAAGCTGGGTCCCAAGAATGCCACTAGGGAAGGGGACAAGACTTAATTCAAAGATGGCAGGCAGCAAGTGAGCTTCAGAATAGGCCAGGGTAGTCAGTTTCTCATAAGGTCTAGAAGTGTCAGTCCTGTCCTTATATTCCAGTTTGCAGGAGTGTCTCATGGTCCAGGTGAAGGCAACATGGGGCTTTTTTCCCTGGTCTAGTTTGGTTCTTTTAAGTTTTCCTCTGTTTCCTTAAGCCATCTCCTCATTGCCTTTGTGACCTCTGCTTACTTTCCCGTGTCTTCATACATCTTCTAATTATTGCCTTTGCCTACCTCTCATTGTCACCTTTGCTACTCTGACAAGTTCAGTGTCTTGTTAACTGCTGTCTTTTTTGTTTTTACTGTTCTCTTCCTTCTCCTTTCTAATTTCTGCTGTCTCTTCTTTTTTATTCTTTTTCAGCGTTACTCTCTTGGTCTTGGCTTTTATAACCATCTCTAGCCAATTAGAATGTTGACAACCTCAACAGTTGCTCTCTCTTAATTATGCAAGCTATCCTACCTACCCCCCACCTATGCACACACTTCCTTTTTTTTTTTTAATGTCTTTGCTCATAGCACATGGTTATGGTTAAGTGTGAACTCTGGATAAGTAAAGTAAGTCACTTCAGAGATTGGTGGGAAATAGGGCTTTACACCATAGATCCATCTCCTGCTACTTAATGGAAATGGGGTCATGCTTAATGTATTCTCCTTTACCAGTGACCTTTGTACTATAGTCATCATTTGATGCTGACTGAGCATGTTGTAATTTATTCATCTAAGGGAGCAGTATCATCTTGCCTTTAATAATTCTGTTCATGATAGTCAGCAATGTCATTGTCCATTCAAACTCTGCTTGTCTGAATACCTCCTTCTTGTTGTATGCTCCAGATACTCATTTTGTAGTCACTTTTGTTTTACCAGAAGTTCCTTTGTCAGTGTTACAATATTTATAGATAAAATCTTGGACTCACCAGAATAGATATGTATAATTGTTCTTTCTTCCTAGGACTGAAAGTCAGACTACAGATACAGAAAATAAAGCTAAGAAACTTACACTGCCTCTCTTTGGTGCCATGAAAGGAGGAAGCAAATTCAAGTTAAAAACTGGAACAGTAGGGGTAAGTTGTGAGTCAAGGAAGAGTGTTAAACTTTTAACTGGTGAGTTATCCCTGAGCCAATTTTTATTTTACAAGTGCAAATGACTCATTACACCAGTGTGTTAAAAAGAGTTATGGGTTTGGTATAGTCATATCTTTCTCAGAATTTGCTTGTTAGCTTTTTCTGTTCAATTTAGAATTATAAGAATTGGCAAATTAATTCATACCAGTCAATTTGTAAGTAACTGATTTGTAAATTCAAGTAATAGTTTGTTAATTTCAAATGAATATTGGGTTTAGAAATAGATCTACACTGAATGCTTTTTTTTTTTTTTTTTTTTTTGGTGGCGGGGGGCAGGGGGAGTAGGTGTAGTAGAGATATGGTCTTGCTAAGTTGCCTGTGCTAACCTTGAATTGTGATCCTTCTGCCCCAAATTTCCAAATACTTGGGATAACAGGTGTGCACTACTACATCTGACTCAGTTAAATGTTTTTAACCTGGTGAATGGATGTAATAGTCAGACTCAAATAATATTAGGAATGTAACGTATATGCTTGTCTCTGCCATATGATTTTCCATACTCTGTTTAATCCTTCCAATACCTTACAACTTGTGGGAAATACTATGTCTTAAAGAAGAAAAAACAGGTAAAATACCATATAACACCATCAGATCCATCTTTTCTCCTAAGTTTTATGATCTTTCTACTCTTCTGTAATGTCTCACTGATGGTTGTTTTTGCTTTACATATATTCCTATTTATAGACTTAGCTTTTAAAAGTTTTTTTTATCACCCTAAAGAACTGAACCTGTGGGGTATTAGTTTGCTAGGGCTGCTATAACAAAATGCCACAAAATGGGTGGCTTAAAACACACAAATTTATTTTCTCACAGTTCTAGATGCTGGAAGTCTTAAGATCAAGGTGCTGACAGAGTTGGTTTCCTTCTTGACTTGCAGATGGTTGCCCCCTCTTGCTGCTCTTTCACTTGATAGTCCCTCTGTGCATTTGCACTTTGGGCGTATCTTCTAGTGACACCAGTAATATTGACTTAGGGCCCTGTCCTAAATGCCTCATTTATTATTTTTAAATGCAGTCACATTCTGAGGTCCTAGGGATTAGAACTTCAAAATGTGAATTTGCAGGATATGGAAGTAGGGAGGATTCAGCCCATTAATACCTTGTATTGGGATATACTGCCCTCTGGTGGCAGAGATGAAGTCTCAGCTATGTGTACTGAATGAGTTGTGTGGTTTATGGAAGAGGGAAGCTTTGGGTTAGGGGCAGTGTTTATGTTTTAAATAGACGAAAAATGCTTTCCTAAAATAACTTTCTTAGAGGATTACCAAACTAAGTTATATATATTTTTTAAAAAGATATAAACAAGGTATACTTTGAAACTTCTGTTCCACAAATATGATCAACTTTTCCTAATAAGTGCTTACATTGAAAGGCCTTGATTTAAACGTGCTTTTCTGGATATGGTGGCATATGCCTATAGTTTCAGCTACTTGGGAGGCTAAGGCAGGAGGATCACTGGGAGCCCAGGAGTTCAAGGACGGCCTGAGTGACATAGGAAAACAGTGTCTTTAAAAAAAAAAAAAAAATTATGTTGCTTTATACTTTAAGAAATGTCTTCCTATTCTTCAGGATCAGTTTTACTGTTTTACAAGTCTTATTTCCTTGAAATTACATTAAGTCTAAAAGGAAAAAACAGTATGATGACTTCTTTCTTGGGAATGTGTGTCTGATTTATTCCCTAGAAGATTTTGTAATAAATTAGGGTCCTTTAATATTAAGAGGTCAAATAGGATAGAATTCCTACAGCTATTGCTCATCTGGAATAAATGTTTTATTTCCCTCTGAGCTGTTTCAAATGTTTCAAACCACTGCAACCCACATTGCTGGGAATCAAACCCAGGGCCTTGTACATGCTAGGCAAGCACTTTACCATTGAGTTACACCTCAGTCCTAAAAATGTTTTGATTCTATAAACTAATAAACATACTTGTTAAGAGTCCATAGATGGATACCATTTTATGTGAAAATTCTACATCCAGCCTGCTTTTGCAGGATTTATCAACCTAGAGAGTTAGACATCCTATGCATTTGGTTTAACCTCCTGGAAGAAATTTGCCTCTTTTTTTATCATTGTGTAGAACCACACATTTGTGGTTTTGTTTCCCTCACAGAAATTGCCCCCCAAGCGTCCAGAACTCCCTCCGGCTCTAATGAGAATGAAGGATGAGCCTGAAGTAGAAGAGGAGGAGGAAGAAGAAGATGAAGAAGAAGAGAAAGAAAAGGAGGAGCATGAAGAGAAAATGGAGGATGGAAACAGCAGGTTGCCACAGGAGATAGAGCCAGAAACTTCAGTGCAGGAAATGAGTTCTCCCATAGATCTCACATGTTCTAAGGAAACAAAAAACCATGGTAATATCTTTCTCCACCCAGTGCAATTCAGAGGGCCAGTTGTATTACTTATGAATAGGGTTAAAAAAGCAAACTAGTTCTTGTCTATGAGTTTTGACGTTATATATTTGAGACACTGACTCTGTACTAAGGAAATGTAGTTAGTCCTCTTCCTTTGACTGCCAGTCATTGTTTATTCTATTCCAGTGTGTTCCAGAATGATAGAGGATTGAAATCCGTAGATTCTGTCATCACGGCTGCTGAGGAATGACCCTGAGCTGATGCCACTGTAGAGGTGGAGGGCAGGGGAGTAGTGTGAGTGTTGGGGCTTGATTAGGTGATCTCTGGATGAATCTCCCCTTACTCATTTTTCTCCCCACCCTTAAACAAGCCTAAGCCTAATGAACTAAAGTTCTCAACAAGAATCATGCCTTATTCATCTTTTTGTCTATAGTATCTAAAAGAGAATCTGGCACATAACACTCACCTTCATGAGAAAAGATTTAATGAAAAATATTGAGAGAGGGAATTGATTAATTTGAAAATAATTTTTGTGATTATGAAAAGAATATTTATGCATTTTAGAAATTTTAGATATAAAAGTACAAAGAAGAAAAAAGAAATCTTTCCAAATCTCAGCTCTAGAAATTACTATTTATCTTTTAGTCCCTCTTATTCCTTATTAACTGTAGGAGTTATTTTCCTGCAGGTTGCCAAATGGTTTAGCAAGATTAAGATCTCACAAAAAATAGGGAATGTGAGGAAAAGTAAACACTGGTGTTAAATGTGTGTGGGAATGTGTGCATATCTACTTCAGAGAGACTACACTGGTGTACTTACAACAGTAGGCCTGGAGTACAGTCTTCCTCTTGAGTCACCTTCAACTGTGTCTGAGGAACAGAAAAGTTACTGTTTCCTCACCTATTTGCCTTCTTTGTTTAGTTGTTGGCAAAATACTTGCCTTTTTAAAAATATACTTATATGTAGTTTTGTCTGCGCCTGGGACTTTGGGCCATACCAGTAGGAAGGGGAGCAATAAGTATTATATTTTATTGTTTAGGGACCAAAGTATACCTGTGTATGAAAATGGAATAGGTTTTAAAATCTGATTTATAAACTTAAATTGGTAAATCCGTGACTGCTGAGGGATTGTTCCAGGCCTTTTTTCCTCTACTTTTTTATTTTTACAGCATGAGGATCCTATTTTACATGCTATTTTTTAGCCTGTTTTTTCCCTATGTCTTAAAATGTTTTTTATTTAATTTTGTTTTGTTTTGGTATCAGGGATTAAACCCAGAAGTGTTTAACTACTAAGCCACATCCTCAGCCCTTTTTCTTTTTTGAGACAAGGTCTTGCTAAGTTGCTTAGGGACTCAGTAAATTCCTAAGACTATCTTTGAACTTGTGATCCTCCTGCCTCAGCCTCCCAAGTCACGGTATGGCAGGCATGTGCCACTGCACCTATCTTAAAATGCTATTTTTAAATGTTGCTTTGTACTTAGGGGTAGGGCATCACTTGGATGTGTCATAATTTATTAACTTTTACTTATTAAACATACAAATCACTTCTTAATGTTTGCTATTGTAAACATTTAATCTTGGTGCTTGACTCTGGTTTTTTTTTTTTTTTTTTTTTTAAATATGTTCCTGGGAGACACCAAGAAATATGTATATTTTTAAGGCTTTTTGTAAGTTTTGCCAGTAAGTTTACCTCAAAGTTGGCTGGGTTTTTTAAGTGTAAAATTGGTCTTGTTTGATATCTAGAGAAATACATTTATTGGAAACCTCATTAAAGTTAGTTGAAGCTGCCAGGCACGGTTGCACATGCCTGTAATCCCAGCAGTTTGGGAGGCTGAGGCAGGAGGATCTCAAGTTCAAAGCCAACCTCAGCACCTTATTGAGACCCTCAGCAAATCAGTGATACTCTGTCTCTAGATAAAATACAAAAAAGGGCTGGGATTTGGTTCAGTGGTTGAGTGCCCCTGGTTTCAATCCCCAGTACCAAAAAAATAAAAAAAGTTAGTTGAAGCTGATGACAATAAAACTAGATTATCATATATAGGCATAGATTCTTTTGCTTTTTGTTTGTTTGTTTTTTTTTTTTTCTTGTCTTTCCACCATTAACTAAATAATAACAGTAGGCTTTGGTACTGTTTTTTGTAGAAAACATGTCTCAAATCAGCCACATGGAACAGAATAAAAATTATCAAGAGATTAATGAAACATCTTCATCATGCAAAGAACCATCAGGTAAGTAGCGTAGCAGATTCTTTTGCCTCTCTGTGTGCAGATGCATCCTAACTTTAAAAGGAGGGGTTGGCAGCTGACCCTAAGGCAGCATAGGAAATGGCCATATAGACCCTAGGTAGGTGCAACAACCAGCACCCTGAATGAAATTGGAGTATGTGAGAGGTTTGTGTTTGGTGCTATCTCATGTGCCTTTTACTCCTCTTCTCCCTGTCCCACAATGCACCTGATGTCTTGATGCTTCCCTCTAGCCATACAAAGCCTACCCCAATTTTACATCTCCCAGTTGAATATGTCTTACTATGGAAATGATTCCCAATCTATTAAATTGCTTGAAAGGTTGGCAGTGCTGAGGATTTTTGTTGGGAATTGATCACATAGACATTCCCTGCCTCACATATACCCAAAATCCAGACTCCTAAAAAGAAAGCAGGTTCAGCATTAACCACACTATTTGTACAGTAGAGGCACATTGAGCCTGGTAAAAAAGGATTGCTTGCTGGGTGCAGTGGTGCTCACCTGTAATCCCAGCAGCTCGGGAGGCTGAGGCAGGAGGATTGGGAGTTTAAAGTCAGTCTCAGCAACTTAGCGAGGCCCTATGCAACTTAGTGATATTTAATATTTTAATGAAATATTAAAAAAGGACTGAGTATGTGTCTCAGTGGTTAAGCACCCTTGGGTTCAATCCCTGGTACAAAAATTAAAAAAAGTGCTGAGGATATAGCTCAGTTGGTGGAGTGCTTGCCTCACATGCACAAGGCCCTGGTTCAATCCCCAGCACCACAAAATAAATAAATAAATAAATAAATAAATGAATAAATAAATAAATAAATAACAATAAAACAAAAGGGACTGCTTTTATCTGGTTTTACTTATAATGTGTGGAATAATAAAAATAGCCTCATCATACTCATCATACCTCAAGCTTGTAACCTTGTTTTAAAAACTAGGGATATCAGTGAAAGAAAAATGTTCTCCTCTTAATATGTATTTTTTGTGTGTGTGTGGCAGGGGGACAGGTACTAGGGATTGAACCTGATCAGGGGCACTTGACCACTGAGCCACATCCCCAGCCCTATTTTTTTTTTTTTTTTTTTTTAGAGACAGTGTCTCACTGAGTTGCTTAGTGCCTCACTTTTGCTGAGGCTAGCTTTGAATTCTCTTGCCTCAGCCTCCCAAGCTGCTGGAATTACAGGCACAAGCCACCATGCCAAGCTCCTTCATTTTTATAGTAGTAGATTGTCACTGATGTTTTCTTCAGTAATTTTAACACTGTCTTAGGAGAAGATCTTTCTTTGTCTATTACTTTTTCAGAAAATAGTTATTATCATTTTTCCCCCTTAAATTAGCACCAAAGAATGAATATGAGAAAAGCAGAGATGAATTGAAGAAAAAGAAAGCTCCTGGTCCAGGCAAGGTAAGTACTTTTCTTTGAAAGTTGAAATGAATGCTCTTATGACAGACCACATCTAGGAGTGTGAATCTTTGGAAACTGACAGAGTTCCCAACAGCCTTAGCCTCCTCTCCTAGAAATCTGAATTCTTTAATTTTTATATTTTTGAATTCTGTATTCTTGTCTCCATTCACTCTATTCCCTATAACTGCTCACATACATGCTACTTTTTTTATATTGTGAATTTTTCTTCATATCCTAATATGCTATACAGACATTTGAATAACATGCTGTTTTCATCTTTTTATTACACAAAAGATATAAATACACTCCATTTTGTATCTTAATTTTTTTTAATCTATCATGGAAATCATTCTTTATCAATATATCAAGAGCTTCTTAGTGCATGAATATACCCTATTTAGCTAGTACCCTTTAGATAGACACTTGAATTGTTTCTAGGCTTTCATTACACCAGTGCTATAGTGAATAATTTTATGAATACGTAATATTGAATGGATATGCTAAGTTCCAAGAAGTACAATTTCTGGGTTGTGTTGGCAGGCCCAAGACACCTCTCTGTAATTCACAAGAGGTCTCATAGGACTCAACATATGGTTGTATTTGCAGCTATGATTTCCTACAGTAAAAGGATACCAGGCACAGTTGGCAATATGAACAGGGTTGGGGTGGAATCTGGGGTAAACTAAGTATAAGATTTGAATGGTCCTTTTCAGTGAAGATACACAGGACATGCTTAATTTCCCAACCAATAAGTTGTAACAATTGTGAAATCTTGCTAACTAGAGAAGCTTGTTAGAGACTCGGTACTGTTTTTGGTGGGAATGGATCATATAGGCATTCCCTGATTGGCGTGTACCACAAATCCAGACTCCCAGAAAGAAAACAGATGTTCAGCATAAATCACATTGTTTGTACAGTAGAGGCACAATGAGCCACCTTTATCAGTTAAGGTAATAATAATAATCCTCCAGAAGCTGGGTGCAGTGGCACGCACCTATAATTCCAGCGGCTCCAGAGGCTGAGGCTGAAGGATCACAAGTTCAAAGCCAGCCTCAGCAACGGTGAGGCGCTAAGCAATTCAGTGAGACCCTGTCTTTAACTAAAATACAAAATGGGGCTTGGGATGTGGCTCAGTGGTTAAGTGCCCCTGAGCTCAATCACCAGTACCAAAAAATAATAATAATCTTCCAAAAACTCAAGTTCCAGACACCAGCCAAAGATCAATCCTATAAGCAAGCTTTCAGAGAATAGCAGTTATTCTTGCTCTGTTAATTTTTTTACACTTAGGTCAAAAGGCAAATGCCAGATTTCCCTCTCCAGAAGTTATTTTGTTAAGCACTTATATCTGCCTTGTGTTTACTGCCCCTTTTAAAAAGCATGACATCACTCTCACTAATGAAAGCTCAGCTTGTTGAGGCTTTATGAGGAAAAAAAAATCAAGACTCAGACAATGTTCCCCCAAATGGATTATTAATGTCCACATCATTAATGAAAACTGTGCTTAGTTTTTGTTTGCGAACAGGCAACTGTAAAGCCAGTAATTTCTTAGAGTTAAAATTCTTTTGAGTAAAATAGTCCATATTTTCTTTGCAGTTTCCCCCAACACTTTCTTCTAAATATCCCGAAGATGACCCAGACTACTGTGTGTGGGTTCCACCTGAAGGTATATTTAAAATTTTTTTTTCCTTTCCTCTTAGATTTCTTTATGTATTTGAATAAGTCATACATGTATAAGGTTCAAAATAATAGTTACAAGACTATGTAGTGAAGGTTTCCCTTCTGCAAGAATATGTAGATTAAAAGATCTGAGAAGACATATCAACTAAATATAATCTGTGCACCCTGTCCTTACTTTAAAACAGCAAATAGCTGTTTTAAAAATTATGAACCAGCTAGATAATTTTGAACACTAGCTGGATATTTGATAGTAAGATACTAAGAAATTATTGATTTTTTTTAAAAAGTGAATGATGTTGAGTTACGTTTTTTGAAAAAAGTCCTTATATTCTAGACAAATATACAAAAGCGTTTATAGATGGAATGACATCTGGGATTTACCTTAAAATAATCCAGATAAGCCAGGCACAGTGGTGCACACCTGTAATCCCAGTGGTTTAGGAGGGCTGAAGCAGGAGGATCGCTATTTCAGAGCTAGCCTCAGCAAAAGCAAGGTGCTAGGCAACTCAGTAAGACCCTGTCGCTAAATAAAATACAAAATAGGGCTGGGGATGTGACTCAGTGGTGGAGTGCCCCTGAGTTCAATCCCCATTACCAAAAAAAAAAAAAATCGAGAGAAGGTACTGAAGTGGGGGGTAAGAGATAAAGCAGGATTGGCCACATATAATAATTATTAAAGCTGGATAAGGGGTAGATGGGGCTTATTATATTTTTCTATTTGCTTTTGCATATATTTCAAATTTTCTTTATCAACAGAAACAAAGTCTTCTGTCTATGCCTCAGCTATTCATTTTTTTCCTCTAAAAACAACAAAATATATTATCAGCTTCTTAATAATTCCTATATATTAAACAAAATGCCTATATAGACAATAAAACACATATTTCACCACTTTGCACAAGTGGAAGCATCTTCTACTCCTTGCTATTTTGTGCTTAGCACTATATAGAAAGCCTTCCATAAATACTTAAAAATTTATCATTTTCTTTTTACATTAGCATAATTTTTTTGTTTTTGGTTTTTTTAATGGTGTGGCTATACCTTTACTTATTTAAATACTGTGTTTCCAGTCTTTTGCCTTTATAAACAACTCTGCAAGAAGTAACTGCTAATATAATAAGTGAAGTATAGAGGTCCATTTATAGAAAAAACTAATATAAGTTAACATACTAGATCACAGTTATTTTTAAGATATTGTAAATTGTATTCTATAAAGACTACCAATTTTGTGTTCATACATGCACACCTAGGGCAATATATTAGATGCTTATTTCTTCATATGCTGATTATATGTTGTGTTTTTTATGGATGTTATTTTTGTTTACTTATTTATTTATTTTAGTTGTGAATGGACACAATACCTTTATTTTGTTTATTTATTTTTCTGTGGTACTGAGGATTGAACCCAGTGCCTCACACATGTGAAGCAAGTGGCGCTCTACTACTGAGTCATAACCCCAGCCCCTATGATACTAATAATAAGTTACTAATAATCAGAAGAAGTTTAGTTACTAGAAATGTTTGCTTCTTATCTACTAATAAATGTTAGGATAGACATGAAAAAAGGACTATATTCCAAAATTGTATACAAAAAGTAAAGTTTCTATCATGGAAGGAAACCTCAATATTTATTTTACTTAGGCCTACAAATATGTGAATATCTTTTTTCCTCTCGACTTTGAAAGAGTAAATATCTTTCCTTTTTATACTTTGATTTAGGCCAAAGTGGAGATGGCAGAACTCATCTTAATGACAAGTATGGCTATTGATTACATCAGAGTCCCAGAGGAAGATCTTGTGGACTATGTGACATTGAGTATTTGGAATAATATGTGAAGTTGAATGGCCAAAGAAGTTCAGATGATCTTATGTAAAATCTGGTGACTGACTTTTTCTTCCATGCTCTTGGCTTCTTGAATTTATCTTGTTATCCAGTTCTCCTGATTTGGGTATTTATGTTTAAAAGTATTTATGTTTGTATATATGTATGTGTGTGTGTGTGTGTGTGTGTGTGTGTGTATGAAGGGAACCATATATCTTGAGAAATAGTAAAGTGAGAAACAGGATGCTATTATAAAATGAAAAGTCAAAGTGCCCCTAATACTGATTTAAGATGATAGCCTGTTTGATTTAAGATTTAGGGACTGTGGGTTAGAGGTGTAACTTGTCTAACATGCTTGAGGCCTCGGGTTCCATCCCCAGAAACACAATTTTTAAAAAAAGATGGAGAATTGTGCTTTCCTGAGTATTAGGCTATGTCTGGCAGTTAGGGTGTAGAATTCACTAATATTGCTTCCTCAGATAATGTGAAATATGAATATTTCATGGATCTGACTCTGGATGTCCTTGTCATTCTTAGAACTAAATTTAGATTGACAGTGAAAGTTTCCTACTGCCTCCAACTCTAATCCTCCCTCTACATTTGAGAATAGACCCTGACTTATCAGGACAAAGTTAACCATAGCACCATCTCATATACTCAGGCCCCAGTCTGATAAAAACTCAGCCCATTGAATATCTTGGCTCTGACTAATCAATTAGTCATCCTCCTCTTACAGAAGGGTGCAAATATTGTTATGGAATGAAAAGTTGAATGTGTTCTGCCCGGTGTGTGTTTTCTCACCTCTATGTTTTCTCTTCCTCTTGGGAACAAAGAAATGTAAAAAGATGTCTTACTCTACCCCTTTTCCCCATGATTAATGCCTCACTTTACTTCCATAGATAGAAAGCGGGAAAGTGAAGGGATGCAGCAAGGTAGAGAGCATTTGGGTTAGGCTTAAGGCAGACATTGGGGAGAAATGCTCTGGCCCAGCCAGAGAGTGAATGAGACTGGTTGCTTTCTTATAATGGATTACGCAGTATATACAACAGTAGGCAGGAAGAAGTAATGAGCCATTCCAGTTACCATGGCAGATGGGGGAAGTTCTGGTCTACTAAAAGTAAGTCCTTCATCTTTCAAAAGAGAGTGTTGGTATGCTGAGAAACTTACTTTTGACTTCATTCAGACCAATAGGGAGAACTGATTGATGATGTAAGAAGTGTCAGGAATTTGGGGGCAGTGTTCGTGACATTTGGATTAAAACAATGGACAGAGGTCTGAGGCACATCAATGGTCTTTGCATATGAAAGTCTATTCAAACACAGTTGTATGTGTGAGCCTAATATTTGAATGGAGGAGAGGACGTGTGTAGTAGCTCCAATCCCTGCACCTTCACTTCACCCGGAGCAAAAGTGAGGCACTAAGCAACTCAGTGAGACACTGTCTCTAAAAAAAAAAATAGGGCTGGGGATGTGGCTCAGTGGTCAAGTGCCCCTGATCAGGTTCAATCCCTAGTACCTGTCCCCCTGCCACACACTCTCTCTAGCGTAGCTGGAGCTGGGTCACAGTAGGCTTTCCCTCACCCAGAAACTGGAGATTAATGTGTGCTATGCTTGTCTCTTAGGACATTTGAGAAGATCAAATAATGTACATGAAGACACTGAATACCATAATTTGCTATAAGGTGTGTCTCTTGTATTTGCCCTCCCCCTCTCCTCCAGTGATCCTAAGGAATCCCAGGAGCTATAGGAGGATAGACAGCTTTAGGAGGACAGATTTCTAAGGTTCTGGGAACAGTAGGTATGCTTTCGTGTCTACAGAAATCCCAAGTGGGATTCCACATGCCAAAATAAAATCTAAATATGTAATTTGTGGGCAATGGATTTGATTTAAATGACCTACACGTGTTTCTTAGCCACCTTTTACTAAATAGGAGACTGGGAATAGGACTAAATTCTCTGAGTCTCAATTTGTTATCTCAAGCAAGGCTAGCAAAGCTTCCTGCTCCTAGAACCTCAGATGTACTTAAGGATTGGATGAGATGATGGAGGTGGATTTAGTACCGGACTTTATAGATGTTAGTAGTTGTTATTTTAAAAAGGGGACACAAGCCAGGCATGATAACGCACACCTGTGTAATCTCAGCAACTCAGGAGAAATTTAAGTTTTTAGTTATAGTACTTGGATCTTAACTGCAGACCAATTGAAGCAGAATCCCTGAGGTGACCCCTTCTACAAGGGGTCTCTGATGTACAACCCAGAGTGACAAACCTCGAGAGTACTTTTTTCCTACAGCCAATTTTTTTCTATAAGGGCCAGGTGTTTTAGGCTTTGTAAGCTGTATGATTTGTTGCATGCAACTACTCAGCCCTGCTTTTGTAGTACACTTGTAAATAGCATTAACAATATATGAGTAAGTGTGACTTCTTTCTAATGTGTTTATTTATAAAAACAAATAGCAGGCTGGTTGGCAGACCCCTGGTCTAGACTGATTCATCTTCAAGGTCTTATTTGGTTCAAAATGTTCTCTTATATCTTTTTTTAAAAAGCATGTCCCAGTTCATGCATATTTGGAAGATTTGTATTCAGAATACCAATTATCTCCTCCTGAACATATGGGTTGCAGTTTATGGTTACCAGAAGTTAAAGTAAACCAGTCTCTCTGCCACGAGACCAGCCCGAGCTTCATGAAAGAAGGTTCGGTTCATAAGAAATTGCTAATGAGTTTTAAATTAAAGAGACTCTAATTACCTTTAACACAGATCCAAGATGGCTTCTCCTAGCTCCCACCTCCAGCCACCTAATGCGGTGGTGAGGTTTACAGAAGAGACTAGTTAGAGAGGGAGAACATGCCAGGGAGTGAGATTTTATTGGAGAACAAAAAATTCCAGGGAAAATCCCATCCAATGAAGGTTAAGGGGGGCAGCATCCCAAGGTCAGGGGCGGAGATTGGGTCTTCAGGTCAGTGGCCAGGCACGTCTCTGCACAGACAAGCCCTCGGACTTGAGAAAGGGTGGGGAAGGCTTTTAACACTGCTGTGTTTAAGCGCCTCTCACCCAGCCAGGGAGGTAACTCAAATCACGTGCAAAGATCGCCTCCCACAAGTCTCCTTTTCTCAGAAATAAAAGTAAGGTTATTTAGTCATTAGAAAAAAATACTTGGTCGCAGCAGGAACACAATAGTTAACTGCAAGCAGGGTGTCCCTAGTCAGCTGTCCTGGACAGGAATTCTGAACCTTGAATTCTCCATATTCAACCTATAGTGTGGAGAAAGAGTGAAAAAAGGTGAGAAGACTCGGGGACCAGTTAGGAGCCAGTGGCAGCAGTCCAGCTGAGAGATTATGATGGCTTGAATTCAGTGGAGATCTAGAAGGAAAGAGACACATGGATCTTAGCAATATTTTTAAAAGTAGAATGGCTGAAGTTGAGTGGTGGGGTTGTGTAGGGTGAACGAAAGGAATCCAGGAAGATTCCTAGGCTGCTAATTTCCACATCTGAGTGGATGATGGGTCATTCATTGAGGTAGGGGAAGTAAGAAAGAAGGACTGGTGTAAAAGTGGAGGGGTCATGAATTCAACACTTTGAGGCACCTAAATAAAATGTCCACCAGGCAGTTGAATACATAGGTCTGGATCTCAGAAGAGAGGGCCGAGGAACAGTTATGGCTGTCCAACAAATGAACCTCAGCATTGGGATGGGGAGATCCAGTAGGATTCATTAGAATCTAGGTGACCGACAGGAATTATGCAGAGAAACCACTGTCTTGGTCAGCTGATCTTCCTATCTTGGTGCAGGGAACAAAATTTTTTTCCTGGTTATAGGTACTCATTTGTTGTAAGAAAAAGATAAAGTGTGGTACCATAGTGAACAATGGAGAAAAAATATCAGTGTATGTATTTAACATCAGAATAAGTCTCTTGATTCACATAGGAATTAGGGGCCTAAAACTTACCTAAAAGGTCAAAACTTTTCTTAACTGTTTTTTATTTAAAATTTCCAAAAATAGCTAAGATTTATTTAATGTCCCCAGTGTGTCAACACTATGCTAACTGCCTATATGATTCATTTAATCTTAGATCACTGAAGTAGTTCTATAGTTGAGGAAACTGAGGCCCTGAGAGTTAAGACTTGTCTAAGGCCACTCAGTAGTCTGTGAATTAGACTGAAGCCCAAACAGTCTAATATCTAAGTCCGGCTCTTAACCCTCCAGTACATTGCTTTAACATTTTTAATATACTGTGTTTTAATTTTTTTATTTTTTTAAATATTTATTTCTTAGTTTTAGGTGGACACAGTGCCTTTATTTTATTTTAATGTGGTGCTGAGAATTGAACTCAGTGCTTCACACATGCTAGGCAAGCGTGCTATCACTTGAGCCACATCCCCAGCCCAATATACTGTATTTTTTACAGCAGTTTTAGATTCATAGCAAAGGTGAACAGAAAGTACAGACTGTTTCCATCCACGCCCTGTGCCCCACACATATAGTTATCCCAGTCCCTACCAGAGCCTGCATTTGTCACACTCAAACCTACACTGATATGTTATCACCTAAATTCCATAGTTTACTTTAGGGTTCTCTCTTGGTGATGCACATTCTGTGAATTTTGATAAATGTAAATGACATATACTCACCATTACAGTATCAAACAAAATAGTTTCACTGCCCTAAAAGTCCTGCATGCTCCACCTGTTCATCTTTCCCTCCCCACCAATCCCTGGCAACCACTGATCTTTTTACTGTCTCCATAGTTTTGCCTTTTCTAAACTGTCATATTTGAGTATTACCTTAATTTTTAAAAATTCCCTGAATAATTAAACAGGCCTCACAGAACATTCTTTAACCTTTTACTAAGAATATTTTCTTTTCTGAAATAATATTTAGTGAAGAGGTGCTTGCTTCAGCACCATATATACTAAAATTGAAATGACATAGAGATTAGTATGGCCCCTGCACAAGGATGACATGCGAATTTGTGAAGCATTCAGTTTTTTTGTGATTGAGTTCTACGCAGGGCCAAGTTCAAGTTCCCTGGCTGCCAGAAGATACACATCTCAATGAAATGGAATTTTACCAAGTTTAGCTGATGAATTTGAAGATATGATGGCTGAGAAGTGGCTCATTCCTGATGACTATAGGATCAAATATATCCCCAGATGTGGTCCCCTGGACAAGTGGTGAGCTCTGCATTCATGATGGCTTCCACTGTGTTATCCCTTTCTTAATCACACCAATAAATAATTGTTGTAACCAAGAAAAAAAAAAAGAGAAGAAAGTATTAAAAGAAGCATAGTCATTTTAAGGATATTTAGAGAAAAGAGAAGAAATGAAGCATGTGTAAAGAAAATTCAAGATATAAAAACCGTAGCATCACTGGGCACAGTGGCACATGTCTGTAATCCTAATGACTCTAAAGACTGAAACAAGAGGATTGCAAGTTCAAGGTCAATCTCAGCAATTTATGAGGCCCTAACCAACTTAGTGAGACTCTGACTCAAAAGGTGCTAAGGGTTATGGTTCAGTGATTGTACGTACCCCTGAGTTCAATCCTCAGTCCCCCCCACCATATGCACACACACAAAAAACTTAGCATTGCCATGACATGAATACTGGTAAGGTCCATTTATTTCAGTGGAAAATTGGGATTTCATCTTGGGAATGGATCACTTCAAGTCCCATCTTCATATCATAAGCACAGACTTTGTCATTTGTATTGTAAAGTAACCCCTTTCCTAATTTAGAAACCTGTTCTTTGTGGCTTCACTGCTTAGTAGCCTCTTGACGGAGCACAGCGTGAGAATAGGCTGGGATGATGGGAGGGATCTTGAGGATCACTCATCATACCACCTTGGTCTGCAGAGGAAGAGACCTGGGCTCTGAGAAGCTGCGGCTCACTCACAACTGCAGTCCCCATCTACTCTCTCTAGCGTAGCTGGAGCTGGGTCACAGTAGGCTTTCCCTCACCCAGAAACTGGAGATTAATGTGTGCTATGCTTGTCTCTTAGGACATTTGAGAAGATCAAATAATGTACATGAAGACACTGAATACCATAATTTGCTATAAGGTGTGTCTCTTGTATTTGCCCTCCCCCTCTTTCTTTTATGCCTTTCTCTGGGGGTTAGGAGTGATTTTCCCAGTGCCTTCCTCAGTCCTCCCCTCCAGGTATGCATAGGGTTACTGTGGGCATTTGAGGTCTCTTTTGTAATTGGCTCCTGATCAGAGTACATTTTCAAAGTATTTTTTAGAGAGAGAAGATCTTATGTGACATTCTTTTAGGGCTATGTTCAAATATATATTCCCTTAAAAGGATCACTGCTATGAGGTTTTTGTTGATTCGTTGTGTCTAAATTTTGTTTTCTTGGACACAGCACTCCTCACCAAGTGGAGTGGCTTTGGGTGGCTTCAGGGCAGTAGTATCCAATAACAAAAACATTAAGAAACTAGTGAAGTAGAAAGGCATTACCAAAACTTTGGGAAGGGAAAAGCAGAGTAAAGAGATTAGCTATAAGACTCTTGCTAGAATTAAAACACCTCGAGAACAGGGACTCTTGGTAGGTTTTTGCATAGTGTCTGGCACATTCAATTAATATTTCTTGAATGCTTGCTGTGAATATTTTCCCTGGAATTGTCCCAATTGTTTAGGAAATATGAAGCCTAGCTATCTCCTTGAAGTCCACACCCTTACCCATTACTACTTCACTGGAACTGGAATGAGTTAGCCATTTTTAGAAATATGACACAATTCCCAACTGACTTTGAAGCTGTTAGCCACAGTCTAAGGATCTGTTGCTACTATTGAAATGCTGCCACCTCCCGGATAGGGTGTGACAAGTGGCCAGCAGCTGTGGACGGATTCTTGAGAGAGGGAACCAGAGGGACGCCTGCCAGCCCTGTGGCAATAAAAAACAGGAATCAGTCTTGGGTAGGGGGAGGGCTGAGTTCCCATACAGTATTTAGTCCAACCAAATGCTGGACTGCTGGGAAATGACACAAAACTCTGACTTTTGGTGTTAGGAAGATGGGTCATAGCATCAAACTGGTATGGTCCCTTGTGACTGGCTATTCAAGTCCTGAGAATCCTCACTTGATGTGGGCATTGAGAAGAATTTTCAAGACAACTTCTGGTGCCTGAGCAGACTTTGCTCTGCTTTGGGTTTAGGTGTTTGGTACACCATATTTCAGGGTGGAACTGAGACAAATTCCATAGGAGACCAGAAATTTTTCTCCCCACTATGATCTGGCATTGATGATGATGCAGGTCAGAGGACTCAGCACATGATGGGACAGTGATTCTCACTAAAGGTAGCTCTGCCTTCATCTCTCAAGTCTATTTTAATTTCTCTATGTAGAGGTTTTACATTTCTTCCTTTGCCTTGCCCACTCTTCTAATCTGAGCTCCCCTCACCTCTTAGAGGTCTTCCTTCTTGGTCTCTACCTAATTAGCTCTCCTCCACATAATCTTAAATACAACCATGAGTATAATGCCACATTTTGAAATCTCTAAAGGTTTTCTAGTATCCAGAGGGTGAGATCTAATTCCCTTGTGGCTTTAAATTCCCTTACAGAGTTCCTGTAGTTTTCATCATCATGACCCTACAATGCCCTTATCCTCCCTCCCTTTATACCACCTGATACTCTAGCAATTACAGATTGTTTGCCCTAGACACACCCTTTGCTTTTTCTTCTGCCTATATTTTCTATCAAGGCTTTGCCCTACCAGCCTTGAACCACAGTTTCTTTGTCTATTAAGTAGAGAATATAGTACCCACCCAATAGTATTGTGGAGATTAAATAACTGAAATATTTGTAAAAACTTTAGCCATTCCCAAATGAAGCTGATATTAGTGTCATTATGGTCTTCTGTGCTTGTGTTTGTTAGGTAAGACCACATATTTTTTTATTGTTGTTCTGTTTTGTTTTTTGGTACTGGTCCACATCCCCAGCCCCATTTTTTATTTTATTTAGAGACAGTCTCATTTGAGTTGCTTAGTGCCTTGCTAAGTTGCTGAGGCTGGCTTTGAACTTGAGATCCTCCTGTCTCAGCCTCCCAAGCCACTGGGATTACAGGCATGCACCACTGCACCCAGCTAAGGTCCTGTTTTTTTAAAATAGACTTTATGTAAATACTGTGCTGTGTTATATAGGGACTTAAGTATCTGCAGATCTAGGTATCTGCAGAGGGTCCTGGCTCCAAAACCCCATGGATATTGAGATGACTATACTTGAGATTTATTTATTAGCAGAAAATTGCTAATATTTAGCATCTTTTTCAAAAACTGGAATTAAGCTAGGCATGGTGGCACACACTTTAAATCCCAGTGACTAGGGAGACATCACAAGTTTGCAGATAGCCTCAGCAATTTACCAAGGCCATGAACAATTTAATAACACTCCGTCTCAAAAAAATAAAAAAAAAAGGCTGCAGATATGACTCAGTGGAAAAGCACCTTTGGGTTCTATCCTTAGCACCTTCACCCCCAAAAAACAAATGGAATTAATACATTGATTCTTAAATCTCTTTTCCAGTGATTTTGGAATACTTTGAGAGTAGAGTTTTAGGTTTACAGCAAAATGGAGTGGAAGGTTGAGAGATTTTTCCATGTATCCCTGCCTTCACACATGCTTAGCCCCCCATTATCAACAACCCTCACCAGAGTGATACATTTGTTATAATTGGTGCACTTACACTGACACTTGGGGTGATGACTTGGGGCAAGGAACTATTACTTCCCATCAAGTAGTTCTGGATTTCAGCATCTAGCTTTCACTTGGGTTTTAAGTCCTCTGCTCGCCCTGGGAAATCCTGATCTTTGGCTCGGGTCTCCTCAGGTCTGCCATTGTCATATACACCCCTTCAGAAGACTATGCAACCATGGCAGGGAGTGACCATACGAGGGCAGTAAAGACCTGTTACTGTGCAACGAACTTGCACATGTGGCTGAAAGATGATAAATAAATGTTTGAAAACGGAACAAAGAGTAAAATAAAATCAGAAACACAGGATTCCGAAGGAGTCAAGGGCAGCAAGCGATTCAGCTCAACAGTGTCTCCCTGGGCCCAAGACCTGAAGTAGCAAGGTAGCCAGGGACATTGTTGAGGTCTAAAGGCTGCTTTCCAAATCTCTTCCCAACCTGTGTTACTGTGCTTAGTTACCCCTTAAGAAAGTCATTCTCCAGTTATGATTCAAATATTTTGTGGAGGAATTAGGATATCACCTATTTATTCCTTATGTCCTGTATTGCAGCTTTATAGTTTACAGAGCATTTTTAAACACATTTTTTAATCTGAATCTCTTTTTATCAGTTTTGAATGGCAGAAAGAGGAGATATTATCACTGAAGGAAAAGGGGATTGGAAACATGAATTGACTTGATCAGAGGCATACTGAGTTTGTGGTAGAACCATGTCTAGATGAGTTTCTTTAACTCCAGAGCATCTGCTTATTCCTTCTAGATTTCAGTTGTCCATGTTTGGAAGTTGAGGTTTGCTTGTTTTATGGTGCTATTGCTCTACCACTAAGCTACACTTCTAGCCCTGTAAGCTGAGTTGTTAAGAGCAAGGACTTGTTCCCTGACTGGTACCCCTTAATCTTTAGGGCTAGGACTGAGTGTGTTACATAAGGTCTGTCCCTTAGGATTCTGATCCTATAATTTATCTCTTGTCCTCCTTAATTCAATGATTCTTTGACTTTAAGGCACAGCTCTGACAAAGATAGCCTTGGCCTTTAGTGATACTACCAGCTGAGCATTTCAACAAGGGCACCCATTTGGCTGGCAGCCTTTCAAGGTTCATCCTTAATGATGCAGGGATGGTGATGGAATAGAACATATTAAATATATATCAAAACACACACGATTGCGAAGAATGAGGTCAACTTTTAAAGTGAGTCTATTTAAGGAAAACATTAAGTAAATAATAGTATGGTGATATGCAAAAGAAGAAAGCATGAACTTGCCAATGACAAATTCAAGGAATTGTGATGAAGTAGGAAGATATAACAAAACTAATTAGTCACAAAAATAATTCTAAGTTTGGCTCTGTCATTCTTAAGCCATGTAACCCTAATGAAGCTGCTGACCTTAAATGAGCCTGTTTCCTCATTTATGAAGTCGAGAAAGAATTCCTACCCTCCTTCCCTTGGAATGTTGTGAAAGCATGTTAAAGCCTGGAATGTACCAGGCTAATGTCTGGTGCTACTGATATCCTAAGTCCTTTTTACCCACATTTTTCCAGGACCTCCTCTCTGCCACCACAGAGTATGCCTCCCACCCAGCCTCAATTTCCTGGAAGCCCAAGGACTGATTCCAGTTCAGTTTGTTGTCCACACCTGGGTTTGCTATTCTGAAGGTGGGGAGGAGGGAAGGGCTGGAGAAATGCTGGAATCAGTCTGGGAACAAGTCCCAGCACATGTCACTGTTTGCTTTGTCATCCTGATTCAATGACCTCATACTAGGAAGGGAGGAGCAGCAGGAGCTGTTCAGTTCCAGATACCTAAGGCGGCTTCTGACATCTACTGTTTTCCTTGGCATGAAAGAGCAGGCACTGGGCTGTGATTTTTAAGGTCTGAGCTAATCTGGGAAGTGAAGAACAGCACCTCCTGGAGCTGATCAGACTCCTCTTCTTGGGAGTTGCTTTGAACAAAGGGGTAGAGGGCACTGGAGAGGCATCAGAATCTGTGCTGTTGCTCCTGCCCCTTGGAGGGACTCCAGAACACAAGGTCTATTCCTACATTTTCATCCTTCTTAGTACTACCTGAGTTGAGTGCTAAGAATGGGCATATTGCCCAGTTAAAGGAGAAAGAGCCTGGGGCTTGGACAGCTGCTGAATTTGTTCTTAGCCTGATCCTTATAGGATAGCCAACTAGCGTTCACAGAGGCTCCAATCCAGAGAGCATCCTCATCCTCATGGGCTCACACATTCACTAAGCATTTTGACAGCATTTACTATGTACCAGGTCTTTTGGAGAAATGAGGCAGTCATGGTTTTACCACCAGGATCCCTTATCCCACCCCACCTGGCACCCTGGGCTTAATTGAGGTTTAAATAATTTTGTTGGCTGAACAATTTGGCTTCATTAATTATTAATTTCCAGGTTTTTGATAATAGAATATTTGCATAACTAAAAATAAATGTTTCAGATCAAATTTTGTCTTCATTGGACTTACCAGCTATTTTTAAAAGTAGCTGGCAAGCCAGGCTTGGTGGTGTATGTCTGTAATTCTAGCTACTTAGAGGCTGAGGCAGGAGGATCTCAAAATTTGAGGCAAAAAAAAAAAAAATAGTGAGGCCAGCCTGAGCAACTTAATTAGGCCCTGTCTCAGGAAAAGAGAGAAGGGAAAAAAAAAAAAAGTCTGGGGATGTAGTTCAATGGTAGTGCTCTTGCTTAGCATGCATGAGGCCCTGGGTTCCATTCTCCAGTACCACACACACACAAACACACACACACACACACACACACACAGCTGGTAGAATACAGGGGAATGAGTTCAAAATTTTAGAGTCTTCAGCTGGATTTTGAGGGATAAGAGTTCATTGGGCTGGGGATGTGGCTCAAGCGGTAGCGCGCTCGCCTGGCATGCGTGCGGCCCGGGTTCGATCCTCAGCACCACATACCAACAAAGATGTTGTGTCCGCCGAGAACTAAAAAATAAATATTAAAAATTCTCTCTCTCTCTCTCTCTCTCTCTCTCTCTCTCTCTCTCTCACTCTCTCTTAAAAAAAAAAAAAAAAGAGTTCATAGGTAGAAAAAAAGAGGACACTACAAGCAGAGGGAGCAGAATGATCCAGGTTCTAGCCCCAAAACCTGTCCCAAGGCCAATCTGTTGTATTGGACTGTGTCTTGAGCTCAAAGGCGTTGAACATTATATAATGTATTTTGTACTGGAGATCAAACCCAAAGCTTTGCACATGCTAGGCAAGGGCTCTGCTACTGAACTACATTCCCAGCTCTTTGAGCTTAGTGGTTTAGAAACCAGAGTTTAGAATAGAATTGATGAGGGTGGAGATGAGAACCGGAAATCGTATGGTTAAGTGTTCCAGTTTTTCCACATCATCCTTTTGAGAAATGGAGGCAGGAAATCCCATTGAAGTCCCTTTGGTTCCCAAGGGCAGAGGTGAAAAGAATATAGCAAAGGGTAAGCCAAAATTTTGCCCCAGAGCTGGCCTCGAAACCTGTCTCCCATCTGACTGCCCCACCCCGTAGCTCTAAGAGCAAACCATTTATTTTGTATGATTTAAAAAAACTGGCTCATCTCATAAATGTTCCAGAGTCAGAACAGGCTGTGCCATGGCTGAAATAAACCTGCTGAACAAATAAACAAGACAGGCTGTGGGCTGGGGAAAGCACTAGACATGGGCCCCATCAGATCCAGACTTCAGCAAGGCTCTCCTGAGTCTGGGCCTCTGCTTCTTCCCTTTAACAGGAAGGGTGAGATTTTGGGGGTCCCTCCAGCTCTGTGCTCTAGGCAAATCATACAAAGGAGAAAACTATGAGCCTTCTTCAGAAGCCTCCTTCCCTCCACATCAGGAGGCTAGGGGCTGAAGAGGGCGATCTCTTCATGAACAAACATTGGAACCAGAGCTCAGCCATTCTCTTGTTCATTTATCATATACTACCTGAGAGTCTAGTCCCTGCTAGGTGCTGTGCTGCCCTGTCTCTCAAGGTACATACAAGGAGTCATAAATGGGTTAGCAGAAGAGAGAAGACTGATAGTTCCTTACACACACCTATCTCTTGCCCCCTGTCCCTGTGCTTGTTCCTGCTGTTCCCACTGCCCAGATTGCCAACTCCTCCCTTCTCCTTCAATTTCAGTTTAAATGTCATTTCCCTGACCACATTATATATGGTAGGGTACCCCATCTCTCCCGTCACTCTCACCCTTATAGAATTTGCAGATCTTTGTAAGTATATATGTCTGCCTGTGTAGTTTGTCACTTATTTTCCATCTTTCTGGCTAGAATATAAATTACACAAAGGCAAAGATTCTATTGTGTTTATCACTTCTGGACTCTAAGCAGCATACATTTATAGAGTACATGAACAATTTCTTGGCAGATACCATGTTTTTTACATAGTCTTCTTCATTTAGTCTTCTTACTCCAAGAAAGAAGCATTCTTTTATCTTCTTTAGAGTAAAGTTCATTAGAAGCCTCTGGATGGATCTTACAGTTGGAAGATTGAGAGATTGGGTTCAAACCTCCTCTTCAAGTTGGGACTGTTTTTACTTCACCAAACTGCAGGGACAGATGATATGAGGCTCTGAGCATGGCATCTGAGCTCTATTTTTTTTTTTTTTTTAAGAAAACAAAATTTTTTTTCAAACCCAGGGGCACTATGTCACTGAGTGCCACATTCCCCCACCCCCTTTTTATTTTTATTTCCTGGGACAGGGTCTCACTAAGTCGCTTAGGGCCTTGCTAAATTACTTGGGCTGGCCTCAAATTTGCAATCCTCCTGCTTCAGCTTCCCAAGTTGTTGGGATTACAGTCATGCACCACCACACCCAGTTTATTTTGACATCATTTTAATTTACCTAAAAGCTGCAAAACCAGTACAAAGAACTCTAGTGTATTCTTCACTCAGGTTTACCAAATGTTAACATTTTGCTACATTTGTTTTAATAACTGAGTGTATATATACATATTTGTACTTATTTTCTTTCTTTTTAACCATTTGAGAGTAAGTTGCAGACTAGCAATTCTTCCCCCTTAAATATTTCAGTGTGAATTTCTCAAGAACATAGATACTTTCTTACATAAATCAGGGAACTTAACATGGATATAAAGTTATTACTTAATATATAATGCATAGTAAAGTTCATTCAGTTTTCCAATAATGTTCTTAACAGAGATGGTCCAGGATCCAATCCAGATCACACATTCCATTTAGTTTCATATCTCTTGAGTTTTTACCATAGAACAATTAGTTCCTCAGCCTTTCTTTGTCTTGCGTGACATTGATATTTTTCATGAATACAGGTCAGTTCTGTAGTATGCTTCTTGGTTTGGGTAGTCTGACTTGGGCTCACAATTAGATTCCAAGTTAGGCATTTGCTGGCAGGAATCCCACAGAAGTGATGTTGTATTTTCAGTGTGTCATATATCAGGAGCCATATGATGTCTCTGTCTTGGGATTGATGATATTAACTTTGATCACTTGATTTAGGAGATGTCTGCCTGGAAAAGTTACTCTTTCTTCTTATAATTAGTAAATAATTGGGTGAAGGATCATTTAAGGCTGTGAGTATCCTTTCCTCATCTAACTTTTACTTCCTTTGATGATTCTTGCTTGAATCAATTATTAGTATGGTAGTTGCAAAACAGATCTTAGTTCTGATTTTAAGGTTGATGTCTATCAGGATAAATGGGTAGGATGGAAGGGAGGAGGGAGCAAGAGACCTAATTCTAAAAACACCTGGTTTCTCAAATGTCTACTGAAATAGGAAGTGACTGATATTAATTTCCTAACCTTACTAAGTAAAAAGTGAAAGAATGACATGGGATTTTTCATGAAAAATAAAAGATGTTCCTTACTAGCCAGGTGCTGTGTGTACACGACTGTAATCCTGCTGAGGCAAGAGGATCATAAGTTCAAAGCCAGCCTCAGCCACTTAATGAGACCCTAAGAAACTTAGCAAGACCCTGTCTCAAAATAAAAAAAGAAAGGGGGGGCGGCCGGGATTGTGACTCAGTGATTAAGTGCCTCCTGGGTTCAATTCCTGGTACCTCTCCCCTGCAAAAAAGAAAAAAGTTCATTCCTAATGGAATAATGATTTCCATTTTTCTAGCACAGAATAACTCCCACACACCACACCAACCATTTAGAATTCATTATTTGACTCAGTCCTATGAGACTGTATTGTTGCCTCTGATTTATAGACAGGAAACTTAAAACTCACTCAGAAAGGTTTAAGTGAATTTACCTAAAGTCATACGGCTAGAAAGTAGAAGAGTCGGGATTCAAATCAAGATCTATTGGGCTCCAAAGCCTTTACTCTTTTCCCTAGGAAGAAGTCTTTTTGTGTCATGGTAGTCAGCCTCCATACATTCCAGGCAATGCCAGTTTCCAACTGTTTTCCAGCCTAAGGGTGAGTTATGCTGCAAAAGGGAATGTTAAATATGGGGGTCTGAAGCCTGCAAAGAGGCAGGTGAGGCCCTCAGTATAGTTAGTTATGGCATCAGCCAGGTGGCTCCTGATTTACAGACATCACTGCTCCCTGAGCAGCCCCATGGCTGGCAGTGGTCTGAGAGGACCTCCCACCAATTCAGCTATGACCCCCTGTAGCCCAAGTGGCAGAGCCATCCCTAGACATTGACTCATCAGTTCCCCTTGCCAGGTACTGCTGCATCTCCTGTGCTTAGAAAAGCAGGAAGCTGAACTCTGACATTTTAGAAAGTCTTCGAACAATACCTTGATTGAGGGGATTTTCCAGTTAACCCTGGAGAATTTCATTTAACCAAAGGCTTACTGTATTCTTGTTCTTTGAAATGTGGTAATTCACGTACACTTCGTGTTTATGATAATTCTCATTAATCAGTCAAGTCAACCAAAAGTGATTTCTTCACCAGTTAGGATACACCATAGAACCACAGAATTACCAAATTTAAAAGAGCTTTGAGACTCATTTAATAAGACTTCATGGTATAGGGGGAAACTAAGGCCCAGAGGGGATAAAACTCATTCACATTTATATAGCCTATTACTGGCACAACCAGAACTAGAAATTCTCAGTTCAAAGTGCTTTCTGCCACATCAAAAAAAATTTTTCTTTAAAAAATGTTTTTGTGGTTGTGGATGGACTGACTGCCTTTATTTTATTATTTTTTTATGTGGTGCTGAGGATCAAACCCAATGCCTCACAAATGATAGGCAAGTGCTCTGCCACTGAGCCACAACCCCAGCCCCCCCACATCAAAAAATTTTAAGTCCAGGGTTTCCTGCAGGTTGAATTTAGACTGCAACCATGTTTTGTTTGGGTGTCATAGTATTTTGGAAATTGGGAGATTTCATGTAAAAATCCAAATTTGGTGAGTTTTTGTTTGTTTTGTTTTAAAAGTAGGAAATATGGCCACACTGGGCCTGATGGCAGTGGAACTACTCATTCCCCCTCTAGACTGAGGCACTAGAATCTAGAAGCCACTTCCTATCACTCCCTGTCATCGTGCACCTGATCTATTTCATGACCCACCTGACCTACTAAGCACCGGAATTTGGCTTCTGTGCTTTCTGGTGAAGGGTGCTCTTTGGTTTAAAAAAAAAAAAAAAAAGGAGGGGGGCTAAAGTGAGTCAATTGAAAAACAGGGAAGATAATAAGATAATAAGAAATTAGAAGCTCTTGATATGGAAGTGATCTATGTTAAAGGATGGAGAAGCTGTGGGCAGAAAAAACATCCAGGGAGCTACTGGAAGGAAGAAATGGATGCCAGAGATCCCAGAGGAGGTATAGACAGGATTTGATGCCTGCATGCAGGTGGGAAGAGAGGGAAAGAGAAGAATCAAAGCTGATGGAACCTTTGTGTTGGATGATCAGAGGAATGGTTATGGCCCAAACAGAAAAGGGAAACCAAGAGGGAAAGCTGGTTCAGGGAAAATAAGAAACTCATTTTTAGGTATGTATTATTGGAGATGACAATAGGGCTTACATTTAAAGTTGTGCAGTGGGCAGCTGAATTTGGGACTGGAATTTGAGAAATCAGAGCAGGTAACCTAGAAGAGATAGCTGAGCCCATCAAATTCAATGTGATCTCTTCTCCTGAAAGGCAGAAGGCCAAGAACAGGGAACTCAGTGCAGCATGATGAATACTGGAAAGTGGCCACTGTTTAAAAAATCACAGAACAGCAGAAGGAGCCAGCAACAGATAAGGAATCCGTGAGGCAGGAAGAGATTGAGGTTGGGGTATCACTGTAGAAGACATAAGGCAGAGATAAAGAATAGAAACATAACCAGAGAGTATCCTAGAGAAAATGGAAGGTGGGAGGGAGGTATGTTTGTAGGTTGTGCTTTGTAGGAGTCATGGGGGGGGGGGCAGTGAAGTGGCCCTCTTTTAATAACTATGGAAAAATGGGGGAATCAAGATCAAGTAGATTTCAAAGGCTGATTCTCATATTAGCTACTCTGTATGTGCCTGGGAATGGGCTCCTGACTTCTCATTATTCCAGAGATAGCTCATCTCACATCATTTCCTTAGTTTGGACTTAACTCTGTTTTAGACCATTTTTAAAAACATTTACTTCATAGTTATAGGTGGACACAATATCTTTATTTTTATGTGGTGCTGAGGATCAAACCCAGTGCCCCACGCATGTGAGGCAAGCACTCTTCCTCTGAGCCACAATCCCAGCCCCTGTTTTAGTCCATTTTGACAATGAAACAAAATACTTTATACTGGGTTCTTTATAAACCACAGAAATTTACTTCTCAGAGTTCTGGAGGCTGGAAAATCCAAGATCTTAAGGCACCAGCAGATCTGGTGATCTGGTGAGGGGCCATTCCTCATAGATGGTACTTCCTACGAGTCCTCATATGGTAGAAAGGGCAAACAGGCTCCCTCAAGCCTTTTTGTTTTTAAATAGGAGCACTAATCTCATTCACAGAGGGAACACTTCTGATCTGATCACCTTCCAAAAGTTTCCTGCCTCTTAGTAATGTGGGGGTAGAAGTTAGGTTTTAATATGTGAACTTGGCAGTGGGGAGGGTGAGGATGCTCTCATAGACCATACAGCTTTAACTAAAATGTGCTTGCGCGCGCGCGCGCGCGCGCACACACACACACACACACACACACACACACACACGATGTTGCCCATGCTGAGGGGCAGCAAATTATGTGTAATTTAAAAGATGCAAACTAGGCCTCTTCCCTTGATAGAGGACAGTTATGAGATGCCTTCCCTTGTACCATCTCATTTAGTCATGTGATGAAGCTTTATTATTAGAATTTCCATTGTGTAAACACAGTAGAAGTTCTGGGAAGTCAAGATAGGTGTTAAATTTGAACCCAAGTCTCTTGGAGTCCTAATGTAGGGTCCTTTCCACTACTAGATGCCAGCAGGACCCTGTTAGCAAACTAGCATGGAAACCTGGATATGCTACTACCCTTAGGAAGCAGTGTACAATCTAATCTTCACTTATCCACTTGCATGTGAAATGCTTGCCCATAAAAATACATCTTTAAAAACACACATTGATTATAATGAGGGAGATCAGAGGGTAGGAAGAGAAAGAAAAGAGTAATGAATCTGGGTGGGTGAAACTCACAAGAAGAGATAGATGTATGCAATTCCTGGGACTGAGCTGCGGCTTTTAACCTGGAGCCCTCGGATCCCCAGGGCTGGATGGTCCAACTTCAGGAGTTGCACACACCCGAAATTACAAGCATCATTGTAGTGACTTGTGTGCGTGTGGGTTGCTGTGGTTATTTTCTAGGAGCAGGGCGCATACTTCATCAGATTTTCAAAAGGGCCCTTGCCCAAAAAAGTTGAGAACCACTGACGCGGAAGCATGTACAGCCCCTTCCTGGATTCAGAACACAATGGCACAGTTTATACCCGGTGCCTGTCATTTTTTTCTAAATTCTCGCCTAGAAATCTATTCCAACTAGACTCTTTCTACCCAGGGGGAAAATCCCTCCTCCTGAAATCCTATTTTTAGGAAAGCCTGGCCAAGTGACTCCCCGCAGTCGCAGGGGTGCTGCGCAGGCCAGAGGGTGCCCGTGGCCCTGGAAGGATCAGCCGCGCCGGCGGGGGCTGCGGGCGAGCGGATGTCACGGCTTACCTCAGAGCCCGAATTAGAAGCCTGAAAAAATCACAGCAGGAAATAATGTGGTGCCTAAAATAGAAGCATCAACTGGGAGAGAGGCCGGGGAGTAGGTGGCATTTGAGGCTCCTGCCGCGTCCCCCCAGCGGCAGCCTGACGAGCAAGCGCCTCGGAGGCGTGAGGATGTCACACGGCCCGGCCAGAGGAGGCCGCCAAGGCCCAGCCGCTGTACTTATGGCTGCTGGAGGAGGGGACTTACTACAGTCACACTGGCAGGTGCCCCGCCAGTCTCCTCCAACCTTCCCCGCTCCCTCCTCCTGTCCCCCACCGTTCCTCCCACCACCTTCCCTTCAGCCCCTTCCTCCTCTCTCAACTTCCCACCATTTCCTCCTTCCCCTCCCTACACCAAGCCCCTCCCTTTCTTCCCAGTCTAGCCTCTGCCCCCTCTGCTCTAGGCTGCCAGGAGGCCCTTGGTGCACCCTAGGCAATCAAAAGTCACTTAGCAGCAGCTTCACCAAGGTCAGCCTCCTCTCCTGACTGGAGTAATTCCTCCATCATCCTGCCCTCAGCGCCCTTGCCACCTCTTTGGGAGAGGCTGGCAGGGCTAGTATTCCTTCCCTGGGCCCCTGCTTCAGGAAGGCAGAGAGAAAGCCCAAGCTTGCCTGCTGACCTGGGCTGGCCACAGGATATTCCTCAAATAAGTACCCTGGTTGGCTGTGAGGTTTGCTAAGCCAGAGGCACTCTGTTACCAGGCTGTCAAGGGCAAAGGGCAGTGGACAAAAATAAGGAGGGCCAGCACTTAAGAGTTTACCCATAATTCCATAATTCACTTCAGTTACTCCTCAGGACACCATGAGTTAGGAATTTCTATCATTCCTGTTTTACATATGAAGAAAGGGAGACACAAAAAGATGAATTAACATGGCATGTTCATAAAGCACGCTGGTGGCCAGGGAAGTTTGACTGCAGCATCCCTAAACATCCTACTGAACTTGAACAGACCTGTCAGCTTAGTGCTCTTGAACTTGAATTAAGCTTCTCCACTTAGTGTTCTGCTACTCAGCTTTTCTAAAAAGTAATTGATAATAAGCATTATAAATATGTATGCTTGGAAATTTCAGATTTTTTTAAATCCCATATTCCTGTATTCTTATTTTTACCTCCTGAGTGTCCCCCCCAACCACTACCACCACAGCTGTTTTCTACTGAAAACAAGCTCTCTTGGTTTTTGCTAGTTTGAGATGCTGTGAGTCCTCGGTACCATCTGGAATGGAATGGGCATTCATTTGTGCTTGAGTGCACTGCCCACACACATGTGTTCCACTTGTTCCCTCTGCCTCTTGCCTTTGTGTCACTCTGGGGTTAGTGGTTTATGATTTACCAAACATTCATAAAGAGGTATGTGGCTAATGTGGCATCACACAAGCATTGTTCCCTGGAGTCTAGATATTATTGGGATAAATGGTGAGAAAAAGTGACTGAGATTGTGGGTAAGGGTGCAGGGACCTCCAAAGACTAAAAGAAATGTCAGAATAAAAAATATAGGGCTAGGGTTGTAGCTCAGAGGTAGAGCACTTGTCTTGCACATGTGAGGCGCATTAAAAATATAGTTAGCATGCATTAATATGTTCTGAATGCAAGGTTTTGTTCTATATATTTTATAAGAATTATCTCACATAAATGGTAATAAGAATCCTGTGACATGAGTATCATCACCATTTGATAGAAAACTCAAGTCATATAAAGCTTAGAGCTAGGGTTCTGATGCATTTAATCAGCCCACTAATTGCAAACAAAAACAGGGTGCTGTTTTTTTCGTTTTTTCCCTCCAAAATAGAAATATCTTTGTCTTTTTGCTAGCTTTGAGAAGGTTTACATGCTCACTGTGAATGATTAAAATGATACAAAGTACATAAAGAAAAAAATAAAAGCCTTTCTCCATAAGCCCCCTCCTCATGGACCCACATTTAAAGGTTTCTGATATTGCCATTGTATTGAATCGGGGGATCAGAAAGGTATAAACATAAACATTTTGGCCATATACTGAAATGGACAAGTTATTTTATTTCAGCCTTATAAAATGAAAGGTAAGGGTGTAGTAATAGGCTTCTGTATTGCTGGTGACAGTTTAATTAGTACAATTTTTTTTTCCTATACTGGGGATTAAAACCAGGGTTGCTCTACTGCTGAGCTACAGCCCCAGCCCTTTTCATTTTGACTCAAGGTCTTCCTGAGTTGCCAAGCTGGCCTAGAACTTGTGATCCTCCTACCTCAGCCTCCTACCTCAGCCTGTTGCTGGGATTACAGGCATTTCCACCAAGCCCTGCTAATTAGTACAACCTTAAAGCAATTTTTAAATATATATTGAGTGACTTAAAAATATTCATACCTTAAAAAAATTCATACCTGATACTTTATACCAATTCTACTTATGAGAGAGAGCCTATCCCAAAGAAATAAATAAATGAAAAGCTAATATGTAATATTTTTATATTCAAAATTTTGGCATAACTTCATTATCCTTCAAAAAGAGGTTAAACCAGGTGCAGTGGCACATGATTGTAATCCCAGCAGCTCAAGAGGTTGAGGCAGGAGGATTGCAATTTTAAGAGCAGTCTCAGCAACTTAGCAAGGCCCTGAGCAATTTAATGGAGACTGTCTCAAAATAAAAAATAAAAAGGTCTAGGGGATATGGCTCAGTGGTAAAGTGCCCCTGGGTTTTATCCCCAGTACCAGAGAGAGAGAGAGAGAGAGAGAGAGAATGGTTAAATATGTCATAAAAAAAATTAGAGCCCTCTCCTTGCTAGAATAACATGCAGTCATTTAAAATTATGTGTAAAGGCTCTAATAATATGATGGAAATGTTTAGAATATAAAGTCAACTAAAAAAAATACACAGCCTGGTACTGTGGTAATATACCTTTAATTCCAGTGACTTGGGAGGCTGAGGCAGGAGGATCGAAAGTTTGAGGCCAGCCTAAACAGATTAGTGAAGCACTGTGGCAAAACAAACATGAAAAAGGCTGGGAATGTGGAAAAGTGCCTCTGAGTTCAATCCCCAATAACAACAACAACAAAAAAAAATATATATATATATATACACACACAGATACACACATATTTATACTGCATGATTAAAATTGTATAAAAGGAAATAATAGCAAAATGTAGAGTCTAGGGCTGGGCTCAGTGGTAGCACACTTGCCTGGCATGTGTGAGGCACAGATTCGATTCTCAGCACCACGTATAAATATATAAATAAAATAAAGGTCTATCAACAACTAAAAAAAAGAAAAAGAAATAATAGCAAAATGTTACCAGTGGTTGTATTAGTATATGGAGAGTAATGTGGTTTTCCTTTTTCATTATTCCTGTAATGTGGTTTATTTTTGTAGTAAAAATTATATCTGCTTAAAGACTAGAAAATAGATGGAAATTATCAAAGAACTCTTATTTCTTCTCTCCTCTCTGAATCTGAGATTTACTTCTAAAATGAAACAGAATTAGATGACTTCTAAATCATGCCAGCTCTGATATTATATATTTCCTGATAGTCAAGTGACTCCCTCTGTAATTGATTTAGAGTCAAAATTCATCTTACCATTATGTACAATAATGCACCAATAAAAAATATTGAAAAAAAAACAAAGTCAACATTCAAGCTACGTGCACTTATAGTCCTAGCTACTTGGGAGGCTGAGGCAGGAAGATCCCTTGAGCCTGGGAATTTAAGACAAGCTGGGCAGCATAACCAAGCCCCATCTCTTAAAAAAATAACAAAAAGCCAAAATTCAGTCACCACACTGAAATTGAACAGATCAGAGTAGAACTTGTTCTGTGACCATTAATTTAGGTTCTGCCTACCTTTATCAGAGTATTCATTCATTTAAAAAAAAAAAAAACAAAGTTGTTTGGATCTGCATAGAGGTTCAATCTAGGTTCAGTGTTCCCACTAGAAAGACATTTTTTTTTCCCTTAAAAATAAAGATATCTTTTTCATTCCCCACTGGGAAGGAGAGAATCCCAAACTTGGCAGTCCCAGAACTGGATAATTGGGGCAGCGACTTCTCAGCTTATCCCCATTTTGAGGGACTGTGTCCCAGCTTGGCTCTTTTATTCCTCATTCTATGAGCTGGGATACCAAAAAAAAAAAAAAAAAAAAAAATGGTATATGAGGCTCCCATGGCCCTGCCTTGCCCACTCCTCTGCAGTGGCAAGGGATGGATGGAAACTGTTTACTAGGTGGAGAGCTCCTTGAAGGCAGGGACCAGGGTTTTATCCTGGCACCTGAACATGGAATGAATGAATGGGTTATCAACTTAAGTGTGAAGAAAGCCCATTGCATGGGAGATCCAGTAGGAGTTCCATGTATCTGTGAAATAAGTAAGGCTAGCAGTCAGAAGAAGTATATTGTGAGGTCACTGATCTGGAGGAGTTGGGGGTGGGGGTGTGTTTAGGAAGGCACAAGGCTGGCACAGACTTCGTCAGAGCCCTGAAAGGGGCTGAGTGGGCTCTGACTCAGCTCCATGAGTCACTCACTGTACTGCTGTCTCCATCCTCTGGGCACATCCTCTGGACCATTGAGCTCAGCCTTAAGTGGAGGAGGGTGAAATTTGGGCCTGCACTTCCAGATGAGTCACCTAGCTGAGCTGGAAGGAAGGGGTTGAAGCACCACCCTCCTGTCCCCCATCAACACCTGTGCTTCCTCAGGGGTTCTCATGCAGACTCAGACCTCATGAGTAGGTTCTAGTTGCTCCATTAATAGCCTACCTGGCTCTGTCACACTCCTCTGCTCAATCTGCATAATTTCCATGGTGCCCTCACAGAGTTGATTCCTGGGATTCTCATGGGCATCTCAAGTGAGCTTATAAAGAACTTTACATGGCTGCCCCATACCACTTGTCATTCTATTCTTTACCTCCCCCCAAACCTTTTCAGTTTGAAAAGCAGTTTTATATTCCTTGTCTCATTGATTCTTCTGAGACCCTGGGCAGCAAATACTGCCATTCTACAGGGAAGAACATGGAAGCTCCAAGAGGCACAGGAACTAATGAAGGGATTCATGAAGGGCCTTGAAGGGCAAAGGCATGCCACAGAAAGGGCAGAGCTGGCCAGTGGAACTTCCAGGCACTGGGTTGGGCAGTGGGCTGGGGAAGAGGGACAGTGCTGGCCATTCTGTGACATGACAAAAAATATAGCTGATTGGGAGCAAAAGACAGATGAGGTACTTTGTCTTTTCCTTATGATGAAAGGGAAGCCATTGCAGGGAGCAACATAGGTTTTAAAAACTTGTCTTGGGTGGAGTGTGAGCAGGGAATTGGAACAGGGCCAGCCAGGAGCTGGCTCCACAGTTCAGGGAGGGGCTGGCCTGGTCTGCCTGTGGGCAAGTGCAGAGGAGTCAGGAAAGGAGGGGGAAGCACTCAGAGATCTTCTGGAGGCGGGCCAGGAAGGCCTCTAGGCTGGTGTCACACAGGCAATTGAAAGTAGGGGTCTGAGGCTGTTACCCCTGAATAAATTATATATATTTACTCCACTATAAAGGACCTGGCATGCTAAGTAGGATACAATCCACATGCAGATGTGATTGTTTTCAGTCAGGGAATGACAATGACTCAGGGTAGAAGGATGGTCACTAGGGCCACCAACCCCAAGGAGCTGAGCAAAGGCAGGTGCAACCTCTTGACAATGCTCCTAATAGAGGAAGTCCTTTTGTAAAGTTAAAGCACCTGCCCACCCATTAAAAGCCCTATAAAGGAGACAGGTGACTCTTGCCTCTTGGTGGCTCAAGAATGAAACTATGTTCCTGTTCCTCCCTCCACCCAACTTTGGGCTCTGCAGATTACCACCCAGGAATGAGGACACAGCCCTGGCAGATAGGCAGGCAGCCAGGAAGGGGCCTCTTGGGAGAGTTCCTAGAACTTCTGGTGGAGTGTGGCTCTGGATTGTAGAGACAGGTCTGGGGTCCTTGAGCCCTTTAGCCCAAGAGGGTTGGGGAGGGGTTAGTATTTCCAGATAAGACCAATAAAAATAAATAAGGCCAATAAAAATAAAGAACAGGGCTGGAGTTGTAGCTTAGTGGTAGAACGCTTGCCTCACAAGCATGAGGCACTGAGTTGGATCCTCAGCACCACATAAAAATAAATAAATAAAAATAAAAATACTGTGTCCATCTGCAGCTAAAAAGAAATATAGAACAGACACCTAGTTAAATTTGAATTTCAGATAAACAACAAATAATTTTTATAAGTATATCCCAAATATTCCATGGGATATACTTATATAAAAAATATCTGATGCTTATCTAATTAGGTATGTGTCCTTTATTTGTATTTACTAAATTTGGCAACCCATAAGGGATGCCTTACTACTTCTGCATACCAGGGCCTTGGGAATTTTTCTCTGTCTAGACCATGGAAATAACTAGCTTATGCATGTCCTGGAACTTATGTGGGCTTCAAGGTCACATTAGGAGACAAGCCTGTCTCTGATGGCCTTTCAGTTTCTGGCTCAGCCTAGCAGTCATCTTGTAAACAGCAGTCCACTTCACGCTTTGACTATAACCCTTGCTGCTCTGATCCTGTGGTTTATTTTTAAATTGACATTCCCCCCATCCTTTTCCCTCTCCCCCTCCCTACCCACAGGGGAAGCAAGATTAACCTTCCTGTCCTAGGCTGAGTTATCTGTCCTACAGCTCATAAACCACAGGAATGAAGAAATCCAGACTTTGGGGCTGGCACCTACAGATTTAAGAAACAGCTATCTCTCAAGTCTACAAATGAATTATAACTCCTGACAGGGTACAGCTGGAGTGTAGCCTTTGTATCCCCTCTTTAAAAGCCCACTGTTCCCCCCAATACTTAGAATCATAGCCTCTGGGAGAGAAGCCCATTTTTTTTTTCTTCTTTTGTACCAGGGATTGAGTCCAAGGATGCTTAGCCACTTAGCCACATCCCCAGCCCTTTTTATTTTTTTATTTTGAGACAGGGTCTTGCTAAGTTGCTTAGGACCTCGCTAAATTGTTGAAACTGGTTTTGAACTTGCAATCCTCATACCTCAGCCTCCAGAGCCACTGGGATTACAGGTGTGCGTCACTGGGCCCATCTAGAAACCAACTTTTCTAGCAAAGCAATAAAGCTACTTTTTCCTTTTTCTCAAAAACCTTGTTATTAGGTTGGCATCAGGGACAAAGACTGAGCTTTCGATATCAATCTAACCCATGCTACTGTGGCCTTCCACAATAGATAGATGAATAGCTGTCACCTCTGATCATGATCATGTGACCTAACAAAGAGGGGATCAAGGTTCCCTTTCTCTAGCCAGCAGCATCTGCCAACCTGTCACATCCTGGCCCTGATGTAGGTGCCCCAGAAGCCTGTAGCCCTCATTCAGTCAGAACTTATACCAAGGTCCAGTTCAGAGGGCTGTGTAGGAAAAGGGAGCTGAGCTGTCCTAAGTCTATGCAGTACAGATCATGGAATTCATTTGTTAAGAGGCTAGCTGTCAGGAAATAGCAGCACCACAGCTTGGCTGGACCCTGCAAAGTTCAAGGAGTTTGCGTTCTAACCTCATTTGGATCAGACCACATTGGATCCTCACCATTTCATTGTCCCATGAGCAAAGATGGTATTCCAGTTGCATGATGCATGATCTGAGACTGACAATAGTTAAGTCTTCCCCTGTAGTCACAGATCCTATCACATGTGAGCACTGAGGCTTCACCCCTACTCAAAGGAAAGTGATTAAGGATGCTGGAACTCCAAGGAGCCAGTTGATGCCCTGGGTGGAGTTTCTTGGTTTCCACAGTAGGGTACAGCCCTGAAGTCCTGCCAAATGGGGTGGCAGACCTGTAATCCTAGCAACTCTGGAGGATGAGGCAGGAGGATTGCAAGTTGGAAGCCAGCCTCAGCAACTTACTGAGACCCTGTCTCAAAATAAAAAATAAAAAGATCTGGGGTATGGTTCAGTGGTTAAGCACCCCTGGATTCAATCTCTAGTACCCAACAAGCAAAACAAAGAATCAGGCTGAAAAGCCCTGCCCTGGCTACCTGCAAAAGACAGAAGGCCAGCAGTTCCTGTGCGCACATCTGAACTCTACCTGTCCCACAGGTGAAGTGGACAGATGAATCTTGATGAGGACCTGCCTGGGGCAGCAGGACAGGGTGCTATGAGAGCTGTGAGTGGGGAGGGAACCTGGAGTAACTGAGAGGAGGGCACCAAACCCACAGTCCTCCTGCTCCCCAAGGGGAACCCAGGCTTTCAGTGCTAAGCGCAAGAGCAGGTTAACCACAACAGAGTCTGTGGATGTTAAAGTAAACTTTGAAGAGGAAACAGAGGAGTGCACGGCAGATATTGCAGAGGTAGAGTTGTATGTGTTCATTCCACAAATATTTCCTGAGTATCTGCTACATGCCAGACACCATTCTAGATACTGTGGAATCTAGCAGTGAGCACCGATGTCTCACAGACAGTCCTCTTGCTTGAGAGTTGACTGTTTTGACTCCAGCCAATGTAGTGTAAAACCCAGACCCTTGACAATCTTCCAAAAAAAGTATTTTCTCACCAAACATGGAGCAGAGGGTTAATTTTACTAAAGATTTACTGGGTCATGATGACAGGCAGTTGCTCCTCTCACAGCCTGGCTATGAGGTCCTTCTCCCAGGTCTCTCTTGGCCATGGGCAGGGGGGAATCACCTCCTCTCCTCCAGCTCCAGCCCCTTCCAGCAGTTTGCTTCACAGAGGCCTGGTGGTGTTCAAAGGGGAAAACATTTCTCTTTGCTCTCTCACAGTTGGGGTCAGAAGAACACAGCTTCTTTCCCCCACGATCCTCCTTTCTGATATAAGGCCATTGATCTTATTCCATTTCTGCTTCTGGGGTGAAATGAGTTCACACCTAAGAATGGTTGTACCCACAACACTCTAGAACAATGGATTACATCAATCACTGATAGCACAGCTTCTACCTCACAGTGTTAGGTCAACCAGAAAACCAGGCTCCATGTTTTAGATGTGGGGCGGGGGGAGTGTTGAACTGCTGCCCTTTTATTTTGGATTGGATATACTTCAGCACCTCCTTCTCACTCTTTTGTTAATAAAATAAAACAATAAACACACACTGCAATAGAAGAACACTGACAGCCTGTGTTTATGTGTTTATGTTGCGTCTGTCTCTAAGAAGCTGCAACTGCTATGTAGATTTTCAACAAAATGAGTTTTCCCTCAGTGTTGGGGGGTATGATAATTCAAAACAAAACAAAACAAAAAAAGGAGGGCAGATTCTTTCAATATGTCTTTTAATTGTTGCTCTCTTCCTTTTTCTTTCCCTTTTTCTCCCCACTCCTCACCCCGCCACCCCTTAAAACAGGCATTGACCTGCTTGCGGCCATCTCTGACAAGGCCTAGACAGAGAAACCAGGTTCTGAAACTCTGTTCCCTGTAGGAAGATTCCATCAGAGTCAGCACACTGCTCTTTCCATCAGTTGTTCCCAGTGGCTTTGTTCTTTTGCTCTGCTTTTCTCTCCCAAAAAAGGACCTCAGGGTGAGTAGAACCCCCTGAACACGGCACCTGGGGGAGGAACATGTAAATTAGGAGACTAGAGAACAGGAGACGAAAGAAAACTAGAGAATCTGTGTGAATCTAGAAACAATCCTCATCTGTACATTTTAATCAGAAATTCAGTCTTTTGGGGCTGAAAGTAACAGAAACACAACTCTTATTAGCTTGAGCCCCAAAGGAGAAGGTGTTGGCTCACATAAGCTTACTGTGGACACAGTAAGGAAGGAATGACCAGGTTCAGGACCCAGATGTCCTCTGATGTGGGAGTATCTAATCTGACTTTAAATGTGGAAATGTGGATACTAATGCTACTTCTCAAAATCCAGACTAAGGAAACATACTGGAGGATGTTACTTGAAGTATTATTTACAGGGCAAAATTAGGAATAATCTAAATGTTCATGTTTAAGCCATGGCATATTTTGTACTCTGAAAATGTGGAAATTGTTCAAAAGAATGAAGTTATGTACTAACTTAAACCCCTAATACATCTTGGTAAATGAGAAAAGTAATTTGTAGAATGATACATACAATATGGTCTTGCTCAAGCATCAGCAAAAGCAAAACCAAAACCTTGAAATAGTACTAGATATTTCTATATGTGTGTTTGCAACATATATTTTTCTTTTCTTTCTTTGTACAGTGCTGGGGATTGAACTCAAAGCTTTGTGTATGTTAGGCCAGTGTTCTGTCACTAATCTATATAATTAGACTTTTGTATTTTATTTTGAGACAGGGTCTCATTTTGTATCATAGGCTGGTCTTGCACTTGAGATCCTCCGCCTCAGTCTCCTGAATAGCCAGGATTATAGGCCTGTGCCACTCCTCCTGCTTGCAAACATATCTTTCTAAATGAATGCAATGCACAAAGAAAGGTCTGAATTCACAGACCTTCATTTCCTCCAAACAGGTAAATTTAAGGGGTTGGGATTGAAGCAGACTGTCAAGTTCATTTTTATTTTCTTTTAATTTTTTAAAATATTTATTTTGTTTTAGTTGTAGTTGGACGCAATACCTTTATTTTATTTATTTTTATGTGGTGCTGAGGATCAAACCCAGGGCCCCACACGTTAGGCAAGCGCTCTATCGCTGAGCCACAACCCTAGCCCTCTTTTTATTTTTTTGGTGCTTGGAATAGAACCTGGGGCTTCGTACATGCTAGCATGTTCTCTACCACTAAGTTACATCCCCATCTCTTTGACTTTTTTCAATGATAACATATCCATTTATAATTTATATACATAATTAATTTTTAATTAATTAATTTTTAAAAATTTAAAGGAAAAAGATGTGGAAACTTTCTGACTGGATCAGCTTGGGTCATCTGACTTTTCCTAGACCAATCAACTACAACCAAAGGGCCACTAGAGTTTGTGATTGCCCAAGCTGTTTTATAAGCTGTGAACACTGGTGCAATACACAGATTGGCAGCTCCCAGTGACATGTTTGAGTGAGTGATATGAGAGCAGTTCCCCAAAAAAGGGAATAAATATCGATAGGGAAAGCTTTTGGACATCATTGTTTTCATAAGTTTGTGCGTCATCCAAATCCAAAGTATTTTGTTCAATATATTTCTATTACAATACAGGTAGAGCATCTCTAATCCAAAAACTTTTAAATCTGAAATGTTCCAAAAATCTGAAACACATCACAGATTGTCCACATTGGTGACCCAGTGACTTATGACTCAATGGTGCTTCCTTTCTAGGTGACAGGGAGTTTGCAAATGCTCCCCTAGCCCATGTCAGAGCCACTGGGCAGCAGTGGGAGACCAGCCACTATGCAAGAGAAGATGGTGAGAAGGGCAGTTCACCCAGGGCTGGTTCATCAGAATCTTCTCTCATCCGAAAAGTCTGTCCCTTATCTAGGGGTGAGCACGTCCTCTACCTTCACCTTGTAGTTGTAGAAGTATCAGTCAAAACGTTTCTGAGGAAGCTTACCATGAAGAAGAGCAGAGTCCCAGGGACCAAGCATTGGGGACCCCACAACAAGCGGGGCAGGTTTGTAAAGAGTCCAAGAAAGGAAGAAGGGTGTTCTGAGGGAAGAAGAGGGGTTGAACCCAGGGTCTCCCACATGCTAGGCAAAAGCTCTACCACTGAGTGACATCTCCAGTTCTTAACTCTGTGCTTTCATTCTCGCTCTTGCCCCAGCCCCAGTGATCACCACAAACCAGGCTGCATTTTTCAAGTTCGATGGGTTTTTCTAGACAGACAAACTGGGGAATTTTAGGGCTGGGGATGTAGCTCAATACAGCTGTTGCCTAGCATATGTGAGTCCCTGAGTTCAATTCCCAGCATTGAAAAAAAGAAAAGAAACAAATAAACTTTGGAATATTAAATGCAACAACCAAACCCATTTAGGTGCTGAACCTTGGGCTGGGTTTGACTCAGCTGAATTTCCCACAGGGAACCAAGGGGAAGGGGAAAGGTGTATGACCTTAAACTGCAGTCTCCAAGCTGAGCAGATTTCAGTCTGCATTTTTAGATTACACCTTCTCTTTATTCCCCATCACCCTAACCCCTTACCGGCACTGTCACTGAGCCATTTCACTCCTACCACTGAGACCCTGCACCAACATCCACCTCCATCCCTCGCTGTGGTCATATTCCAGCATTTATGAGTGTCTTCATTCATTTAATATCGAATACCGACTATGTGCCACATACTATGCTGTACTGATGTTAAAAGACACACCATCACCCTCAAGAAGCTTCCATCTACCCAACACCCAACTCAAGGGACCACAGAGGTCACCTAAACTCATCTGGGTGACCTAAAGATAGCGTTGCACTCCTTTCCAGAAAAAAAACACACATGCACAGAATATTGCCTACACTTAAGGGTGGCACCAATGCCCTGGAGCCCATTTATGATTGGAGGGTCTGTGTACTCCACAGTGATATAATTCAACCCTCTCATTTAACATAATCAAAATGGACTGAATTACCTGACAGAAAAAAAACTCAAGACCTAGAGAGGAAAATGTCCAAGGTCACACTGTGGGTAAGGAGCTGAGTGAGTCCCAGAAGCCAGGCCTCCTTGCTCCCCAGATGCTGCTCTACCAGGCTTTTCCCATCCCTTGTTGGCTAGGAGAAACTGGATGGGGGGAGCGCGAGTGCCCTGTGCCAGTCCCCTTTCCAGCTGCCATGCCTGGGATTGCCAAGCCCATAGCCTCCCTTTTCCAGCACCTCTCTGACACCTCTGGGAGGGGCCAGTGGCCAGGAACTCCCTCAATAGTGGCTTTGACCCTGACCACCCCAACTTGTTCCAGACATCAGGGGAAATGCTCTAGAGTGAACAGGATGTGTTTTCCTACAAAATCATTTATCTCACCAGATAATTTGCATATGTGTGGGGACATAAATGTCATTCCTTGCCCATTTCCTCCCTAAAGAAAAGGGTTCCCATCACAGCTTTCTTCTAAGAGAGGAGGCCACCATGCAGGCCCAGCTCCAGCCCTGGAAGATGATGCCTTCCTGATGGGGGTGGGGACTGGGGGATGAATGCAGAGGTGGGGCCAGAGGTTAGTCAAGGCACCCAGAAGTGATCTGTAATAAGGCTCCTTTCTCGACCTCTCTTTTCTCAGGGCTTGGCTCCTAGGAGAGTCCCAGCTTTAGCTCTGGCAAATGACATGCTCCTGTTACCCCAGGACCCTGGGTATCCCACGTTGTTCTTTATTGCACTTTCTTGGGGCTTAGTTATTGAATATTCAGTTGCTACCGAAGAGGATTGAGGCTGGGCATGGTGGCATACACCTGTAATTCCAGCTACTTGGGAGGTTGAGGATCCTAAGTTCAGGGCCAACTTGGATAACTTAGACCCTGTCTCAGGGGGAAAAAAAGAAAGAAGGAATGAAGGAAAAGGGGCTGGGTTCAATCCTTAGTACTAGGTGGAAAAATAGTAGGAAGTGCTTGTGCTATGTTTCAGACATTGATTTAAGCATACTACATGTGCTGAAAATTCACTTAATCCTCACAGCAATCTATAGAAATTGACTCTTATTTTTCCATTGTCCACATGAGAAACTGAGGTTTAGAAAGGTTAAGTAATTTGCCCAAAGTCACACAGCTGGTAAGAGGCACTGACAGACTTTAAACTCAGTCTTCCTGGCTCCAATATCTAGGACTCTAAGTACTATGTCATAAGAGAGATATTTTGAAGGTTGTAAGTCTCTTTTAACCCTTGAAGGCAGTGTCGTACTATAATGTTGGTGTGACATTTAAGGCCCTTTATGATCTTCTTCCATGATCCACTTGTGGAAGCAGCACACGAACATGCGGGGCTGGTCCCCACAAAGTTTCATTTGCTCCAACAGCACTTTCTCATTTCTCTGTTTGAAACTTTTCTTGAGCCTCTGAGCTTCTAACATGTTTGGTTTCAACAGGGCAGGCCCTTCTTTTCTTCTTTCCCAAGGTAGCTTTTATCAAATTGTCCCCTCTAATTATTGGTGAATAATAATTAGAGGGGATAATTTGATAAAATTGTCTCTTATTTCTAGGTTTCACTTACTTCCAAGGGTTGGGTGTCTATCTTACTCATGTCAGAATTCTTAGCTTTAAGTTTAGTGTCTGACATGTGGAAAATACTCAGTAGATGCCTGTTATGTACAGTAGACAAAATATGTTACAAAATAATGTGTTCATATGCTAAATACTGTGTAACATATACTATGTATACTGTACATAACCCAAAATATTAGCTAATAGTGATTTTTTTCACAGAATTTTAGGGGTTACTGATTTTTACTTCTTTGCTTATATAAGTATATTTTCCATCATGAACATGAACTACCTTTGTAATAAGAAGCAATGCATTATTTAAAAATTGTTGGTATATAAATAATAGCTAACATTTATTGAGCACATACTATATAAAAATTAAGAGCTTTGCCAGGCACAGTGGTGCATACCTGTAATCCCAGCAGCTCAGGAGGCTAAGGCAGGGGGATTGCAAGTTCAAGGCCAGCCTCAGCAATTTAGCTAGGCCCTCAGCAACTTAGCAAGACCCTATCCCAAAACAAAATCTTAAAAAAAGAGTTGGGAATGGCTGGTACAAAAAAAAATACATGTGGAAAATACTCAGGGGATGTGGCTCAAGCGGTAACGTGCTTGCCTGGCATGTGTGGGACGCTGGGTTCGATCCTCAGCACCACATAAAATAAAAATAAAGATGTTGTGTCCACTGAAAAATGAAAAATAAATATTAAAAAATTTCTCTCTCTCTTTAAAAAAATCTATAAAAAATACATTAAGAGCTTAATGCATACTGTCTCTAACCCTTACAAAAGTTCTCCTAGGTTTGTACTATTGGTATTATTACCATTTTACAGATGAGGAAACTGAGAGGTCAAGGTTATAGGATTAGTAAACAGTGGAGTTGAGTCCTGGTCTGTCAGACTACAGAGATGTACCACAAACTCTCTATAGACCAGCCTCTGGTAGAAGATGGGTAGATGACTAAGTTTCTCTCTTTTTAAATATCATCTTTTAAATTTTGAAATAATTTCAGATACAAGAATAGTACAGTGAATTTCTGAATATCCTCCCAGTTTCAACAGTGGTTAATGTTTTTTACCACATTTTATCTCTTACTTTCTTTGGTTCTCCATGTGTACATATTATTATATCAGCTTGATTGAGGTATAAGTCACATGCCATATAGTTCACCCAAATTATATAATCCAGTGGTTTTTAATATACTCACCCAAATATGTGCGACCATCACCACAGTTCCATTTAGAACCTTTTCATCACCTCCAGAAGAAACTCTTTACCTTTCAGCTATTACTTTCCTACACCCCATCCACCTGAGCCCTAAGCAACTGCTAATCTACTCTGTCTTTATAGATTTGCCTATTCTGGAAATTGCATATAAATGGAACCATATGTCATCTTTTATGACTCACTTTTTTTCACTTAGCATAATGTTTTCAAGATTCATCCATAACGTAGCATGTACCAGTACTTCATTCCTTTTTATGGCTGAAAAACAGTCCCATATATGGATAAATCACATTTATCAGTTGATGGACATTTGCGTTGTTTCTACATTTTGGTTATTGTAAACAATGCTGCCCTGAACATTTGTGTACAAGTTTCTGGGTGGACATGTTTTTTCGTTTCTCTTGGGTATATAAATGCTGGGTCATACAATATCCGTGTACACTTCAAGCCTTGTCCATTGGCGGATGCTGAGGTCAAGTCTCTTGGCTGCACAGGGAGGGGAGAGACAAGCCCTGGTCTCTGCCCACTTTCTGCAGCCACAGGATCCTACAGCAGGACGCAGGGAGGGGACACGGGCTGTGGAACATTCCTCACCTGGAAGATTCACTGGGAAGTGTCAAAGCAAAGAAAGAGGTTGTGTGGGCTTCTTCCGGGGCCTTTCCCAGGGACACAACGGGGCCAGCCATGCAGGAGGGAATGTCTAGGAGTGGGTGCGGACGCAAGGGTTTCCCGAACCTTCTCTGAAGACTCCGCGCCTGGGAAAGCCGCAGCGAAGGGTGGGGGGTCCGGGGTCGGAGGGTCGCGAAGGCCGGTGGAGCCGGGAAGGCGCGGCCTGGCTGGGAAGGGCGGGTGCAAACGCCCGCGGCCCCGCTCGCTGCAGGGCGCTCGGAGAGGCAGCGAGGGGAGCCCGAGGAGCCTCCCGGGCTCCCAGCCAGAGGGAGTCCCTTCCGATGGGGCTTCGGGGATTGCTGTTTGTTGTGGAGAAGAACCGCGAGAATCTCCCTGCTGCCCCCCAGCTCCTGCGCTCTGCCAGAGGGAGGCCGGAGGTTCCTTGGTCCCTCTGTGGCGTGGCCCTTGCTCCTCTCCCTTGCAGGTGACAGCCCTGAGCCCACTCCTGCCCAGTTTACAGCATGGGTGACAATGGCTACCTTCAGGGAAGGGCAGGACCTCCATGGTCCAGCCATCCAGATATGAAATGGGCATGAGAGGCAGTAAAGGTGAAGTGGCACCCCCTTTCTCTACAGAAAAGCCCTCTTCACCATGGCTGATTTTAGGACTGACAGCAAAGAGTTTTTGCAAAAGTGTTCAATGTAGATAAACTTCCTATTTTCCTGTCGCCCTGTTTACTTGGCCACTGGCCGGGAAGATACCAGCACTCCAGGTGCTGGACACCCCTTACTAGTCTTTCACAAACATATCCACTATAGTACTTTGAAGAAATGTGCAAACAAGGCCTCTGGCCTTGAGCTGGGCTTCACAGAGATGTCTACATTTTTTAAGATAAGTTACAACTGGGCTCCATGGTAACAGCTGGCAGGGGGAGGAAAGAAGGGGAGAAGAAGCTCTCCCCTTCTCAGGTGTTGTCCTTGAAGGGTTAACTTGCCCCGAACAGTGAGAGAAAAAGCTGCTTTTATGTGAACTTCTGCAGACTGTGAACTTCTTCTTTTTTTTTTTTTTTTTTAAAGAGAGGGGAGAGAGAGAGAGAGAGAGAGAGAGAGAGAGAGAGAGAGAGAGAGAGAATTTTCAATATTTATTCTTGTTGGTATGTGGTGCTGAGGATGGAACCCGGGCCGCGCGCATGCCAGGCGAGCGTGCTACCGCTTGAGCCACATCCCCAGCCCCAGACTGTGAACTTCTGAGCCCTTCCCCTTACATGCTGGGTATAAAACTCTGAAACTCCCTGAACTCGGGGTTCAGGGGATTGATTGATTACAGAAAAAGCTGTGTCCTCTGAACCTGGCTGCAGCCAAATAAAACTGTTTCCTGCTGTCTTTGGTGCCTTGCCTCCTTTGTCCCTACAGCAAAAGGAGCGAGTGCTCCGAAACCTGTGGGACCCGTGGCCATGCGCACCCCCACCTGATGACCTGCAGACAGGTTTTGAAGTTTGGAAAAGTTCACATGCAAATCAAGATTTCTGATTTTTCTGGACAAATAAAAAGATTTGGTAACATCCAGCTTGTGTTTCACGCGGCAGCCATTGCTGAGCCAGGAAGCCTCCTGGCACCTGGCAGTTCCCACCCTCCTGTTTGTTTAAAACTCTCTGGTCCAGGGCCTGTGAGCTCCCTGGGTCCTCACCACCACCCTGGGGGACGACAGAAACATTAACTCCAGGTTATACCGGAAGAAAGCAAAGAGAAGTAAGCCACTTTGCCCAAGGTCACTGCCAGGAAGAAGCAGGGCTGGACTCTTCATCCTCCGCCTCCCTGGTCCTTCCTCTTGGCTCTCCCCTCTGCTTTTGCTTTTCATTTTCTCTCTCTCTGAGAGCAGGTCCTCCCAGCAGCAGTTGGATGGACTGCGGATGTGAACAGCAAATGACAACGCCTTAGTGACAAAGTGTGGGGCCTTCTAGGCCATTGCAGAGTCCTGAACTAGGCCAAATAGCTCTTAACTGAGACTCTGGAGAGGCACTTTCCCAAAGCAGGAAGGCTTGGTCAAGGAACCCACAGTAAACTCAGGCAGGCTAAGGAGACCCGGGCTCCGGTCAGCCTCAGTGGTGCTCTCCTTTCCTGGCTTCCCTCTTCTCATGGAAACTGAGGGAGAACAGAGCCAGGACCTCCTTAGTTTCTAATCACAGTTCAGTCCAGCCAGGCTTCGTTGAGCAAACTCTGCTGGTCACTCTTACTTTCTCTTCTTGGAAAGGCTTGCTAATTCATTTCCTGTGTGGGTTTATCAATACTCCCTAGCAGTTTTTAGAAATGAATCAAGGAACAGTATCTTAGGTCTCAGAAGGTTGGTGGGAGCCATTGGAACTGCTTTCTAATAGTTCAGCCATCTACGGCACTCTACAGTTTATAAGACCCTTTCACATCCATGCGTATTATGTAGTTCTCACAATCTTCTGAGCCAGATAAGAGTAATTTGTAAGCATGGTTCATATAAGTTAGGGCACAGAATTCTCAGTTCCTCTCAGTCCTGCAACTTACCTTGAACAAATTCAAGTCATTTTATTTTTCTTTTATTTCCTCATTGATAAAAAACAAACAAACAAACAAAAATCTACCTGAGGCAAGTCCACTGTGTTTTGTATCTCCAGGGAGTGCTGTTCATATCAGATATCATGTGATTGGTTCCCTGGGATTGTGCCATGGGTGGAACTCCTCTAATATACATCACAAGGATTAAATGACATAATTTATGCATTAGAACAAGGCATGGGAGACAGTAGGTGATTAACAAATGCTTATCAGGTGAGTGAACTCAGTCATGATGGATTCTGAGGGACACTCACAGGAAGAAGGAAGTAGTACTGGCTCCCTGTGGCTGTTGTTGCTTTTCCTGCCCATTTTTCTGTTTCTTGCCAAGTTGCCCTTTGTCCCAAGTCTCTGGACTCCCAGCCGGCTGGAGGCACAGTTATCTGTGGAGCCTGGAGTGCTGGGTCTGGGCTGTGTAATGACCAGCCTTCCGCTTGCTTGAAGTTTCCGTTGGGGAGCTGGAAGCCACAGAATCCAGATGGCTAATTGCTTTGTGCCTGTTTCTGCAAATCACAGTGATTCACTGTCCCTGCTGAAAACATGCTCTCTTTTCAAAGATTTAATGGTTTCCAAAATTAATTTAGCCTCATCTGTTATCCCCCTGCCCTTCTGCACTGTCCCCTCCCCACAAAGCTTTCCTTCCTTTCTCCCTGCCCTCCCCCCAGGATGGAGCTTTCTGTTCCACAAAGCTGGCTTTGACTCTGAGGGCCCTTCCAGGGTCACCTGAGCACAAGCCCAGTGTGGAGCAGTTGGCTGGAACCCCAGGAGGGAAGGGCTGGTGCCAGTGGCACACTTACCTCCCACCATCCTACGTGCCACCCAGCAAGATACCCCCAGACAAGAACTCCAGCAGCGCCCTGTTTGCATTGCTTCACTCCTAAAACTCCCAAAGAATCACCTGTGTTTTTACACGTGAATTCTTGTTTGTTTTTGGTGGCACATTATGTGTCCAGGAGACTTTGGCCAGAGTCCGACTAAAAGGGCAGAGGTTCAGGGAGTCTGCCTCCTCTCATACTGACTCGCTTCCTGATCATCTTGGGGCTTCTGTTCTTTCCCAGTAGCATAAATATTACCTTCCTCCAACTTCTGCTCCCTGTTTATGTATTTGATAAGCATCTATTAAGCCTCTCTATATGCCAAGCATATGCTAAGGACTGGGAATACAGTGGTAAAAAAAAATGTAATCCTGGTCCAGTGACTCAATCTAGAGAAAGAAAAGGCTTGAGATCTACAAATCTTTCTCTTTCTAATTCTACTGGATTTTGCTTTATATATTTCAAGGCTGTATAGTTAGTTAAGCATATTGAAATTCCCAATTATGGGGCTGGGGTTGTAGCTTAGTGGTTGAGTGCTTGCCTCGCATGTGTGAGGCACTGGATTTGATCCTCAGTACCACATAAAATAAATAAATAAAAGATATTAAAAAAAATTCCAAATTGTACCTTCTTGTTGAATTATTGCTTTTATCAGCATGAAGTGTCCCAAATACTTTTTACCTTAAATTCTATTCTATTTTGCTCATCAGCAGGGGGCTGGTTAGATCAATCATGATAGATATCCACAATGGAGTAGTATACAGTTGTGAAAAAAGAAGAGATAGCCCTATGTGCTATTTAGAATGATTTCCAGCATGTCATTAAGATGAAAAACAGCAGGGTGGAGAAAATATGTATCATATTCTACTGTTTAATTTATATGTATGCGTATATTTGCTTATATACCAAAAAGCAGAATAAATCATATATCAAAAGAAAATTGTGATCCCAGGGTTTTAGGAGGCTGAGGCAGGAGGATCACATATTTGAGGTCAACCTCCACAGTTTTGCAAGGCCCTAACCAATTTAACAAGATCCTGTCTCAAAATAAAAAATAAGAAGGGCAGGAAATGTGGCTCCATGGTAAATCACCCCGGAATTCAATCCTCAATACCAAAAAAAAAAAAAAAAAAGCAAATAAAATGAGAGGGTGAGGAAACAGGAAGATGTTGGTTAAAGGGTACAAACATTCAATTATAAGTTGAATAAGTTTTGGAGATCTAATGCAGAGCATGGTGACTATATACAGTAACATTATTAATTTTTGTTGGTGGTGGTGTTTTAGTTTTGGTACTATGGATGGAATCCAGGGGGCACTTAACCACTGAGCCACATGCCCAGCACTTTTTATTTTTTATTTTGAGATAGGGTCTCACTAAGTTGCTTAGGCCTTACTAAGTTGCTGGGGCTGGCTTTGAACTTATGATCCTGCTGCCTTAGCCCCCCAAGCTGTTGGGATTATAGGCATGCACCACTGTGCCCATCTAAAATACTGTATTGTATACTTGAAATTTGCTAAGAATAAATCTTAAGGGTTCTTATCACACACAAAAAAGGGTAATTGTTAGATGTTAGATGTGTTAATTTGATTGTAGCAATCATTTCAAAATATATATGTAATTATGTATATATATATATATATATATATATTTCACCACATTGTGTGTGTGTGTTAGTGTGTTAGTGGGAATTGAACCCAGGAATGCTGTACCACTAAGCCATATCTCTAGCCCTATTTTGGGGGGGCATTTACTGGTACTTGGCATTGAATTCAGGGGCACTCGACCACTGAGCCATATCTCCAGCCCTATTTTATATTTTATTTAGAGACAGGGTCTCACTGAATTGCTTAGACTTTGCTTTTGATGAGACTAGCTTAGAATTTGTGATCCTCCTGCCTCAGCCTCCTGAGCTGCTAGGATTACAGGCACGTGCCTCCACACCAGGCTCTCTAGCCCTTTTTATTTTTTATTTTGAGACAGGGTCTTGGTAAGTTGCCTAGGCTGTCCTGGAATTTGTGATCTTCCTGTCTCAGCCTCCCAAGTAGCTGGGATTATAAGTATGTGCCAGCCTCAAATCATCATTTTATTTACCTCAAATAGATACAGTTTTTTGTCAGTTATGCCCCAAATAAAATTTGAGGGGAAGGGAAGAAAACATAAAAAAGTTGCTCAGGAAAAATTTTTAAAAATTTAGGGCGTTCAGTTGGATCTCGTCTTTGTAGGCTCTTCTGGCCGTCTTCCTTTCGCTTCCGGAAACATGGCTTCTGGTGTGGCTGTCTCTGATGGCCTCATCAAGGTATTCAGTGATATGAAGGTATGCAAGTCTTCAACGCCAGAGGAAGTGAAGAAGCGGAAGAAGGCAGTGCTCTTCTGCCGGAGTGAGGACAAGAAGAACCTCATCTTGGAGGAGGGCAAGGAGATCCTGGTAGGTGATGTGGGCCAGACTGCGGATGACCCCTACGACACCTTTGTCAAGATGCTGCCAGACAAGGACTGCCGCTATGCCCTTTATGACGCGACCTACCAGACCAAGGAGAGCAAGAAAGAGGACCTGGTGTTTATCTTCTGGGCCCCTGAATCCGCACCCCTTAAGAGCAAAATGATCTATGCTAGTTCCAAGGACGCCATCAAGAAGAAGCTGACAGGGATCAAGCACGAATTACAAGCAAACTGCTATGAGGAGGTCAAGGACCGCTGCACCCCGGCTGAAAAACTGGGGTGGGGGGGCAGTGCTGTCACCTCTCTGGAGGGCAAGCCTTTGTGAGCCCCCTCCAGCTCCTTGCCTGGAGCATCTGGCAGCCCCAGACCTGCCCTAGGGGGCTGCAGGCTGCCCCCTTTCTGCCAGACCGGAGGGGCTGGGGGGATCCCAGCAGGGGGAGGGCATTCCCTTCACCCCAGTTGCCAAACAGCCCCCACCCCCACCCCCGGACCTTCCTCCTCCCTCCATCCCTGTTCTGGCCTTCCCAAACTGCTTTTGATCTTCTGTACCTCTTGGGTTGAAACAGACCAAGTCTTCCCCCAGGCACCCAGTTTGGGGGGGCCTGTATTTTTTTAAGGACACCCCTATTCCCACCTGTTCCTCCCTCATCCCATGCTGCCAACTTCTAACCGCAGTAGTGACTCTGTGCTTGTCTGTTTAGTTCTGTGTATAAATGGAATATTGTGGAGATGATCCCTCCCTGTGCCGGCTGGTTCCCCTCCCTTTTCTCTTGGTCTTGAACATTCATGGAAGCAGGACCAGTAAGCGAGCTTCAATTAAAAAACAAACAACAACAACAACAAAAAGACAACAATAAAAAGGCTTGTTAATGCGGTGAAAAAAATAAAAATTAAAAATTTAGAATTTTCACTTTGGGAAGTGGCAGACACTGGACAGAAGAGTCAGGGATAAAAGTTAGACTGCTCTAAATAGATAATTTTACAGATTTGACATTGAATTATGTGTATATTATATATGACTATAAAACAAAATTAAAGTGGAAAAATTAGTTCTTAAAAAAGACAATAATAACTATGTAAGAACTTGGTTTCGAAACTCAGAATTAAATTTTAAGAGGTTCTAAAACACAGTACTTTGATTGTATGACTATTGAGGGATATACCCTGTGGGACAACAAATAACAGCAAAAAAAATACTCCTTTTATCCAGGCGCATGGGGCATACTTGTAATCCCAATGGCTCTAGAGGTTGAGGCAAGAGGATAGCAAGTTCAAAGCTAGCACCAACAACAGCAAGGTGCTTAGCAACTCAGTGAGACCTTGTCTGTAAATAAAATACAAAATAGGGCTGGGGATGTGACTCAGTGGTTGAGTGTCCCTAAGTTTAATCCCTAGTACCAAAAATAATAATAATAATAATACTCCTTTTAAAAATCATATTTTAGAAACATTATTGACATTATAATTCTGAAACTATTATATATGGGGCAGATGAAACAAATAAACAATTATGTTAACATTATGAGGATCCAAGATTTTCAGGGTAAAGAAAAAGAGATATAGGGCTGGGGTTGTGGCTCAGCAGTAGAGCTCTCACCTAGCACATTCAAGGCCCTCAGTCCAATCCTCAGCACCACATAAAAATAAACAAAATAAAGGTATTGTGTCCAACTACAACTAAAATAAATAAATAAGTAAATATATTTTTTTAAAAAGAAAAAAGAGATATAGAGAGAAATCAAAGTGAAGTGAAAATCTCAAATATGAATAGGAAATATAAGTGTGGACTTGGGATCAGTTTAAAATAACCTATTTCCTATCAGAGTCAATTGAGAAGACCTGGAAACAATCATCAGTCTAGTAATAATGAGCACCCTCTAGCCCACAGATGTGGTTTCTAAATTCCATGTCAGATAAAAGGACCAGGGCTCCCTGGGGAAATTTTTCATGCTTATCTTATATATTATCTTATCCTGTGTGTTACAGGATACAAATATGAAAATTTTGTGAAACCAGATAGAAGGAAGTTGCCAAAGACTATTAGGATCAAAAGAACCTCGCACCAACTTGTAGAGGCTCCCATTGGCCAAAGATGTGATAATTAAGCATCGATAGAATGATAACTATCGCATTATTCAGAATAGCCAAGATGTGGAATGAACCCAACTGTCCCTCCACTCCTCCCTCCCTTTTTTCAGTCTCTCTCTCCATAGATTGTTACTTTAACTCTTTTAGCTGTTTTCTTCTGATAATTTCTGCACGTTAGGCAAGTGCTCTCTCTACCACTGAGCTGGACCTCCAGTCTGCTCGTTTTTTCAGCATATGCTTATACTGATATATTTCTCCATACCTCAGGAGCACAGCTCTACCATGGTGTCTGATGACCTTGCATATATCCAAATAGTCCTGTTTTGTTAGCTTTTTGTTGCTGTGACCAAAGTGCCCAACAAGAACAATTTAGAAGAGGAAAAGTTTATTTTGGCTCACAGTTCCAGAGGTGTAGTCCCTTGTCTGCTGAGTCCATTGCCCTGGGACCAAGGTGAGGCTGAACGTCGTCGTGGAGGAAGGGCATGGTGGGGGGGTCCTGCTCCATTCATGACAGCCAAGAAACAGTGGGAAGGAGAAAAGGGCCACAGGGACGATGAACCCTTCCAGGGCACGCCCCCAGTGGCCCACCCCTCCAGCCACGCCTCACCTGCGTACAGTTACCACCTAGTCAAGTCAGCCCATTCAAGCAAGGATGGACTGATTTGGGTATAGCTCTCATCATCGAATCATTTTACCCATAGACATTCCTGTATTAACATGAGAGTTTGAGGGGACACCTCATATCTAAACTACAATTCTTATCAGGGGCAAAGAACTGAACACAAATAATGTGAGACTTGGTGAGATACCGTGTGATGGTCTCAGAACACAGGAGGGTAGGAGACTTGTTAGGAGCTGCTAAGAAACCACGTTCCACCCACCTCCTATCTTCCCTTCCATTTTCATATTGCCTTCTGGATTTTGAGGAGATATGAGACTTTCTGCCCTTCCTCTCCCCACTTTAGGTAATTAGTTTTTTCACATTCTTGATGTTCTCTAGTTTCTGTTAGGAAAAACTTGACACAGGTGATGCTGTTTTGAAACATGTCCTCCGTCTTAGAACAAGAGTCCCCTCCTGGTCACTCTGACTCAGCCTGACCTAAACCCCAGACAATACTCTACCCTCAAACAAAGAAAGGAAATTGTTACCTGGGACTGGAATCCTGAAAACACTTGGTTCAACATGGAACAGTGATCACTTCAAAGAATGGAGGTGATGACCATAGGACCCTTCACTGACAACCGCCTAACCACAAAAATTTTCCCACCCCCAATAACCACTCCAGGCCAGAGGCAAAAGACAGTCTCAGTCTCCACTAGGCCCCCTGCCACAGGTTTGTCCTGAATAGACCTAAGTCACTGTTGAGCAATCTCCTCTCTCGTTATTTCCTTCATTTGCTTCTTTCCTTACCATTTCACCATTAATGATTTTATATTTTCCTCCTGATTTTATATTTCCTCATTCCTTGAAAATTCTCATCTTTTTTTTGGAAGAAATGGCTTTTAGACAACCTTTCTACTTTCTCCAGAATTTTGTTTTGTTTTGTTTTGTTTTGTTGTTGTTGTTACTAGAGATTGAACCCATGGGCACTTCACCACTCAGCTACTTTTATTTTTTATCTCCAGTTCTTCTAATTTTTTATTTTTATTTTGAGACAGGATCTCACTGAGTTGCTTCAGGGCTTGCCAAATTGCTGAGGCTGGCCTCAAACTTTTGATCCTCTTGCCTCAGCCTCTCAAATTCATGGGATTACAGGCATGACTTCTGGATCTCCAGAATTCTTATTACAGGAATCCTGAGGTTTGGGGTGTATGTAGCTCAGGGTTAAGTGCTAATCTAGTATGTGCAAGGCCTAGGGTCCATACTCAGAGCTGAAAAAAACAAACAAAAAATCTTAACATTTCTTTTCTTTCTTTTTTTTTTTTTTAGTTGTAACTGGACACAATATCTTCATTTTATTTATTTTTATGTGGTGCTGAGGATCGAACCCAGGGCCCCGCACATGCTAGGCAAGCGCTCTACCACTGAGCCACAATCTCAGCCTAACATTTCTTTTTTTATCCCATTTCTTTTGTCTTTCTTACTCTGACTTAGGAGACTTCTTCATTTTGATTTGGAAAATCACTTTGTCCCCATACCTCAGAAGAGCTGAAGAATATAAAAGTGCTTGACTACTCCAAAACTCCTCAGCAAACATACCCTAAGCCCATCTTTCAGTCACTGGTTCCTTTTGTTTTAGTGGCACCCTTTTGTGGTGTGTGAAAAGGATCACAGGGAGCTGGCTCTTTTGGCTTGTTCTTATTTTTGCTCTCTGTATAAGTAGGAAACTGCCTAAGTCTAGAAGTGGTTCTTATCTTTGCTGGTTGAATCTGCCAGGCCTTTCCTTGTCTTGAATGCATGAGTTTGACAGATAGTATCTATTGATTTCCTGCATGATAATTAAAATTTTAGTTTTCTTACATTTTCCCTTTTTCATAGTCCCATGTAAGTGTAATATGATTTTTTAAATGAAATAACTAGTCAATGTTTATGTTTTCATGATTTTAAATATTATTCACTGCCAAACAATGGCATCGTATACCTGTATTCCTTCCAACTTTGTGTTTTTCCTGCAGTTAATAGTTATCACAATTTTTCTTTTGCTTCCCTTTAAAAATAGCTATTGATAATATTTTTGAATTCTTTAAGTACATCTGTTAAATATCTAGCAAAGTTTTGTTTGTTCATTTAGTACTGGGGATTGAGTTCAGAGGTGCCCTGCTACAGAGTCATATCCAGGGTCTAAGTTGCTCAGGCTGGCCTTGAACTTGCAATTGTTCAAGCCTCAGCCTCCAGAGGAGCTGGGATTATAGGCATGCACCACCATTTCTGCTTCTAGCAATTTTTTTCCCCCAAATGTTCAAATGTGTCAAAAAATCTATCACTACCCCGTCCCTACACACCCCATCACAGGCACACAGCTGGAGGCCTCCTTTCCAAACCTACTGTCATCTTGATCCAATTTGCATGGGTTACTCTACACTTGGGGCTCAGGTGTCATCTTAGGACTTCTCATCAGTGTTCCCTTTGGGTTGCCACTTCGTTTTCTGGAGCACCTTTGTTCCTTGTTCTTGGCTTAGTGTTTCATTTCACTGAATCATATCTCTTACTATCTTCCTAAGAAAAGCTGTGTGGGAGGTAAAATTTTTGAGTTCTTACGTATCTGAAAATATCGTTATTCCATACTTATCCTTTATTTGGCTAAGTATAGAACTCTAGGATAAAAGTGATTTTCCCTCAGAACTTGGCGTGCCCAGTACTACTTTCCCCAGCATCATGCACTGCAGTTAAGATGTTTGATGCCCCCACAGATTCCTCCTCCTTCAGACATGACATGATTTTGCTCTCTAGAAGTTAAGTTCCCATTATCCTGGCATGCTGAATTTATTGCTTTGGTATTTTTCCCCATTGTATTGAACATATAGTGGGCACTTTTAACTAGGAGATTTATATCTTTCACTTCTGGAAAATTTTCTTTTTTCTTTTTTTTTTTCTTCAGTGGAATTGAAGATTGAACATGGGATGTCTTATGACTGAACTACATTCCTAGTCCTTTTGATTTTTTCATTTTGAGACAGGGTCTTTCTAAATTGCTGAGGCTGGCTTCTAACTTGGGATTCTCCTGCCTCAGCCTCCTAAATCACTGGAATTATAGATGGGTATCCCCACGCCTGGCTTTTTTTTTTAATATAGAATTTTCTATAGATGTTGAAACTCCTTGAATCCTAACACTCTTTCCTAGGTTTCATTTTTTTTTATTCTTTTATTCTGCTTTCTGGGAAGTTTTTCAACTTTATTTTCCTATGGTTTTGTTGAATCTTTTGTTTTAGCTACCCCATTTTTAATTTCTCAAAGCTTTTTATCATCTTCTAATCATTCCTTTTCCCCACCAATCTATTCTTTTTACTTTTTTTTTATTTCCTTTTTTCTTTTTGACCACCGAGTCACATTCCAAGCCCTTTTTATTCTTTATTTTGGGACAAGGTCTTGCTAAGTTGTTTAGGACCTTGCTAAGTTGCTGAAGCTAGCCTTGAACTTGCAATCCTTTTACCTCGGTCTCCTGAGTTGCTGGGATTACAGGTGTGTTCCACTGCATCTTGCTTTTTTCTTTTTCTTTTGGTACTGGGGATTAAACCCAGGGCGCTCTATTTTTTGAGACAGGGTCTCATTAAGTTCTTAGGCTGACCTTGAACTTTCAATTGTCCTGCCTCAGCCTCCCAGGTCTCTGGGATAATAGGTGTGCTCCACTGTGCCTGGTCATCCTATTCTTTTTCATAGATGTGCATCTTCTTTTAGATCTCTGAAGCTATTAGTTAAATATATACATAAAACTTTGAAAATATTTTCTTCTCACATCAGTTCTATCTCCTTTGAATTCTTAATTTTTTTCCTGTTTGCTTGTTTTGGTATCTCTCTTCGTGTATGTGTATATATAGTTTTTACTTGTAGGTGAACACAATGCCTTTATTATTTTTATGTGATGCTGAGGATGGAACTCAGTGTCTCACACATGTGAGGCAAGCGCTCTACCACTGAGCTACAACCACAGCCCCTGGTATCTCTCTTTCTGTGGGATACTTTTTACCAATGATTGGTGATCCTGTATCTATCCAGTCATATGGAATATGATTGGCACCTCTGTGGGGGGGGGCAGGGTTTTTGGTGGGCTTTATACTCAGTCTAGTTCATTGGGAAACCATAAAAAATAAAACCTTAGAAGAGTTTTCTCTGGGGTTAGTAAGTTTTTTTTTCCCTCCAATCTGACAAGAAATGCCACAGTCTGGCTGGGTACAATTCAGGAGCCACTTGTCAAAAGAAACTAACTTTATTTTTAGAACTACACACGCCAAACAAAACAGCTCCTCAGGAAAACCTTCAGAGCCCAACTGCCACCACCAGCTTCCCACAAGCCTCTCTCACAACCACCAGCCTCTCCACCTCCCACAATCCTCCTGCTCTTGAGGCTGATTGGCTGGGTCACGTGGGCGGAGCCAAAAAAGTCCCCCAATGAGCAGCTCCGTGGTCTGAAAGGGCAGGGAAACAGCCCAATGAGCATCACCGCAGAGGAGCCACTCAGCTAGATGTTGCTGGGGCCACTGTGAGCCAATCATCAGCTGGCAGTCTGAAAGTTTGCTGGGGCCCCTTTGGCTGTGGCTCTCAACATCTCCCCCTCTCTGTTTAAACAACAAGCATGTGGCTTAGGGACCGTGCCTGCCTTAGGTTGTCCAATAGTACATATGGTTCTTACCCGTTATCGGATGAGCTGACCTCAAGGCGTCAGCCTCCTGTCTTAGGTTGGTACCATTGCAATTGGATCTTACCTGTCACTGACTACTGGTCCAGTATACAGCCACACCTGTGGAGAGGTCTTTGTACCAGCATGGGGGTGAGGTTCTTTGCCTCACCTCTGTTGGCCCCCAAATTTTAGCTGAACGATCATGACAAGCAGAAGGGAGGAAGATATACCAAGCCAATTGACGGCTCCTTTTGGAAAAATTGTACCACCGATGACATCATCAGCAAAAATACCCCAACACTACCACAAGTCGCTGCACCAACAGATAGTTCACAATGCATACAGGTGAGTTCACAATGCATACAAGTGATACATAGTCCAGGCAAGTTCTGCAAGCAGTTCAGTGATGGCTATTGCAGAAGCTGTAGATTGGTTTTATCTTTGTCTTCACCTGCACTGGGATGAAGATAGGAATTCTGGCAATAATGGCTAAAGAAAAAATTATGTAACATTCCAGAAGGCACTAAAAGAAAACAATTTTCTTAACAATTTACATTATCTTGAAGAGAATTATTAAATATAATGAGAAGGAAAGGTGAAAGTAAACAAACAGATCTGTTAACCTCCTTTTTTGTTCACATATTAAAACAATTCTCAACAGCTGTTTACCCAATTTAAATTAAACCATTTAAATCACGTGAAAAAAAATTTGAATCCATTTTTTCATGAGCGCTCATCATATATGATATATGGAATATGTACATTCAAACATATAACACAAAACACAAGTGTGCACACATAATATAATACATACAACACATAACATAATAGTAAAGGCCTTATAACTTTTTACAGGTGAAATCTCCATTGCAATGTTTAAAAACTCTATAGTCAAAAAATAGAACTGATCAGCAAAACATTAACCTAGGTCTGTATGAGCTCAAAAAACAAAATAGAACTTCATGATATGGGAAAGGGCAATAATAAAATAGATATTGAAAAAAGCATCCTGGTTCTGTTGCAGATGTAAGAATAGCCAAACTGGAGTTCTGGATATCAGCTGTTATGGATTTGAGCCAAATCATCTTTTTGTTGGTCTGTAGAAATCACTTTAGTTAATCTCTCTGGAATCCAAATCGGCTGCTGTTCTTCCTGTGGAAACACACAAACAGACCCCCGACTCCAGACAATTACTGGATCAGAACCTTTCCATTGTCCTGTTAGAATATCCTTCCAAAGTACCTTGGGCTTATGTACATTTTTTGGACACATATGCCTTTCTGCAGCACTAAGCCCTGATGAATCCAAATTTAAAAAGTTTAGAGTAAAAAGGGTTATTTTAAGTTTATCTTTGGGGAATATATACCCCTTCCCAATTCCTTCTTTTTGCTTTAATAAGTACATTTTAATAGTTTGATGAGCTCTTTCAACTATGCCTTGTCCCTGTGGATTGTATGGGATTCCTGTTATATGAGTAATGCCAAATGTTGAGCAAAATTGTTTAAAAGAGGTAGAAGTATAACCAGGGGCATTATCTGTTTTTAACTGTTTTGGAACGCCCACAGTGGCAAAATTTTGTAAGCAATGAGCTATAACATTTTTAGTTTTTTCTCCAGCATGAAGGTAGCCCATCAAAAATCCAGAATAAGTATCAACTGTAACATGCAAATATTTTAATTTTCCAAATTCTGGCAAGTGTATGACGTCCCCCAGCTATAGTAGTTTATTATGCTTGTGTTAAAATAGATTCTATGGGCTGGGATTGTGGCTCAGCAGTAGAGTGCTCCCCTAGTATGGGCAGGACCTGGGTTCGATCCTCAGCACTACAGAAAAATAAAGGCATTGTGTTGTGTCCATCTACACCTAAAAAAATAAATATTAAAAAAATAGATTCTAATGTTATAAATGATTATTTTAATTATATTTTTATAATCTATCATGAATAGTATAAATATGTGATAGTGTATGTTTATGCTTATATTATTATAGAAATAATATTAGTGTAATTTTTATGTTAATATAAGACAGAAGTATTTTAACCATCAAATGTCCACTTTTCCTTCCCTTGGTTCCTGAAACCTGTCACCCTAAACCTGGCAGGGCATGCATTCTTACTCAGGGAGATCCAATTTTTTATGACAACTTGTTCAAAAGAAAGCATTTTTATCTTTTTACAATAAAGTATTTAGGAAAAAGAAACAATTCAAAGTAAAACATTTAGGACCCAAGAGTTTATACTGTCAGCTTGCTTTGGGAAGGAATGGCATCTGGATAGGGTTGGTGCTGGCCTTCCCCCCTCACAGAGCACAGTGGGAAGATTCTGCTCTCATGGAGGGCTGTGGCAGGGACCAGAGATGACTAGGCCAGTGTCACCTGACTTTGTAGCCTTTTGAGAGGGAGCTCAGTGGGTTCTTTTTTTTTAATATTTATTTTTTAGTTTTAGGTGGATACAATATCTTTATTTTATTTTTATGTGGTGCTGAGAATCAAACCCAGTGCCTCACGCATACTAGGCGAGCACGCTGCCACTTGAGCCACATCCCCAGCCCCCTCAGTGGGTTCTTGAACTGGCTTGGATGCTCTTGGTAACCCTGCCATGGAGAGGAATAGAGTATAACTCCCATCCACCTGTTACCTGCCTTCAAGGTCGAGGTCCTTCTAGTTACCAAACAGGAAGAGCCCCAGCACTGTCCTGGCCTCCCTGGGTTCCTTCTCCCAGGGTTTGTGAGAACTCCTGGATATTTGCACACTTCCAGTCACTTCTGCTGGCGCCTGAGGAAACAGCCCCTGCCTGAACTCCCCATGGCACAGCTTGAACAGAACTTCCTACCTGTGAGATGCCACTGCTTCCCACAGCACACCACCTTTCACCAGACACCAGAGCCCTGCTCCACACCTCCTCACACCACCTTGCCTCCTTCCCAGAGGAGGAGGTTCCCATTTTATCCCTGTATAACCCAAAAACCTATTAAAATATTTTCCTAAAAATAAAAGGGATTACTCCCTTGAGCAAGTTACTTCTACAGGTGACAGGGGAATTGGAATAAAAATCCAAACCCTTGCAGCTTCTCATAGCAAGCAATTTGTCCCCCTTTTGTACCACTGTTTTATTGTTGATGTTTTGTTTTTTAAAACAGCAGAGGTCACTTTCTGCTATTTACGTATTTAGAATCCAGAGACAAAGCTTGAAAAGGGGGCAAGGGCTGGTTTGGGGGGTTATGGGAGACACTCAGGAGGAGGGAGTGAGGTCAATGGGCACAGGAGTCAATAGCTTTTTTATACTGGAAACTTTCCTTTTGGGGTCAGATGCAATGATTAAGGTCCAGGTGTCAGCTAGCTCTAGGATCATGAGCAAATCTTGGAAGCACCTGGAATACGTGGATTTTCAAGCCTCTTCTAGTCTGAAAACTGCACACTTTGTGGAACCTTTGCTCCCAGGTGTGGTTTCCACCTGCCTCTTCCTGGATTGCATCAGTGCTGCACGAAGATTCATTCCCCACCCCCATGGCACCCACGCTCCTTTCTCCCCCTCCCAGAGCTCTAGATAACATCCTTTTGTTCTCCCTGTGACTCCACACCCTTGGGGGCAGGGAATGAGGAAACCTCCAGGGAAAGTGCTGCCATATCTGATAGAGGGAGGAGAGAAGAGGGGCAGCCCTGTGCTGTGTGCCTTCCAGGTAGCTTGTTCCAAGGGCCACCACCAGTTCACGAGGCGTTTATGGGCTGCCCTTCCTGCCAGCGGGGAGGGCTTGGGGATGTGGTGGAAGCCCTGACTCACAGATTTTTATTTTGGGTATTCAGTAAGGATTTTTTCCCTAAGGAATTCTCCAGTGAGGTGTTGGGTACCTTCCAGTAGCTTCATAGCAGACTCAAAATTGGGCTCAAACTCCTTAGGAGGGCATCCGGGATTCTGCAGAATCTTGTCCCAACCTTCCTTGCTAATCCTCTCCACGGACCCAAGGAGCTCTGCCTACATAGAACCACCTACTATTTCCCTGGATATGTCATTCATTTCCATGCCTCTGTGACTACTTTGCATATGCAATTTCCTCTGCCTGGAGTGCCCCCTGTCACTTCTTGTCTTAAAGCTTGGCATGGTGGTTCCTACCTGTAATCCCACCTACTTGGGAGGCTGAGGCAAGAGGACCACAAGTTTGAGGCCAGCGTGGGCAACTTAGTAAAGAAGCCCTGTCTCAAAGTAAAAAATAAAAAAGCTCTCGGGGAGGGGCTGGGGTTGTGAGTGCAGCAGAGCAGTCACCTAGCACGGCCGAGGCCCTGGGTTCCATCCTCAGCACCACATATAAATAAGTAAATAATTAAGATATTGTGTCAACTACAACTAAAAAAAAAAATTTTTTTTAAAGGTCTGGGAATGAAGCTCAGTGGCAAAGTGCCCCTAAGTTCAATCCCCAGTACCAAAACAAACAAAAACTTTATTTCATGCTTTAAAACCCTACTTAAAATTCAGGTCCCTCTTCAAAGCCTTGCTTGACTCCCCAGACTGGGTTGATTGTTCTGTGCTTCAAGGAATAGGGTTCTTTTCCTGCATCATTACCCATTAGGGCAATTATTAGGATTTGCATGCTTATCTTCCTCCTAGTTGCTCCTCCAGGGCAGGGACTGTGTCATTTACCTTTTGCCAACCTAGTACATAGTGCCAGGCCCTAATAATTCCTTAAGTAATAGTTATGGAAGGATAAACACTACTTCTTTTGGATTTGTTTATTTTTGAGTAGCATTAAGAGAATGCTTCTGTCACTATGGATAGTCCTTGGCTTACAGTGCCATCCCTCCAGATGAGTCATATAATCATGAGTCTATGTACTCACACAGTATCAGTATGGTACTCCTCAGGTAATCTTACATCTGATTTCTTTTACACATTAATCCTATGGGTAGTTGTTGTTACCATCATAAAATAAGAAGACTGAGATGCCAAAAGATGAAGCATCATGCTCAGGTAACAGGACATGGTCCCCAATGATGGAGGTCAAGTATTCTGGCTCCAAGATTAGTGCTCTTTTGCCTGCCCCAGAGATTCTCAATAATAATCTGCCTTTGAACCAGCAGATTAGCATCACCTGGAAACTTGTTAGAAATGCAAATTTTAGGTGCCACCTCAGACCTATCAATTAAAAAACTCAGAGGGTGGGTCCAGTAATATTTTTTTTTTAAAAAAATATTTATTTATTTATTTTTTTAAGTTTTCGGCGGACACAACATCTTTGTTGGTATGTGGTGCTGAGGATCGAACCCGGGCCGCAAGCATGCCAGGCGAGCGCGCTACCGCTTGAGCCACATCCCCAGCCCCCAGTAATATGTTTTAACCAGGCTACAGGTGATTCTATTGCAAATTCAAGAACCTTGGCCCATATCACAGGTGCACCAGTGGTTGCCCAGAGCCAGGGGAGGGCGCTCCAAGGCAAACTATCACCCCTGAAACAGTCCTGGCAGCCAGGATGGAACTTGTTGGACAGGATGGAAGGGGAGGAAAAGCATGGACTGAGAGTTAGGAGCCAGAGTTCTGGTCCCACCAGTTCTGCAGCTATTGCTTGGTGATTTGAGGCACATTATTTAATATTTAACCTCTCTTAACCTCAGTTTTCTCATCTGTAAAATGAGGATGTTGATGGAATGTTCTCATTTCTAATTTCCCTTTAGATTCTGATATTCATTTCTTGCTTGGAATAATATATTGTCTGTACCAAGAATGGAATGAAGAGAGAGTGTGGAGTGTGACTATTCATTTTTAATAGATTTCCACTCCTAGGCTTTTTTTTTTTTTTCTCTCTCCCAGTATTGGGTATTGAACCCAGGCCTTGGGCTGTTGGGCAAGTGCTCTACCAACTGAACTACTCCCCCATACCTTTTTATTTCATTTTGAAATATTGTCTCACTAAGTTGCCCAGGTTGGCCTCAAACTTGGGATCCTCTTACCTCAGCTTCCCAGGTAGCTGGGATTACAAGTGTGTGCTACCATGCCTGGCAGATTTTTTCCATTTTTGGAAATGGATAGTCTGGTCAGGCTGATGCAAGCTAGTTGGGCAAGTGACTACTTCTTTGGGCCTCAATTTTATCATCTATAAAATGGAAATATTGTTTCAGAGGTCCTCTGAGATCTTCCAGCTCTAATGTTCTGAAATTCTAGGGTCCATTCTGGCTAAGGTGGAAGGCTCAGAGGTTTTGCTTGTCACCCCACGCATGCCCAGGCGGAGGTGGGAGGGAGTCCACTCTATCAGGACAGTGGGGTGGACTCTGGGGCAGTGGAGGACTTTTCCTTCATGGACTTGAACTTGAGGACAGCCTACTAGGTGGAGCCTGGCTGGAAGGAGTGAGGTAGCTTCCCTGAGACTCTGGCCTCCCTGAGTGGTTGCCTCACAGGCTCTTAACTAATCCTCCTTACCACTTCCTGGGGTGGGGAAGGGCAGGGCAGATGGGTAGCAGCTGATGCAACAGGCACACCAGGCTTATGTTGTTCTTCGAGGACAAAGGCAAGGTCAGTAGGGGTGAGCCAAGGAGGGCTGCAGCTGCAAGGTCCTGCACTTAGCAACTTCAGCTTCCTCTTCTGTCCTTGATCTTCTTCTTCTCTCCTTATTACTGAAATGGGATTCACCCTCTGAGCATCAGAGCTGATACATGATACTTTATGTTAGGATTCGCCCTCATTCATCCATTTGCGCTCTTTAACCTGCAGCCGCAAACAACAGCCTTGCCGGCTGGGAACATAGACTGTGGGGGTGCCCAGAGTGGGATGATAGTTTTCAGAATCTGCTCCCACCAGACCATGATTCCCATGAACTCTTCCAGGAGGAAATAGATCCAGCCAGGAGTATCAGAGAGTGTCACAAGGTCCAAAAATGCTCTCTGTATGGCCAAAGCCTCAAAATATGCCCAGGGGGACGGCCATTTCCATTCAGGCCCAGTCTCTCCAATAGAAACGACACTCTAGGCTACTTTCCCATCTGCCAAGAATTAAGATGCCTAGAACATGTAAAGTCGTCTAATATTTTAAATTAAAATAAATTCTGTAGTAGGGAAGAGATGGTGCATCAAGTCTCTGAGAAAAGGCAAGTTGCTAAATATCACACTGGAGCCAACTGGATAATAAGAACTATCCTTTCATCATAAATTACAGAGAACTTAGCTGAGGCAGGAGGATCACAATTTAAATGCCAGCCTCAGCAACTTAGTGAGACACTGTCTGAAAAAATAGAAAGGACTGGGGATGTAGCTCAATGATAAAGAGCCCCTTCGTTCAATCCCCAGTAACAAAATACATAAAAATTATAAGTCAATTACAAAAAACTTTATCTTACTAAAACCATACTTTAAAACTGCATATTCCCTGGAAAAGATTCAAGAAAGAAAGTCCAAGTGCAAATAGGTCCCACATCATTTGTACTTCTCATAAGTTACTGAGTATTTACCATATTCCAGGCCCTGTACCAAGTGATTTATATGAATTCTCATATTTCACTCTCAAAAAATACTATTAAAGTCTATTTCTATCTCCATTTTATAGATGCAGAAACTAAGGCAGAGAGATTTGAGTAAGTTGCCTAAAGATGTGCTAACCTGTTCCCTGGAGTCTGGATCCTATTCTCATAATCATCAGAGAAGCACACATATATAATAAATATGTGGGATACAATCCTCCAGATCACAAAAGGATTCACCAGAATATTCTCTAAACCCTAAATCTCCTATAACTTTAATAAATAAAAACACATAATTTATTTATTTATTAATATTTTTATTTTATTTTTATGTGGTGCTGAGGATCGAACCCAGTGCCTCATACATGCTAAGCGATAGTTCTACCTCTGAGCCACAATCCCAGCCCCCATAATTTATTTTTTAAAGTTTCTTAATGTCCACCTTTTAAACAATATATATATACATATACATATTTTTTTTACTATAACATACAGAATTTTGCTCTTCATGGGAAATCTCACTCCTAAGCTTTTCACTGAATCAAGTTAATTTTGATATGATAATTCTGGCAATAATTAGTTAATGATTAATTTTTTTATTGGTATTGAATAACTAAATTTAGAAAGGTGCCTTCGGCAAGGTAGTTTATAATTTAAGTATGAATTTTATAATTATACTTTCATCCGCATATAGTCATACATAATCAAATTTAATCAAATGGACAGCCTGAAAGAGTCCAATTATAGTATTAGTGTGATAGAGCAAGAGTTAGGGGCTTTCTTCTTGCATCAGCCTTCAACTTGATTTATAGATGTTTTATCTCATTAACCTTTAAGTCATAGAGGTAATTAGTGACTCTGGGAACAGCAAAATGCACTGAAGCAATCACGTAGCTCTTTAACTTTACCATGCACCAGATTAAACCGGACCCAATTATTCCAAATCATGGAAGGCATCTTTTGAAAGGATTTGCTTCTTTTTTTTTTTTTCAAATGGCTCACTGTATCAAAAATCAAACTTGATGTAGACCCTGATTTCCTCTCCTAACTGCATACCATATTGCATTAAAACCATTTAAATCCTTCAAAAGTACCTGCTTTACAGAGAGAAGAGATGCAGAGTGTTGTGATTAACCCTGTTTGGATCAAGTTTTTCCAGGACCCCATGGAGAGTGTCACTCTGAGGACAGCATTGTCTGCCTTCCACCTGCAGTTAGAGATCAGGGAAGCTGGATGGGACCCAGCTGCTCAGGAGGCCTCCATCTTGAGGTTGGAAATATCCCTTAGGTACTAGCAGACTTGGAGGCATTCTTTCCTCTTCCTTTCCCTGTTCCAGCTTCTGAGACATAAACCTTCACACAACCGAGACAGGGACCAAGACCCTGAGGTCTGAGTAAATACAGCCTTTCTTCTCTCCCAGCCTTTCATGGGAGGGTTCTGAACTGCTTGGCTCCCCACTTTTTGTGGCTGGATTAAGGAGATGGTTAGTATGGAATATTGATAAAAATCTACCAGGCTAAATTAATCTGCAGAAGAAAAAGCAGGACCCTACTCTCTGGATTGAGAATGGGATAGGTATAGCTAGCTGCCAAGGGGACTTTGGTTCCTAAAAATGGCCACCTCTTCAAGACACTTACTGAAAACTAACATTATTTTAGGGCATTTGGAGTTAACTTTGAGTAGAAAACCACATGAAAGTGAACCTTCATAAGGGAGAAAGAAGGCTCCAGTTTATTCAAGTTACAGTTCTAATAATTTTCCAAGACAGGAAAGTGATTTGGGTAGAAAAAACAATGGCTTACAGTGTGCTTTTCAGAATTCTCATGGTCTTAGAGTAAGTCTATGAAGTTAGGGAGTAGAAGGATGTGATGTTATCATAGTGGGGGCTTTGCCTGCCCCACACTTTTGGGTGAAGCTGAGATTTCTTTTGGGTGATTCCACGTGAAGAGCAAACTCCAATGCTGAAGGCAGGTGACACCAAATTTTAATTTCTTTTTTTGGTTTAGTTTGAAAATGATCTACTTTGTTAACATATAGAAGAATTTTTTGTGTGGGTTCTTGCTCTTTAAGTGCCAAACTGCTGTTCTAATGCCTTTTGACAGATCTCCAGCTGAGTGACTCAGCCCCAGTCTCATGGACCCTCCACAGGCTCTCCCTCCCTCAGGGATGCAGGTGTGTCCCCACTTGGGGCAGAGGCCAGGAAACTAACCACAATCTCCTGGCTATGAGACCAGGCTCCTGCCTTGAATGGCAAAACAGGGTGAAACACAGGCAGGCAAGAACCCAAACCACAGAAGCTCAAGTTAGGTCACTCTTGTGAACACGACAACTCCTTGTCTCTTTAGGTCAACAAAGTAAAACACAGGCCCATTTGAAAATGATTTTCAAGGACTGAGTGCATGACTGTGGCAACTTTCTGACTGAGGAAATTAATTGGCCATTCTTTCTCACAAGCCAACAGAGGTACTGGGGTATATTCACATGGGTCTGTAGCAGGAGAGTTGAGTACTTGGCACTTAAGTCACTTGTTCCATAAGTGGTGAGCATGATGTTGATTTCTTGTTTCCTAATCACATGCACCTGGCAACTTGGGAGAATGCACCCTCGTCAGGAACCATCTTTCAAAGTCCCAAGAGAAGCTGCAGAGGATTCTTTTTTTTTTTAATATTTATTTTTTAGGTGGACACAATATCTTTATTTTATTTTTATGTGGTGCTGAGAATCGAACCCAGTGCCTCACACATGCTAGGCAAGCACTCTACCACTTGAGCCACATCCCCAGCCCTGCAGAGGATTCTTTAGGATTGTCCCTCTGTGGGACCAGGCTTTTGGGGACAGTTAAAAATGAAGTGAGGCTGGTCGCAGTGACTCAGGAGGCTGAGACAGGAGGATCACGAGTTCAAAGCCAGCCTCAGCAATGGCAAGCACTAAGCAACTCAGTGAGACCCTGTTTCTAAATAAAATACAAAATAGAGCTGGGGATGTGGCTCAGTGGTTGAGTGCCTCTGGGTTCAATCCCTAGTACACTCCCGCCACTCACCCCAGCAAAAAAACTGAAGTGAGGATCAGGCCAGTGGAGAAGAAGAATAGTGGAAAATTATTGTTTTCAAATGGTTATTCTTGGGAACTCTGTCATGGCTGGAGTGGTAATTTCATTTTATCTTAAACATGGGATCCAGCCCAAGGTGGAGGTAGATGTGTCCTTGGGAATGCACAATTACTGTCTATTCTGTTCACTGTGGGAACAGCAGTCTTATATTCACAGTATATTTTTAAAAATCATTAGAAAAAAAGACCTAGTATTTTGAAGAATTTGTCAGAAATCTATGGCTCTATTCTTTCTAAGGCATGATGAAAATGGGTACAATTTGGCTGAAATCCTAAATTTTTTCAAGTTTATCCAGAGAGTCTGCATAATATAATATAAAGAAAAAACAGAGATGCTTCCTTTTCTAGACTGGAATCCCTGAGGTCTAGGAATAATGATTACTTCAAATACATTCCTCCAAGGTTAGTTAATAGTAACACTGTTGTTCTTTGTAGGATTTAACATTTGCCAACTCACTTATTTTTTATTTTTTGATATCAGGGATTGAACCCAGGGGTACTTATCCACTGAGCCACACACCCAGCCCTTATTTATTTATTTTTTTAAATTTTGAGATAGGGTCTTGCTAAGTTGCACAGGGCCTTGCTTAGTTGCTGAGGCTGGTCTTGAACTTGTGATCCTCCTGCCTCAGTTTCCTGAGCTGCTGGGATTATAGGTGTGTGACTGACTCAACTCACTTATATCACAAGGAATTTGGACTTAATCCACAAGAGCCATATTGGTTGGCTTTGACCCTGGGAAATGTTATATTGACATCTATTTTGAATGCAGGGGAGGACAAGATTATTCTGAGTGTATCAAATTCTACCCAGTATAAACATGATTTAGGCAGGTTCATGGAATCACCCTACAGACCACATGAGTTATTTCTTAGCCTGGAGCATCTCTGGTCACCCACTTTTTCACTGGTTGGCCACCCACTTTTTCACCTGGTTCTTATATCAGAACTGCCCGAGAAGGCCAGTTTATTTATTTATTTATTTATTTATGGCAGTGCTGGGAATTGAACCCAGGGCCTTGTGCATGGGAGGCAAGCACTCTACCGACTGAACTATATCCCCAGCCCCTAGGCCAGTTTATCTCTGTGGCTGATTTTCCATGTAGCCTTTTAAAAATAGTTTTTCATTTTCCTTCAAACCCAGAGCTTTGTGCATGCTAGACAAGCGCTCTACCACTGAGCTGCATTCCCAGCCTCTTGTATGTAGCCTTTTAATATTCACAGATGAGATGACATACTCTTGCCTGTCATGGCCAAGAGTTCTGTTCTCTACAAGCATAAGGATCAAGCTTGTCTTAGACAGGGGCAGGAAAGACTTCCGTTCTAGTGGTTAGCATCAAGCTGTGGTGATTTCTGGCCCTACACTTACCTCAAGCTCTGGCTCTAGAAACTGGACTCTTGTCTATTTATTTGACAGATATATTTAGCACTTATTATGTACCAAGCACTGTATCAGGCTAAAAAGTATAGCGGTAACCAAAACAGATGCCCTTCTCTTATATTCCACATTATTATACTTCTCAAACTTTAACATGTGTTCAAATCATCTGAGGGCTGTTAAAGTGTAGATTCTGATTCAGCAGGTCTAGGGTGGAACCTGAAATTCTGAGTTCCCAGAAAGATAAGAAAGAGTTCCCCAAAGATACTGATGTTGCTATCTGAGATTCCCCTGGGATTATACTTTGAGCACTAAGGAGTCACAGCCAGCAGCATGGGCAGCATCTACTAACTTTTTTTTTCCATCTACTAATTTAATGGAAAAGCAGAATATCAGGTCTCACTTCAGAAACCACTGATGGTGACCCTTTAACAAGACCCCAGGGTTGAGAAACCCTGATCTAGAACATGATTCCCAAAGCACATAGCATTATGAATTGTCCCCAGACCATCCCAACCTGACTGAATTGTGTCATCTGGAGATGAGACGCCAGGTGATTCTGATGGGTACCCGGTTTGAAAACAAGAACATTTTAAGAGGAAACTTTTCTTGGTTTATGGGACCTCACAAAGTAAACAGCCTTAGAAATGATTTGATGATGGGACTGGGGTTGGGGCTCAGTGGTAGAGCACTCGCCTAGTACGTGCAAGGCGCTAGGTTCGATCCTCAGCACCACATAAAAATAAATAAATAAATAAAATAAAGGTATTCTGTCCAACTACAACTAAGAAAAAAAATTAAAAAAGAAATGATTCAATGATATCATGAGCTCTTCTGAAGTTTTACAAATCCCACTCTAAAAAGGAAGGGCCAGGGCCCCCACTCAGCATCATGGGGCTAGTAAAAAGTGGCATCAGCCTTTAGGTGGTTTTTAGTTCTCATTGGCAGCCTCTCCTGCTGCTGAGGCCCAGCCTCCCACCCACAGCAGGAATGCCTCTCCTTGACCATGACCCCAACGTTTTCCTCCTTGGGTTGAGCAATACAGTCCATTACCTCTAAACTGCCACACCTCACAGGTGTTTTATTTCAGTACCCACATGCTAGTCTCTCTCACTCTTGTCACTGACCAATCAAGCCACATGTTCACTTGGTTGACTTTCCCCAAAGACTGATTCTGTCAGCCTTTGATAGTGTTTGCGGCTCTTCCTGAAGCAGGTGAAGCATGTAGGTGGGAAGGGTGTCTGATGAACTTCCATTCATCTTTCCAGAAGGCAATTATACTTCCTGCTTTCGGTCTTCTGTCTCAGAACTTCTTCTTTTGCTAAGGGTTTCGTAGCCTTCTAGAATATATGTGAGCACTACTCTTTGCTTACAGCTTCAGGTCTTCCTCATTCTTTCAAATTGGCCAATTTCCCCACTTTCCTCCCTCCCTTACCCGATAAATTGCTGCTCATCATGCAATGTGAATTAAATGGACACACCTGGAACTTATGTTGTATGATAGTGGTCTTAGCCTGGAATCCATGAATCCCTGGCTCAGTACTTTTTGATCTTGGCTATATTTTTGAATCTTCTGGGAAATTAAAAAAACTCATGGGGGCTGGGGACATAGAGCAGTAGAAGATCACTTGCCTCACTTGCATGAAGCCAGCACCACAAAAAAAAACCAAAACTGATGTCCAGAATTCATTTACATTAATTGAAGAAGCCTTGGGGATAGGAAGCAGGCATGAATAATGTATAAGATTGCAGTCAAGGTTGAGGACCACTGGAAAGTGCAGGTGCCAGGCATGTGGTGCACGCCTGTAATTACAGTGACAGGGGAAGCTGAGGCAGGAGGAGCACAAGTTCAAAGCTAGCCTCGGCAACTTAGTAAGACCCTGTTTCTAAACAAAATATTAAAAAAAGTCTTGGGATGTGGCTCAGTGGTTAAGTGCCCCTGGGTTCAATCCCAAGTACCGAAAAAAAAAAAAAAAGAAAGAAAATGCAGGTAAAATTGTTTGTGGGTGGCTTTCTGGAAAAGCTGACCTAGAGCTTTTATTAATTTATTTTTTGTGGTACTTGTGATTTAGTCCAGGAGCATGCTACCACATCCCCAGCCCTTTTCATTTTTTATTTTGAGAAAGTGAGTGAACTCTGCATTAACATAGACCACTTGTTTGTGTCCTTCCACATGTCAGAATTGTTTTATGTAATTTTTTTGTGGTGAAGGGATCAAAACCCAGGGCCTTATGCAAGCTAGGCAACCACTTTACTGTGGAGCTAAGTCCCCATGTAATAGTGGTCTACTTTATGTGCTTTGAATAAGTCCTTGCTGCTCTGCCACAGCAACTTATTTTAAAATGGACATGTTCCTTTCTCTTCCCCTCTCCTCCTCCTGTAAGGGACCGGTGAACGACGGAGGAAGAGACCACCAAGAGACCGACTCATGCAACAGCAAAGGGGAGTTTATTGCAGATCCAGCGCGCTGGGGCTCCGTGCTCACTCAACAAGGGAGAGCGGCCAAGAGCCTCGAGCAGGGGTTAAGCAGTGCTTAAGTACACTTTTTGGGGAGGGCGGGGGCTTTGCATACATCAGAGCAAATCATCATGAGGCGTGGGAAAATTGAACAACTCTCAAACATGATTAGCACATTCATTGGCGGGAACAGGTCAGGCGGGGGTGATAGGTCAGTCCTAAAGTGGGGTATACATTCAAACTGATTGGTTTAGGCCCTGAGGTGCCTACGTACTAAGCTTCTCGGGGTCCGGGTTATCAAGCAACTAGGTAGTCAAGGTTAAGCAGCTAAGTGGTCAGGGGGGAATTTCAACACACATATAATGGGCAGTTCTGGGTATTGTCTTAACTGCCTCAGGAATTTCAGGTTCTGTGTGCAGTTCAGAAACTTTACAATACCTGGTCCTTTACATTTTAACTCCGGCTTTGCAGCTTAGAAGCTTTACACTGCCTGGTCCTTTACATTTTAACTTCAGTTTCTTTTATCCTTTCACTCCCTAATCTCAGGGGAAATAGAATTACCTTTTATCCTGGGCAGAGTTGAGCACAAACCCACTACAGGAATGAAGTAATTCAGACTTTGGGAATCGCACCAGAAGATCTCAGAAATGACTATCTCCCAAATTAACAAGTGAATTACAACTCTGGACAGAACCCGTGGAATGTAGCTTTTGAATAGCCTCTTTAAAACCTGTTCCCCCATGAGGAGAATCATAGCTTCTGAGACAGGAATCCCCTGTGCCTCTCCTTTGCTAGCAAAACAATAAAAACTTCTTTTTCCTTTTTCTCAAACTGTGTCCTTATTATTAGATTGACACTGGGGACAAGGACCAAGCTTTTGGTAACACCCAGGTCCATAACTTATTTAATATAAATTCACAAGTTATTTTCAATGGTGGCAATTCATTGAATAATTGTGGGTCACCTGATGGTCATAAGCTGTTCTCCAGTAAAATACACACATTAGTGCAAAAGGACCAGGCCAGATGCAAACTTTACGGATTGGCTCAGCACAGCTTTTATTTAGGAATGAAATGACGCCTCTGATGGACCCACTTTCCTGGTGGAAGATGAGCCCCTGGCTAAAGTGGGGTTTAGGGCCAGTTTAGGGTGGGATCAATGCTTTGGTCTCAGAAACTGTCATTTCAGACTTGATGGAAATTTCCTCCTTAGGGCTTGTCTTGTCACTGGGAAAGAAAGTGACCCCTTCATTCCTTCTCCTTGGGCCACATTATTTGGGGTTTGTCTTTTTCCATATCTAACACACACACACAATTTGTACCTTAAGGTTGTGCCAGGCAGATGGTGGTTGTTTACTTGTACAAACAATGTGTAGTTATTCTATCTTGGCACTTTTGCTCAAAATGGAGTAGCTTGTGGCAAAATACTGCTTTACAAAATGGAGTCACCTAGGGTAGGAACAGCCTGAGAACTGCTTACTGTTCTATATATCATGGAGTAACTCAGAGGAGGGCATAGCCAGCTATCCACTTGTAGGATCTCATTAAGTTTCTGAGACTTGTCTCAAATACAAGATCCTCCTGCCTCAGCTGCCCAAATCCCTTGGATTACAGGTATGCACCTCCACACTCAGCAGGAAGAAGTTACTTTCTGATCAAATAATGAAGGTTGAAAAGCCAAAGCTTTTAGCAAATTGTCAAAGGCATCTGGGACACAACCCTCCATCCTTTTCTCCCTCTCAAAAAGGTAATAAACATGAAGAATTTGCAAATTGTTAAGGAAACACCAAATAAATGTGTTAACTATTAAACAGTCATTAATATGCACGGCAGGGAAATGACTATGGGAGGGGGGCCTTTGGGTGGGATTGGAGAGTCACTGCCTCCTTCCCAATTAGGCAAGAAAATGGCATGATCTCAGATGCTGCTACTACAGAGTCTGAATGCATCTCCTAACTCTTAAGGCTTCCCGCTGCACACAGAACTAAGGCCTGACTCCCAACTCTACAATCCTGCTTCCCTGATTACCTGGCCCCGGGCCTTCCTTTCTAGTTGACCTACTTCACTTATTCCCACTCTACAACAGAAAGATGCTCACAGTCTATTTTCTAGGTCTGTCTGTACCTTTGCTTTTGTCCTGTCTGTTCTTCCCACTAGGTATGGTTGAGGAGACAAAATGACCTGAGGCAGAGTTCCCTGGTGTAAAAGGTGGCCAGTTCCTACTTGTCAAAATTGTGAGTAGCACAGCATCTTTGTCTTCGGAAGTCCTGCTTGAGTGGAGCAGTGACATACAGAAAATCAGAAGCCCTTAGATCCCAGAGTAGGGAGCAGACTGGTGACCCCAGGAGCACAGGGAAGCCAAGCAGGTACTCTGAGGTCAGAAGGTACAGGGTCAGAAGATTCCCCAAGGGTACTGACACCCAGCAGGCCCCAGTGAAGAGAGATGGGCCAAATTGGGAAGGGGGCAGATGATGAGAGCACTGAATATCTACCTGAGGATATCTGCTACACACAGATTGAACCGGTGGGTGGCCCCAGCTTTCATCCTTATTCCTTCAGGAAGTCTTTGCTGTAATACTAAACAATTGAGGCAGAGCACCTAATTTTGATGATATCTGATCTGCCTGGAGGCAGCCGAGCTTGTAAAGGTAAAACTCTCTGCAGGAAGCCTGGGCTTCTCCCACAAAGTCACCCTTCCATCACTACCCATGTTCCCAGGTCCCTGGGATAGGTTAGAAAACCAACATTACTAACACTATGGCAAGAGCCTGGATGTGCTCCCTGACTACCAGGCAGGCAGGATGTAGGGGTGACAGTGGGCTGGACAATGGGCAGTCAGGGTCCCACCAGCACAGCAGAGGGAAAAGGCACAGGCTCCAGATCCCTGGGCTTGAATCTCATCACTAAGTGATGGCAACAGTCTCTGCCAACACAGTGCAGATGCCTGGACCCAGAATGGGTGTTCTCTTCCTTCATCTGCTTCTCTGGGCTGGGAATCCAGGCTGAACAGCTCCATCTCCATCTTTTCCTCCCTTTGGCACCCCATCTCCCAAAGTTGGTGCTCCTCCTCTAAGGCCTGCACCTTTTACCTCTGGACTGCCGCAGTACTGTAATGGTTCTGCACTTTTATAAGGTACAGAGGGCTTATTATGTAAATTCAGGTGAAAAAAATAATGAATTACATTTGTATTAATAAACATTTTAATTAACACTTACCAGCTGCCAATAGTGTGTGAGGTGTAAGTAGCAGGTGGATGCTGCATGAACTAATGAAACTAGAAAGCCATCACCTCCTTTCCACTTTATTCAAGAATTTAAACCTGGCGTTGTGGCGCAAGCTGGTAAACCCAGTGACTTGGGAGGCTGAGGCCAGGAGAATCACAAGTTTGAAGCCAACCTCAGCGATTTAGCAAGGCCCTAAGCAACTTAGTGAGACCCTGTCTCTAAATAAGATATAAAAAGGACTGAAAGCTGTTGGGAGTCTTCCTGAGAACTCCCCGGGCCTTTCAAACATGGCGGTGGGCAAATTGCCATTGGGCAGCTAGAACTCCCTGGGCCTTTCAGATAAGGAGCCCCTAATGCAACATGGCGATGGGCAAGTTGCCAGTGGGCGGATAACAAGTTGTTTTGAAAACCTTTTTTTTTTTTTTTTTTGAGAGAGAGAGAGAGAGAGAGAGAGAGAGAGAGAATTTTTTTTTAATATTTATTTTTTAGTTCTCGGCGGACACAACATCTTTGTTGGTATGTGGTGCTGAGGATCGAACCCGGGCCGCACGCATGCCAGGCGAGGGCGCTACCGCTGAGCCACATCCCCAGCCCTTGAAAGCCTTCTAATTGGTCCTCCCGTCTTCCGTGATTGTGGACAGCTCATGCCCCCCATGAATCTTATGCAGGGTGGACGTGTGTGCACCGTAGGTGATGATCTGACCTTTACTATGATTGGCCCCGGGAGCTTCCTAGTTTAAGATAATTGACTCTCACTTTCTATATAAGCTAGAACCAGCTTGCAGTAAAGTGCTTCATCTTTGTCACTGCTATCTGTGTGTGTGCATTTTAATCTCTAACGACGAACCTTGGCCTTTCAAAAGCTGTGCATGGTGGTGCATGCCTTAATCCCAGCAGCTCGGAAGGTTGAGGCAGGAGGATGATGAGTTCAAAGCCAGTCTCAGCAAAAGCGAGGTGCTTAGCAACTCAGTGAGACCACTTTCTCTAAATAATATACAAAATAGAGGGCTGGGGTTGTGGCTCAGTGGTAAAGCACTCGCCTAGCACATTGGAGACCCTGGGTTAGATCCTCAGAACCACATAAATGCACAAATAAAATAAAGCTATTGTGTCCAACTACAACTAAAAGATAAATATTAAAATAAATAAATAAATAATATACAAAAATAGAGCCGGAGAGGTGGCTCAGTGCCAAAAAGAAAAAAAAAAAAAGGACTGGAGACGTGGCTTAGTGGTTAAACATTTCTAGGTGCAATCCCTGGTACCAAAAAACCAAAAAACCAAAAAGAAAACAAAAAAACAGTTCACATGGTATCTTTTTTTGTAAGTATTTATTTTTTAGTTGTAGATGGACATAATACCTTTATTCTATTTATTTATTTTTATGTGGTGCTGAGGATCGAACCCAGAGCCTCCCACATGCTAGGCAAGTGCTCTACCACTGAGCCACAAGCTCAGCCCCAAACATGGCATCTCTTTTAAAAGTATTTCCTGAACTATGAAACTATTAGCAGTATAAAATATGCATCTTGTGTGCAATTTAAATGTAAATATTAATAACTTAATATTTGATGCCTCTCATCTCAGATTTATTCATTTATTTGTTTGACAAATATTTGTGGATGTGGCAGACATTGTTCTAGGCCCTGGAGATACAGCAGTGAGAAAAAAATAGACAAAGCTTCTAATCTTAAGAAGTTATGTTTTGGGCTGGGGCTGTGGCTCAGTGGTAGAGCACTTGCCTAGCACATGTGAGGCACTTGGTTTGATTCTCAGCATCACATAAAATTAAAGAAATAAATAAAATAGATTGTGTCCATCTACAGCTAAAAATATTTTTTAAAAGTTCTGTTTTGATGGACACAGACAAAAAGGAAATCAACAAGTACACAAATAAAATTAAATGACAATAAGTGCCATTGAATAAAAATATAAAGCAGAGTAAGTAGAATAGAGAGTTGGGGGTAGAGTTCAAGAACTGCTATTTTACGTAGGGTAGGTAGAGAAGTCCTCACTGATGAGTTGACATATGAGTGACAGGACTTACTGATGGATGTGAGATAAAGAGGTGACAAGTTGTTTTTTGACTAGAACAACTAGAATAGAATTGTCACATAACTGAGGTGGAAGAAGCAGTAGAGGACGCAACACAAGTTTGAAAAATTGATTTTGACATGAAAAAATCATAGGTGATGCTCTAAACTTCATATGGCAACATGTTGGGACCATAGTTATAGAGAGTATCTCTTTCTGTGAGTCTGTCCTCATGCTTTTGCCTCTGCCTTTCCATGGAAACCACTTTTGTAAAGACCCCCTGAAAGCTGCCCTGCCAAATCCCATCTCAGGACTCATATTTTACTTGATATTCATCAGTATCATTTTACACAGTTGTCCACTCTCTTCTCTTTGAAACGTGCTCTTCACTTGGTGTCTAATATTCTTTCTATGGTAAGGCAGTGTGGGAAGGAAGTTGCCCAGAGTGGGAACTATGGCAAGGGTTGCAGGACCTTGTGTGTGTGTGTGTGTGTGCGTGTGTGCGTGTGTGTGTGTGTGTGTGTGTGTGTTGCCTAAAACTTTGAACTAGAATCCAGGGAAATGGGGCTAAAAGAGAGTGTGGCCATAATGTATTGTAGAGCTTCTGGCAACCATGGAGTCCAGGATTCTGAGAATATCTCTTCAGAAATGTAGCTTCATTTTATTTTTATATTTGGTATCAAAGACTGAACGCAGGGGTGCTCAACCACTGAGCCACATCCCTAGTCCTTTTTAAAATATTTTGTTTAGATACAGGGTCTTGCTGAGTTGCTTAGGGGCTCACTAAGTTGCTGAGGCTGGCTTTCAACTTGTGATCCTCTTGCCTCAGCCCCCTGAGCTGCTGGGATTATAGGCATGCACAACCACAGCTGGCTGCAGCTTCATTTTATACTGTAAACTTTTGAGTTAGATTTAATTTTAATAAAGATTCCATGACTTTATTTTATTATAATTATTTTTAAAATATTTTTTTGGTTATTGATGAACTTTATTATTTTTGTGTGGTGCTGAGGATTGAACCCAGTGCCTCATGCATCCTAGGCAAGCACTTACCACTGAGTCACAACCCCAGCCCCTCCACAATTTTAAATAAAGTTTAAAATCAACTAATCTAGATGGGCACAGTGGCACACACCTGTAATTCCAGCAACTCAGGAGGCTGAGGCAGGAGGATTGTTAAGTTTGATGCCAGCCTCAGGAACTTAGCAAAACCTTAAGCATTAGCGAGACCCTGTCTCAAATTAAAAAGGGGTTGGGGATGTGGCTTGTGGTAAAGCACCTCCAGGTTCAATCCCAAGTATACCTCCCACCCCACAAATCCACTAATTTAGTCTAATGACTGTGTATTAGAATGTATCTTTGAGAAGGAGGAGGAGGGAGGCGGAGGGAGGAGAAAAGGAAAAGAAAATAGCGCACCTTGGGGAAATAGCTGATTCCAGGTTTGGTTTAGGGGAAGAAAGGGAACATGTCAAAAGAACATAGGATTAGCTGTAAGAGGCTCCTAATGATCAAATTTGGGGAAATCTGAGCATCAAAAAGAATAACACTTTGGATGATTATAAAACAATGAGTAAAAATCTATTAAGATGATACTAAAAAAAGTTAAAGGGGAAGAACATTTTTGTCACCATTGAAAACAACTGTTCATACTCTAATTATTGATAAAGAGAAAAAATAACTTACTTTGCCTTTTTAGGAGGATCATTCAGCCTCAGGTAATGGTGGAAAGTTTTTCTCTACAGAAACAAGCCAACTAATAAAGAAGAAGGAATGATAGAAATTAAAAAGTCGCCATTGTGCACCCCCAAATGAAATTACAGAATGAAGAAAGGATCATAAATGAATGCCTAAAGCCATGAGATTAAAATTTGTTGTGGAAGAGAATATTCTTATATACCAAGGTATTTTTCCAGAGAAAGCTGCAAAGAGAGAAAGAATTGTATTGGATAGCATCTCCTATGAAGTCCCCTTATTCTAAGCTGAATTTTCTTTTAAATAATTTCATTGCTTTCAGTCAAGATAATCCATGAAATAAAATCTTATTTGTATAGGTCTGTAAAACTTAATTAATAAATTAAAACAGATTAGAATAAAGCCCCAAGTCCTGATTATTAGTTGGGAAATGAAGTTACTGATGAGGTCCCTGATGTTGGAGGAACCCAGTCCTTGCAGAGACATGAAGAATTAATGATGACAAAGTGGTAGGTCTCCATGACTAGCAGGAAAGGCACTGGTGTTTGTAGCAGGTCTAAGATCTGGGTTTAAATTCTGACTCTACCACTTACTAGTTTTGTGGTATTAGGCAAGTTATGAGAGTGCACCCGATCACAGTTATTCAGCCCTATTGCCACGCACTGTGCTGGGTGTTTGGATATGGCAGTCAAGGATGCACAGGGGCCTGCTCTCCTGGAGACCCGACAAGTAATTCAGGAATAGAAGGTACTCAGGTGCGGTTCCTGACTCCAAAGGGACTGAGAATAGGTCTCAACAAGATGGATGGAGATAGAGTTGAGTAGGAGGAGGCTTTCTAAAAGGGGAAAACACTTTAGTGAAATACGTGGGGGCTGATGGTCTGCTGATAGTCCACATAGCTACCGAGGCTCTAAAGCAGGTGGTTCCCATTATTTAACGAAACAAGTAAGGAAAGCGCCTAATTCTGACTCAGGGGTAGGAGTCTGGGCGCGAATCCTGAATGCTAACGATGGCCATTTCCAGACGGTGGTTCCAAATTCTACTACAACACGCAAAGAACAATCAGCCCGGCTGGGGTTGTGGCTCAGCGGTAGAGCGCTTGCCTTGCATGTGTTGAGGCACTGGGTTCTATCCTCAGCACTGCATAGAAATAAGATGTTGTGTCCATCTGAAACTATATATAAAAAAAAAAAGAACAGCTTTTTTTTCCACATCTTGGAGCCTGTGGAGGCCTGCTGGGAAAAGGACTTCTGAAATGCAGATACGTCTGGAAAGTTGTGGTGCAAAGCCATTTTTGATGGCTATAAGCGGGGTCTCCGGAACCAAAGGGAACACACAGCTCTTCTAAAAATTGAAGGTGTTTATGCCAGAGATAAAACCGAGTTCTATTTGGGCAAAAGATGTGCTTATGTGTTCAAAGCAAAAAACAAACAAACAAACAAAAAAACAACAACACAGTGACTCCTGGTGACAGACCAAACAAAACCAGAATAATCTGGGGAAAAGTAACTCGTGCTCATAGAAATAGTGGCATGGTTCGGGCCAAATTCCGAAGCAACTGAAATGGTGTGTGATGCTGTACCACTCAAGAATGTAAACTAATGGAAAATAAATAAAGATGGATTTGTGCTCTTGTATTTAAAAAAAAAAAAGAAGAAGAAAAAAGAAAAAGAACGGTTAAAAAACAACCAATCAGCTAAACAATGTACGGGTTCCAGGTGGGGGCGTGGCTTCAGGCAGCTCCTGGAAATCCTCTTCCGGAACCGGCCCATGCCCCGGAAGCAGTTGTTGGTTGGGCGCTTAGCGCGTCACGGAGACCCCAGGGGTGCGGTCGCCATGTTCCTGTCGGTGGTCTCCTGTAAGTGCACCTGGAGGTGGCGGCGGGGGCTTACGGCGAGGGCGAGGGGGCCGTGAAAGGGCCCCCGGAGGATGAGGGGCGGGGAAAACGAACCGGCCGGGATGTTGCTGGTTCGCGGCGGCCTCACTGCGCGGCCGAGTGAACTGCTGGGGTCTGCGGGACTAGTCTGGATTCACTTAGCTTTTGCGGGACTTTAGAGTCTGGTCAGGAAGCGTGGGGCGCTTTCCCTCAGGTCTCTGTAGGGATGTGTCGGAAGAATCACAGGACGTCCCGGTTGGGAAGGACCTCAGAATTTCTAGCTCACATATTTCGTGCCCTAAAGGTGAGGAAATCAATCCGGAGAGGAGCAGTAGATGGCCCGAAACAACACAGTTGGGCAGTGGAAGCAGGCTCCCGAGTCAGTGCTCCCCTGCACCTGGCCGGCTTCTTGTTTAGACTTACTTTACCAACCCACCTAAAACGACGGTTGTTGCAGTTGCACAGGTTGACCTGTCAATCAAGACGCTTGTTCCATGCAAATAATTTAAACTTTAAAAGAGGAGGAAACAATGAAGTAGATGCGACCTTAGAAAGATTTAAAACGTTTCCAGTCCATCTGAAATGATGGTACAAAGCATTATATTCAGAATAGCGTTGATCCGATTGGCTCTTTTACTCTTTCAATAAAATGCTGTCGGGTTCTCAATATCTAGGGTGAAAAACGATGATATACTTAATGAATTAAATGTTTTTGGTTATTACTGACGTTTGTATTAACTTTGCATAAGATAATAAATTTGTTTTTATTTTCTTTCCCAACCTTTTCTCTACACATACACAAAAAGTTGCCAAGAGCAAGTCAAAGTAAGTGAAAGTTTTTAAAATTGAGCTTTGCTTCTTTATGTTAGTTTTTTTTCAGTTCAGTTGCTGCTAATGTATCCATGTATTAAACATTTAATCTTGATTTTTCTAAAAGTTGTTTTAAGGGTTATTTGTTGGATTTTTGTTCTTAGAGCTCTTTTAAAAACTGCAGATGTTTCTGTATTTATGATGTTGTTACCTCTGGACAAACTTGTTGTAAGTGGAAAATATTATAGCCAAAAATGGATTTAATACACCTCACCTACAGAACACTTGTGCTGCCTGTGTGCTGTATCTTGCTGCTTATTACTACCTTAAGAAATGATCAAGATTTGAAGTTTGGCTTCTACTGAATGCTCTTCTTTCATATCATGGTATAGTTGAAAAACAATAAGTTGAGAACCATCTTTATTTCCCTCCTGTCCAATGAAGCAGCTTCTGTGAGCATTCCTTTTTGCTTAAAGAACTTTCATGTCTTTTCTAGGCCCAGGGTTTATGAGCTTATTTTCTTGTTTCTAAACAAACCATTGGTGTGCTGTTTGGACTATCACCTTGTTTTCTATTTCCTCAAACTGGAGACCAGGGGCCATTTGTCTGAATCTAGCAGAATAAGTTGTAATCTGGTTAAATCACAGGGCCTGTTTTATGAGTTTTGTAATCTTTAGCATTCATGGTATAAGCGCTTTAAAAATAGTAAAGAGTAAAGATTCCATGATACCACAGAGACTAGAAATAACAGACTGGTAAAGATAAATTTTGTAAACAATAACTGAAGGTTTTCTTTTAAAAATAAAAATTCTAATGGCTGTTTTAAAACAGCCTTTTAAAACAGTAAGATGTTAGCTGAGCATGGTAGTGCATGTCTGAAATGTCAGCAATTTCGGAGGCTGAGGCAGTTAGGATTGAAAGTTCACAGCCAGGCTTTGCAATTTAGCAAGGTCCTAAGCAACTTAGCAAGAACCTGCCTCAAATAAATAAATAAAAGTAGCTGGGGATGTCTCTCAGTGGTTAAGTGCACCTGGGTTCAATCTCTGATTTAAAACACAAAGCAACCCTTAAAATTAGTTTTTTTTTTTTAAATTAAAGTTAATGAAAAACATGTATCTAAGTGTTTTTCCCCCCAGTACTTTTTATTAAAAAGATTTTTTTTTGTAGATGTAGTGGACAGAATGACTTTATTTTATTTGTTTTATTGTTATGTGGTGCTGAGGATTGAACTCAGTGCCTCATGCATGCTAGGCAAGCGCTCTACTGTTGAGCTATAGCCCCAGCCCCCTTTTATTGATTCACAAAGTTTTTCCTACAGTGCTTTTTATTGATTCACAAATTTTTTCCTACAATTCGTTTATGTCAGAATTTCCCACTGCTACGTTCTGTAAGTTTCCCATGCCTTTGGTTTTTGTTGAGGTATTCCCTGCCTCTTGCGTTCTTTATATCTTGTGACATTTGTCATATATGTATTGCCTTTAGACCCTATACACCAACTCAATTTTCATAGCATACCTTTATTTCCTGGAGGACACAGACAGATACAGCTTTATATTTTCCATAGTGCTTTTCTCAAAGTAAGCACTTGATTGAGATTTATTGTCCATCTTAGCTATAATCAACAAATGTATGCCTCTTTGGAAGCACCATGTTGAACATTGAAAGCAATGTAGTGATGTGGAACGTGGTCTAAAGTGTTTCAAATTTAGTTTGAAAAATATATGAGAAATGACATGGTCTACATAGGGAGACAAGACACATGAAAAAGTATAGGAGAGTTAAAAGGTCTTTATTGCATGAACTTCATCCTTTGGATGACTGTAACTTAAAGTATGAAGGGACAAAAGGTTTGCTATGTAAGTGATATAAAACTTTCTGTTTCTTTATTTTGTTCCTTCCTTAATTGTGCTCTTATCACTCATACTCTAGAATAGAGAGGGCTCTTATGAGACAACCATTTTTACAATTGCCTCACTTGGTAGCTGTGATCATCAGTACTTTTCTATTAATACCCCCTCCTCATGGGTTCCTCATGAGAGGTGGATGTCTGAGGCTAGTTCCCCAATGTGGCTTGATTGTTCTTACTATTTTCATAGGTCATTACCAAATCACTGTGTGTTAGATCAAACCCCCCAATTCAAACCATTGAAACTGCCCTATGGGAAACATAGGCTGTGTTAGAACCAAACTTTCTCAGGGTCAACTAATGTCCACAACTAATACAACTCCTCAAGCTTCTCAAAATGTGCCGTCCACTTATGACTGAATTTAGTCCATTTCCTCAGCTTGTAACAGCTTACTTTTTAATCTTAGAACCCTTCTGGTGAAAATGGTGAGCCAAGCTGGGACAGGTTTCTCCTTCAACGCCAAGAGAAGCCGACTCCGGGAGAAACTGACTCTTTTGCATTACGATCCACTTGGTAAGATTCAGAGAATTACTGCACCGTAGGTTCAGATGCTTTTAAAGTCTGTTGCCTTGGAATATACCAGGACACAAAGCCAGATTAAGACCTTGTGCTCTTGGCACTAGATTCAAGTTTAAATAGAATATGTCAGGGAAAATCTCCAGGAAGAGATAATTAACTAACGACATGAAGGTAAGAAACCAACCATGTAAAGAGAATAGGCAGTATCCTGCTAGAAACAAAGAGAGTGTCTTGCGAAGGGGAAGGTATGGTCTAACAGTGGAAAGTTATAGGGTCTAGATGTAAGTTAAGGAAATGTAGTGTCTTTTTTTTGGTTTTGAGAATAGGAAATATTATTTTCCATTTTGTGCCCTCCATTAAAAGACCATCATGCAATTTTAAGTGGTGTGTATTTGTCTAAAACAGACTTGTGTTCCCAAAGCCAGATAATCTGCTCAAACCTGATTGCTGTTGGTGGAAGCCCATCCTGTTTCTGCATTTGATGTGAAGGTTTATGCCAAAACAAAAACCAAAACCTGGCAAGCAAAATTTTTTTTTTTTTGTTTTGTTTTGGTATTGGATATTGAACCCATGGGCGCTCATCTGCTGAGCCACATTGCTAGCCCTTTTCTTAATTTTTAATTTTATTTAGAGACACGATTCTCATAGATTGCTTAGGGCCTTGGTAAGTTCCTGAGGCTGACCTTGATCTTGTGATCCTGCCTCAACCTCCCAAATTGCTGGGGTTACAGGTGTGTGCCACTACGTCTAACCATAATTGCTTCTTAATAATATTGACAAAGACTATGTTAATGTCAGGAAGTGCTTTTAAAAAGTTCTGAGAAGTCCATTTGTCAGCTTAAAATTGCTTGAGTTCCATTTGTTAGTAGAAATACAATTTCCTGCTCATATTGCTGATCATTCATTAACATAATAAAAAGGGAATTCTAGTTTTATACCTGAGAATTAGGAGTCTGAATATCAGGATGATTCCTCATGTGGTAGAAAAATTAGTAGAAGAATAGTTTGATAGCTAGATTAGTGTTGTGTTTTTCTGCCTGATTTCTTTGTATTAGCTGGTGAAAACTCAAAAGTGGTGAACTTTATACTGAAGTAATTTTATTGTACCATGTTAACTCCTTTAGAGTTTGTTTTTTAGGAACTTGCACACTACTAATAAATATTGATTGAAAAACCTTTTGCAATAATAGGTATGAAAAGGTATTGGAGTTTTCATCCTTAGTATGGAGTAGGTATCGGGAACTTATTTGTCACGTTGATTTTAAGATTGGGAAAAGAGGGCTGGGATGTAGCTCAGTGGCAAAGCATCTCCCTTGCATTCGCAAAGCCCTGGGTTCGACCCCCCAGTTCCAAAAAAGACAAAAGAACCCCACCAAAAAAAAAAAAAAAAAAAGATTATAGCCATAACTGGTTTTGATCATAAGTTCAAAAAATGGGAGAAAAGACTCGTATATAAATTTTAGATACAATTAGGACTTTCTAATAAGGAATGGTTTGAGCCTTGATAGCACAATTTTTGTCTTTTCTGAAGAAAAGGATGTTCTGGGATAGTAGACTACCTGCCTTTCTGTCCACTTATTGGATCCTTTGCAGACTTTTGTGATGAAGATGTTTGCCTTGGAGCCTGTCGCATTGCCCAGGGTACCTAATAGCTTGGCAATTTTCCTAGCATATTTTACTGACATGAGTTAAGTTAGTTTGAGGATAATGTTTTGTTTTATGAAGGAAATCAGGTAAGGAAATAAATATTCCCAGTTATTTGAGCATTTTCTAGTAAACTCTTTGGCAAGAACCAGCTGTATCTGCTCCTGTCCTTTCAGACTCAACTTTCCTAATGTAAAACTAGATGCTAATATCCAGGGAGGAAGGATTAAAGCTGAGGCCTAAGCTTATTAAACTTTGTTTATCATAAAGAGAATGAAAACTTGTCAGTTTTAATTCCTTGGGTGACTAAACAAGATAATATAGACTTTAATTGAAACAGAATAGATTTAGGTTAGCTGAAGGGAAAGAACTTGACATATTAATTCTTCTATGAATTAAGCAGCAAATATTTTGACAGAAAATTTATGTTTACGGTTGTGGATAGCATTGTGTCATTTCAGCTCAGTAAACACATATTGAGTCCTTCTGTGTATCTGGAAACAACTCTATAAGTGAGTTGGAGTTCTCTCTCAGGGAAAGAAATAGGATAGAGTATTTTGGGAAATTTGTCCAGGGACTCAGAGCTACAAATGATAGAGCCAAAGTTTGAATCAATGATTCTAAACCCAATTCCCTGTTCTTTCTGTTATAGGGAGCCAGTTTGATCTTTCTAAACTTTTAATTTTTTAAAAAATCAGAACTTTCCCCTGTGTTCAGCCTAGTATCTAAGATCATGAAGCCTCACTGTGATTCCTGCCACCTATCACTTTTCCTGCTTTAGTCATCCAAATGCTGCTCCTTTAAGGGCTAAGTTTTACTCTGTTGGGCCTTCTGTCACTATTACTTTCACCTTAATCTTTAGGTTCTTAAAGGGTTTATTGGAAATTCATATGGGTACCTCATGAGTACTAAATCAGGAACTCTTTTTTTTGTGTGTGTGTATGTTGGGAATTGAACCCAGGGGCTCTTAACCACTGAGCCACGTCCCCAGCCCTTTTTATTTTATATTTTGAGACAGGGTCTCACCAGGTTGCTTAGGGCCTCTCTAAATTGCTGAGGCTAGCTTCAAATTTATAATCCTCCTGCTTCAGCCTCCTGAGCCACTGGAATTACAGGCAGGCACCACTGTGCCTGGCTTTTTGTTTATATATTTTTCCTAAGACAGGGATTCACTATATTGCCCAGGCTGTCTTTGAAAGTGCAATCCTCTGGCCTTAACTTCCTGGAGGGTTGGGATTATAGACAAGTGCATCTCATACTTTTGTAAACTTTGCATTGTCTAGCACAGTTCCTTGGAATAAAATGTTTGTTCTTTTGAATTAAAGGAATTACTACAGTGAATGAAAGAATTTTCCTGAATAAAACCTTGTTGTATTAATCTTATTTGTTCCTTCTCTTGGTCATTTAAATAATCTCCTGATTGCTTCTCAGTGAGATAAGTCCCCTGCCTCCCTTTGTTTTCTTTTTTGGTGGTGCTAGGGATTGAATCCAGGACTTTGCAGATGCTAAAGTACTCTTATCACTGAGCTACAATGCCAACCCTCCTTTTAGCTCAACTTTTGCCTTCGTGAAGAAAAACACACAGAAAATATTTCTAAACAGCATTATTTTGGAAAGTGTGTTGTGTCTTTACTAACATCTGTAGTGCTTTGTAGGTCCTCCTTAGAGGAGTGGAGTCTTAGGAGGAGCAGTTCTACTTATATTTTAGATGATATGAAGTATGCAAAAAATATCCCATATATTCAATGTCTGTATTATGTAGTATTCTTATTCATTTCTTAGGTGAAGTTCTGTTAACTGGTTAATGGTTTTTAAATTCAGCTGCCTTTTAGAATTGTCTAAGGAGTTTTTAAAAATGTTGTTTTCTAGTCCATTTCTAGCTCTACTGAACCAGAATTAGTGTAGGGGTGGAGGTGAGAAACAAGAATCTATTTTAAACAAGCTACCTAGCTATTTTTTTTTTTATAGTTATAGGTGGACAGTATGTCTTTGTTTAATTTTTTATGCAGTGCTAAGGATTGAACTCAGTGCCTCATGTGTGCTAATAATAAGCAAGTGCTCTGCCACTGAGCTACAGCCCTAGCCCTATTTGGCTAATACTTAATCACACTTTGGGAATCTCATATATAGAGATTCTGTCCGTTGTGATAAAGAAGAAGAAAATACAAAGCTAAAATTATTTTGTATGGTAGAGACTATTGGGGAGTTATTAGGTCACATTCCTTGAGTTCCTGAATCTTCCTTGGGTGCATTGCCTTTTTTGGCAAAGAGGAATCAAGTGGGGTGAGTGTAGGGGGAAGTGGTTAGAAGTTAATTGTGGGTTCTAGGGCATTAGGGGACTCTGGAACCCTTATTTTCCTAGCATGTAGCGTGTGCGCGCGCGCCAGGCTTCTGTTCTCACAACTAAAAGGCTCAGGGGTCACTCCAGTTAAACTGGGCTAATCGGCCTGCACAAAATAACCATACAAGAGACACAAATACCTTTTTCTTTGGGGTTGCTGTGACGGCTCCTCTGACCTTAAGGGTCTGCAGAAAGAGAGAGCATGCGCTGACCCCTTTTATTGAGGAGAAGCTATTCAAATGAGGCAAGGGGTCAGGTTTCAGGGGGCTGAGTCTGTCTTCATGATGTCCACTGTCAGGTTGACTGACACCTGGGTAGGCCACACCCAAGGGCACAGTAAGAGAAGGGGACACACACAAGGCACTTCCATGGAAGATTCTATCCTAAACAGGGCAAGGGGTAATATTACAAAGGAACAGGTGAGCGTAGCTTCACCCATGGGACTGTAGCAAGCACACCCATGCACGATGACAAGACCCTTGTACCCAAGAAGGGTGGGGAAAGCTCTGCCACATTTCTGTGACTGAGCGCCTCAGCACCCATCCGGGGAGTGTAACTCAGTCACGTGTAAGGTTGGTCTCCCGTGTGTGAGTGTGTGTGTGTGTGTGTGTGTGTGTGTGTGTGTGAGAGAGAGAGAGAGAGAGAGAGAGAGAGAGAGAGAGAGAGACTGGGTATGAAATCTAGGGCCTTGTGTCTGTTATGCAAGTGCTCTACAACTGAGCTACATCCGCAGGTAGCTACCTGACTTTATCCAAGAAGATAGGGATCCCCCATCCCAGGGAACTATATTCTTGTCATATTTACAATGTTGAGATTTTGGTTATAATACTTCATTACTAAAGTAAGATGTTCCTATTTGGGTTTATTAGAACAGCTCTGGAAAGTAGAAGTACCGTGGTATTTACTCTTTCCATTAGGCTGCCTTTTCTTCCTTGTCCTGCTCAGTTCTTGCTGCTCTGGTTCTGGGTCCAGCTCCCAGCCTGCTCTTGCTTACTTGCTCCTGGAGTGGACCTCAGCTGGTGAAGACATTGAGTGTTTCCATGTTTGTCACTTTCTTTTTTAATGTGAATATTTCACACTGATTAAAGTATGACCTTGTGGAATACTAAGGATGCTACTAATTTGCTGGTGAGTAGTCTTTCCCTCTAGTCATTTCTTGACTCTGGAATTGAGGAACTGAGTTTACAGATCACCTTCAAACTCATGACAGAGGAATAGTAAAATGTGAGAGAGGAGAGGTCTTAATGGCCTAATAACATATTTTTATTAAAAATGTTGATGACACTTTTTAGTTTTCTTCTACAACCCTTTTTTCTCCCCCCACAGTGAAAAAAAAAGTCCTCTTCACGGAACAGAAAAAAATACGCTCTCTCTGAACAATGGATTGAAAATGAACTTGATTTATAAATGAGAAGACTGAGGGCGGGGATACTGATTCAGAAATCCCACAGCTTGTAATAAAAGAAGAGGAAATGGCGTGGCATCACTGCCTCCTGTGATTTCAAGGCCATTGTGAAGGGAAACAATGCAGTGAAAGAAAGTTCTTCATATTAGGACAGACATCGTTGCTTCGCGTTTATTTATCTTTCTGGATATTTTTATAGCCCTTAATAAAAAATATTAAAATAGCCTGTGCCATTGTCTCTTAGTGATGTTTTCCCCTCCCATTTAAAAATTTAAAAAGCAACCACATTCCTAAGAAAAAAACATTGTTTCATATTTTTCCATGGTGAGACTTATGCAAGAACTTCTAGATTGCTGCTTGTATTTTATAGAATGGACAGAGCAGCACTCCAGGTGATCTTGAAGACCCCCCCCTCCCCGTATAATGATGGAATTGGGTGACAAGGATGAGCAGGAAGGACAACAAAGGAAACTAAGAGAACTTCTGTTTGTGATTTGTGCTTATATAAAATTAGGAAAAATGCCATTGGTTCGTATTCTCAAGTCCAGATCACCAAAGCAGTACCTAGGATTTTTAGACAGTTTCAGACTCCTTTATCTCCTAGATCTCTTTTTTTTTTTTTGGTGATACTGGGGATTGAACCCAGGGCACAGTGTGTACTAGGCAATTGCTCTACCTCTTGAGCTATGTTCCCCAACCCTAACTTCCCCCTTTGTTTTTGGACTGGGGATTGTACTCACAGACACTTTACCACTAAGCTAAATTCCCGGTCCTATTTATTTTGAAACAAGGTCTTGCTAAATTGCTAAGAGTGGCCATGAACTTGTGATCCTCCTGTCTCAGCCTCTTGAGTCACTGGGAAAATAGCTACGCACCACCATACCTGGCCATTCCAGATCTTAAAATTTTATTTTGGGACAGGGTCTTACCAGGTTGCCCTGACTGGCCTCAAACTTGGTAATCCTCTTGGCCCAGATCCATATATTTTCTTGCATAGGCTACTGTTACCCTCATATTTTCAAAACATTCCAGTTTTCTCCTTTATTTCTCAAAATTCTGGCTGAAAGGATTATTTTTTATTTTTGTCCCCTCCTTCTCTTTGAACTTTGCTGGTTCATATCCTGTCCTATCTTAAGCACTTGTATGGGAGAAAGATGAGTGCCTGCCCTGGCCACAGCATTGAGAAGCAGTGCTGTTCCAAAGTAGCAGGTGTTCCCTCCCTATGGCCCAATCTGCCTCTAGAGGAAAAGCAGGCACAGCTCTCTGGAAATGGAATTGGATGTGAACAGTTGTTGAGTCTTAAGGGCTTGTGGCATTATAGTCAATCAGCTATTTTATGGCATCTTTTGTTAAAGCTGTGGTTCAAAGCAGTAACAGGTGAGATCTCAGTTATATTTAGATTGAAACTGTACACAATAGAGTCTAGGGTTACAAGAGAAGTCTTACATGATCCTAATTAAGCCATGTGAAGGATTTGTGTCCTGCATGAATTGCTTTAAAAAACAAAAAGCCTTAACATCTGACCTAACAAATGTGTATTCAGCCCTTAAGCTGAACGAGGCCCACAGGGTGTTTACATTTTAAAAAAATAAGTTGCTGATATATAAACAATATCAATAAATATGGAAACTTTTGGTTTATGTAGAAAACCTGAAGTTTGATAATACTTGAGCTAAAGAATGAGTATTGGCCACCTCTAAGTACTTGGGAGATTGAATCCTTATTCCTTTTCTCCTTATTGAACATTCTGTTCTCTGGCTCTAGAGGCTGGTATCCACCACCCCTGCTGTATGGTGCCACATAAAATTATCAATCTACAGGCAATAGAATATGCTGGTCCTGAGTAGTGATAAGTTTTACACAGATCCTGATTGTGGAATCTAATTATAGTTGGTTCTTGTGAATGTATGAAAAGCAAAGGATCATCCTTATAAATAAGTAAATGAAAACTTGAATGTGATTCCTAAATGAACATAATATTTACAAAGAAGAGAGAGGACATTTTCTAGTAAGTGTTAGCTAGGAATGGTCACCTCAGGTTCATTTTATTTCCAGGTATCTTTACTTGAGGGATAACAGTAATCAGAACAGAGTAGGAGGAAGGTCTTTTTTGTATGGATAAGATGACTGTGTTCCTACAGCTTGTACACTGACTGCTGCGATGAAATTGGATCTCCTGAGCATTTCTTCCAAGGACAAACTTGGGTAATAAGCCATGTAAAAGGCCAGAGCTCCCACAAAGCTGTCACCAGCACCCTGTAATGAAAAACACAGTTGTGAAGATAAGCATGTGGTCAACCTGTTGTCCACACTGTATAGTTTAAAAACATAATTTTAGAGTAGTTTTAGATTTATAGAAAAGGGACAAGGACAGTGGCGTTTCCATATATCCCACACACAGACCTGTTAATATCTTAATGTGGTACATTTATCACAATGATGAAATGGTACTGATATATTAACTGAACTCTATTAGGATTGTGTTTTTCCTTCGTATCTTTATTCTGTTGCAGGATCCCATTTAGTTGTCATGTTAGACTCCTATGGGCTGACAGTTTCTTTTTTTTTTTTTTAAAGAAAGAGTGAGAGAGAGTGAGAAAGAGGGAGAGAGAGACAGAGAATTTTTTAATATTTATTTTTCAGTATTTGGCGGACACAGCATCTTTGTATGTGGTGCTGAGGATCGAACCCGGGCCGCACGCATGCCAGGCGAGTGCGCTACCACTTGAGCCACATCCCCAGCCCCTGACAGTTTCTTAGGTGGTTTTGATGACTTGGATAGTTTTGAGGACTGATTAGGTTTTGTAGAATCTGTTTCATTGGGATTTGTGTATTTTTTCCTCATGGTCAGGCTGTGGCTATAGTTTTGGAAGGAAGACCACAAGAGTAAAGTGTCATTCTCATCGTATCAAGGGTAGATACTGTCAATATGGCTTACCACTGATGATGCTAACTTTCATCACTTGGCCAAGGTTTTGCCACTGTAGTCACTTTGCTCTCTCTCATTTTTTTTTCCTCGCCCTTTCTTCCTTCCTTTCTTTCTTCCTTTGTTTCTTTTTGTCTGAACTGAGAATCAAATCCAGCTTTGGCTAAGTTGCTGAGGCTGGCCTCGAACTTGCAACCCTTCTGCCTCAGCCTCTCCAGTTGCTGGGATTACAGTCATGTGCCACCACACCCGGCTTAAAACAATTTAGATGTTACATGATATTACTTGAAAAATTATTCTGGTATTCAACAGATTCAGGGGGCACTTTCCAGTTTTCCCATTTGCTAGTTCTTTAGACCCAAGAGTTTTCATGACAAATCTTGAGGCTGTTCTTCAGCCTTTACAAAGAGCCTTGATTGGCATGAGATTGTTTTAGTTGCAGCTGAAGTATTCAATGAGCTATGTGCCCAGCACAGTGATGGGTACTAGAAAAGAAGCAAAATCCACTGTGGATCAAACACTAAACAGTGGCAGAGCTTATAAATGCAGTTGGATTTTAAGAAAGGATTTGAATAAAGCCTCCCTGAAGGGAGTCCTTATAGAATGAACCAGACTTCTAGAGAGAAGGCAGGCCTCGAAGAACAAAGACCCCAGAGGCGGAAGGAACAGAGTGAGCTCAGGGAGTGGCTTTAAGGAGAACCACATTTCCCTTTGTTTACATAAAGCAGTCAATATTACACTTGCCAAGGAGTCATAGAAAAGCTTACATAAGTGTTTCCTTCGTGCCTCAGTGCTGAACAGTGTTCACCACTCTTGTCTGAAGGATGCAATGAAAAAAGATATGATTCCTAACTGACCTCCATTTCAGCATAGCAGTAGATATGAGAAAACTCTGAGCTGCATGGAGGATATATTATGAAATACCATTAGAAAGTCTTTGACGTACAAGAGATGGACAACACTACAAGATATGAAAAGGAGTGGCAAACTCTTAAGATTCTAAGACTTTATTTCTCCTCCTTAAATTATACACAACTAAATTCCAGGTAGTTAAAAGGTTAGATATAAAAAATAAAACAATAAAAATAATAAGATGAAAGTTTAGGTGAGTATTTGTGTAACTCTAGGAAGCAAGGCCACAAGTAAACTAGTAAACCCCCAAATTCATAACAAAAAGGGAAGTATTTTAAATTTTTAAATTAAAAATTATATGTCCTAAGACACTAAATAAAGTCAGATGTACAAAAGCACAAATTTGATGAAAATTCTTCCAATACACATGACATCTCTAATGGTCAAAGAACACCTTTCAACTGCTTGCAAAAAGATACAGACATGCAGATTCAGAAAAGGAAATGTAAACAGTAAACAATAAACACATGAAAATGTGCTCAATGATTAGGAAATATGTACACCCTTTAACTTGGCAATCCTGCTTTGGGGACTCTCCAGCAGAAGTAAAAACTCCTGTATTTTGTGCATAATTAGGGGTATATGTACAAATATGCTTATTGCTGCACTGTTTTCCAAGGAAATCACTGGAAATAGTCAATGAAACAGGAGAATGGATGAATAGACTAGTAGATTTTTAATTTGGAAAAGTATGCAATTATTAATAAGAAAATGTCAGCAATTTGGAGAAATGTCCTTTAGTTAAGCCAAAAAAGATATTTGAGCATAAAAGATATTTTCCCATGGAGGGAAAAAAAGAAGGAAAAAAGTAAAAAAAAAAAAGTCATATGAGTATGTATGTATTTAAGAATTCAGAGAATGAGGACAAATATGTATCAAATTATTGTATTTTTTCTTATTTGCAAGGTATGGGGGCAGTATTTTTCCCCTTTATATTGTTTGTTATAAGCTTGTACATTTTTCAAAAAATGTTAATAAAAATGTTTAATGACTAGGTAAGCCATGCCTCTGTGCCTCCCTCACTTTGACCTTTCAGCCTGATCAGAGAAGAGCACAGGGCCGAGGGGAAACATTCTAGCATCATGGACAGGAATTAGTTTTAAATATTTAAAACTAATTGTTAGATAATGGGATATTTATTTGGCTACAGAAAGTTTAAAACTGTATAATACCACATGTTCTCACTCATTTGTGTATATGAGTAAGTCAATCTTGTAGAAGAAAGGAATGGAATAGTGGTCACTAGGGACTGGAAGGGCAGTGGGGAGGAGAGATGGATAGAAGTTCAGTAGGGGTTCAAACAACAGAATAGAGGAATTACTTCAGGTTCTTCTTTGGCATAGTAGGGTAACTAATCATTAAAACAATATATATTTCAAAATGACTAGAAGAGTATCACATTCCCAGCCATAACAATGATGCATAGTGGAAGATAAGGCAAGCTTATTACCCTGATTTGACTGTTACACATTAGGTACATGTATTGAATCACTATAAAATATCCCATAAAGATGTGAAAATGTTATGTCTCAATAAATCAGATTTTTTTTTCTTTTTTTTGGAGGGTACCAGGGATTGAACTCAGGGGCACTCAACCACTAAGCTACATCTCCAGTCCTATTTTGTATTTTATTTAGAGACAAGTTCTCATTGAGTTGCTTAGTGCCTCACTTTTGCTGAGGCTGGCTTTGAACTTGTGATCCTCCTGCCTCAGCCTTCTGAGCAGCAGGGATTACAGGTGTGCCCCACTGTGCCTGGCTCAGAATAATTTTTTTAAAAGTTAAAAAAAAATCACATCAGTATCTGAAAACATTCTGTATAAAACATTCAATTGCTTTTCACTATTGCTAAGGCCAAGGAAGCATAGTGTTTAGTGGAGGTGTGTGTGCTGCAAGCATCTTTAGACAACAAGGATTTTTACAACTTGATTTCCCTTCATTCTCAGTGCTACACAGTGCTGATAGAAATTGCAAAGATAAATTCTTCCTGTCTTAAAAATGAGGGGTTTTCCCACAAAGAAACTCTAGACTAGATGTTTTTACTGGAGAGTTCTTGCAAACATTTAAGCACAAAATAATATAAATTCTATGCAAACTTTCAGAAAATAGAAGAGTCAAGGGAATATTTCCCAAGTCATTTTATGAGGCCGGCATTATTACTGTGATACCAAAATCAGACAATGGCATTGCAAGAAAAAAAGAAAAAAACAAACAAATAAAAAACCAGATCAATATCCCTAATGAACAGAGATGCAGAATCTTAATTTTTTTAGCAAAATGAAAAAAAGTATGTGTGTATATAGATAGATATAGACATATATGTACTTAGAAAACCAAAATACAAAAAAATTAAAAAATGATAACTAAAAGATAAAAAAGTTTGAGAACCTGTTTCATATGAAAGGAGACTAAAACAGCAAAGAAAATTAAATGTAACATATAATCTTTGATGGGATCTTGGAAAAAAATTTTAAAGAATACAATTGGGACCTTATGGGATTATGCACATAAGATCATTTCAGTGTTAAATTTTCTAAATTTGATAACCACATTGTAGTGCTGTTATGTTCTTGTCCTTGGGAGATATATCCTGCAGTATTAAGAGGTAAAGAGTCATGATGTCCACAATTTACTCTCAAATGGTTCATCAAAAAAAAAAAAAGTGTGTTTATATATTTTGAAAGACAGTAATAAAAGAAATGTGGCAAAATGCTAACAACTAGTGAAACTTGGCTAAGAGTATCTGGGATTACTGCAACTTTTCAAGTTTTATCTTTTAAAATGAAAAACTATTAAAGAATAAAGAACTGAAAGAACCATCATCAGTCATTCTTTGTGAATTTGCAAATGGGATAATTTTTGTCTCTGGATGATTTCTCTCTTTTTAAAGATCATGTGCATATCTGCTACAAGTCAGTGTGAAACAAACTGAGAAACCTCCTGCTCATTTGGGACTAGCCCATCTCACAGAGGAGTCTCCTCTGCAACTCAGGCCCAGGCAGTAGCACCCACCTGCAAGTTGAGGGGACTGAGAAGAATACTTTCTGCTGTGACAGTGGATGCAGAAAAATGAGATTACAGCTATTAGTGGCAAGTACAGCTGTAATGGTAGGAACATGCCAGGACTACAGCTAGTTTCTTTTGTTTTTTACCAAAAAATGGAGGTGAGGCAACCCCCATGTGTTAAACTCTTAGGAGAGATCAGACATCTTGTCTCTATCTTTCCTTGATGAGTCCTTAGAGTTACAATGCCTTATCAATACTGCACATTCAGTTAATGCTTGCTGAGGAATTACTCCTAGTTGCCTGGTCTTGACTTCACCAGAACTGAAATGCAGGGGGTTCCATGTTTTTTCACAAAGAGGCAGCAGTTGGACCATGAAATTTCCAAACACAAAGATGTAGAGTGGCACCTGGATGACGGGGCCATCAGGTCAAAAACATGAAGGCCCATCTGAAAAGCCCCATTATGTCTAATAACGGAAAAGCTCCTTGAAACTGAATCATGAGAGGAATCGAAAAGTCCTTCTACTCCTTGCAGAGGAGTGGAAGGTAGGTAACTTTTACTCTTTGCTCTGTAGTAGGAAGCAACCTGGGTGGGGTGTGTGTGTGTGTGTGTGTGTGTGTGTGTGTAACTTCATTTCTTCTTTATGACAGTCCCACTTCCCCTGAAATGACACTAAATTATTTGTTCAGGATCATATCAGCTAGTTAATGGCAGAGCTGCAACCGGCATCCAGACCCAGCTGACTCCATGCTCTGTTAATATTATACCACCTGTAAATGTTTGTTGGAGGCAGGCAGCAGGGAGGAAGGACTAAGGGAAGGAATCACCAATCTCTTTAAGTATCTTGCGTCTCTTGGTATTTCTCAGGATCCTGAATACCTTGTTCTGTGTGTTTTTTGTACAGGTCTGTGACATGAGACAGTCTGAAAACTCTTTGTCCCCTATGTCTCTCCCACTGCCTTTCCCAGTGCTTTGAGTTGACCTGACATAGTGGTTCTAGTTCCTCCATGTGTTCTTCCCAAGATCTCTTCCAAGGTGGCCCAGCTTGAACCACATGTTACTTTTCTGTTAGTGAAAACGGAGGTTAGGTTGTCATGGCCCAGAGTTCCTTGATAGTCCCATTGTTGAATCTATTTATACCACAAGGCTTTCGAGTGCTGTTGATTCACATCTTCAGTATAACTATTTTTATACATTGGTATGATTTTTTAAAATGGAAAGTGCTTTAAAAGTGGAAGCTGTATTGTATCACTGTGATTTTCTTGTAAGTAAAGTACTTTCCAATCAATCATTCTTGGAATAATGGAACAGTTCTCATTGATACAACATGATGGTTTTAACCTTTTACTGAAAATTATTTTTGTGCCAAAAGGGGTAATGGCATAATCCATTTTCTTTCAAACAATTAACCATGTGGCTACTATTCATCACCTTCTCAGAATGATTTCCTCTTAAGGAAGAGCTGCTCTCACAGAATGGATGTGGCATTCTGAAATCCTTGCTTTCCTGAGGCCTTCATACTCCTGGGTTCTGAGAAGCTCTGATCTGTGGTACCCATGCAGGCAGCTGGAAAGGACAGCAAAACATGCCCCATGGCATGCCAAGCCATCTAGTGGGGTGAGTGGAGAGGCGGGTTGAGGCAGTCACCAGCAATGGTGGGGCAGGGATGACACTCAGGAGCAGCTGGAGAGATGACTCCAAGGGCAGTAGCTAAGAGATGGGAGCTCCTAAGGATAGCACCCCAAAGCCAGGGTGTGAGGTTAGGTGGGTGTCCTCTGCTGCTAGCCCCCAAGATAGTGTTACCATGGAGATAGGACATTATCCTGTCCTTTCTTCTTCCCCTTATTAGACTATCAATGCCCACCTCCCTATTCTCCTTCACTGCCCCTTGCCTTTCTGGGGCCCTTGTCTATGACCATGGTCTGAGCTCTTGCTAAATGGACCATCCCTTCTTATCACTCAGGGCTTGGCTCTCAGGTGAAAGAGAGAAGCACACTGGTGCTCTGTGGAGCTGGGCAGTAAATGCTTAAAAATAGTGGAATGTGCTACCTAGCATGGCATGCCCACGTGTTAGTCCAACTCCCAGTGGTCTGCGGTGGCTTTTTTCTGAGGTCCTGCTCAGTCAGGCTCTCCTCTGGGTGCTTCCCATGTTATTACCTTTATTTTTCACAAGGACTCTGTGAGAGGAAGAATTGTGGTGGATGGTTCTGCCAAGTGGCACTATAGGAGGGTACCAGCTGAGGGGGTGAGCGTGTGCCTGCAGGACATGCTTGGCTCCCCAAGCTGTGAGCCTACACCCCTGTGGGTACAAAGTGCTATAGAGGCCAGCAGCACCCCTGTGGGGTCTTTATATTAAAGGCAAGAAATAAAATCCAAGGTTAAACAAACTGTCCAGTGTAAAAGAAAAGGTAGTAAATGACAGTCAAGATTTGTACCAATGTCATCTGTGAAAGTCCAGCAACAGAGCAGGCGGGAAAGCTATTTTGAGGATAAGAGATTGGGATTTTGGGTTACTGATCAATTTTTCTCTCTTCCTCACTTCCTCTCTTTCCTCACTTCCATGCCTAAAGCCTTTTCAATGTTTCTCATCTTTCTTAGGATAAAATTTTAGTTCCTTAACATGGCACACATAGCTCCCTGAACCACTTTTCCAGTTCCACTTCTTACTTCCTATTCACTTGTGGGTCTTTGTTCATGGAGATGGCTCCACACACTCTTCCCTGGACTAACTCCTATACTTAATTTCTAAGACTCAGGCATTAGCTTAATCATTACATATTTATTACTTGGCACTGTGTTCACTGTGTTTTCTTTAGTGATGAAGAATGACAGGCACAGGAGAGTGAGACCGTGAACCTCTAGTGATGTTCGAATGTTTCAGATGAAGGAACAGAAAGTCTGACCTGGGTAAGGAAGGAAGAGAGGTCAGGAGGGGCTCAACAGGACAGGAGAAAATGGAGGGAGCCAAGGAAAGTAAGAAGAGTATAGAAGAGACAAGAGGAGAATCTGGGGTTTATTATCACGGGACTGAAGAAGCTCCAGGCAGTTATTAACAGTCCTGGAGGTCATTGTGGGAGTGGGAGGTATTCTCATAGTACTTTTGTCATCCTCTGTGATGGCTGATCTGGGGCAGAGGGAAAAATGGTGCTGCAGATACCAAAGTCTTAGATAAACAGAGACTGTTAAGGAAACCAGGTTAAGTGCTATACCTGAATTACATAAAACTTAGGATGCAGGAATTTTTCAGGAGGGTAGAGAAGGGATGGCTGGAAGTCGCAATGGATGGGTTTTGGCATCAGGAACGGCAGTCACCTGCCAGGGCTTTACAGAGAGTTAAGGATGCAAAAGAGTTTAGTGGGATCAACAGAAGCCTAGGAGGAAGTGTTAGCAGGGTGAAAGACAGTGTGAAGTTGGTCACAGAAGCAGCACATTGCAGAACTCGATCCCCCTGGGTCCTTTGAATTTCTTTGACCCTTCCTTCTGCCTTTATCATGGGCCCCTCTGTCTCCCGCCAGAACACTGATACTGGTTTCTCTTGGGCTCTGTGGTAGGCTCGCTCTCCTCATTCCTCATCATTTCCTGGTGTCTCAACTGCTATAAATATGATGAGTCATAAATCCATATCTTTAGCTCAGACTCCTTTATCCTTGGATTTGTTCATCTATCTGTAAACTTTCTCCACCAGGCTGGTGTCTTCTGTAAACAACTCTAATGCAACATAACCAAACCAATGGCACAGCCCTCTTTATCTTGTCAGTCATGGGACCTCCATACTGAAAACCTGAGAGGTCTTCTGGATTCCTCTCTCCTGCATACTTACCACGTTTAAAACCAGAATTCTCCTCCAATCTGTCCTCTTGTCTCCATCCTTATTCACACTGCGCTGCATCATGTTCATATCCCCTCCAGAGGACTTCATTACCTTCCCACCTGTGGTCTGGTTTGTCCCCCTCCACTCCATCCTCAACACTGCTGCTAATCTGGCCACCTCACTTCCATGCCTAAAGCCTTTTCAATGTTTCTCATCTTTCTTAGGATAAAATTTTAGTTCCTTAACATGGCACACAGCTCCCTGAACCATTTTTCCAGTTCCACTTATTACTTCCTATTCACTTGTGGGTCTTTGTTCATGGAGATGGCTCCACACACTCTTCCCTGGACTAACTCCTATACTTGATTTCTAAGACTCAGGCATTAGCTTAATCATTACATATTTATTACTTGGCACTGTGTTCAAGGCACTGTGCTTTTGCTGATCCCACCAGTCTAGGTTAGTTACCCATTTCCATGTTCCCTGCCCACCTCTCCAAAGGTAGGAAGATAGTCTTCATCACCTCCACATCCCAAGACCCACTGCCATCCAGCCCATGGCTGAAATACGTGCTGACTGAATTAGACACTGTTAGGAAGGATGCCAAGTGATAGCTGAGAAGCACACTCTGTCCCAAGAACGCCCTGTAGGAGGGAGGGCAAAGGACAGGCTTGTGAAAGTCCCGGTTGGCCAATTCCAGTTGATAGAAACTAGATGAGTTGGAAGGAATGATGGGCAACAAGAGTGGCTGGGAAAACCCCCATGTGATGAAAATCCCCAAGGTGAGATGGTGTCAGGCGGCAAAACAGACCCCAGACGATCTTGCAGGAGTGATATCATCGCCCAGGCTTCACTTGTTAGGAATCTGAGCCCACGCGGCATGATTCAGAGCCCACACTGCCAAGGGACCCTCACAGTTAAAGCCCGTGCATTCCTCCCTGATGTCTTCACACATTCCATCTGACAAGCAAACACCACTTTCTTTTCTTTTAAGAACCTCTCCCTGCACAAAGCGATTCAGAGCCTGCACTGCGGGCCATGGATTGCTCAGCCAGCTTTGTGGTTTTAGAAGTCCGAGGAAAGCAAATGATGAAACATGACTAAATCCCAAGCCAACACACTGTTTTTTCTTTAAAAAGGATCTTGCAAGGGGTTCAGGAAACAGGGAGAGTCAATGTAAACTGCCAGGGTCTCTGGTACCTTCTACCACCATGCAGGGGCCTTGGATCCCACCTAGAGGGTCAGCCTTGCTGTCTACACTGGGTTTGGGTTAAAATTTCCTGAGGAAAGAACAGTTCATGGAGGGTTATGCCAATTGCTGCCATAGCTCACCCTTAGGCTACTCTGGTGGCCAGTCCTGCTCTGATATGGTATCCAAATTCTAAGAAGGGTGTCTGCCTTGTTTCTGGGTGCAGAAGGCTGAGGCATGATTATCTTGATTGGGCCTGAGAGAGTAAAAGTCACTCTTTGTCCTCAAAGGGTTCATTCCTCACTGGCAAGAGGTATGGGAGTCATGAACCTTGAGGAGGTGGCAGAGAAAGAGCTTTTAAATCCCGTTTCTGTCCCTTCTTGTTAGCTCTGTTATATTAAGAATGGCAGATTTGGGCCTGGGTTGTGGCTCAGTGGTAGAGTGCTTGCCTATCACAAGTGAGGCACTTGGTTGGATCCCTGGCACCACATAAAATAAGAATGGCAAATTCCCTGCAGTGAAGTCCCCCTGTTATTTATTATTTTTTTTTAACGAGGTGCTAGGGATCAAACCCAGTGCCTTATGTGTGCTAGGCAAGTGCTCTACCACAGAGTCACAACCCCAGCCCTGTCATTTTTAGTTCTATTCACACAACTGGGAGATGTTTTGTCAACTGGAACAATGTTGCAGATGGTTTAAGGACAGACAGACCTGGTTTAAGTCCTGATTTTACCACTTGCCAGCTGTGTGACCTCTGGCAGGTTACTCAACCTTTCTGTATCTGTTTATCAGTACAATGTACCTTAGAGGGCTGCTGTAAATACTGAATTAGATAATTATGTCAAAGGGCCCAGCACAGAGCCAGTGTGCAACAGGGGTGGGGTAGACTAGGTGGTACCATCTCAGAGGCCCCTTACTTTGCTCATGGTTTTAGAGTGAAGGCGTAGGTCTGAAGGGGCCAGACAGGGTTCTAAGGAACACAGGGGGCTACCATCCTAGGACACTATCTGAAGGATCCTAGGGCAAGGGGATTGGCTTTCTGTTCCTGGCTTGGAGGAGAACAAGGGTGGCCAGGGAGAAGCGGAAGACAGTATCCTGTAGCCTTTGATTATAAGGGAGGTCCTGAGAGGTCCATCAGTGGTCCTCTGTATGTGCTTGGATCTCTGAAATCCATTCCCTTATGGGCCAGGGGACATACTCTGGGGACCTTAGAGGTTGTGAGGAGGAGACTGAAGTCATGTAAGATGAAAAGTATAAAGGTTCCTTTAGTCAGTGTGAGACTGGGGAAGCCTGGGAAGTCTCTTGCTTTCGTTTGGGGACAAGGAGCAGAGAGTGAGCAATGAGAGGCTCAGAGCTGGGTTGGGTGGGGCTGGGGACTGCCTGGGAGGGGGGTCACCCCCTGCCAGGAGCCCTGCACCTGCCCTGCCCTGCCCTGTTCTCTACTGTCAGACTGAGGGCTAACACCCAGGGAGGAGTGGTGCTGAGTCCTGAGGGTTACAGGCAGGCTGAAGGGATGGTGTGAGAACAACATGATTTTGGAGGGACATTCCTCTAGCAGTACTGGAACCTGAAGTCAGGGCTTATCCTGGTTAGTGATGGACATCAGGCTATCTGATCCACCTTTTCCATGTGACCAGCCTCACCACTCATCCCAGGGGTGAGCAGGAAGGCCTTGCCTACTAAGGCCTTTGTTTCATCAAGGGTGTGCATTTTCAATTGAGGCCACATCTCCAAGGGGGCAGAAATCGGTAAGAGGGTAAAAAAAATTTTTAGTTATTACAATAATTTGTGGCTTTCAAAGAGTCACAGTATACAACTGTATGTGCATGCCTCTGTGTGTGTGTGTGTGTGTGTGTGTGTGTGTGTGTGTAGTATATATGGTATTAATATTTATGGGGGAAGAAAGAGGGCAATTGGAAAAAATCTTAAAAGGCTCTTTGGGGTTGGAGTGGGATAATAATGGTAAAAAAAAAGGGGGGGGCTAGGAAACACTGAAGTAGGGTCTCTTGTTCCAAAGAATTGCCAGTGGCCCACTCGGGTCTTCTGGCACACAAAGAGGCCCTAACCAGCAAGCTCTGTGTTGCAAGGCATATAGGGCAGGTGCTAGTGGCCCTTGCTTTCTTTCCACTGAGCCTGTAGTTCCCACATCTCCCAATCAATTCCTCTCCTGTTTGCCTCAGTTTACAGTCCCCACCTCCCTGGGCAAGGCCCAAGTCCCAGTGTGAGGAATTTAGCAAGAAGATGAAGACCAGGGTGGCTGAGTACCCTCCCAAGGCAGGAAAGGGCAGAGGCTGCCTCCTGTGCAGATATGACAGAGGGTTCGATGGTGAACAGACAGGCGACGCTGCTTACACAAGAGCCCAGTTCCACAGCTCACACCTGAATCTGTCCATCTTATCAGCATGTATTTATCTCATAAAGATGAGATCACATCCCTCCCCAACCTCCACCTTCCCAAACCAGCATAGTTTATGACCATCAAGATGGACAGTGAGAATCCAGATTTCCTATCATTATTGTGTAAGTGCTGCTGATTTTCATTCTAAATAAATCTGTAGGGAACATGACAAACTATTATGTCACAATGTCCATGACTTTGCCTTCTACTGTCAGCCACTTTAATTTATAATAGTTAAATTTCAATTATTAGGCTGAGATAGTCCACTTTTAAAAGTATTCTAATTAATAGAGTAAACATTCTCTGACTTGATATATTTTAAATAATCAGTATTTCAAATTAATCAAGTATGAAACATGCAGCAATGTTTTGGTATTATTTTCATTTGTCTTTTCAGTACGCATAATTTTTTCTCTTGCTATACAATTTACTGGCTATTAGGTTTTTTTTTCTTTTTTGGTTATTGTTGCTGCCAGTTGCAGGGATTGAACCCACAGCCTTGTGCATGCTACAGCCTTGTGCATGCCACCCTGGTCTTCATCTTCTTGCTAAATTCCTCACACTGGGACTTGGGCCTTGCCCAGGGAGGTGGGGACTGTAAACTGAGGCAAAGAGGAGAGGAATTGATTGGGAGATGTGGGAACTACAGGCTCAGTGGAAAGAAAGCAAGGGCCACTAGCACCTGCCCTGTAGCTGAGCTACATCCCCAGCTCCCTCCAAAAAGACAGGTTGAAGATATAATTCAGACCATACAAGCCATCCGCTTAAAGCATACAATTCGGTGTTTTTAGTACAGTCACAGGGTTGAGCAACCATCACCACAATCTATTTTAGAAATTTTCATCCCCCCTAAAAGAAACCTCATAGTCCTTCATTCTTCCCTCTACTCCCAGGCCTAGCAACCACTAATCTACCTGCTGTCTCTACAGAGTTGTTAAATAGATAACATTTTTGAGTAAAATCATTTCATGTTTTAATTCTAGAGTTGACCAATAGCATACTACGCCACAATTAACCAATAATTTAACCCTAATTAACCAATTATATTCATACCTAATCTCTTGATGTTAGCTGGCACTTTGTGTGAAAAGTGAAGCTGATACTGGCCCAGTGGGAACTGCTCCGTGTTACTGAAACTTCCTTCCTAATAAGTACCGAGGCAACAGGCTTAGCTTCCTTCTTACTCAGAAGTGTTCACCAAAGTTTTCAAATTAAATTATAAATGCATCAGGAGTTTGCTGTTTAACAATTCCTATGGTGAAATTGTTTGTAAGAGCTAATCTCTGAGGTGAAAATCAACCCACATTCTTCCCTAACAGACACATTAACTGGTCTGGTTTATAAATCTCAGTTTCTATAGATTTGGTTGGCTCGAGGGATTTTCTTTTCAGTTTTCTGTAATGATTAATGTGTAGCAATAAACTTCCTTCTTAAAGGTCAAGATTCCCTTGCACAGCCCTGTAGTAGATGGTTTCTGGAGAGACCCTTCCAGGGCTGGTATGAGCCATGTATTGGGCATGAGAGCCTCAGCATTCACACAACACTGCCCTCACTGATCCTCAGAGCTTTCCTGAGACTCAGAGAAAACAGCATGTCTGATCATGGCTATATTTCCTAGCCTCTTGCAGTCACTACTCCGGCAAAGGTTTTCTCTCAACTGGTGAGCTGAAATGGCCAAATCTTGAGACCCATCATGTCCAGGACACTATGGAGACAGAAAGGTGGATCTGGCTAACAGGCCTTTTCCCACTCACATCCTTGAATGTAATGCTGGCACCACAGAATACTGCCTGCAGAATGATTTGACTTTCATGTTTACAGAGCACTTTCTGGTTTACCGGGCATGTTTGCAGATGTGATTCAATTTGAATCTCATTACAGTCCTGTGAGGTAGAAGGGTGAATCTTTCATTTTCCAGATGAGAAATCAAGTGTAAGAAATGGCTTGAAGACATGGTGAGATGGCACAATTAGGTTGCCTTTGGTGAAAGCATAGTTCCATTAACTGTCCTCTGGGGAGGCCATACATGTCTTCCATCTTTGCCAAAAAATATTTTGAAACTTTTTTTGGAATACCATCAAAAATTGTAGCGTATCTTTGAAAATCCTCCCTGGAAGCAAACATGTCTTCTAAACCGGAGTTTCTCAAACTTGAGCAGAGAGGTCAGAATTGCGTGGATGGCTTGTTAGTTAATACAGGCTTCTGGGCTCCACCCCCAGCCTTTCTGACCTATTAAATTCAATGTGGGGCCCAGGAATTGCACTTCTAATGAATTCTCAGGTGGTACAGATGCTGCTAGTCTGGGATGTCAGGGGCCACACTTTGAGAACCACTCTCCAGAGGAATTTATTTCTGGAAAGACTGAATCACTTGAAACCAAGTCTAGTGATGTAGAATCAAGCTAGGGAGTCTACCACTGACCCCAAACAATAGGCAACTGTAAAGAGCAAAACTAGCCCTGGTGGAAACCTGATTGAGGAGCTTCAAACAGGTTCTGAACAAAAAGGCAGCTGGATAGAAGTAAATGTGAAGCTCCCGGGACTGCTTTACAGGGAAGGACACTGGTGGATTCGTGCCAAAGGTTCCTGTGAACCATACACAACAGTACATTGTTCAAATCTATTTTTGATTTTCCAGCTTTGGAAAAAGATACCATGGAGGTGACACATTAAAGAATCAGTATCCAGGGGAATCAACAGCTCATGACAGCAGTTAAGCAGGCAGAGGTCCTTTCTCGACTGCAAACATGAAGGGAGTGGAGCATGAAGGGAAACCAACTCTTTTCTTCCCTGGCTTTTGCTATTGTGATTAAGAATGGAACCAGTGAAAAAGTTCAAATTCAGATGCCATTGATAAACATGTAACATTTTATGGGGAAAAAAATCCCAGTGGAAAAGAAAAAAATGAAATACATTAATACTTAGGCTGGGAGAAAGTCAATCTTTCATGTCACAGCAGGGAAAAAAGAGGCGGAGGAATGCCTAAATATTGGTTCTATTTTAATTTCAACTCTACATTACATTAAACTCTCCTTGTACTCCTCTTTAATTTACAGCAAATGCTGACACAAATTGGTGTGCCTTTTCTTCTTTGACATCAGTATTCCTCTTGAATTATGTATTTCTATCCAGAATGAGGTTTATGGGGCTAAAGTATTCTTTCATTTAGATAGATGAGAACAGAGAAGGATCAATGGGAGGTCAAGTGTAAAATCAAAGTAAGGTGGGGCTGAGGTATGTTCAGGGCACCATTTCACTGCCCACAGAGACTGTAAGTGGTATTAAAAATGACAGTGGCCTTTCCATTTTCAATATATTGATTAAATTTCAACTACTGTAGAACAAGAAAAACTCTGCCAACCTTCATCCCAGAGCTTCCAGATTCTCATGTATTAGTGCCCTACTAGTATTTATAACCATTTGCAAGAGTACAGGTAATCACAATAATCGCCCCACTGGGATTTAATCTAAAATTGAAACAAAGACAAAAAACTTCCTGTTAAATGCAGTGTATTTGGCCACCTCACACTTCACACATGGGGCACGTGGCTGTGGTGTTGACTGCATCAGAGATCTGGCCCCACTGTTGGTGAAATGGCTCCTGATCCAAGTTAGCCAATGGTTCATACTGACAGAGGCCATTTGCTGGCTCCATCTGGGCCTGCCTATGTCCACTCAGGTCCACTCTCAGCTTCATCAGCTGGTGATGGCCTCTGAGCTGGTCAGTCACACCAGCACTGATGTAGAGTGTTGTGATGAAGCTGTTTTGAGCTAACACTTGCATCCTAATGACTTCATAAAAAGGCAGACACACTGTCTCCTATCACTGAATGATATGCAAAGCAGACATGCCTGAGTCAACTCCTTTCTTCATTTCCCCTCAACCAAGCCTGGGTTTCCCACTGTAAGCCATCCTCAGTTATCTCTGAGAATCCTCCCTCCATTTAAAAATCCCACCCATCACCCACTCTATTCCAGGAATAGGAACTGAGGAAAAGCTGTTTACATGCTGCCTGATAATTTTAAAAAGGAGCATTTCATGTTTTTCTTACAATTATATTAACAATGTAAAACCTCCCTGTCAATATGGTATATTAAAGCTGAAACTGGCTATGCCCAGCAACCGTGTCATGATGTTACTTCCTCACTGGTTCATTCCTAGTTGGGCCAGTGGTTGGCCAGCTCAAAGAACATATGTGGGACACTGTCAACCTGGAGTGAGTAGGCCACAAGTACTCTGCCTCCTCAGGTTCCCAGGCAGGGCCCGAATGGCAGTGCTGGCGGGCGCTGCCCTCAGTCACAGCCCTTTCTCTCTGCTGTATGGCTAGCCACAGAGGAAGATGGCCCCTCGAGACTGAAAACTGTCTCAAACCCCCATTCTGCCCAAAATGTCTGTGGTGAATTAATTTATTCTATAATTAATGAAAGACAAATGGAATCTTGGGTACGAGCTAAAAATGGAATAAAAAAGGGCCCATTCTTCAGGCAACATTAATGAAAGCTTTGTATATAAATAACTTAACATATCGGTGAATAAATGGCACTTAAAACTAAAAGGTCTGTTAGTGATTCACTCGTTCTAAAGACTGGCCCTGCCTTCTGTGGTCAGCAATCTTTTTTCTTTGTGACTCCACTCTTTAGACAGAAAATAGTTAATCCAATATGATTTAGTATCTTACAAGATTTGCTAGAACATCTTCTGCCAAATGTTCATCTTTTAACAGCTGCTTTTTAATTTCAGTGAGAGGTACTTGAAATACAATCATTGTTTTCTGTGAAAATTCCATGCTAGATAATATAAAGCTACAGATTATTAAACAGCAAAGGCATTTGATAACATTAGCACCAACCGCAGGTTCCACTTCTGCTGATGCACAGAGTTTTGAGTAATTAGTCATTGCACAATATTGTATTTATATCCTTTTCTGCTTGAGCTGTTAGGCCACAAAATCAGCAGGCAGTTGCTGTTATAAAAGGGTTCTTTGGGTTATTTATAGTGTTTTTGCTTTCTTAAAGTTGCTGCTTCACTCTTGGGTCTGGAGCCAGGTCCACACTGTGAAAATGAAGGAAGGAACTGAGCAATTGTTCTGTGACTCTAACTATCCTGAAAGTTGATGTGGGTGATTCACAGCAAACTGTATGCCTTGGCTGGGACACCTGTATTTTTATCTACACAACCCAAATTCATCACATGCTGGCCAATCTGTCACTTCATCGGGAAGGAAGCATAATTACGTGAGGCCGTGTTTCTATTGACAGTAAGCTAGCATCTAAAGCGTGTGTGGTACGGCACAGTATCTGAACTGCGTCACACTGCAAAAGCTTCCTTCAAATGTTATCACTTTACTTATTTATTTATTTGCACTGGGGATTGAACTGAGGGATGCTGAACCACTGAGCCACATCCTTTTGTAATTTTAGGCCTTTAGGGCCTTGCTAAGTTTCTGAGGCTGGCTTTGAACCTTCAATCCTCCAGTCTCAGCCTCCCCAACCTCGGGGATTACAGGTGTGTGCCACCATGCCTAGATTGTTACTTACTTTAAATGAAAGCTATATTTCTGCTCCAAATTCTTGTCTGTTATGCAGATAAGTGATTCCCCAAAATGGGGAGGCATGTATATATGCCCAGTGGAAAAGCATGTGGAAATTGCCTGAGATTTTTATCTTTTGTAAAATATATGGGTATCTCCCTATGCTACCTGCAACCACTGATGATACTCACAATGGAAACAGTGGTTCAGGAGGCTGAGACAGGAGGATCATGAGTTCGAAGCCAGCCTCAGCAAAAGCGAGGCTGCTAGGCAACTCAGTGAGACCCTGTCTCTAAGTAAAATACAAAATAGGGCTGGGGATGTGACTTAGTGTTTGAGTGTCCCTGACTTCAATCCCTGGTACCCGCTTCCTCCCCTCAGCCCCCCGCCAAAACAAAAACATGAGGAAAAACACTGAGACTGCCAGAATATTTGTTTTTTTAAAAACATTTTTTAGTTGTTCATAACACAATACGTTTATTTTATTTATTTATTTTTATGTGGTGCTGAGGATGGAACCCAGGGCCTCACACATGCAAGGCAAGCGCTCTACCTCTGAGCCCCATCCCAGCCCCCAGAATGTTTGTTTTAAACATGAAATGACCACCTAACTTAGTCTCCCTCCTCCCACTTTTTTTTTTTTTTTTTAAGGAAATGAACTACTGTTGCATCTTCTAAATTTTTAAGAGCTCTCATACCCTCTGCTCAACATGCCCATTGCCGCTTCTCCAGTCTAGGCCGCCATCATTTCCTACCCAGATCAATACTGCAGCCTCTGACCTGTTTTCTCCGCCTCCAGTCTCATAATTTCCAATTTCTTCTTTATATTACAGCCACATTAATCTTTCTATGAAGTTTAAGTAGGACCCAATCTATCCCCTGCTTAAAATCTTCAATGGTTCCCCCTGCCCTTAGAAGAAAGCATTAACCCCTAATATGGAGGATGTGTGGAGTGAAGGCTTCACAACCCATCCCTGTCCTCTTTCCACCTCACCCTTCTGCATTTAAAAATTTTTTTTTTTTAGTTGTTGGTGGACTTTTATTTTATTCATTTATTTATATGCAGTGCTGACACTCGAACCCAGTGAGTCACACATGCGAGTCAAGTGCACTACCACTGAGCCACAACCACCACAGCTCCTGCATTTTTTTCTTGTACTCTGAACTCATTCCAGATAGAGCTCCTCCTACCTTCCAGGTGTGTGACGAGCTGCTACCACTCTTCCCCGCTACCCCCTACCAAGCTGCCTCTGGCATATCCCTCTGCCCACCCCTTCCTTTCCCCTCTCAAGCAGGTTCCCTGGGCTCCCACAGCACCCAGGGGCATCCCTGCCTCTGCACTTCTCATTCTGACCCTGTGGGCTGCATACTCTTCTAGATTCCAAGCTCTCTGTGGCCAGGGGCTATCTTACTACACCTGTTACACCAGCCTGTGTCCTACGTGTGGTGTGCAGAAACTTCAAAGTGCGCTGAATAAATGGGTTCATAGTAGGAGCTCATCACCCCATTTTGCCATACTTTCCTATAGAGGAACTTCTCATTTCATACCCCCCCACCAACCCTTTTCCTTTTCTTTTATTCTTTTCTCTCTGTTTGCATTACTGGGAATTGAACCCAGTGCCTGGCACATATCAGGCAAGTGCTCTACCACTGAGCTACAGGCCCAGCCCTTATTTTAAGACAGAGTCTTGCTAAATTGCCCAAGCTGGTCTTAACTTGCAATCTTCCTACCTCAGTATCTTGAGGAAATTTCCATTTCTTTTTAATTTAATTTTATTTTTTAATCTGTTTGATGAATTTTTTTATTAGTTATACATGACAATACAATGATCTTGACAATTCATACATTTGAATCAAATGGGGTATCATTTCTCATTTTTCTGATTGTATAAGTTGCAGAAATCACATTGGTCATACACTCACCTATATACATACAGCAATAATAATGTCTATTTTATTCTGTTGCCTTTCCTATCCCCCCTTCCCCTCCCCTCCCTTCCCATCACATCTCTCTACCCAATCTAATGTGATACACTTCTTTTTTTTTCATTTTTTAAATATTATATATATTTAGTTATAGATGGACAAATACCTTTGTTTTGTTTATTTATTTCTATGTGGTGCTGAGGATCGAACCCAGGGCCCCTTCATGTGCTAGGCGAACGCTCTACTGCTAAGCCACAACCTTAGAAGGTTTCCATTTCTTAAAGAACTGTTTCTAGCTCTAGAGGCACGTTTTGTTAAATAAATCCTGGAACTCCTAGAATGCTCTGAGAATAAGTTGACAGGTAGCCCAAGGATCCTGACTGTGGTCACTGGATGTGATGAAACCCCACTTAACCTCCTCTTTCGAGCAACATTGTGGCCTAGAGACCTGAAAATCCTCCAGATGCCCAGGATGAAACAGAAACCTCTTCACTGTAACTATGCCTAACTAGAGGATTTTTCCAGAATCCAAAAACAAGAGGCAGAAAGCTAAGTGCATGAACTATGGCTGTCCTGGGGGTGGGGGTTTGTGGTCTTTATAATCTTAAGGCTTGGGTTTTTATGCTCATGGACAGACAGAGGTGGGTTTCAAGCAGAGTGAGATGCTACAGTCAAGGTTCCTATAGAAGCTGGTTCTTTGGGACTAGTGAGGCAAGCAGTAAATATATGTACTTGAAGCAAATTATAGTCACTTATAATGTGGTCTAACGATTAGATTTCTATATTCTAACACTAAAAGTTAATATAGAGAAGGCCAAATAGAGGAGGAGGATTTTTCTAACTAGGAACAGGAAAGTTATTTAGTAGTTATAAACATAGTCTTTCTTTTTCCAGTTTTGGTTTGTTTTGACCAAGAGAAGAAAGGAATATAAAGATTTTAATTTTTAGAGAATCTCTCAGGGAAGATATACTCTGGATTCCTTCTATCCCCAAATCAAATGCTTTTTTCAGGGGTGGACCATTGTATAAAGCACTTTTCTTTATATATTTTGAAAGGAATAGAAGTAGGACGAGGAAAGCAAGAGGGACTCGCTTTAAAGATTTAAACTTTTATGGGGCTGGGGATGTGGCTCAAGCGGTAGCGCGCTCGCCTGGCATGCGTGCGGCCCGGGTTCGATCCTCAGCACCACATACCAACAAAGATGTTGTGTCCGCTGAGAACTAAAAAATAAATATTAAAAAAAAAAAGATTTAAACTTTTAACTCTATTCTATTGTATTCTGTACACACACAAACCACCACAAACACACACACAAGGTATTTGTGCCGCTAATAGTTCATTCAGACACAGCACATGTCATCAGGACAGGTAACACACAAAGTGCACGTCACCAGCCTACAACCTGCACCCCTAGGTTCATACAAAGGGCAGGCTAATGTCCAGCAGGTTGTGAACCGCATACCATTCTTCCATTCCCTTGCCTACTTCCACCAGCAGTGATGGGCACTGGGGCCAAGGGGACAGTTGGATTCCAGGTAATTTTCTCATCTCCTCATAGTTTCAGGTTTCCCCAGGAGACACCCACTCTGTGGAAGGCACTTGGAAGACCTACAGCAGAGTCCTGCAGGTCTGTCTCGGGAAGACTACTTGAGCAGCCTAGGAAAACAGACAAGGAGCTGACCACGGGCTCACTCCCACGCTGTCACACTGAGAAGTGGGGCTGAGGTGTAGGGTACAAAGATAAAAAGCCTGATCATGGATGAGCAAGCAAGCTCTGCCATATCATGCCTTCCCTTCCTGTTGGGCAGAGGGACTACTTCCTGCCCAGGCCCAACTATTATCTAGATTCAAGACGTTTCTCTCTTGACTTTTGCCAAGGCTTAAATTATTGTTCCTTCACTTCTATGCCCCCTTCTCCATGGCCACACGCTACCTTTAGTCTTATGTCATATCTGAGTCTGGAAGTAGGACCAGTGCCCACATCTCTTCAGGGAGCCCTAGAATGTGGGGTACTGGGGACCTGTAAATGCATATCCAGTCCTGGGGGACAGTACTTTGGGAAAACAGAAAAAAACAGCCTCACATTTGGCCTTGGTTCAATTCTTCCAAGTGAAGATGACATTTCTGGTAAGCAATTACAATTAGATTTTTAGAGCCCTGGGTTTTCAACAGATCACATGCAGGATTAAGAAAGATAATTTCAAATATTGAATTCTGCCTGATTAGCTAATAAATGAGGTGATGTGCTGATGTGGAAGTAATGTAATAGAGCCAGTACGGCCCCCTGGGCATGGCAGATGTCTTGTGCCTTGTCTACCGTCTCCTTAGCAATTACCTTGTCCTCCACCCTTTCTTTACAGTCAGTGAACTTCTCTTTGCCTTCTTCATCTTTTCTGGCAGCCAGTGTGTGCAGAGTTTGCACAGAGTTTTATGATATTATTCCCAGGGCTGGGAGGGCTATTCCAGAACCTTAGTTTTCTTTGTTCTCTGATGCCAAGTTCAGAGGTGTCATTCATCTTCTCTAACTTCTTCTTCTTCTTTTGGCCTGGCCTTTATAAAACTGCAGGTAAAACAATCTGATGATATGTTTTCAAATGGAAAATGGGGGAGAATTACTTCATTTTCAAATCACTTAAAAAGAGCGTTTGTACCTCAGATTCTTCTTTCTCTAGGCATCTTAAATGTGGAATGTGAGGAATGTAAACAGCCCTGAAGATTCTAATCCACTGAGAAAACTGAGAAGTGACTCTTGTGCTCAGACTAGTTATTTTCCCAGAAGGAAACAGAACTCTTTCTTTATTTACAGAGAGCCATTATTGTAGACTAAGCATTGTTTTCAGCATTGAATTTCCCAAAAAGACTCTCCAGGCTAGGCTTTGAGGATGGGTAAGAATTTGCTAGACAGGGCAGTGTGAGTATCCCCCCCTGCCCCCCCCATTAGAAAGCTAGTTTGGAAATGTTAAAAAAGAGGAATCACATTGTCACTAGGCTTTATAGTTAGCAGTTCAGGTTCCTAATTAAAGAAGTGTAGTGAAAAGATTATTTGATTATAGTCTTTCAAAGTAGTGTCTCTCTCTCTCATCCAGTGACAAGAATGAATGGAGGGGCTGGGGATGTAGCTCACTGGTAGAGGGCTTCCCTAGCATGCTTAAAGCCCTGGGTTTGACCCCCAGCACCACGAACAATTAAAAATACATAAATAAAACAAATGAGTCCTGGGCTGGGGTTGTGGCTCAGCAGTAGATTGCTTGCCAAGCACTTGTGAGGTCCTGGGTTTGATCCTCAGCACCACAGAAAAATAAATAAATAAAATAAAGATTGTATCCAACTACCAGTAAAAAAATTAATATTTAACAAAATAAAACAAAACCCAAATGAGTCCTGTCATCCATTGATGTACCTAATTAAAAAAAAAAAAAAAAGAAAGAAAACAAATGGATGTGAATTGTGCCAGAGTCTTTGCTCTCTGGAATGGGCACAATCCTGCCACACCACTCCCAGGTATTCCAGCCCTTGCCCTGTGGAGAGAGAGGCTGGAGTGGAATGGTGGTGGGACCTGAGTGCTCTCTGGCTCAGGTAATGTCCATTCTGCCAGACAGCGGGTGGAGCAAGTTCCTGGTACAAGTTATCTAGTAACCCCAAATGGTCCACATAAAATAAATAATGGGATATCGCAAGACACACTGATGAGCTAACATTTACTGAGTGCTTACGTGAGCCAGGCACTGTTCTCAGGGTATGCGTGGATTATTTAAGTGAGTTCACAGGGTACCGTATAAAGTAAGCAAGGCCTTTTCAAGATCTGGCAGCTTCTGAAGATCTAGAGAAAAAGGAGCAATTATAGAAGCCTGTATCATGACAAGTGACAAGAAAGTCAGTGCTGGAATGTCAAATAAGAGAGAGTGTGAAGGCTAGGCAGACTGTCACCAAATCAAGAAGCAGAGCAGTGAGGTAGAAAGTACATGGCAGTTGGAGTCAGTCAGACAGACAGGTAGACCTAAAATCAATCCTGGCTCTGCCACTCACCAATTGTATGTCCCCAGGCAGGTCATATAACCAGGAGTCAGTTTCTTCCTCTCTAAAACATGCAAGAACCCATCTTACAGGGTTGTTCTGAGAATGGGAGGAAATGCCTGAGAGTCCAGCCTAATGCCTGGCAAGTAGTACCCAGCTTTTATTATCAGCCCAAAGGGTCCTTGTGTTCCAAGGATGAAGGAATTTTAGAGGTCACCCACTCCAGAGAAGTCATGTTTGGATGTAAACATGAACCCCAAACATAAAAAGTCATTTGCCCAAAGCAACCTGGCTGGTTAATGTCTAAGTCAGGATTAGCACTCAGGACACCATCTGTCCTTATCCACAGGGCTGATGATTACAGCTGAACCATTTCAAACCCTTGAGACATTTCACTAAAAAGGTGACTAGGCTGATCCTGTTGGTGTCCCTCTGATTGTTTTCTCCTTACAGGATAGGTGATTTTCCAGCATTCACATTAGTCACTTCCAAATGGGTTTACTTGCTTCCATGTGTGCATTAGTCTGCTAGAGCTGCCAAAACAAAATGCTACTCTTAAGTGGCTTAAACGACAGTACCTTTTTTCCTCACAGCCCTGGAGGCTGCTAAGTCCAAGATCAGAGTGCTCATTCTGAGGCCTCTTCTCTTGGATTGTAGGTGGTCACTGTCTTGCTCTGTGCTCACATGACTTAATTGTTTATTTTTCACATGTGTTTATTGGACCAGGACGCTACCCTATGACCGAATTCAACCTTAATTACCTGTGTCTAGCCCCTATTTCTGCATACAGTCACACTGGAGACAGGACTTCAACAAGTGGATTTTGGTGGGGGCACAATTTAGTCTATAGCATTGTGTCTTGTGTTCTCCCTCCCTCCACAGCCATTCCACTCAGGACTGTTTCAAATAGGAGGGAGCTGAAAGGTGAAGCAGATGTACTATTAGGTGCCTAAACATGAGGTACCGAATGCTGGGCATGGTGGTGCACACCTGTCATCCCAGCTGCTTGGGAGGCTGAGGCAGGAGGAGCACCGGATCAAAGTCAGCCTCAGCAATGTAGCAAGGCCCTAGGCAACTTAGACACCCTGACTCTAAATAAAATATAAAAAAGGACTGGGATATGGCTCAGTGATAAAGTGACCCTGGGTTTAATTCCTGATACCAAAAAAAAAAAAAAAAAAAAAAAAGTACCTAAAATTTAAGTACTTAAAAATGAGGCATCATCTCTGGGCTGGTCCCCTTATCAACTCCTCCTGGTTACCCATTAATCAAATCCAAGAGGTGTGGCAAAAGCCAAAGTTCAGATGGTTCAATATATTATTAATTGTGAGAATGCGAGTTGAAGAGTTAAACTGAGGTATATAAGTAGATTCATTCAGAAGGAAAATTTGAACATGAGGAAAGTTTCTCTGAAGATCAGTCATACATCTGAATGATGAACAGAAACAGTGAAGCTCTGACATTTATTCTGATATTTCCAAGGGGAACTGTATATAGTAACATATTTTTGAGGAAACGTCTTTCTTTAGAAAGATTAAGGGGAAAAAAACCTGTCAAGTATGTAGTGAAATATCCAGATTTAAGAAGCCTCCAGGGTCCTGAGGATGCAGATCAGTTTTTTTGGTATCAGGAGTCTTCCATTGTAAGTTGTCCTAAGTCAAAGGGCTACTCAGTCCAGTCACAGAGAGGTTTTAGAATGCTTGAGAGGTTCCTTGTGAGACCAGGAATAAACTGTGACCAGTAACTAGCTCCTTTGTGAAGATAATTTGTGAAGATAATGCGCAGCACACACTTGGAGAAATGATCTCACCCATCTTGTTTGGCTATGTCCCAAAGTCATATTTACTCCAAGTTACAAAGTAATACATGAGAAATACGGGCTTATAGAAAAACTTATAGAAAGCAGAAGTCCTCCTTTATCTTTTCTTCCCACCAAATTATTCCCCTTCCCATGAATAATGATCAAAACAGTTCAGTGAGGTTTGTTCTAGATTTTAAAATATGCATTTACTTTTAGATATCTGGAGAGTTGCTTTTAAATAAATGGCACCATACTATGAATATTTAACCTTCTCACACTGATGATAATGTAGACCTGTCTTCTCAGTTTCTCCTTTATTACAAAGTTGAAACCAATATTCTTAAGCAAATATTTGTATATGTGAACATATCTGTATGATCTCTTAAAAGGGGATTTACTAGGTCAAAGGGAAAATATATTTTAAAAAATTATATTCTCAAATTGCTTTCTGGAAACAAACTGCTTTCTGGACTTATATTTGCATTGGAATATATGATATGAGAGTATCATATCATATATTTGCAATTTGACATTATCAATCTTTGACTTTTAAATTTTTATTTTCTTGTTTATTTTTTGTACTAGGTTGAACCTAGAGGCACTTTACCACTGAGCTTCATCCCTAGTTCTTTTTATTTTTGATTTTGAGATAGGGTTTTGCTTAATTACTCAGGTGGGTCTTAAACTTATGATCCTCCTGCCTCAGCCTCCTGAGTCACTGAAATTACAGGAAGGTGCTGGTTCAGCCTTTAATTTTTGCCAACCTTTTGGGCATTAAAGTGGATCTCACTGTTATTTTAATTTGTATATTCCTGATTTTTAATAGTTCAGCTGGCCTCATTTCTTTACAATTTTATATTGATTTTTCTGTGAGTTGACTATTTATATTATTCTAGAGAAATATTTGATTTTTTTGAGTTGTAACAGCTTTTCGTAATAACACACATTAATCCCTTAATGTTGTAAATATCCAAATCTGTTGTTAGTAGACATTAAATGACAAGTGGGAGTGCATAGAAAAAAAAAAAGGAAGGATTTAAACCAAAAGGTTAACAATGATTACATCTAAGAGATAGGACCTGATTATATGACTTTCCTCTTTTTTTTTTATTAATAAGCACTTTATTACTGTTTTGATTTCTTTCATTAAAATGCCTATTTCTATTCTAATCATATTTCTAAAGATGAGCAAATTGGTTGAATCTTTATTTTCCTGAAGGTGTTTCTATCTAAGATTCGGTTTCATAATGCCCTGTAAACATCACATGCATATGTAGTTTGATACATGTTTTTTGCATTTGAAAATATTCTTTATTGTAAGTGGTTTTACACAAATACTTAGTAGTAAAAATTTTACAATTACGATAATGCAATTAAAAGTTTTAACCAAACAAAAAGTGACTTGTATAAGTTAAGCAGTGAGTCTTCTGAGATATTTGTAATAATATAACCTGATGATTCCATAATTTTCTCTATAAATAATTTTCATGTTTTTTTTCTTCATTAAGACAAATTTCCTGAAGTTCCCTCTCTTTCAATTTATATTCCTTGTTTAAAACCAAGTATTAACTGTCTTGGTTTCCATACCTTCTCTTTATCAAGTTTTGCAAAAAATATTTTATTTCTTGCTCTTCTGAAAATTCTTGGTTTTGATTAGAAGCCATACCAATAAAGACTAGGTTTCTATAGATCTCTAACATCACATCTCCATATAAAGTCTGCTGAGAAGGGTCCAGGCATTTCCATTTCTCTTCAGAAAAACCAATGGCCACACCCCTTAATGTCAATGGTTCCATTTCCTGGCTTTCCTGCTTAGTGTTCCCCCCTATAGTCTTTTTCAGCTCCTGTGTAGCACAGAAACCTGGGGCTCCAGATCTAGGATAGTAAACAGAAATGGATTCATATATGACTTTTCTCTTTATCCCTTTTGTGTATGTGTTTCCTTTCCTCCCTTGAACACAAGAATACATTAATTGCACAAGCAAAAAAAATTTCAACAAAGCAATTAATGTGGTACAGGAAATGGTGAAGGTTTTCATGACAATTGTAAATGCAGATTTATTAAGAAACTTTGAGTGAGGTGGTATCGATGGAGTAAGTATTCTAATGTAACAATAGTTACTTCTTTGACAAAAAATTGATATGGCAGCTAAAAATTAGCCTTACTACTTGTAGTTACCTATTCACATCCAAGATTCTATCATTGTTTACCCATGTCATTTTATTCTCCCTCCCAAGTATCAGTGATCAACAGTGAGGGACACCCAAACATCTTGCCAAGTTTCTGGACAAAAATGTGCACAGGCTCTATACAAAGACAAAATGGCTTCTGAGTCACCAGCAGCCCTCAAAACCCTATTAATTATTAACAAATGCAAAGAAAGTGCATGCTGATCAGAAAGAAGGAAGTAAGAGGGAGGAAATGTGGTCTGCTGGGAGACACAGTGCCCATGTAAGAACTCAGAGTTAAATACTATTTAATACGGAATTAAATAGTCCTCCCAGCAGACAGGAATGCCCCCAATTGCCTGGGTTGGGAAATACCTCCTAAGATCACTTAAGGTTATCAGTTCTTATTACATGAGGCAATACCAGTTTGACCTTCCACTAGCTCTAGTGGCACGGGTGCAGGGTAGGAGAAAGGTTACACTGAGATGGGAATAATGAGCCAGGCATGTTGGCATATGTGATCCCAGCAATTTGAGAAGCTGGGGGAGGAGGATCACAAATTCAAGGTGGCCTGGGAAACTCAGTGAGGCCCTGTCTTAAAATAAAATAAAAATGAAACAAGGCCTGGTACTGTAGCTGAGTGGTTGAACCCTTGCCTAGCATGTATGAAGCCCAGTACTAAGTTCAACCCCCAGTACTGGAAAAAAAAAATGATGGGAATAGTGACCCCTCAGATGTTGGGCTTTCACAGACTAAATTGTTACTAATTGTTACTAAGAGGTGCATCCTTGGGAATCTACCCTTAAGAGCAGCCTAGATGGCCAAAGGCCAGACCCCAGGGAATACACCAAAAAGGAACCAACTTGGAAATCTGTAGGTAACCTGCCAACTTGTGATCATCTCATAAAGTGCTTTCCCACAACTTCAACAGAAACTGTCTCCACTTCCTACTGGTGGAATCTCTAGAGCAAATTCTCAACCCTGACTAGTCCTCAGAGGCAACCAGGCAGCTCAGCTGATGTTCCTAGAGCCTCACCAGCAATTCCGAATACTACAGGACTCAAATGTAATGGATAGAAAGACAGGTAAATAAATAGGGAAGATGTATCCCCAAAGCTCCTAGCTTTTGTTTACTTTCAGCTTATTTATATATCCTGAATTATGGTGCATTACTATAAAGCAAGCAACACTTGAGAAGGCAGATTTAGCATATGGGTCGAATTCTTGAAAGGACAGTGTTATTGTAGATCCTAGGACTTAGCCATTTACATATAGAAAAGCAATTTATATATCATGAATTTTACAGAGCTTATAGGGTAATATAACTAATACTATATTACACTACCATGATAATCCTAAAATATTATTACCATGCCTAAGTCTGTATGGTAATGCATACAGAATGTACATCCAGTATAATCCCAAATACAAAAAGTAAAGCCTTTAGGTTAGAAAGAACAGAGTGAGGACATGAACACCCTGTCGCTTTGAGGCTAAGATCCAGATAACATATAGAAATGGGAAAGGAGATACATCTGTCATGTCTTCCAAAATGAGCTGAGGACATCTGCAGCTTCTGCCATCATCTCACTGTAGCACAACGGCAAAAACAGATGTAAAAATAGAAGTGATATATTCAACTATTAACAGTGAAGCAAAACTGAATATAGCAGCCTGCAGCAGCACTGACGTAAAATGGGGAACAGCTTCTTCTGGGGCAGGCTGTCTCGAGTGGACAATGTGCCAACGAACTAATGATGTTCTCTCCATCCGTGTCATCCCTGACGTCTTCAGAAGGGATGAGGAGGAGGAGACAAGCGAGAAGGTCACAAACTGACTGCAGCAAGTGATATTCTCCTGACTGCAAAGTGAAGGAGCCCATTTGTTGGGAAGGAAACCCCTCCCCCTGGGAGTGCACCACCCACTGCAGCGCCTCCTAATGAAGTTCATGGGCAGGCACACAGCTGTGTGCAGCCTGTGGGAGCTGCAGTAGGGAGAGTGCTGGACAGGGGGACAGGAGAGCACAGAAAAAGATGAGGGAATTTCTAGAGCCAGGAAGTGACCACGTGGGTTTTCTGTCAGTGTCACCTCTGCTCCACTGGGGAGGAAGCTGGGAGCCCATTTGGCAGGTTCTGCAGAGCAATTCACAGGAAGAGAGGAAGACCCTCTATCAGGAGAATATTTTCATTAATGGAGCGCCTGGAGCTTTTTGGTTGTTTATTATTACTTGACTTTATTTTTTTCTAAATTGAGACATCATTCATATAAAACATTCTCTCTAAACATGTATACTTGAGAGTTTTTAGCATGCCACGAGAACTGTTCAACCATCACAGTAATTGCAGAGCATTTTTTATCACCACAGAAAGGAACCCTTACCCATTAATAAGTCACTCCCCCAACCTCTCCAGCTTCAGTTTACTTTCTCTTTTACCTATTCTGGATAGTTCATATAAATGGAATCATACTGTATGTGGCCTCTTATGCCTGTTTTCCCCACTTATCGTGAGGTTTTCAAGATTCATCCATGCCATAGCATGAATTAGTACTTTATCCCTTTAAAGATAATAACTTATTATCTAATAATTTAGCCACTTAGACAGTGGCATCTGGCACATTCACAATGTGGTACAACTTCCATATGTTTTAAAATCTTCCCATCACTCCAGAGTAAAACCCCTTACCCATTAAGCAGTATCTCCCCATTCCCTCCTCTAGCCCAGAAACCACCCATCTCTGGGCTTTACCTATTTGGGGAATTTCATATAAGTGGAATCATATAATATGTGACCTTTGTGTCAGATTTCACTTAGCATTACGCTTTGGAAGTTTATTTTTTTCACAACACGTGTTAGGTATTCCTTTTAATTGTCAGTAATATTCCATTGTATAGCTATATCACAATTTGTTTATCCATTCATGTGTGGATGAACACTGGATTGTTTCTAATTTGGAATAATGCTACTATGAATATTTGTGTACAAGTCTTCATGTGAATACATGTTTTCATTTCTCTTGGGTATATATCTAAGAAGTAGAACTGCTGGGTCATATAACTCTCTATATTTTACTTTTCCAGGTACTTCTGGGCTGTTTTCCAAAGTGATTGTATTATCTTACACTTCTACCACTACTGTATAAGAGTTCATATAAATGGAATTTCTCCAAATCTTATATAACATTTGTTACTGTCTGTTTTTGACTTTGGCTTTCCTAGTGGGTGTGAAGTAGCCCCACTGTGTGTTATTTTTTTTGTTTTAAAATCAAAGCCACCCCTATACATAGTTTAAAAAGATAAGGCTCAAGTATAGATGCTCCATTCCTCTCCATTTCCATTTCCACAAGGCACATACTTAAAATTCTTTCAGTGGTTTCTCCTGGTATTTATCTTATATTTCTTGTATTATGCTTCTACTGTTATTTTAAAATCCATTTTAGATACTATCTCTTGACCTCCAACTATAAAAGATGAGCATTTATTGTATGTGCACAAAAACACATACTCATTTTATCCTTCCTTCTTTGCAGTATGATTACAATCTTCATTTTTGGTTAAATCAGTAATTGGCATTTACATTGTTATGATTATGCATTTATAGCCATGTGATGTACAAAGATTCTACTTTACTTAATCATACTTTTTCCCCCTTAGATTTCAGATGACCTAGGAGGAAAAATCTGCCTCATGTTTTCTATTTCCTCAATTATCTACATACCAATTACAAATTCATTTTCAAATTCTGCAAGAAGACTAAAAATCACTCTCTATATATTCAAACACATTGGACGTTCTATTTCTTTCTTTTTTGGGGAAACATGTAGCCAAAGCTCATTAGTATTTGTTGAAGGAATGAATGAAGATAACTAGCCAGAATAAAGACCTAGAGCCAGAAAAAAAATAACAACAACAACAACAAAAAACTTAGACATTACTTCTCCCCCCTGACCTTCTGGGTTACAGTATTTACAAGATGGGTTCACTTTAGAGGTGAGAGACATTCCAGGCCCAGAGAAGTGACTGGACTTGCCAAAGCATGAGAACAAGAGTTCAGAAGGAACAGGGCTGGAACACCAGTCTTCTAGGCCTTAGAACCCCTACATCAGGTTGCTTCCACAGAAAACAAAGGGCATTTATCCTGAAGCGGATGTGGACTTTGGATCTTTATCCTTTAAATATATTCAATTCCCTGAAACCTAAAAAGTAACTGCTTGTGCTAAGAATCCAAAAGAAAGGGCACAAAGAGTATTATCATAATTGGTAAACCCTCTTAGTGCTCATTGCTGCATTTAATATCCTCAAAGCTATAAATCAGTCAAGATCTATGAAATCCAAACTTTCCACATGAAATTACTCTGAGGATTATTACTATTAATTTGAATTTGAATATTGCGAAGTCTAGTTACTTCCTAACAAAGTCCCATGCCCAAGCAGTGCTGCGTATGATTGTGGCAGGTATGAATTGCTTTGGTCTGACCAGCATCTACTTCCCCATCCTCGGATAAGAGTTCTTTGATTTTGATACCATGGTGTGGAACATGATGTCAGCATAGAGCTGCCATGGACCATATTGGGAGAGGACCTGCCTGAGCTCAAGGGCCACTACAAAGAAAGCAGAACTGACAGGGACAGCACATGAAAAAGTCTCCATACCCTGCTGCGCAAATAAAATCCTGTATTTGGATTGTGCTTCTGCTGCTTACAACCAAAAGGAGTAATGACTTATACAGACATTGTAAGGAGAGGCTGAGCCACTTCTGAGTATCAACCTCCCAAACTCATGTTTTGAGACAACTAGGACATTAATTTCATATTGATTTCTTGTACTTATATTTTTCTAAATGTATTTGTTTCTATTACATCATCTGATTCCCCAGGCTTTTTTTTGGGGGGGGGGTAAATGATCCACATTTTAAAGTTGTGTCTCAGCATAAAAACAACTCAGAACATATTTTATAAATTATCACATATAACTTCCTTACAAATAAAAACCCTAACATTTTTCTTTTTCCTCCACTCTAGTTTCTTCTCCCTAAATTTACTTACTTTTCCAAGTCAGCTCTTTTAAATTTTAATACTAGACAATTCTTATTTCCGTAGCTATAGGGGAACCACACATCTTTGTTCTAACTGGTTTCATTCCTACTTTGTAGCCATGACTTTTCCACTCAGCACACTTGTCCCTCCACAGTGTCTTACACAAAAAATGTCCGGGTGGATTCCACAGACCGTCTTTGAACACCTAAGGCCTATGATTAAAGTAGGGGTGAGGGGCTCCAGCCCTGCTTTCTCATCCTCCAGGCACTATCCAGTCATTGCCAATGACGTAGGATTATACTTACAGCTATTTGTGTACTGTCCAGAGTCCAAGCTTCAGGACAGAATTCACCTGTTCTTTACTAATGCTGAGCACCTAGCATATGACTGGCATGTGGTAGATATTCAATAAACATTTATTAATTGAATAAATTAAAATAGGCAATACAGGTATAATTTTACTGATATTCTGATTTTATGGATAAGGAAACTGAGGCACAGAGACTTTTAGTGACTTGTATAAAGTTCCACAGTGAGTTAGAGAGGGGTTAAGATACAGTTCTCCTGCTTGGTTGTTCTTCTCTTCTACCACATCACTTCCTGAGCATATATCCCATTATCAAAAAATTCAGGTATAATATCTTAGTTATTAAATAAACGAAGATTTTCAAGTGCCCAAAATGATTCTTAAAGTTTAAGACCTACCGTGGTATCCACAGCCTTGACCTTTTCTGTGGGAATGTGCTTTGGGACAGGTTCTGTCTGGGACAGCAACACACATCCTTTGTCCCCCAAGGTGATGATTACGACCTTGCAGCCCCTTGCCAGGAGTACCGTTGCAGCCTTCCCAGCCTCCTCTGGGTTGCCCACCGTGAGGCCTGTTAAAATCTCAGCCTGGAACACACAAAGGAGAAGAAACAGTGGTGAGAATGAGTAACTCAGATCCACTTCCAGATTTGCTTTTCTTAACACAAATGCAATGGGAACCTTGATGGATACCAGTGTAGGAAAATAAACAAGAGAGAACAATAACAATGACAACCAAAACTAGCTAAAAGACATTCTTGGGATAATCAGGGAAATATGAATGTGGCTCAGATATTACATGACAGTACAGAATTATTGAGAATTTTTTTAAGCATGATAGTGGTATTGTGGCTCCCTGTAGGAGATGCATACTGAACTTACTCTCAATGAAAACACAATTCTTGTTTTTAGTTACTTTTTAATAAAAACAAAACCCAAATATATCCTGGGGAGGGAGAAGCAAACAGCAAAATGTTAGTACCTGTGTAGGTGGAGTGTTCACTCTATTACTCTTTCAGCTTTTCTGCTCATGGAATAATTTTTATGAAAAAGAGAACAAAAGGAATTCTACAAATAGAAGAAGGAAAGATGGGAAAAAGAAAGAAAAGAAAAAAGAGTCATTGCCAATGATGTAGGATGAAATTGTACATATATATATATATATATATATATATATATATATATATATATATTTATTTTAGCATCAAGGATATGATTCTTCCAGGGCCATGGTGCCTTTCTCAGTTACTAGTTAACTGGTTACTAGCCTTCCTTGGCTGCAGATGACTCACTTTTTTTGCTCAGTTGTTTATACTGGAGCCGCTGAAGGCAGAGAAGAGAGGCACTGATGGCAGAAGCCTTAGCATTCACTGACTCTGTGACCTTCCCTGGGTCACTATCCAGTATCTCCAAGGAATCTCTCTGGTTCTGAGATAGGCAGTTTAAAAACCACTAGAGGAATTACATGGTACTTTTTGACTCAGAAAGTAGATACATTCTCTGTTTTTGCTATTACAATTTAACCATACACTACCTCTTCTGGAGAATGGATCTATCTTCTTTGCGTTTGCTCATGCCCAAATCAATGCTTTTTGTCATCTATAAATCATTCCACAAGTGTCTGCGCATCCTGAGTTTGCATTTTCCCAGTAGCACAGGTTAGCACATGCTTCACCAACTTGACCATGGACCCCCCTCTTACCATCTTTTGTATAGACCTTTTTAGTCTGGGTTGGTTATACTTTGAGGTCTTTCTTTCTCCCCACTACTGGGGACCAAACCCTGGGTCTTTTTTTTTTTTAATAATTTTTTTTTTTTTAGTTATAGTCAGACACCACAATACCTTCATTTTATTTATTTATTTATATGTGGTGTTGAGGATCGAACCCAGCACCTTGCATGAGCTAGGTGATAGTGCTACTGTTGAGCCACAACCCCATCCCAAATCCAGGGTTTACATGCAAGTACTCTACCACTGAGCTACATCACCCGCCCTTTTTGTTTTATTTTGATATAGGGTCTCACTAAGTTTCCCAGTTGGCCTTGAATTTGTGATCCTCCTGCCTCAGCCTCCTGAGTAGCTGGGATTATAGATGTGTGCCACTGTGCCCAGCTTCTGATACTATTTTTTTAAAAAATAAATTTTGCATTGGTCTTCCTTACTGGAATCACTTACGTCTATTGAGTTGGATGGTCTCTTTTCAGAAATACCAACTTGTGTCTTTAAAAACTTTTTTTTTAAATTTAAATTTCATTTTTGCAATACTGGGAATTAAATCCAGGGACACTCTACCCTTGAGCTATATCCCTATTCCTTTTCATTTTTTGTTTTGAAAGAGGCTGTTGCTAAGTTGCCCAGGCACATATCCAACTTGTGATCCTCCTGTCTATCTCCCAAGTAGTTGGGGTTACAGGCAGGCACCTCTACTCCTGGCCTTCTAGAAACCTTTTAAAAACTACTGTTTAGGGCTGGGATTGTGGTTCAGTGGTAGAGCATTTGCCTAGCATGAGTGAGGCACTGGGTTTGATCCCCAGCACCACATTTAAAAAACTAAATAAACTAAATAAAGGCATTATGTCCATCTACAACTAAAAATATTTTTAAAAAACCAAAAACTATTGTTTAATGAAAAAAATCTTTTAACATAGGAAATAATGCATCCAGCATCCATTTACCTATCACAGACTTTAACAAATTTTAACATTTTATTTGATTCAGATACATTATTATTATTATTACTATTAGGGATTGAACCCAGGGCCTTACACATGCTAGCAAGCAGTCTTCTACCAAGCTACATTCCCAGCCCAAGACAGTTTTCTTTAAAGAAATTAAATATCTCTCACATAATATTAACAATTTTTTTTCTCTTGTGTTGGTGATATGATTATTCTTGCCATTTACATTTAATCTTTTTTCTCTCTGATCATTTAAAAATATTTTTGTTTTTATTCCCAGTTTTATGCAGTTCCATTAAAATGTACCTAAGTAGAGAATCAGATTTGTTTATTTTACATGGCACTTTTTTTTAATATGTATTTTTATGGTTGTAGGTGGACACAATACTTTTATTTTTCTGTGATGCTGAGGATCGAACCCAGTGCCTCACACATGCCAGGCTAGCGCCCTACCACTGAGCTACAGCCCCAGCCCTCCATGGCACTTTTATACACTTTTGACCTGAGGACTTGTGTCTTTTCTCAGTTTTAGAAAGCACCTTGCAGATTTTCCTCCAGTATTGCTTTTCTTGAGTTCCCACAGTTCTCTTTTTACTCCAATTAGATGCAATGGGGCCCCTCAAACCTCCATCTCTCTTTAATATTCTTCTTTAATATTTAAAATATTTTTCTTTCTGCCCTGCTTTCTTGGTGAACTGAATTTTCTATCTCTAAGTGAATGGATTAAGAATCTTCCAATTCACTACTTCCTTATTCCAATGTGTTTATTTATTGCAGTTCTGGTGATTGAACCCAGGGCCTCAAATATACTAGATAAGCACCCTATGACTGAGCTACATAACCCAGTCCTAATGTTTGTTTATTTACTTATTTATTTGAATAATTTTTAGTTGTAGATGGACACAATACTTATTTGTTTTTATTTGGTGCTGAGGTTCGAACCCAGTGCCTCACACGTGCCAGGCAAGTGCTCTACCACTGAGCCATAACCCCAGCCCACCTAATGTTTATTTTTTCATGAATGATGTAAAATTTTTTTCAGTGACCACTTTTGTTTTCAAGATGTCTAATGAGTTGTTTCTCATATTTACATATTATTGCTTTGATTCTGTTTTTCTTTCACAATTTCTTCTTCAACAAACATTAATCATGTTTACTTTACAGTCTTTCCTTGCATTGTTTTATTATTTGAATTTCCTCTTCAGACTGCCGACTCTGCTGGTTGCTGGTGTGTCTGCTGCTTTGTGCGCAGGCTCACTCTCCTTGCCGTCAGAAGGAGAGTCTTCATAGTTCACCTCCCACCTGGCCGATCTCTACCTTTCTAGAGGTTGTAGGGTTTTATTTATCAGGCGTTCACGGATCTCAAAACCAGAGCAAGGTAATATACTGGTCATAAAGAGTTCCTGCTTTGCAGTGATTGGGACACTGACAATGAAAACTCTTAAGTCATCGTTGGTTTCCCTCCTCCTCAGAGGCAGTGTCTCTGTCCCTCCTCTGGTGGGAGCCTTAAATATTGTAGCCTTGTGGAAGGGGTAGCATCTTCTTCCACCTCTTATTGTTCACAGGCCAGCCAGGCCAGCACGATTGGTTTCCGGCTGTGGGCACCACTCGTCTCCCCATGTGGTCCACTTTTAGTGCCGGTTACCTAAGGATGTGAGATGCCCATCACTCTCCCAGTTTCCCAGCTTCCTGTATAGCACACCAAGGGCTGAATGCTCTGTGAAGCTGTTATAATTTGATCTGTAGAGTTATTTAATTTTATTTTGAAGCTTCTATCTTTTTATTGTTTTTGTGTGTGTGGTGCTGGGATTAAATCTAGTAGTACTCTACCACTGAGCTATATCTAGCCTTTTTAATTTATTTTGAAACAGGGTCTTGCTAAGTTGGCCAGGCTGGCCTCTAACTTGCAATCCTCCTGCCTCAGTCTCCAGAGTTGCTGGGATTACAAGTGTCCCACTGTGCCCAGCTCATTGTTTCTTCTCTTTCCTTTTTTAAAAAATATTTTTATTGTAGATGGACATAATAACTTTATTTATTTATTTATTTTTTAATGTGGTGTTGAGGATTGAACCCAGTGCCTCACACATGCTAGGCAGGTTCACTACTACCGAGCCACAACTCTAGCCTCATTTAAAAAAAAATACTTATATATCAATGATTTGGGTTTGAAACAGAGGCAATATCTTAGGCATGAATGTACATTATTAGTGAGAATTATTTGAATCAATCTATAAGAACATTAAAACTTTTAAAGTTTTTCTTTTTTTTTGATAGAATTTTTGAAACTAATTTTCTTAAAGACCAGTGTTCATGCATTTAATAAGCATTTACTAGGTGCCAACTTTGTAAGGTACAATGTAGCAGATGTTATTTTCCAAAGATAACCATATGAATGTTGTGCATGCACTTTTTACACTATGACAATGCAGTCTTCTGTTGAGAGATGGGGTACCAGGGTGAACCTTCCTTCTTCAACCAACACAATGGGACAGAATGATGCTAAGTAAAAGGCCAACATGACTTCTGTCTGTTGCACTCTCTCTTTCTCGATGCTGGGATCTGGGAAAACAGCTACCATATTGTGAGGAATCCCAGGACACAAGGAAAGGCCATGTATAAGTGGCCCACAGCCCTATCATGCCCCCAGCTAACAGCCAGCACCAAACTGTCAAGCATATGCATGAAAAAGACTTCAGATAATTCCATCCCTCAGCCTTTGAGTCTCCCATGGAGGGCCCAAACATTATGGAGCAGAGATAATCCATACTGTGTTCTGTCTGAATTCCTGATACATGGAAACTACGAATGACGATAATTATTGTTATAAGCCAATTCATTTGGGGGGGTAATTTATTACTCAGCAATTGATAACATATACACATAGGGATGGCTACCGGGGATACAAGTGAATAAGACAGGTGCCCTGTCCTTATGGAACTTGTAATTTAATGGAGAAGATAGGAGGACTGAATAAATAAATTTAGGCTGTGATGAGTGTTTAAAGAATACCTAGAGTGCTGTGTAAGTATCTAGCAGGGAAATCTGAGCCAGTTTGGCAGTTGAGGGTAATGTAACCTTTTATTGTGAAATGGTCACTCTCTCCCACAATTCCTTTTTCTTAGTCCAATGCCTCGCTATGTTGGTTGCTCGAAAATATTGCATAACCTATTGTGGTTTGTTAAATTAGTTTCCATGTAGCAGTCTTCTTTTTCGTGTCCTCTATGTTCTAAAAGATGAAATTATCAAAAAAGCAGGTCAAGAAATCTAGAGACTTTCATTCAGCCTTTGAACTAAATGGCAAATGACTTTACAGTTCATTAATGATGTTCTCTATGCGCATGTCGCATTTGCCAATGTGTTTGCAGGTCCTGCATCCTAATCATGGGAGAGAGCTCTGGTCTAATGCTGTCTAACCTATAAAAAGAAAGAAATACTGAATTTTCTTCCTAAAAATACTGACAATACCCTCATATCAACATACTGGGAGAGATTTTGTGCAGATGTGTACATTATGACCCTCAGATGGACTCAGAGGCTGCCACCCTTATGCAGTGGCCCCCAAGGACTTTGCTGCGGCATCATGAAGAACCTTTGTCCACCAGTGCTGTCACGGGGTCTCACCACAGAAAGCAGCAGTCACGCTAGGAGTTGTATACTAACTAGGGTCATTAGATAAAACACAGGAAGCTCAGCTAAATCTGAATTTCAGATAAACAACCAATAATTTTATAGTGAAAATATGTTTGGTATATTATTCACTGACTATCTGAAATTCAAATTTATCTGGGCATCTGTATTTTTATTTGCTCAACCTGGCAACTCTAATGCTAATTAGTTCACAGAATATGAAATAATTAGAAAAGAAAACAAAACACCAGAGTGTGAGGGCAGGAAGGGGACTAACTAACGGGTTTGATAAGTACCACATTAAGGAGGTGACTCAAAGAATTCCCCCAACCCACAGAACTTACTGATTTCTTTTTCTTCACACCCCAGCAAACTGAAAAATCTGTGTTCATTATGTCTAAGACACGTGTGATTCAATCGACGTAGTTCATCCTGCCTCTGCTTTATCCCCTTACATGCAAGTCTTCCAGTTTCTCAAAGAATGGCCACCCCAGTTCATCCTTACCTCGCTTTCATTGCAGCAGAACACGTCCGAGAGGCTGTAGAACTGCGGATCCAGGTCAGCAATGGCAGGAGCTGGATTGAACAATGTTTTCACTACAAAGGAATGGGAAAGAGGTTCGATGGTTATCATTTTTAACATGGTGCATTTACAGACATTTGGTAGGACAAATCCCTGATTGCAATCATGTTTGCATTCATCCGATTAAATATCCATTTAGTACAGATGTGGAGAAGTCTGAAATCTCAGTCTCCATGATAGTTGAGCACCAGTGCCTTCTTATTTCCATTTCCTCTACTTTTTTACTTTACATTTCAGCTTCAAGGGCAAGCATCAATATTTACAGCCAAGGTGATCACAGAGTTAAGGTAAGGGCAGGGAAAACATTAAAGAGGAATAAAGATGTTGTGGCATGAAAGGTTGTGAATGAGTCTGAACAGGTGGGTGAAGATTTTTGTGGGTTCCTGTAAGTGCTTAGTTGCAAGGCTAGTTCATAAATCCATTTTCTAGGAAAGAAAAAAGAGATCACAGAAAAGAAACAATGAAGAGTTCAAAATTTTCCTGAATTGAGTAGTATGAGGAAACTCAGGTACATATATATATTTTATATACCCATGTGTGCTTCCCAAATATGTTACATCACACAGACACACACACAAGCTTACCCTTTTGGCTTTTGTGAGCAATCTGGGAATGTTAAAAAAAAAAGATTGAGAAAGGAGGAGAAATTAAGTCAGAGGCTGAGTGCTGGCTCAGACTAGGAGGTGACTCGAGAAGGATGGGTGGAGATAACTATAGTGGGCAAAGGAGAAGGTCACTGCTATCACAGTGACAGAGAAGTGCATTTTTTATAGGAGGAAAACAAGGCTGAGAGATGAGATCCTGTGTGGAAGGCCCTCCCTGGGATGTCATCTGGCAGGGTCCCTACCCAGGGTCCTCTGACTTTAAGTTCAGGGTTTGGTCCTCTCTAAAATAGCTTCTGTAGGCCAGAACTCAACTCTAAGCAATACATGCCTCCAACCTCAATTCACCATATCTTGAAATAGCCTTTGGTGTAAAATTTTAAATTATTTTAAAGTCTTCAAAAATTTTATTTGCATGAAGAACCTTCTTTGCCACAACTCAGGTACACGTGTATTTTATATGCCTCCCAAATATATCCTGCAGTACACTAAACTGGACTGGCTGGTCTTCTTTTCCTCAACCCAGGTCCACTGACTTAGATGTGAAGTAGTCTCATCTGTCTATAGATGGGTAGAGTAAATTCCACTAGTTGCGGTTCTCCAAGATTATCTCCAGAACAGTGGCTTGGAAACCTGGCGCCTATCAGCATCAGGGAGAGCTTGCTCAAGTGCATGATTTCTTTTTTTTTTTTTTCTTATCAGCTTTATTAAGGTGTATTTAAGAAATGTACATTGTGTGTATTTTGGTGTACAATTTGATGTTTTTATTTATGTATATATTGTTAAGTGTTTATATCAGGTTAATTAACATATCCATCATCTCACACACATTTTTTCTAACAGTGAGAACATTAGGATCTACTCACTTAGCAATTTTCAATCATTAAAAAAAATGACATACTTAGTTAACATGCTATGCAATTGCAATCCAGAATATTCATATCTTTTAAAAATTGTTATTATTTATTCTAATTTGTTATATATGACAGCAGAATTCAAGTGCATGATTTCTGGACTCCACTTCAAACCCACTGAGTCAGAATCTCTGGGGGTAAGAACAGGGTCTCCAGGTGGCTCTCACATAGCCGCTTGGAAGTGACCTATCCCACATTCATGGAAAGATGCTAATGAGCATGTGGCTGATGGAAAGAGTCCACCACTGTAGCCCCATGAGGCTGCCTAGTCTGCACCCTCTTAGGTCTTATATGATGTTTTGGTCCAGCCAGTGATCTTGTCCTGTATGGGCTAACACTATTTCCACATTTTTGTTATTGTAGATTCCATAATGTCCACCCACAGAAATCCTATTGTATATTTTTGGCAGCTCAAATTTTTGCACAGGGCTATTGTGCAACTTCAATTAGAAAATGGACATGAAAGCCCTGGGTAAACTGTAAAGTGTTGTACAAATGTAAAGGATTATCACTGTTATTATATTGTCCTTTACACACAGCCCAACACCCCCGCCAGTCCACCCATCCCTCTGCCTTCTGTGTAGCCTGGCAACAATCTCCCTCATTGGCTCTCTGGCTTCTGCGATGTCTTGGAGACGTCAGTTATGCATAAAGGTCCTCATTGTCCAGCATTTGAACACACCCACTTACTTTTTAGGTTTTCTGAACAATATATTGTTCCTTATTTGCCTCACACCCACCTAGGGTGATCTTCAAATTGGTACTCATTAGCATCAGAGCACAGGTTAGAGCAAGGTACCAGTATGGAACAGCAGGGTACAGTCATTTCCTTTTTCTTCCCCTAAAAGATGTCTGATCTAGCAATTCCTTTTCTTCCTTTATTTTTTTTTTTTATATCAGGGATTGAACCCAGGGGTGCCTAACCACTGAGCCACATCCACAGCTCTTTTTATTTTTTGAGACAGGGTTTTGCTAAGTTGTTTAGGGCCTTGTTAAGTTGCTGAGTCTTGCTTGCAATCTTCCTGCCTCAGCCTCCGGAGTTGCTGGGATTACAAGTGAGTGCCACCACACTGGGCTAGCAATTCCTTTTCTAAATCTATGCTCACAAAAATCTATAGGTATTCAAATATGATACACAGTGATGCTCATGGAGCTCTGTGCTAGAAAAATACAAAAAGAAACCTACACATCTAGCAAATGGATTGGTTAAAATCATGACATATTCGGGGCTGTCATGAGCGGTAGCGCACTCGCCTGGCATGCATGCGGCCCGGGTTCGATCCTCAGCACCACATACCAACAAAGATGTTGTGTCCGCCGAGAACTAAAAACTAAATATAAAAAAAATCTCTCTTTAAAAAAAAATTGACATATTCACCTGATGTAATTCTCTGCAGCAGCTAAAAAGAATGAAGTAGCTCCTTCCTTTGTGAGAGAAAGATTTCTATAATTTATCCGTACGTGAAAAAGGAAGGTTTCTACCAACTATTCATTTTAAATAAAACACATAAAAACATAACTACATGGGGCTGGGGTTGTGGCTCAGAGGTAGAGCGCTTGCTTAGCATGTGCAAGACCCTGGGTTTGATCCTCAGCACTACATATAAATAAATAAATAGAATAAAGATAGTCTGTGTAACTACAACTAAAAAATAAATATTAAAAAAACAACTACATACGTAGTTACATTTCTATACTTGCATAAAGAGAAAAGTCTGAGAAGTTACTGAATAAGTAATTAGTTATAAAAGGCTAATTGGAATAAATCTGAGTATAGACTAAATGTTGTACATCATGCAGTTAATCTTCCATCAAAAAACAGGTACACTGTTAATGAAATGATATAACAGCTGTATTGTGCAGTGGAGGGTAAAGAGTAATGAGTTGGGGTACAGATGAAAAAAACCCTGGTCATGTCTTGACATTTGTTGAAGCTAAATGAGAGCACATATGGACTTACCAATATAGTATTCTATATCCTTACATATTTGAAATTTTCCATAACAAAAACAATTTTAAGCTGGGCATGGTGGTATACACCTGTGGTCCCAGCTATGTGGTAGGTTGAGGTGGAAGAATCACTTAAGCTCATGAATTTGAGACCAACCTGGCTACCACAGTAAGAATCCCATTTCAAAGAAGAAAAAAATATTTAAAAACCTCACAAATTTTATTTTGTTATTGTTTTGTTTTTAGTTATATATGATAGTAGAATCTATTATGATATAATTATACAAGCATAGAATATGTCTTTTTCTAATTAGGACCTCATTTTGTGGATGTACACGATGGTGGGATTCACTGTGGTGTATTCATATAGGTACATAGGAAAATCATGTCAGATCCACACTGTCTTTTCTTTCCCTATCTCCCCATCCCTTCCTTTCATTCCCCTTTGTCTAATCCAATGAACTTTTATTCTTATTCTCCCCTACTTATTGTGGGTTAATTTCTACATATCAGAGAAAACAAGTGAACTTTGGTTTTGGGTTCTGGCTTATTTTACTTAGCATGATAGTCTCCAGATCCATCCATTTACTGTAATAAAATGTAATAAAGTCATTCTTCTTAAGGGCCAAGTTTTGTGTGTGTATATATGTATATGTACATATATATATCTCACATTTTATTTATCCATTCATCTGTTGAAGGGCATATAGGTTGGCTCCATAGGTTAGCTAATTGTGAACTGAGCTGTGATAAAACATTGATGTGGCTGTGGCACTGCAGTATACTCATTTTGTTTATTTTTATTTATTTATTTTTAATTTTTTTTTTTAGTTGGGGATGGACACACAGTATCTCTATTTATTTGTATATGGTGCTGAGGGTCGAACCCAGTGCGTTATACATGCCAGGCAAAGTGCGCTACCACTGAGCTACAACCTGAGCCCCCAGTATACTCATTTTAAATCCTACATTTTAAATATATACCAAGAAGTGGGATAGCTGGGTTTAATGGTGATTCCATTCCTAGTTTTATGGGAGATCTCTATGCTGCTTTCCAGAGTAGGTAGGTGCATCAATTTGTAGTCCTATCAGCAATGTATGAACATAAGTTTTTCACCATATCTTCACCAACATTTATTGTTACTTGTATTTTTGATAATTGCTATTCTGACTGGAGTGAGATGAAATCTCTGTAATTTTAATTCTCAATTCTCTCTAGAGATGTTGAACACTTTTTCATATATTTGTTGACCATTTACACTTCTTCTTTTGAGAACTGTCTGATCATTTACTTTGCCCATTTATTGATTGGGTTGTTTTTTGGTGTTAAGTATTTTTAATTCTTTATATATTCTGGAAATTAATGCCCTGTCTCAGATGCATGTGGCAAAGATATTCTCCCATTCTATATGCTCTCTCTTCACATTCTTGATTGTTTCCTTTGCTGTAAAGAAGCTATTTAATTTGATGCCATCCCATTTATTGATTCTTGATTTTACTTCTTGTGCTTTAGGAGTCTTGTTCAGGAAGTCAGAACCCAACCCTGACATGGTAGAGTATTGAGCCTACATTTTCTTCTACTATATGCAGGGTTTTTGGTTTAATTCCTGGGTCTTTGATCCACTTTGAGTTTTATGCCCCAATAGTGGAGAATCTTCATACAACCAACAAACTCTTCTCAATATCAAGAATCAAATAGAGCACACACAATAATACTGAATGACTTTAACATATTTCTCTCATTACTAGATAGATCTTCTAAACAAAAAATTAATAAAGAAGCTACAGAACTAAAAAGTAAAATTAATTTAGAGACTATAGAGAATTTTTCATCCATCAATGACTGGTTACTTTTTTTTTTTTTCAGCAGTACATGGAACTGTTTCTAAAATAGACCATATATCAGGCCACAAAATAACTCTTAACAAATAAAAAAAAATAGAGTTAATACCCTGCATTCTATCAGATCAAATTGAATAAAATGATAAGATAAAAATAGAAACTATTCTAATACCTGGAGACTAAATAATTCACTATTGAATGATGAATGGATAGCAGAAGAAATCAGAGATGATATAAAAGAAAATACTTAGAGGTAAACGAGAACAGAGAACACTATGAAAGCAGTTTTAAGAGGAAAGTTCATAGCACTGAGCTCATACATTAAAAGAATAGAAAGAAAAAAAAAAGGGAGAGAAAGATCAACTAATCTAACACTTATATCCCAAGACCCTAGAAAAAGAATAAGTCAATGCTCAAATCAATAGAAAACAGGAAGTAATTAAAAACAGTGCTGAAATCAATGAAATTGAGATTTTAAAAAATTAAAAAAAATCAACGAAACAAAAAATTGGTTCTTTGAATAAACAAAATTGATAAACCCTTAGCCAAGCTAACCAAAAGAGAGAAAAACCTCAAATTATTAAAATCCATGATGAAAAAGGAAACATGACCACAGACACTAGTGAAATAAGAAGATAATCAGAAACTGTTTTGAAAATTTATAGTGCAATAAGCTAGAAAATCTTGAAGATATCAAACAAATTCCTAGAGACATATGACCTACCCAAATTGAACCAGGAGGACATAGAAAATTTAAACAGACTAATTTCAAGTAAGGAAACTGAAGAAGCCATCAAAAGCCTACCAACAAAGAAAAGCCCAGGATCAGATGGATTCTCAGCCAAGTTCTACCATACCCACAGATTTTAAACAATGATTACAATGAATTTAAGTATCAATAGCTGGAATAAAGAACTTTATAATTGTCCATAAATATTGTATAAAAATCGATCACATCTTATTTGCTTGTATTTTACCGAGGGACAGCATTCTTAACTGGATACACATGCTTACAGTCTGATACACAGTTTAGAGTAACTAAATTTAGGGGAAAAGTGGAGATGCCATTAAAAAAGACTCCTCTTGGTTCCTGCTTCCATAAATGAGCAGAAATACTTTACTATGATGAAGAAGCATGAAGAATCAGTAGACGTGAAGTTAATCAAAGAGGAATGCAAATTTGTAAGACAAGATAGAAAAGATGATGTCATTCTGGGACTAGGCAGAACTAGAGAACACACACTGCATCATGGAGTGACCTGGAGCTGCAGAGGTGACTGACAGCATCCAACAATAATTATTATTCATTACAATGTAAGATGGACTAATCTCCTGGTTATCTTGGCCACATGTCAATGGCTGACACAGCAATGTCAACAAGGAAGAGGTGAGGCCTGGAGGAGCAGTTGGTAGGCTAAAAGGCAGGGTAACAAGGTGGAATCTATTAATGGTTTTGGGGGGTGGGGTAGGTGAAGGTGTAGGGTTGGACAGTTGATGACTCTAAGAAGTAGCTCAGAGAAACGGATATAAAAATCACCCTAATCAAAGAAACCACGAGAAGGCTGGGATTCCCAAAACATGGGCTTGGTTATCTCTTACACTAGAGGTTCTTTTTTTGCAACTTGAGTATCAAAATCTCTCCAAACTTGAGCCGTGTGCTGGACAATGTTATTGTGAAAGTCTAGATGGCCAGCCAAGGAGTTGTGTTTGCCAAATGGAAAAGGACTAAAGTCGCATTAAAAGATACATTGTATCATACCTAGGATTTAATCTTGGCAATCTTACAATTTCAATTATGTATAATTGTTCCTGTAATGTTCCATTTGCTTTGAAATGGATATAAAGACCAGAACCAACATGCATAATTTCATCACAAGCAGCTCTGCAGTGGCCCCCCTCACTGCACTGTGACCTTGCGGGGATGGGCACTATTCAGGGGTACCGATTTTTTTTGATGTTGTAGGTGATGCTGTGGTGAAGACAGGAGAGAGTTTTCAGACAGAATATTCAAAGATGGAGGGAACATTTCCTTTTTATTTTTTAAAGAATATTTTTAGTTGTAGATGAACACAATACCTTTATTTTATTTTTTTATTTTTATGTGGTACTGAGGATCGAACCCAATGCCTCACATGTGCTAGACAAGTGCTCTACCATTGAGCCATGACCCCGCCACTACTTTGTATTTTAATAATTGATAGATAATCTAGTCATACAAGGTATATAATTCAAATTTTACTTCTTGGAAGCAGTGAAGCTATGACAATAAAGTCAGACTATGACAATGAGAACTTTACCGTCTTTCTTGAGGTGGCATAATGCTGATCAGCACATATGCCCTGGGCAAGACACTCAGAGCTCGGCAGATGATTAGCTTTGCCTGCTTTGCTCTGTGATGAGTCCATGGTGACATCAATGAATTGAGAACTCCAGTTCTCTTGTTTCACAGAAGAACTGAAAGCCCTGGGCAAGAAGTTGCTTTCTTGATTGAGGTTCCCTATTTGCTTGTGATTGATTCTGAATTAAAAACCATTCTACATGAATTACCAAACCATCACTCTCCTTTTACTACACCACAGACTAAGTGCACACACATGCTAAATAAACATGCATACACACATGTACACGCACACACACCCCATTCATAGTGTAGAATCTAAGGTGCACTTGGCTGTTATCTACCAAACAGTGACCAACTGACTTGGTCAGAGAAAGGTGCCCGATTCGGCAGAGTTGGGTGTGTAAATATGTGCTTGTGTGTGTGTGTGTGTGTGTGTGTGCTGTACTGCAGTGTGTGGCAATGCATTGATGAAACTCTAGGGATTCTTCACTGTTTTTTTTTTTTTTAATTTTCTTTATTTTTTTCCACATTTTAAAAAAATTGGTGCATTAGAGTTGTACATAATCATGGGATTTGTTGTTGTAAACTTGTACGTGCACTCTTCACAAAAGTAGCAAACACTTTCCACACTTAGGCTGTGCACTGGACAGTGTTAAAATGTATGGATTTTACTCTTCTAGAGAAAATTCTTCATAATGGCTTAGTTCCTTAAAGTCAATGGCATGTGGCACTTTCTTTTTAAAGTGTGGTCTAGGAGACAGAACTTGGGTCTTATAGTCTGAAATTATATTTCCACACGTACTAAAAGTGTGATGTTGGTTGTACAACTTCCTAAGCCTCTCTGAGTCTCAGTCTCTTCACCTTTAATCCTGAGAGAACAATGGCTGCCAAATTTCTGTCATAAGGTTTTTCTGAAGATCAAATGGGCAAGAAAGAACCTTATAAGGTATAAAGTACATTTAAATGCAAGGTATTACCACTTCCAATATTATTACGCAATCATTCCCCCACCCCCACAGCCATGTGTGGTTTTGCTGTCCACAGTTTTACTCAAGGTCAATCAGGGTCTAAAAACACTAAATGGAAAATTCCAGAAATAAGCAATTCATAAATTTTAAATTGTATCCCATTTTGAGTCGTGATGAAATCTCACGTCATTCTACTGCACCCCACTGGGAATGTGAATCGTCCCTCTGTCCAGCCTCCCCACACTGTATCACCTGCAAGTTAGTCATTTAGGAGCCATCTTGGTTATCGAATTAACTGCTGTGGTCTCATGGTATTATACTGTTCAAGGAACCCCTTTTTTACTTAATAATGGCTCTAAAGTGTAAGAGTAGTGATGAGGTAACTTGATATTTGCCAAATAGAACTTATAAAGTGGTTCCTTTAGGTGAAAAGGTGAAAGTTCTTGAGATAATAAGGAAAGAAAAATTTTTATGCTAAGATCACTAAGCTCTACAGCAAGAATGAATCTTCTATCCATAAAACTGAGAAGAAGGGAAGATAAATTAGCACAGGTTTTGCTTTTATGTCTCTCAAACTGCAAAAGGTTTGGTCATAAAATGTGATGAGTGCTTAGGATGGAAAAGATTACTTGATAGAGCTTGGTACTACCTAAGGTTTCAGACATCTTACTGCGAATATTGGAATGTATTTGCCCCAGTTAAGAAGGGACTACTATACAGGAAAGATCATGTAGGTGTAATACTTAGGTACATTGGCTCTTAGCCAAAGTGTGAAATAGGCTGGGTGGTCATAGCCCACTTTAACCTATCCCTCTTCCTAATGTCCCAGGACTTCCAGCTCCTCAGATGGAACAGCTGCATGGCAGGTGACAGAGGAAGCATTTCTGGATCCCACCCAGTGACAGCCTGAGGTTAGGCTGCCTGCCCAAGAGGGTTACTCTAGCCTCACCTGTGAGAGGTAAGCTCACTGTGGCTGTACCTTCCTCTCCTCCACAAGATGGGTGGGCAACAGGAACTCAACTAGGATAGAGGAAACAGTGAGAGACATGGGACAGTGGAAAAGAAAGAGAAGTTACTTGAGAATATATTTTCATCTACCCAGAGACAGGAGGGGGGTGAAGGGCACACTGGATTCACATCTCCTGAGAGGAGCGCAGTGCAGAGAATGCCTACCAGGAGCATTAGCCTTTATTTGTGACACTTCCAGAAAATGCAACCAAACGGGTTTTGGCTTAGAATTCTTTCTGACAGCTTCCAGTCCATTAAAAATACAGTAAATGTCAGTGAGAATTTGCCACGGCACATTGTTTTGCCAAGAGGAAAATTTGTTAAATCAGGACATAAACTTTCTTCAAAAAATAATTTCAGTGATTTATTTTCCATTTATTGCTATATAGAACACCACACACACACACACACACACACAACATACAGTTCTTCTTCTTTTAGTTTTTTTATCTTGCTGAGAAAGTCTTATCTGGAAAAGTCAATATGAATCTCTATTTTATTCTTACTATAAATCAAAGAAATAATGTCACAACATCAAACTGAAGCCACTGTCTTAGACTGGCTACTTTTTATTTTGATTTTTTTTGACCAAATAGTGCTAGATCAGGATATTATCTAAATTTTTAATATAAAGAGAGAAGTGAATGGAGAGAAGAAAACTGGGATTTGTTGGCTTGTACCATCCCATGGTTGGCATCACATTTAATTTCATTCCATTCTTAGAATAATCCTGTAGGCATATTTCCATTTGCATTTTACAGACCAGTTCAGAAAAAGCAGCAAATTCTGCTAAGACCACAAAGCTTACAGGGACAGAAATGGGATTCTATCTCAGAAGATGCTTTTCTCACTAGGTAGTGGAGAAAAGGGAGGAGGAAGTATAAAAAACCTGTTTGTTATTTGCCAGAGGAAGAGGAGTGGGTGGGAGAAAAGATGAAATAAAATTAACCTCAGGTTGATAACTGTTGGGTGACTGGTTTCATTATGCGCTTTGCCTGTTTTGGTAGGTTTAACCATTTCCGAATCAAAGATCAAAGAAAACAGCTGCTTTATACACCTTGACAATGTAGAAAACATTACATACAAATAATCTTTGGTTGCCTATTGAGAAAATGGTAGTTTTACAAAAAGGAGAAAGAAAAAATCTTTGATTCCTTTTGAGGTTTATTAAAGTGTAACCGGGTAGTGACTGGACATGACAGACAGCTTAACTGTTGCTCCTCAGTGACTGGACATAACAGACAGCTTAACTGTTGCTCCTTACTCCTCAGGGGGTACCTTAGCCAATGCTCCTTCAGAGATTAATTATTCCCTGTATCATTCTGCTAACAAGACTGTAGATTATACTGTGGGACGTTGGAGATGTTCCTCATGTTGCTTCTGCCCTATTTGTAAGTCTTTCTAACGTTATCCAGAACTACAAGACAGTGAATCTCACAGATGGAGGAACGAATATTTTACTACAGAAAAGTATTGCTTTGCTTAACTTAAAAGGTTAACTTTAATTAAGACAGCGATAAAAGCTTTTAAAGAAAGAGTGACAAATATGTAAAATTACCTCCATTGCTACGGGCCATTGTCAGAGCTTCCAAAGAAGTTGCTGGAGTTATTTCTAGCTGGCAGATCATGACTTTGGCTTGGCTAATGACACTGGCTGCTTCCTTCAGGTCTTCAGTATTCAGAAGTAAATTTGCTCCTGCCACTATGACGATGATATTCTGGCCTATAAAGAAATCCTACATATTTATATTAAAACCAAGCAAAGCCAAGCAATGATATTCTGCAATGTTACAATCATCTTTATAAAGTTATTATACAAAATGTATTGTAAGTATTAATTTTGACATTTTCAGGACATTCAGGTTAAATTTTGTGTTTCAAATGTATCTTTTAGAATGTCTCTTGAGACTCGTATTATTCAGATTACTTTTTTTAGGAGATACAGTTTTGCTATGTTTTCCAGATTGGCCTTGAACTCCTGGGCTTAAGCCATCCTCCCCCCTTGGCCTCCTGAATAGCAGGGACTACAGGTGTGTGCTACCAGGCCTGGCTTATTCTGATTACTTTGAGCAAATTTTTTTTTTTTTTTTTTAAAGAGAGAGTGAGAGAGGAGAGAGAGAGAGAGAGAGAGAGAGAATTTTTTAATATTTATTCTTTAGTTCTCGGGGGACACAACATCTTTGTTGGTATGTGGTGCTGAGGATCGAACCCGGGCCGCACGCATGCCAGGCGAGCGCGCTACCGCTTGAGCCACATCCCCAGCCCCTTGAGCAAAATTTTTAAAAGGTTTCCCTTATTAATATTCCTATGTATAAAGAATGCTAGTTAATGAATTTTATAAAACATACTTAAAAATTTACTTAATGGGAAATGCTAATAAATGTATATGACAAAGATTCTGAATTATAAATGACAGATGCCATATAGATGAGTGTAAATAGGAATAAACTTGTATAAGCTCAAAACTAATGCTCTATTGTACGAAAAAATAGTTGATGTATGAACCCAATGGTATTCTAAGAAGTCATTGTGACAATCCAAACACATTTTATTCTATCTAGCAGACAGAAAATTATACCAGATAAAAGACTATCTAGCCTATGCTATACCAGAACAAACTGAGGCGACAGGACCAAGGAATTGATACATTCCCATCACCTGGGCTCACTCTATAATCCCCCAACATGGTGGAGGGGCGGTGGTGCATTTCTCTCAGGTGAACTCTTAAGAGCTGTGTTCTCCAACACAGTAATTACAGTAGCACATGTGGCCATTAAACACTTGGAATGTGGCTAGTCTCAATTGAAACTGTGCTTTAAGTATAAAATACACACAGTGGATTTCAGACAGTACTGAGAAAAGGAGGTAAAAATCTCAACTTTTAAAACATTAAAAAGGTTTTAAATTTCAAATGAAACTTTTGAATACATTTTGAAATGGTAATATTTTGGAGTTAGTGGCTAAGTAAACTGTCAAAACAAAGTTTACCTGTTTTGTTTTACTTTTTAAAATGTGGTTCCTGGACAATTTAAAATCCCCCCTGTGGCCTGCATCTTCTTTCTGTTGGACGGCACTGATCTAGGGGAATGAGTTGCAGCAGGCATTTTTTTGTGCTCCAGGCTGCTCGTGATGATCTTGTATAGACATGACCTAAAATTACCTCTCAGCACAGAACAAATTCTAGCCTATCATCGTACCACAGATGTGTTTGTTGGCCAGGAGGAGGAGGACTTAATAAAGTGGGGATGGTTTAGCACAAACCCAACCTTGGTCCTGGAAAAAATTCAAAATACCCACTTGCTGAAAGACAGCATCTCTGCTTCCTGCACTGGCCTAATTCTCTCTGTTGGAGGCAACTGTAGCCTCTGTGTTCTGACCTCCAAATCTGCATTTCTGGACTGGCCTTAACTACTGAGCAACAAGCTCAAGACTACAGCTGTCTATTTTGTGGCTCACTTCTTCATCCCTCAAGTTGAACTTTCAAAATGCAACTCAGGATTTTATCTTGTGTACTCGTGTACTCAATCTCTCGACGAAAGGAACCAAGTGTCCCATTTCTGCATTTGTCCTAGGTCTTCTGCCATCCCTACTCTTAAAGGCACTGCCACCCTAAGAACCAGGCAAAGACTACCATAATAGGCACTGATACATAATGTGAAATTATACCTCTGCATGGAAAATGCAGGTTTTGTTTCACAGGTAAAGAAAAGAAAACTTGAAGCTATCCCTGGAACAAAATAAAAGGTTTAAGACAAGGAATGAGCTGATGTTGGCAGCAATAATTACTTAAGAGGTAGCTTAAAGTAATGAACACAGACTTTCTATTGTTTGAGTGAAAACTTTGATCTACTGTCTTTAAATGGAATTTTAAAAATTATTGAAGCTTTAGGGATCACTTGAGTTAAAAATCCCACACCTTCTATGCAAAGTGATATTGTAAAACTGCGTCACACTAGTCCCCTTTTCTCTGTGGTTTTACTTTGCATGGTTTCAGTTACTGTGGTCAAATATGGTCCAAATATATTAAATACTAAATTCCAGAAATAAACAATTCATAGGTTTTATTTTATTTTATTTTTTTAAAAATTTTTATTGTTGGTTGTTCAAAACATTACATAGTTCTTGACATATCATATTTCACACTTCGATTCAAGTGGGATAAAAAAAATTCATAGGTTTTAAATTGCATGTTATTCTGAGTAGCATAATGAAACCCCATTTCACTGAGCTCCAGCCCATCTGGGATGTGGATCATCCCTTTGTCCAGTATCTTGTCCATACATACTACCCACCAGGGTAGCGTTTGATTTTCCTATCAATTGTTGAGACCTTGCAGTGGTCAAATAACCTTTACACAGTAGCCCAAAGCTACGATGCCTACGTCATTCATCTCACTTTGTCTTATCACGCAGGCACTGTGTCATCCACATCATCACCCAAGGGGTGAGTATAGCACATAAGATTTTGAAATAGAGAGACTACATTCATATCAATTTTATCATAGAAAATTGTTGTAAAATTTCTGTTATTATTAGTTATTCTTGTTCATCTCTTGCTGGTCCTAATTTATAAAATAAACTTGATCATTGGCATATATGTATAAGAAAAAAAAACATGGTCTATATCGGGCTCAGTACTACCCACAGTTTCAGGAATCCACTGGGTGTCTTGAAATGTATTCCCCCACAGATAAAGGGGGTGCTGTGCAAACAAAAGAAATATCTTGATAAATCCTAATCTAACACAAAACACACTGACTGCCTATAATGTCTAACTAGGTCTGTCCTAGGTGCCCATGAAATGCTTGGTCTTTAAAAAAAATCTGTGTAGGTGTTTTTATACTTAAAACAGTTGGCAGAAATTATGAAAACCTAACTTGAAGGCAATCACTTTTTTTTTGGTAGTCACTGTTTTTAAAGATTAATGTTTTAATTGTGGTAAAGCCTCGAGGTGCACTTAGTTGTATAGACTTTTGAAATTTGATTGCTGTTTAAAGAGCAGACAAAATTGAACACTAACGATAAGTTAGAAGTGATTAGTTGCTGCCATTTACTCAGTGAAGATTCTATAAATATGATCCAGCAAACTTTCTTTTGCACCTATTTACATTTACTTACCGAGTGTAATGGAAATAACAGATGAATACTTGACTGCTTTTAGAGACAAATGTCAATTCTGAGTTCACATGAAGGATGATGGGAACATAACGGAATACAAATATTTGGGGGAATTATAATGCTTCGTATGTGTCAGATGAGTAATGACATATTTAAGCAATCAATATGGGGAGTATAAAAAAGGAAAACATATTTGGATTGGAAAATTCACATTTGGCCGTGAAATGGTGGGTGGGTAAGAGGTCCATAGGACTGGAAGCAGTGGGTGCTTCCAATCTAGCTCTGGAGATGAACTATCCGTTTTAGGAAATGACGCTCTAATATGCGAAACACATACCTTCATCATTGACAATTATAGAAGCAGCTCCTGTAGCAGCATCTTTAGTCTGATATGTAAATTCTACAAGAAAAGAAAAAGAAAATTACAATCACGTACATACAGCCTGGCATGGATAACTTATTTTAACAATTTCAATGCAACACTAATCCTCAAAAAAAACTTTTTAACCTTTAACCATCTGGAATGAGTTAAAAAATAAGTAATTAGTGCTAATTTATACCCATCACCTATACAATGAGGAAAATAGACATCTTTACATTTAGCAGCACCTTTTCTGTGCATTAATAACAACCTATCAAACCAGCCCCACTTCCAGTTCCCCAAATTATTCATAATTGTATACATATGCATTTTTCTAGATCAACACATTTCTTTTCTTCACTGAAAAAACGAGAGACTTGAGATAAAAAACCAAAAGGTCGAACATATAAAATGAACTTTTTTATTTTCTTCATTCTCATAAGCTTTCATCTGGTCAAGAATTGTGGTCTGGCATGTAAACATAAATGTTGATCAGGGAGCCTCTGGCAGTAGGAAAGAGCTCAGAACTGGAAACAGAAGACCTCCATTCTAGATCTGGCTCTAGTTCCAACTTGCTGCATGCTCTTGAAAAGCCAGAGAACCTCTCTGACCTTCCATTTTCCCTTCTGTGATCATGGGTTCAGCCTTGATGATATCTGTGATCGGTTTCAGCTTTAACAATAACACTTTTCTTAAAATAGCTTTTGTGAACTTATCACTTGGTTTTCCTTGTCATTTGTCCATGAGATGAAGGTTCATAACCTCCTCTCACCTGATTTCTATCTGGAGGAATGTACGTTAAAGAACCAGGAGACATTTAAATAAGACCAGACAAAGCTGTACATACAAATTCCATGGCCACCAAAGGAGGATGTAATAATTCTATTCCATGTTCAATTTTATTGAAACAAGATCACAGAAGAAACTTATAAACATTCACTTTTAAAAAAGATGAAAATTTACCTGTAGAAATACCATTCTGTTTAAAGTTTTCTATATAATCATTGCCAAAAGAATCCTTGCCAACCTGTGCCAAAGAAATGGTGAACGTTAGATCTTTTACATTTAGTAAAATGCTATAGTGTAGTTTTTAGAACACTTAGCATTTTAAAAGGGCATATCTGCACAGTACTTTATAAACATTAACTAATTAATCTTCTTAATTTAAGATGGGAGACTTGATTTCAGCCCAAAGAATTGTTATATACTGTATTAATGTTTCACTTATATCCCACCTAAAATGTGACATATTTAAAGTGAATCACAAGTTCTAGAGCTTCCTTCTCCTTTTGATCTGTTCATCTGACAATTCCCATTGAGACAGAGCCATCCTCCATCATCAATCTTCAATATTTATGAGAGTTCACTATAAATGAGGGCATCTTTGAAATGACTTGCCTGATATTCTAGAATCTCTCTATCTTTTCTCTGACCTTGACATGGGAGACAAAGAGAAGGGAATTTTAATAGCTCTTGCTAAACTGGGTAACTTGGTATAGTGGAATACTATTGTTTCTACATGCTACTTACCATCTCTCTATTAATGGCCCTTTGATTTTTTTCTTTACACCTCTATTTCTTTTTCATTCATAGACAATCTAAGAAGGTTGTCCAAGGGTCCCAGGCCTGATTAAAAAAGTAAGTATTACCACTCTGAGTGGGTGTATGACCCAAATTAGTTCACTAAGAGTCAATCCTGGGGATTTTATGGAGACCTCGAGGGAAGACAAGTCTTCCTCCAGTGGGAATGCTTACTATGAGATACCGTAATCCTGGAGCCCCTGGAGCACCATGTGCAGCCAGCCTACATGGAAACAGACACATAGCAGACAGGGGAAGGGTGAAGACACGGGAAGATACAAACTCCTAATAGACTAATGGGTGCCTAAGCTGCCCTAAGCCAGCTCTGCCACGGGGCATTTCAGTTATAGAAGCCATTTCACTCCTTTATAGTTTTTTTTCTTAAGTTATTTTGAATTGGTTGTTTATTGTATCGTCCAAAAAGTCCTGACTAGTCTAGAGGGCTAGTCCACTTGCTCTGACCCTGAACCATAACTCGAGTGGTTGTGCTTCTGTCGGGATCGTCAGACCAACCTACTGCTTTGTGGCCCACTTTGGTCACTGGGTCTCTCTGTCAGAATGAGTGTGAATCCTAATCATCTGGTTAGTTCCGTAGCTCATCTGCCTAGTCAACCATCCCCAGAGGCCAGGCCTTTAGGTCTAGGCTCAAGCCCAGAAGACACTGCAAGGCCTGTGACATCAGCTACTTCCCATTCACATTTCTATTGCCAGTTCTGGCTTCCTGGTGCTGTGATGGCTGCACCATCAAGATGCTCTGGCATCCTCTGTCATGCCACTCTGATATACAGCCATTTGTCTGACTGCCACTTTGGCTGGATCTTGGCCTGACTTCTAAGTTGAGTCCATAGCAGAATTATAAACTGGTGGGTGAGAGTTGAATCTGACACTTAGATGCATCTTGTTGGTCCTACTATTTTTTAAGATATACTTTATTTTTAAAGGTGATTTTAGGTTATTAGCAAAAGTAAGTGTTAAGTACAGAAAGTTCCCATGTACCTGCTGTCCCTCCCATCGCCCGGTCCTGCATCCCTTGTCATCAACATTCTGCACCAGAGTGGCATCTTTGTTAAAACTGATGAACCTACACCAAAACATCATGATCTCTCAAACTCCACAGTTTACATGGGGTTCATTTTTTGTGTTATACACACTCTTTGAGTATCCTGTAGATTTGGATGAGGGTATAATGACAGATACCCACCATTACAGTATCATAAAGGATAGGGTAAGTATCATTCCCCTAAAAGTCCTCTGGTCTCTGTCTATTCATCCCTCCCTCTCTCAGCCCCTGGCAACCAGTGATCTTTTCACTGTCTCTGGAGTTTTGACTTTTCCAAAATGTCATATTGTCAGAATCACACAGTGCCTTTTCAGACAGGCTTCTTTCATTTAGTAATATGCATCTGAGGTCCCTCTGTATCTTTATGTGGCTTATGCACATTCCTTTTTAGAGCTAAATAATATTCAGTTGTCTGGATGGACCACATTTTATTCCTCCTTTACCTGCTGAAGGATATCTTGTTAGAGTCCAGGTTTTGGCAAATATGAATAAAGCTGCTGCAAACTTCCACGTGTAGGTTGTGTGTGATTGCCTTGCTATTTAAAAAAAATTTTTTTAAACCTGGTGATGGGGATTGAACTCAGGGCTTGTGTATGCTAAGCACATGCCCCATCACTGAGCCCCTCAGTCCCTTATTTTAAATTTAATCAGCAATCATATTTACATATTAAGAGATTACCCAAAACAGATTTCCAGGAGGTCCTGAAAATCCAGAGATTCTGGTGACACTGGGATCACACTCCTACAAGGCAGGAACTAAGAGGTGATGGCCCCCAAAGTAGGCACAAGTTCTCAAGTTCATTCAGCCCTACTTGGCCTACACAGCTCCTGTTACCTGCCTGGTTCCCCAGGCCCTAGGCTTGCCACCTCTTCACGGTACTTCTAGTTTTCTGTTCTGCAGGCAGCACTAAGATTTCCTGGTGAATATGTTCCTTCACAGAAAACTGTTTCATTTTGGAGCTATCAAGAAACATGGGGATTTACTTAGGTTAAGATCCTAGGGAGTCAGATATTGTGGTGCACACCTATAATCCCAGCCACTAGGGAGGCTGAGACAGAAGGATCGTAAGTTCAAATTCAGCTTTAGCACAAGCAAGGCACTAAGCAACTCAGTGAGATCCTGTCTCTAAATAAAATACAAAATAGGGCTGGGGGTGTGGCTCAATTGTTGAGTGCCCCTGAGTCCAATCCCTGGTACCACCTCCCCCCAACCCCTCCCCCCACACCAAGAAAAAGATCCAGGGAATGTGGATAAAATGGTCTGAGCAAACTTTGGGATCAGCTAGAGCAGGGGGTTGGAAACTCCTTTAATGAAGGGCCAGGCAGTATATATTCCAGGTATTATGGGCCACATGATTTCTTTTGTAAGTATTCAACTCTCTGTTATAGTGTGAAAGTAGCCAAAAGACAATCAGAGAAAAATGGGTGTGGCTGTGTTCTAATCAAGCTTTCTTTACAAAACTAGGCAGGTAGGTAGGATTTGCTCTGTGGGCTACAGTTTCTTGATTCCTGACTTTTTTTTTTTTTTTTTTGCAGGGTACTGGGGATTGAACTCAGGGATGCTCGGCCACAGAGCCAAATCCCTAGCCTTATTTTATATTTTATTTAGAGACAAAGTCTTGTTGCTAGGTGCCTTGCTAAGTTGCTGAGGCTGGTTCTAAACATGCAATCCTCCTGCCTCAGCCTCCTGAGTCACTGGGATTACAGGCGTGTGCCACCGTGCTCGTCTGATTCCTGACTTAACTGGCATATCTGATACCTTCTTCCTTAAAGAACACTCTTCCTTTTGATCTTTTTCTGGCCTAAATGCTGATTAGGCAACAATCTCAAACAATGTATACTAACTTCTTACCAGCAGAATTCAATATGTACAGGGAAGTACAACCCATATAGCAAGCAGTGTCGTGGGGAGGGTTTCCTGTTGGAAGGAGCTCATCTATCAGTGGTTTCCCTGATGGAGGCCAGTTATTTATTTGCTAGGTGAATGCAAAGGCATCTGGTTCAACAGGTTAAAGATTCATGCCAGAAACTAAATCTTTGTTCTCTCATCTTACTTTATATAATAACTCTCTCCCGTGGGCAATCAAGGTGTCACACAGCTGGGAAAAATGTCCCTATAAAAACATGGCAGGGATTAGGAAAAGGCCATTCCTAGGCATGAAGAGCTTGATAGAAATTAGAGCAATGAAACTTTTCTTCTCCTTTTTAACAGTTTTATGCAAGCAAACTCTATTAAAGGTGAACAAGGGCAGCCCTAGCAAGTGGAGGTGATGATACAGACATTACAGAGTAGGGGATTAGGAAGAATGTTTCAGGGCAGAAGGAAACCATAGAGCCTGCAGCTTTGCCGTCAAGAAACTGAACATCAAGGAATAAGAAATACAGAGGCACTGTACAGGTGGCATAGCATGTGCATCAGAGGCATAATTAGGAAGAGATTTCATGCTCAGAGTGCACTTTGGAGGCTTGCTGTAACTGAATCTTACTTAGAGGCTGCCATCTCTGTCTTCTTCCTGCTCAGGGAATGACTTGATTTCTATATCCCTTGGTGATGGTTATTATTTCTGATTTATTCCAACATGAATTCCCTGACAAATCTGTTTGGCTGGTCTAGTTTTAAACTCTTAAGTGAAACAAAATATTTTGCTTTTGAGGCTTAGTGGTAGAGCTCTTGCCTAGCATGTCTGAGAAACTGGGTTCGATTCTCAGCACTGTGTATAAATAAATAAAAATGAATAAAATTAAAGTCCATCAACATCTAAGAAAATATTTAAAATTTTTTTTTGCTTTTGTTTCTTCGATATTCCATTGTTAAAAACAGAAATCAGATAACTAAAAACATAGTGGAAAAGTAATGACACTGCTAAGGATTAAGAGAAGTCAACCCTAGTGCCATTAATTTTGCATCTAGTCATGGTGACCCTTTATAAAATAAAACGAGGAATAAAAAGCCTAAAAATAGGAAGGTGATTTTTTCATTTGTGTTATGAAAACCAGAATCCTTTTCCTGCTAGCTGTGTGATTTGGGGCAAGCCAATTTAATTCTCTCTAGACCTCAGTTTCCTTATCTAAAAATCACAATTTTGCTGTGAGGAGACAAGAAAAAAACTATATGAAAACATACTTAGAATTGTAAGGGATTAGGGAAGGCTTCTGTGCTACCATCCTCCTCTTCCTCCTGAGGGCAGTGAAGCTGAGGCTGCTTCTCTGGGGGTTGGGGGAAGGGGACAGGACTACTGTTGCTTGATTTTCCTCCACTCCCAGTGCTGGGGATTGAACCCAGCACTTCATACATACTTGGCAAGTGCTCTACAAACAAGAATTCCACCAACCCTGAATTCTAACTTAAAAACCACTTTCCCATCCATCTGGTTCCAATTCTTCCAGTTCCCTGTTTTCAAACAGAAGAACACTTGATCATGGAAGCAAGTACTTATGAGGTTACATTATTATTATTATTATTATAAAAACACAACAACTGCTATTAATGATTTGGTTTAATTAATACTGTTCAATGCAATCATTTATCTTTATTTTTATGAGAATAATATCGCCAACTGCAGCATCCGTGCCTTGGGCATCAGGAATAATCTTTAAGTGTTAAGTGTTTCGAACTCACACATTAACATGTGGACAAGAGCAATGGAAATCTGTGTCCTTTTTAAAATGCTCCTTTTCCATTCTGCATTATAGGGTTGCACAGATAATACATGTAATGTTATATTGAAAGAATGTCCTCTTCCCTAATTCTTCACCCTCAGAACCTTTTACATATTTATTTACTCATTTATATTTCTGAAATTACTATTTTAAAAAAAGTTGAGAGAAGGGTATACCTCCCTATCCCTTTTGCTTCCTTTGACTCAAATTTAAGCCTCTTTCCCAGTTATTGGAAATTGATAACCAAAAGTCAGAGGAGTAGAATCCAAGCAAAGGCTTTGTTTCCTGCCAACGAGAGCTGAGAGAGTATCTTGAAAAACATGGTGAATAACACAAATGGGAGTTCTGACAAAGGAAGCTGGTATTAATGGACTTAATATAAGATGATTTTAAAGAAATCTTTGGAGGGCTTCTTCTGTTTCCCCGGTCACACTTTGGCCATCAAGTTGATAAGAAAACTTTAAATGTAAGCATCTTGGCCATGAGGCAAATGGTGCATATGGGAGTCAGGAAACTTGGAGTCTAATTTCAGTTCTGCCATTATCAAGCTAATTAAAATTCTTTGCATTTTGCCTCAAATTGTTCTGTCTGAGCCAGGCTGTAGGGTGGGGGACTGGTGTGAATTCTCTCTGGCAGGCAGGAAACCAATGGTTCTCAACCTTGTCTGCACATTGGCATGTGTCCGTCCGGGAGCTTATATAAGTCCTGACGCTGTGGTTACACCCCAGATCCATTAACTCAGACTCTGCAGCTGTGACTGTGGCAGGCTCCCCAGGTGATGATACTAGGTGGCCCAAGTGGAGGACCACTGGATTGCAGAAAGCTGAACAAGTGTCTCTAAAGCTTTCGTTTGGAATAGATGATGATGGAGCATTCGGGCCTGGGTGGTTCTGTGCTGGTAACTCTGCTAAGTGGGACAGGGAGAAGAGTGGCTTTTGGAATCTGCTGGGGTGAGGGCCCCAGCAGGCTCCAACACTGGGATCAACATATGGTGCAGCATAGAAGTTTCCTTAGTGTTTGCTGACCCAGGTCTCAATTTCAAGTAGCCCAGGTGTGCCACCCCTTGCTTCTTTTGCTTCCATCTTTCTAAAATTCATACTTATCACCCTCCCCCGGGAAAAAAAAAGATTTCTGTTTTTCAGAGTGGTCCACGGAAAGGAACTATGAACTTGACATTATCACTTGATTGTGTTAGAATACAATGTGAGTACAAAGACACGTTTATTTCCTTGTCTTCACTTCTGAGGACTCAGGAGTCATTTCTTTTCTCCTTCACCTACTCAAGCCTGACTTGTTTTCAAGCAGCAATTGAAGGTCGACCTTCCTCCCTATTTTGGCTCTCATTAATCCTCTCATTTCTGGTACTCCTACAGCATTCTTAATCAGTGCCATAATTTATTCAATGCCATCAGATATTCTTCGCAATTTCGTATTTGTAAGTTTAGGCTTCCTACACCTTGCTGGAGACCCTAGCCTGAAATATTGGGATCCCTTCCCAAGCCTGTATACTAGAGGTGTTCCTATTAGGAATGGACCATCTTGATTACCTTTCTGTTCATTTTTCTTGGACCCTTCTTGTTCCTGAAGGGACATGACTACAAGTACTCCCGTATTCTAGTTGTGGCTGCAGGATGTTCTACAAGGTTCTATTCCTACGGGCCCTCTTGAAGGCACCCTCACACTCTTTTGGCTGCAGCAGTGAAATACTGTTGGGCAGAAAGATTCTTGAAAACTCATATAACCTGAGTAGCTTATCTGTGTATGGCTGTTCCAGGCGAAAAAGGCTAGATCATCTATGGTTTCTTCTGTGGACAAGGATTTAAGCCAAGGCGACTCACAGAACCTAAGTGGCACCTCAGGAAACCCTAGGCCCAGCTCTGCTCTAAGTACTATAGAGCAGCGTCAGCCAATGGCACTTGGTATAGTGGTGATGTGCTCTACATCACAGGCCCTAGAAATACAGCCTGTGTGGTTGAGACATCCAGCTTTTAGTTTTGTTTTAATTACATTTAAATCTAAATGGCCACATATGGCTGGTGGCCACTGTATTTGACAATGCAGCAAGGTTCATGGAAGACAAAAGAGCTGTATTTATAGAAGCAAGGGTGCTTCCTCCAGCAGAGCTGCTTCTTTCAATTGACTACTGCAGGTTCTCTGGCAGTGAGGCTGGGCCTCAGAGTGGCTTCTGCCTTCCAGAACTATGCTCAGTGCTGAGGAGGGAAACTTCAGTTAGCTCTATGATACTAAACTACTATACATTTCTACATTTTTTCTTCTGGTACTGAGACTGGACCCAGGAGTACTTTACCACTGAGCTATTTCCCTAGTCCTTTTTAATTTTAATTCAATACAAGGTCTCACTAAGTTGCTTAGGACCTAAGTTATTGAGGCTGGCCTTGAACCTGCAATTCTCCTCCTCGGCCTCCAGAGTTGTGGGGATTACAGGCAAATGCCACTGTGCCCAGAAAATTTCTACTTTTAAAATGATTGAAAAAATGGTTCTTTAGGCTGCTTGGAATCCTTGAAAGGCAGACCCCATCTAGTAATTCCATCCTTCAATAAATATTCAAGGTAAATAAAACAGAAAGGACTAAGGTATCTTGCCCAAGGTCACATGAAATTGAATACTTTGCTGAAGAAATTATCATGGATATTAAAACAGGTTATAGATTTTCAAAGAGCATATATGAAAATATTAACAATAAAACAAAGATGAATGTCATTTAACCTTTATGATTCAAGACCTTTTGTGACTTTTCAGTGCCGGGGGGGGGGGGTTTATGACGATCAGCCAATTAAGGAGATGATTGTATTGTTGCTATACAGCAAAGCCCAGAAGTTTTTTTTTTTTTTTTAAATAAATCCTTCAGATTAAATTTTTTTACTTGTCATTTATCATCATAAAAGATAAAAGAAGTGCTGGGTGAGGTAGTACATGCCTATAATCTCAGCAACTTGGGAGACTGTGGGAGGAAGATCTCAAGGTCAAGACTAGCCTGGCAGTCTACTAAGACTCTGTCTCAAACTGAAAAATAAGAGACCTGGGATGTAGTTTGATGATACAGAGGCCCTGGGTTCAATCCCTAGGAACACAGATGTACACACACACACACACACACACACACACACACGATACAAGAATATATACAATATCAGTTATTTAAGCTGCTGGTTGTTTAAATCCTGGATATAGGAGGGTTTACCTTAATAATAATCTTTAGTATATAAAGCTAATGTAATAATCACCATTATTGGGCCTGGTCATCTGGAAGAAGTGGTAGGTTTGGGTCATCCCATTATTTTATTTCATTTCCGTCACTTCTTCCTATGTAAGGTGACATAAGGTACATACTATTTGTTTTGTTGGGGTCATAAGATCCCCTGTGTTTGGAACTCCAGTCAGCACAGCCGAGTGGTTTTGGCCTGTTGCCCTTCTACAGAGTTAAGGAAAGGACAGATTTTACTTCATTATATATTACCTGAAAGGACCTGATTACTAATTTTTGATCTCTGAAGATGAAAACCTCAATGTGCAGCCAGCTGATGTTCCCACATCATCTAGCACAGAAGGCAGCTTGTAGGGTAAGCTGATGGGCACTCGAATGAACTACTTTTCAAGTGCTCTGTGGTGAATGTCCATTTTTTTTTCTTGTTTACAACCCATTATGAATTAATAATTTTGTAAAATATAATAGTGAAATAGAAACAAAAGGGAACCCTACAAAATACAAGGTCTGATTTATTATTACTGTTATAGTCAACAACTATAACATTACCATGTCAAATTGCTATAAATGATTCTCTGCAGACTTTCAAAGCCGTGACAGCCTGCAGTCTGGTACAGGCCTGAATGAACTTGGAGTAGCATTGCCCTAACCTACTGCCTGACCTTTCTGAAGGGAAAACAGATGGCTACCTGTATTAGAGAGTTTAGATAGTCTCAGGTTTGTAGGAGGGAAGACCAGGCAATGTTTGAAGGTCATTCCAGTTTGCTGATTCCTGACCTGGGTCATTTGGGTCCATTTCTGCTCATGGCTTCCATTCACCTGCAATGAAAGCAGGGCTTCTGGGCTCATTCGTGTCTCTGTGTCTTGGGCTCCTTGTTCAACATGGTTCTTCTAAACTGCCTGTTTGATGCTTGGAAATAACTCCCTCCTCCCCAACATTTAGCTTCAATAGAAAGGAGGAGGAAACATTTACAATATCTCCCTGGATTTTCAATCTCAAAACACCATCTTCAATTGTCATTGGACTGTACAGTTTTAGCCCATGACACAATTTCTTTTTTTTTTTTTTTTTGTACTGGGGATTGAACCCAGAGGTGCTTTACCACTGAGCTTCATCCACACTCTTTTTATTTTGAGCAAGTGTCTAAGTTGCTGAGGCTGGCCTTGAACTTGGGATCTCCTGCTTCAGTTTCCCAAGTTGTTGGGATGACAGGCATGTGTCATTGCATGTGCCACCTGGTCATGACATAATTCTTAACTACTTCAAGTGTTTCATTACTTATGTATCACTGTGCAAATATTTTATTTTATTTTTGCTTTTTGCAATGCTGGGTATCAAACTCAAGGTCTTTTTTTTTTTTTTAAAAAAAGCTTGGTTGAAAGTATTTGAATGGACTGAGACATGCACATAAGTAACAACCACCTTTTTAAAATAATTTTTTAATACTTATTTTTCAGTTTTTGGTGGACACAACATCTTTAATTTATTTTTATGTGGTGCTGAGGATTGAACCCAGCGCCCCGTGCATGCCAGCCGAGCGTGTTACCGTTTGAGCCACATCCCCAGCCCCAAACTCAAGGTCTTGTACATGCTAGATAAGTACTCCACCAATGAACTGCATCCCCAGCCCCTTACAGTTTAAATGTTGATGTGACTCATACTTTTCGTCACAATATCTTGACAAATAATTCTCTTTAGCAATATAAGCATTTTTGCCTGTGCCACCAAACAGTCTTGCTTCATTAGAGCTTGACTTCTAACTTTTTATAGAGTAGGGATAGGTAAATTAATGTTGCTAAGAAAGAGGGAATTTTCTAGTTTTCTTTTCTCCTATCTGTTCATTTTTATCTTGATTAATTTCATGATTTTGGTTTGTTTTAATCAGGTTTTTTTTTGTTGTTGTTGTTGTTGCTGTGACTAACCAGAACAATTGTAGAGGAGGAAAAGTTTATCTGAGGTCTCATGGTTTCAGAGGTCTCAGTCCATAGGAAGTTGGTTCCATTCCTTGGGGCTCAAAGTGAGGCAGAACATCATGGTAGAAGAGTGTGGCAGAGGAAGGCAGTTCACATGATGATCAGACAGCAGAGAGAGTGACTCTACTTACCAGATACAAGTATATACCCCAAAGCCATGCTCCCAATGCTCCATTTTCTCTAGCCACACCCAACCTGCCTTCAGTTACCACTCAATACCATCAGATGATTAGTCCACGGATTGGGTTAAGACTTTCACAACCCAATCACTTCTCCTTTGAACCTTCTTGCATTATCTCACACATAAGCTTTTGGGGGATACCTCACATCCAAACCATAAAAAGGTTTCTAATTTGAATTTATCATCTTTAAAAACTTGCTATAACCTGTGGTGGTGCATAACTGTAATCCCAGTGATTTGGGAGGCTAAGGCAGGAGGATGACATGTTTGAGACCAGCCCCAGCAATTTATTGAGAACCACAGCAACTTGGCATGACCCTGTCTCAAAATAGAGAATAAAAAGCAATGGGGATGCAGCTCAGTGGTAAAGTGCCTCTGGGTTCAATCTCCGTATCCAAAATAAACAAATAAATGAAAATAAAAAATTACAATCTGCTATAAAGCAAGTTTAGCCAATTTGCTTAATAAAAATATAATTTAAGGGCTGGGGGTGTAGCTCAGTGGAACAGTACTTGCCTAGCACGAGTGAGGCACTGGGTTCTATCCTCAGCACTGCATAAAAATAAATAAATAAAATAGAGGTATTGTGTCCATCTAAAACTAATTTTTTTTTTTAAAATTAAGAAAAATATAATTCACAGTGGAAAAACTTCATGATGAATGGATAGATAATAATTTCTATTATAAAAATAGTTTTCTTTTAAGAAGTCTAAAAATATAATACAATTTGGTCAAACTTTTAAATAAATCCCCATCTAAGGGTTCCAGGGCAGCTAAGCAAAGTTGCCCTGCAGAGGTTTTACCTGAAGTCATGTTTTCTTATTCTTTACTCTGCGGGCTAAATTCCACTGTGGGACAAGTATGAGATGACTGTGCTGGGGCCACAGTAGATGTGAAGAACTTTTGAAACTGTTGAGATGCTAACATAAACCATCACACTCCAGAAGAAGACAGACAGCACCTGTGCTTCAACCAGCCTCCTAACTGGAACATTTCCCAAAATACAGCTCCCTGCCATTCCTCTCACATCCACTCATCTGGTTTCATGATTCATTTCCCAAGTTCAGTTCTACAATTCAAATATTTCTATTTTGTGTTTCTCTCTTTGCCTCAAATTCAACAAACCTAAAATAAAATCAATCTCAAAATCTCAGAGTTGGATGAGATCCCAGGGGACATCTAATCTTGACTTCAATGGCTACATGAATAGTTTCTATAAGGCTTCCAAGAGGGAAGTTTCTCTAATCTCTTATTTCACACCTCCAGCTCCAGGGAACTCCCCTCTTCCCAGGACAGCCATTTTGGGAACCCAGCTTCCAACACCAATTCTACGTCCTGGGTTTTCCTGTCAGGAAATTATATCATCCTCTTTCTAGCTCTTCTGTCCCCTTAAGTCTGCAGTATCTGATTACTCCTAGACTATACTATTTAATCAAGTATGGGATGGATAAGGCCTAAAGCTTTTCCCCAGCCCCTTCTCAGAGACCTTTAATTCCTAGAACACAATTAATTGCTGATTAATTGTACTGATAATTAAAATTAATCGAGAAATCAACCTCAGCAATTAAGGATTTTTTACTTTGAATGTTGTACTTCATGTGATGTTTTTGACCAAATAGCCACATGAGAATTATATCATGTAGCCATAAATTAGAAAGAGAGCTACAGTTCATTAGTAGATGAAGTGATAATTGTGTAGTTTATATATCACTTACAGACTCCTGCTGAGAGAAAAGTGTTGTGTACAATGTGAAATGATATTTCAGAGAGACTTTGGCAAAATCTGCACAGTTCACAGAAGAGGACTCATTTTTTAAGTCAAGTTTTTTGTATCTGCTACTCTGTAAACCTAGCCTGTTATTTCCTGTATAAAAACAACAATAGTGAATAAATACATTTTTATATTTAAAGGTAAAAAACCCAACATAATCTACCTTTCCTGTTATACTAGTAATGCTAGCACTTCAAATGACATGAAAGATGCAAAATTTGAAACTTTTCATTGATTTTCAAATTATTCCAGTAGGATGAATAGAAATAGAATCCCTGAATGTTACATATCATTTCTCTCCACACCTGAACACAGACGTGTGCCAAAGGATAAGTTATGTGTAGTTCATTAAGGTCCAAATTCCTTTCTAAGATATGGCACTGGAAGAAAATGACTTCGTGATGAGTAAATCACCAATTACTGGACTAATTTTCCAAAAGCTGTGTTGCTGCAAAGAGACCTGCTAAACACGGGGTGAGTCATGCTGTTGTTTAGAAGCCCACCAAAGAAGGCTATTCCGTCGAATCTCACACTTGAGTTAAAAACGTGTTCCACTCAGGGAGGGCAGCACTAAGTTATTTGAGGACTGCTACTTCCAGCGAGGTAGAAACTAGTAGAGAGGACAACAGCCAAATGGCGGACACCGGGCAAGGGTTCATCCATCAATCACTTTGGCTATGGATGGATGGATGGACAAATCGTGGTATAGCCACACAATGGGATAGTATTTGTCCATAAAAGAATAGGATTACTGATAAATGAGGCAAGGTGGTTGAACCTCAAAAACAGCATGTTCAGTGAAAGAAGACAGTCACAAAATGTCACATATGACATATTCCACCTAGATGAAATATTCAAAATAGATAAATCCATAGACATGGAATGTGGATTGGTGGTTTCCAGGGCAGGGGTGGGGGTGGGGAAAGAGGAAATGGGAAGAAGCTGCTTAAAGGGTTTTACTTTGGAATGACCGTGATATTCTGGAACTGGATAGAAGCATAAGTTGCACAACACTGTGAATATCCCAAATGCCACTGAATTATTCATTTTATAATGGCTAAGAAAAATAAAAGCAACAGATTTGTCTTAAAGCCAGACTGTTGCTTTTAGAATCCTCACCATTGGGCTTACCTTGCACACCATGGACGTCTTTGCTCCGAGCTTAGCAGCTTGGACACACTGGTTGGCACCTTTCCCTCCAAAGCCAATAAAAAACTTGTGTCCTTGGATGGTTTCTCCAGTTTTTGGCAAACGAGAAGTCATACTATTATAATTTAAAAAGAGAAGAAATAAAGCACATTGGTAACTACAATCAATTTAAGTTCTATAGAAGCTACCTGGTGCAGCACTACATAGCCTTAACATTAAAACTGAGAGTTGACGCAGGGGAGATCGCCTCCCTCTTCAGGGTGACATTCAGAGTTCCTATCATTGCTGGCATGGCCTTGACAGAACTCTCTCTCTATGCAGTTGGACTTTGGGGGACAGCTGCTGGGGTGCACTACATCAGGGTTAGTCACAGGTACTTCTGTTTCATACTCCCTCCCCAGTGGCTAGCACAGGGCTTTATTCACAGTGGGAGGTACTAACTGGGATGAAGTCAACGTGTATTTCTGTAGAGGATTAGCAGGTCACTTCTATAAGAGGTGAGAGGTATACTAGGATTTTAGTGATCATGTACAGGACCTAAGGAGAAGAGGGAAAGTGTAATTCCAGGCAGGCAGGAAAAAATTCTATTTGTTGCTGGGTGCTGGTGCAGTGGCTCACGCCTGTAATCCCAGCAACTGTGGAGGCTGAGGCAGGGGGAGTGCAGGTTTCAGACTAGCCTCAGCAACTTAGAGAGGCCCTAAGCAACTCAGCAAGACCCTGTATCAAAACAAAAATCAAAAAGGGACTCAGGGCATAGCTCAGTGGTTAAGTGCCCCTGGGTTTAATCTTCAGCACCATCTTCCCCCAAATTATTAGTTTACTTGGAGGTAGAAATAGGAGCAAGGTATTGAGGGGGCAGGATCAGATTTGGGTCCTAGTCCATCTTGCATGCCACATTATTCCATGCATTGACTAACAAAGAACATCGATTTAAAGCAATGGATCCTAAAGAGCTATTTAGTTTTTAATTTTTATTATTGAATTTTCCAAACATTAGAGTAGAGAAAGTAGTGTATTGACTCCCCTCATTCCTGGCACTCATCATCCAGACTCAGTAACTATCCACCCATGGCCAATCTTCTTTCAGTCCCTACCTTCACTGACTTCTCCAAAAGCTAAGGACTTTTTACCATGTTATTGCCTAATCATGTTTGTTCCAATATAAGATTTTTAGCACCTTAAAGATGGAAGATGTGGGCTGGGGTTGTGGCTCAGCAGTCGAGTGCTTGCCCAGCATGTTTGAGGCCCTGGTTTTGATCCTCAGCACCACATAAAAATAAAGATATATATATATGATGGAAGATGTGAGGAAACAAAATATTTGGAGGAGGACAGCAAATGATTGACTATAAAATGGAAGAGGAGTTCTGGGTATAACAGTGAATGGAGATGGGCTCTAATGGCAGGAGGACTGGGTGCCTGGTCACATAGAAGAGGTCCAAGGGCCAGATGGAGCAGTTGGAGGAGGGTGGTGTGACCAGAAAGGTTAATTTAGGTAGGAAAGAAAGAGGTAAATTTGCAATGGTACATCTACTGAGAACTAATGAACAAATTATAAATTCATATTAATTTTCAGGCTGTGATGTATCTGAAGTCAGTATCTTATTACATATCATTACATTAGAATAAAGAACAACGCCAGTTCCTACAGGTCACTAACAGCTTGCCTGCATATGGGCTGATGTATAGTTGATGCCAAGAACACATAATTTCTTCAAAAGATGAAGCTCAACCTGTGAACCTTCTTTATGTGGTTCTAAAAGTGTCAATAAGTTGGGCTAAACTATTCCATTCCCTAGCAGTATGCTGTCAAATATGGTTGAAATTCAAAAGAGACTCATCAATAATTTGAAAACATCCCACTCCTCCCCTTTTCAATTCTATTTTTACCTTGGATTCTAAATGCATTTATAGTACTGATGAAAAAAAATATACATCTAGAAGGTTCACTTCTGAAAAAGGTACTCAATCAAGAGAAAAATTGTTTTAATGTAATGTTATTATCCTGTCATTTAATTTAGCAATGACAAGTGATGATGAGATTTTGATTTGCATCAGAAATCTTAAACATTTTAGGATTCTGTTATGAACAGGCAATGATGAGTAATCTGTGTGATTGAGTAACTATGTGAATTCTTGGCTTATTGATGCTGCTACAAACAACACTCATAACAACCTTATAAAGAAAAAATATCCAATGTGGCTAAAAACAGGCCAAATAACTTAATTAGCAAGACTGTCACTAAAGAAACTTATGGCTCTCACTATATTTATATTTATATCTGGGTCACAATTTGTGGTTTGAATAAAATATCTTTTATTATTAGCTGTGGGAAATCATGAGAAATGTATCATCAGATTATTATTGGGATGTATATGTATGCAGGGGAGGGTGGAGTCAGGGTATAGTGGGTGTCTGATGTGGAAGCAGATGGCTGGAATTTAAGCTCATTTCTAAATAAATGATATTAACACAAGCACTGTATTAATTCATCAATCACTGAAATTCTTCACTCCTTTGGTATTTTACTATTTTCGCTTCCTTCTGCATCTTTCCCCTGCTCTTGCTTCTTTCTTTTTCCAGTTGTAGATTTTCCCTATACAAGGACAGGGATAGTTTACTAAGTTCTCCATTTTATCCAGAGGGACTGTCACTTAGCAGACATTGAACAGATAATTGCTGACAGAACAAAATCATTTAAGAGTCTCCCTTTGTCTCTTTTCTATGTCCCCCCTGTATACCATCCATTCTTGCTTCTGAATCGAGGATGCTGAGGTGGTGATTAGGGGAAGGTGAGACTGGCAGGGATGACTGTACAAGTGCCTGGCAACAACAATTCCCTGTTTAACCAGATCTTGCCCACTGCATTCCCAATTTTAGTAGCATCCCCTTCCATAAGCAAAAACTGTCTAAGTCATATTATTATTCCTTCATTCATGCAATAATCCAAAAATGTTGATTCAATGTTTCCTGATGTACAGGACAAGATCAACCTGCTAACAATGGGATAAAATCCAAGCCTAATAATGCAAGTAACAGATGAGTGAAAAAAAAAATAACAAATTCTTTATAGAGCAAGGAGCTTATCATGATCTGGTTTCTGTCTTTTAAAAGGAAAAATATATCTACAGTAATGCTTGGCCTAACCAGAGGATTTGTTTTGAGAAATGTGTTGTTGGGTGATTTTGTTGTTTCTGTCACAATAAGCTCTTGAGAGATCACCTTTGTATATTAGTCCACGGTTGACAGAAATGTCATTATGCACTGCATGACTGCATGTTCTCATATGATATGTAAATGCACAAAAAATGAAATGTTTATGACAGAAATCCTGGTGGGTCTAAAATTTTCATGTTTTACTTTATATAATTATGCACATGTAAGTGTATACAACAAGAATATATTTGTGTATTACGGGATACCATTCATCACTACTAATTCATTGTCCTTCCTTATTTTCCAGTCACCTCTTCTTCCTGTGCACCAATTGGATTCTTGCAGATGAACCTCTTGGAGCTCTGCCAGGGCTGCATGCTTTCTACTCTGTTTGTTTGCTGTGGCTCTTTGGGCTGTACTGAAAGACTGAACAACCAGTTACTTGGAGGAATGTCAACTAGAGCATGTCAAATATCTTCATATGGGCTCTTCCTGTTTCCCTGCTTCAATTCCATTGCCCCCTTATTCTTGCTTCCTCTATTACATTGCTGAGTAGAGTAGGTGCACTAACCCTATCTTGTATGCTATGCTTCTGTTTAACATAAACTAAAATATTTTATTGCATATTTTTTTTATAAAAGTAAATTTAAAGAGTAAAGAATGGAATAGAGAGAGCAATTGGAAAGTTAATTACAAACAGACAGAAGCATTTCTGAATTTTAAATCCTAATTTACTTTGAATTAGGCTTTCCTAATTTTTGCCTTATTGAAATCATGAAATTATGCTGATGTTTAAGAAAGGAGCTGAATAGAGCACAACCCCCTGGATTCAAGCATTACTCTTCTATCTAGCAGGGTGTTGAAGACAAATTAAAGTGCTCAAAGGGTGGAGGGAGGGCAGAAGCAGAAAAACACTGTTGCTACCATTTAAAAATTAAAATAGTATATATTTCTGAAGGAGGGAGAAATCCCACAGAGAAAAAAACACCCATAAGAAATACATTTGAATCCGAAACAAATTCAGAGTTTTAAAAATGTTATAACATTTTTGAATTGGACAGAAATGACCAAGTGACACATGGCCCTGTGCTCTTCCCTGCCATGAGAGGTCTCATGCTTAAGCCTGAGTATTTGAGGCAGGAGGCCTGAGCCTCTTGTGATGTATTACTTGACAGCTTTTCCCTCTTTGAACCGGCTTCTTCTCTTGCAAAACAGTTTAATAATACTTGTCAACTCCTGAAATGCCTGGGTTTTGTGCTTTGAGTTAATTCACTGACAGGTGTTACCAGAACAATTTATCAATTGCTTTTAACTTCTTGACAATGAAGTAGTTGTTTCAGATTCTCAGAGATTATTCAAACTGAGGGAAGGAACGACCTGGTGATAGGGAATAAGTTTTTCAACCAAAGAGCCATGCTAATAATGGCTTCAGCCCAAAGTCAAGGAATATGTGGCCTTTTGGCTTTTGCATGGGTCTATTCTTCTGGCAGCAAGCTTCTGACACACTGTAAGCCTCTACAATAGGAGATCATGCTATTAGTTAATACCCAATTAAAATTCATCACACTAATTTATTATTCTTACTGCCTGTATTCTTCAACCATATCTGTCCTTCTCAACGTTTGTGTATGTCATATTTAAAAGGCTGAGAGTAATTTCAAAATCAAGTTGTCACTTGCAACAACATGGATGAACTTAAAGGACATTATGTTAAGTGAAATAAGCCAGGCACAGAGAGTTGAATACCACATGATCTCATTTGTTCTCAGAATATAAAACAGTTGAACTCACAGGAGTAGAAGTAGAGTTGAATGGTGATTGGAGGCTAGAGGGGAGAGGTGGCAGGGAACAGGGGAGACACTGGCCAATGTATATAGTTACCATCACATGGACAAAGCAATGATTCACATCCCAGGTGGGATGGAGTAGGACTGCATGGGTTTTCTGGTTGTAAATTCTTTCAGCTATTTTCCTGAACAAAGTCTATTTCTGCTTCATATTTAAAGAGTGTAGAATTCTATGCTTTTATTTTTAAAGCACTTTATAGATTTTATTTTCTCCTAGTTTACATTGACAAGAAATCAAATCCTTGTTCTTCTATTATATATCCCCTCCAAATGCTTGTATTTTTTTTTATAATGGACTTGCACCTGAATTTGATTAGAATGTGCTTTAATGTAGTTTACATTGTATTTTTCCTGCTTGGAGGTCATTGAAATTCTTAGACTTAAGTTAACCTCCAAACTAAAACCTTTATAGCTTTCATAAAATTTGAAAAAATTTCGGTAATTATTTCTTCAAATATTTTTGTGCCTCTAGCTTTTGTTTCTTAGGCTCTAATTATACTTATGGCAGATCATTTGTCTCCCAGGTCACAGAGGCTCTGTGCAGTTTTCCTGTTTCCACTTAGATCAATCTTTATCATTATGTCTTCAAGTTCACTTACGCCTTCTGCCATTATATTCATTCTGCTGTTAGGTCCATCCAATTTTTAATTTTGATACTGCATCTTTCATTCCTTAAATCTTGAACCAGTTCTTTTTTGTATTTTCTACTTTTCTTATGTTCATGTTTTTCTTTGCATTTGTGAGCACATTTATAATGGCTCTTTTTCCCCCTTTACAAAAGAGCACACTACCATTGAGCTACATCCCAAGCCCTTTTTTTAGTTTTGAGACAGGTCTTGCTAAATTGCCCAGGCTGGCTTTGAACTTGTGATCTTCCTGCCTTGGCCTCCTGAGTAGCTAGGATTACAGGTGTGCGCCACTGCCTCCAGGTTATAAAGGCTCTTTTAAAGTCCCTTTCTACTAATTCCACTACCCCTACTATTTCTGCCGCTCTTTTGATTACCATTTCCCCCTCCCTCTTCCTCTAGGATCAAATTTTCCTGATTATTTGCATGTCTAGTGACTTTTTATTGTTGTAGTGAGGACTGAACCCAGGAACTCACACATGCTGGGCAAGCATTCTAACAATGAACTACGTCCACAGCTTTATTTTATAATATTTACTTATTTAATCTATTTTTAAAAAATTCTCAGGAGTTGTGAGCTTTGCAAAATTTCTCTCTATGCAGGCCCATTTAATATCTAGCAATAGACTCCAGGGAACTTTGAGGCAGATTTTTATTTAAATTTCCCTTGGTCAGCTCCTTCTGCTCCAGTACACTCTCCCACACATTCCAGCCTCCTTAGCCTCCCTCAGTTACGAACTTTGTTTTCTCAAGCATCAATGAATCCATGCTTTCTCTGAATTCCTCCTCTTTATGGCAGTGTCAGGAATATGACTTCAGGACTCACCTTGCCTGTTTCTTCTTTCTCCTGAAACAGTTGTTTTCTAGTTGTTAATGGTGGGAGGATACATCTGGTAGAAGTTACTACAAATTGATCAGGAGTAATATTTTTGAGTGAATAGCCTATATCTTAAAATTATGTTATGTACATAATAAAAAATTCAATGAAGTAAAATCAGGGAAAAGCTGTGTACTACTGTAGCCCTAGGAGAAAAGTAAACCAGTTATTAAATTTCCAAGTTGGAACACTGAAAATGTGGTGGGAGCCCTTATAATCTTTGTCCAAAAATAATGGTCTGAATACTTTATAAAGAGGGACACGTTATTTTTATTTTTCCAATGTGAAATGAAGGACTGAGTAGATGAGGTTTTAGAAGAGGCATATAGTTAGTTCAAAATATTAAAAACATTTTAAAATAAAAAATACTATCTAATGTCAACAAACTATTTTGGATAAGCAAGAGAAGGCAGGAGAATTACATATGTGTGCACAGGGGAACAGGCAGTGGGGACTGGCAGAAGGTATGTATGGGGCACTGCAAAGTGGGAAAACCAGGATATGGAGAAATACAGCAGAAAGGAGACTGTTGACAAAGACATTTGTCAAAGTTCCTAATGAATAACTTTTAAATTCATTGAAGACAAGAAAAGTAGGAATTTATGTAATAATAAAAACGATAGTGACAAATTACAGAACCAATGTTTTCTTTTCAATTTTGCCAATTAATTATAGTAAATTTTAAATTCCAAAATGACTTCTGTTACCACATTATAATTATCTGGGCTACATCTTCCTGCCATCTGCTGGTATACTTTAAAGAAATAGAAAACGGATTTTAATTTTATCCTAAACAAAACAGAATTAGAATGATAAATCAGCATAGGAAAAAATAATATATGCAGGAATTAATTATTAAATTTTAATTTATCTACTATTCTTGGTCTTTGGTGATCACGACTCTTACATTCCTATCATGAATAATCAAGAACTGATTATATTATATTTGCACTTAATACGCTTGTAAAATAGATTGGGGGTAGGCATTAATATCTATGTTTTAGGGAGAAAGTGAGAATTCAAAAAAGAAATGGCTTATGAAAAATCTCTGAGCTGTTAGGCGGTTGAACTCAATTTTAATTCAGGTCTTCTGAGTCCACTGCTACAGTCCTTAAAGTATGCTGTGCTACTTTCTTTGAAAATTTATATTCTCTCAATTTTGACTGTAATTGTGGATATTCAGTTCCTATAACAAGTATTTTTTTTTAAATATAGAATTTGTAAAAGAGCATTTCAAAAACCAGATTCTGTACCAAAAAACACTCAAAATTTATTCCATCCCACTACTCCCTTGACTTGAGCACTAAGTGGTGTCAAAGGAGAGCGGCAGCTTCCACTGCAATCTCAAGATAGGGTTCGATCCTGAACTCTTCCTTGTATTTCAAATCCTTTGCACATCCTCTCCTCTGTGCCTGAAAGTTCTTTTCTTGTTTCTTAGCTGAGCTAAAACATTCTCATCCTGTAACATTCAACTAACACATCACTTCCTCCAGGGGTCCTAATGTAACAAGTCCAGGTGGGCTTAGGTGCCCTGCCCTATGAATCCACATAAGTTTCTCTCATGGCATGGTGTTTACTTTTATCATCACGGCTTAAGTCTGTGTACACATCAATAAACATTTGCTGAAATGATACACTGTAGTGGCAGATACTATTTTTTGAATGCAAATTGTACCATAAATACTGACCACCAATTCATTTAATCATTACAATAACCCCAAGGAAAAGGTACTGGTATTTTCATCTCATTTTACAAACAAGGAGAATAAGAATCAGAGAGATTAAACAACATACCCTCAAATAAACAAAACAAAAATATACCCTTGTTCACTCACTAGAAGGTAGCGAAACCAAGGCTGGTCTGACTCTAACAATCATGGTAAGACAGTATTCAAATGTATCTATGTGTCCCTGAACCTGTTTATATTTCAGATTCTTTTTATTTCTTGTGTAACTTCTGGCAATTATAATTCTAAAGAACCTAGATACTGGGGTGGGAAGGCCAAATAATGGTGTTCCTGTCCTAGAGTTCAAAAGGAGTTAATAGACAACATATTATCAAATATAACTCTTCTTAAACTCTTGGATATACTGCTTTTTGTAAACTACAATGTAACAGAAGAGAACATGCAATTTCAGATGAAACATGAAATGTCTTACTTGTACTCTACAAGTTTGAAAAACAATGTTCTACAAAGCAGTTTATGTAAAATAGTATGTTTGAAATGAATCCAAATACATTGGAACTCAAAATATATGTGAATGAATTACATTCTCCAGTGAAAAGACAACATTGTATTTATAAAAAAGTAAAAACAAACAAAAGACTAATATCTAGCTATGTATTTATAAGAGACACATATATAAAGGTTAAATTATAAAAGGTAGGAGCTGGGCTCAGTAGCACATGCCTGTAAACCCAGTGGCTTGGAAGGCTGAGGCAGGAGGATAGAGGCCAGCCTCAGCAGCTTATCAAGACTATCTCAAAATAAAAACAAAAAAGGCTGGGGATGTAGCCATGGTAAAGCAACCCTGCATTTATTTAATACTGGGTGGCAGTGGTAGAGTGGGGAGTAGGAAAAGATATATTAGCAACCACCAAGGAAAATAGCTCTGGATAGATTAAATTAAGCAGGAAAAGGCAATAATTCCAGACTGAATCAACTAATAAAATTGCCTCAAAACATATAAACCTTAATTTACCAACAAATGCCATAATCTCATTTTTCTTTAAGGCTGAGTAATATTCCATTGTATATATGCCACAGTTTCTTTATCCATTCATCTGTTGAAAGGCACCTAGGTTGGTTCCATAGTTTAGCTATTGTGAATTGAGCTACTATAAACATTGATATGGCTGTGTCATGTAATATGCTGATTTTAAGTCCTTTGGGTATAAACCTAGGAGTGGGATGACTGGGTCAAATGGTGGGTCCATTCCAAGTTTTCTTTTTTTTTTTTTTTTTTTTAAAGAGAGAGTGAGAGAGGAGAGAGAGAGAGAGAGAGAGAGAGAGAGAGAGAGAGAGAGAGAGAATTTTTAATATTTATTTTTTAGTTCTCGGCGGACACAACATCTTTGTTGGTATGTGGTGCTGAGGATCGAACCCGGGCCGCACGCACGGCGGGCGAGCGCGCTACCGCTGAGCCACATCTCCAGCCCCCCATTCCAAGTTTTCTTAGGAGAATATTATGCTAAACAAAATAAGACATTCCCAAAGAACCAAAGGCCCAATGTTCTCTCTGATATGCAGAAGCCAATTCACAATAAGCAGGGGGGATAGTGGTATTTTGGACTAAATGGAGGGGATTGAAGGGAGGGGAGGGGATGTAGGGGTAGGAATAATAGTAGAATGAATCTCACATTATTACCCTATGTGCATGTATGATCACATGACCTGTGACTCTACACCGTGTACAACCAAACTCCCTCTTTTGGCATTCTGCCTTCTACTGTGTGATCATGTAGAGCATGAAGGCCCTTGAGAGATGTGGGTCCCTTGATCTTGAATTTTCCAACCTCCAGAACTGCTAAGAAATAAATTCAAGCATTTATTAATTCATGCCACAAACATTTACTGAATAACTCTTTTATTTTGAAAAGACTTAAAATAAACAAATGCTTAATTCTATTAAGTACAAAAAGGACCACTAATTTTCTAATTATCCTTAACTATTCTAGATAATACCTTGCTTATTTCTTTATGGTCTTAACATAAAACCAAAGAAATATTTATAACTTTAATTAGGATAGCCTAATGGACTTTAAAATTGAGTTTCTAAATGGGGTGTGGTGTCCTTGGTTGTAATCTCAGCAACTTGAGGCTGAAGCAGGAGGATCACAAGTTTGAGGTTAGCCTCAGCAATTAGATGAGACTCTCAATAACTTAGCAAGACCCTGTCTCAAAAAGTAAAAAGGACAGGGGATGTAACTCAGTGGTAAATTGCCCTGAGTTCAATACCGAATACCCTTCCTCCATCCCTCACAAATTGAGTTTCCATAAGATTTTTGGTAGAGTATTTGGCTGAAAATTTCAGTAATTGAAAATTAGATCTGTATTTATTATTTTAAAATGAAGTCCTTTAATGAGAAAAAAAATCCAAATATTGTTAGCACAGTGTATAAATTGTAACTTTTCAAATCAGTGGTAAAAAAGCAGATGTAAAATATAATTAGTAGGTGGGCATGGTGGCTCATGCCTGTAGTCCCAGCTACTTGAGAGGCTGATGGGGAAGGATCACTTGAGCTTATGAGTTCAAGACCTGACAGGGCAACATAGCTAGATCCTGTCTCAAAAAATTTGTAAATGGTACTTAGGAACGGTTGCATAAATTACTTTGTACAATATTACAGAAGAATTGCATTGGAAACATTTTTGTTTTTGCCACAAGGAAAAAAGCCAACACCTAAAATGTGATGCATTTGGGAAACAAACAAAACCAAACTAAAACACAACATCCCAAAACAAAAAAACCCAAACCTAAAACAAAACAAACAAACCCCTCAAATTTTATTTAGAAAACAAGTCAACCATATGCATACAAAGATAATTTATAGTTGCCTTTGTAGCTATATAAGAAACATTTCAAGTCAAGCTAGTCATAAAAATTGTTAAGAAAATAAAGCTGGGCAGACAGAAATCTTTTAAATGCTTATATGAAGACTTCAAGATCTCAAAGTGCCTTCAATCAACTGTTATAAAACCTTATACAATTCAAAGAAATCTTATCTTTGGAGATCATATAATAAACTAGTAATTTATCAATACATAGCAAATACTAAAATGTGATTGAATTTATATTCAATGGGGCAAATTAGGATTTAGCATATCTACGGAAGGAATACATTGGAACTGTCAGGGATCCTTTTGGACACTCACTCTGCCTTCAGCACTATCTCCTTCAAGAAGTTTCCTTATGCTTCCATAGAGCCTGCAGGCACTTGCTACATCAGACTACAATGGTATCTTTTTGTGTTGGCCATCTTCCTTGGGCTCTAGGTTCCTCTAGATCATTTTACTAATTGCAGCATCCCTAGCATCTAGCAATTCCCATAGCTCAATATTATACACAAGGTATCAAAACACTAGGGCAAAATTCATCACAGATGAAAACGTTGTTTTCCCTAGAATAGACATGAAGAGTCAGGGCACACAGACTTGGCAGAGGGATGGATTGCTAGACTGCTTAGCAGTAGTACCTTGTAGGTGCACTTTCTCTGTCATATGTTCATATTCACTTTTTTTTAACATCTATTTTCATTGAAGAGATCAAAATTACCACCTATCTCATGGATGATTTCTTTGATGTTAGGCAGAAACATGTTTACCAAAATATTATTTAAAATGGTAACTGATGAGCAACTTTCACGATCAAATTAAGGAGCAGAAATAATGAGAGGGGGATATATTTCTCTAATATTGGGAGGGTATGATAAGTTTGGACCTTCATTCCTATGAATTTTATTTTACTACAATTGTGATTGTAAAACAGATTTTTCTGATCTAAATAGAAAGAGGCTTCTGGAGGGACCCAGGTTAGAGATGACTATGGCAACCTTTTCTAGGTAAGGAATCAAATTTTTTTTAAAAAAAAAGTAATCTAGGGGCTGGGGTTGTGGCTCAGTGTTAGAGTGCTTGTCTCACATCCATGGGGCATTGGGTTTGATCCTCAGCACATTAATAAATAAAATAAAGGTTTTGTGCCCATCTACAACTAACTAACTAACTAACTAAATAAATAAAAGTCTTTACAAAAAAAAGTAATCTTCATCTGTTTTACCTGTAAAGGCTTCCAAATTCACTAATTTCACTATCAAATCTTTTGATCTTTTGAGAACTAAGCAACAATTTCCTGATTTGCCAAGGATTAAATTTAAATGCTCGGGAGAACATGAGCCTTCTCTCTAAAACCATTACTTTTAATTGACAGTATGTTAAAGGATAACATGAGGGTATTAGTTGACATTATAGTCTATTGCAATGGAAATGTGTTTGTAGTAAGATTGTCTCAAACAAGTTTTAGGGGTACAGAGACTTAAAGGCAGGAAATAAATCATATGAAAGATGCATCCTCTAAATGTTGAAGTGCCACAGGAGTTCAGATCCTCAGTGAGCTCATCTTGCTTCCTGGTTTTAAATACTATCTACACACTGATAGCTCTCAAATTTATATCTCCAGGTCAGTCCTCTCCTCTGAACTCCAAACTCACACATCTGTCTTCTGGATCTTTAATAGGTACATCAACCCTAGGATGTCCACCCTGAGCTCCTGACACAGTCCTCTCCCTGCCCAGTTCTGCTCACAATCTTCTGCATCTCAGGAAAGGTCAACTTCCTCTCCCAGTTGCAGAGGCTGCAGAAATCAGGAGTAATCCTTGACCTCTCACTCCTCAACAAATCTTATCAACTCTACCTTCAAAATATAATCAAAAGATGCTCATTTCTCCCCACAGTAGAGCTTTCAAGCTACCACCATTTCTTGCCTGGATCACTGGGCAAGAACCCGTCATCCTGAACCTGTCTCCCTGCTTCTGCACTTGTCTTCTTAGCTTTTTTTCTAACATAGCCCCCAGAATGATCCTATTACAATCTCAGTCAGATTATGTTACTCCTCTGCTCAACTCCTCCAGTGATTTTTCATCTCATCGAGTATGACCCAATGTCCATTGGTCACTTATTGCCCTCCTCTTTTCCTCCATGCTGGACTTCCTGCTGTTTACTGCACAGGGCCTTTGCATAAGCTATTCCCTCTGCCTGGAATGCTCTTTCCTCAGGTATATTTATGGATTGCTTTCTTTCCTCCTTTAGGTCTTTATTTAAAATCATCTTTCAGTGAGGCTTTCTGTGGTCATTGATTTATTCTTAGTACTTCCATCCTCCTTTCTTGCTTTCTCTCTGTGGCATTTGTTTAACATACCATATATTTTGCTTATTTTTACTGATAGCATCTGTCTCGCCTCTAGAATATAAGCTCCAGAAGGTAGAGATTTTTTGACTGGGTATCCTTTTCTCCTAGAGAATTGCCTGATACATAGTGTAAATGTAATAAAAATGAGTTGGATAAATAACTTAAAAAAGGTGATGTATGTCATAAGAATTAAGGTCTATTAATGAAATCATGATTAATCAAGCTATGAACCTAATTTCTAAAAATGTATCTTATGTTGTTAGGTTTTCATGGAAATTTGTCTTTGGAGCAACTTTTGTCTTTATTTTCTGTAAGAACAGGATTGATTTATCTTTGCAACAAGAAACTTTAGAGATAAGTGTTCAAGAAGGAAGAGGATGGTGATAAATATAGATGGATATTAAATAATGCCTATTGTTTGTCATGTTGGATGAGCTAATGATTTTTTAAAATTATTATAACATAGCACTTACTATTCATAGCAGTCTGAAGTTAAAAATGAAAAAAAAAGTTGCTCATTGATTGAATTAGCAGTGTCTGGCACACAGTAATGTAATATATAAAGAAAGTTGACTTGGATACAATCCAAACAGCTTAGCTATTGATGTAGTTTTATTTCCGAAGTGATTCTACAGTAAAGGCATGGCATCCAGGTTGGTTACAGTTAAACTCTAGAAGAAAATAAGGAAGAATAATGAAGATACTATCTTTAGACCCAAGAATTAAAAATCCTTAGTTGATATTCTTTATCATATTATAAGGGAAACACTTAGTGAATACACAGACTAAAAGCTTTCATGTAAACAAGTCAAGATGGCGCCTGGCATTTTGCCAGGGGGAGTGGTTTGTGAGGTGGCGCCAGCGAGCCATTAAGTGTGGAGATTCCTTATTGGTTGACTGCTGCATCTAGTTTATGTTAATTAAGATAAGCTGTGTGGAATATATATATACCCCTTCTGTCCTACAATAAAAGGCTCCCACTCCTGCTGTATCAATATACACAAGTTTTTCGTCACCCCCTGGTTATTTTGCTGTAGCCGGACTATGGCACTTTCATATGAACCACAGATGAAAAGGGCAATGTTACTAGTCAGAATTAGAGGTAGAAAGACAGAATGGAAAGATAAGGGGTGGGAGACTTGAGTTTCAGCCTTCACTATGCCATTAACTGGCTATATGACTTGGGGTGGGCTGTTTAAGCTTTCTTGGTTACCTCATCTGCAAAATGTGAGGCTAGACTGATCAGATTCAAAGGTTCCCTAAAGGTTATACAATTGTTTGATTTCAAAAAGAAACTACAATAAAGTAAGGAGATTATCCTGAATTATTGGCACCCATTGTAACCTCAGGGTTCCTTTAAAGGCAGAATGGTGAAGAGTGAGAGTGATGCCACATGAGAAACAGACCAACCACTGCTGTCTTCAAGGACAAAGGGGCTATGACCAACTGAGGAACACAGGCAGCCTCTAGAAACTGGAAAAGGAAGCCAACAGTCATTGCTAGAGCTTTGAGAAAAGAGCCCAGCCCTATTGACACCTTGATTTTAGCCCAATGAAACTTGTATTAGACTTCTGATGTTCAGAAGTATGTAAAGGACAAATCTGTTAAGATTTTAAATTTGTGATTTGTTTCAGGAGCATTAGAAAAATACAATGATATGCATTGTAACCAGCAAAGTTGGCCCCAGGTTCATCACAGATGCAGGATTTTTATAAAAATCCTACATTCAGGCTAAGCATGGTGGTGCATGACTAATTTCAGTTCTTCAAAGGCTGAGGCAGGGGGATAGCAATTTGAGGCCAGCTTCAGCAACTTAGTGAGACCCTAAAACAACAGTGAAATGGTCTCAAAAAAAAAAAAAAAATGAAAAGGGATAGGGATATGGCTCAGTGGTTAAGTGCCACTGGGTTTAGTGCCTTGTACCAAAAATCCTATATTCAGAAATTTTGGAAAAATCTTCCTTATGATGAAAGGGAAGCCATTGCAGGGAGCAACACAGGCTTTAAAAACTTGTCTTGGGTGGAGTGTGAGCAGGGAATTGGAACAGGGCCAGCCAGGAGCTGGCTCCACAGTTCAGGGAGGGGCTGGCCTGGTCTGCCTGTGGGCAAGTGCAGAGGAGTCAGGAAAGGAGGGGGAAGCACTCAGAGATCTTCTGGAGGCGGGCCAGGAAGGCCTCTAGGCTGGTGTCACACAGGCAATTGAAAGTAGGGGTCTGAGGCTGTTACCCCTGAATAAATTATATATATTTACTCCACTATAAAGGACCTGGCATGCTAAGTAGGATACAATCCACATGCAGATGTGATTGTTTTCAGTCAGGGAATGACAATGACTCAGGGTAGAAGGATGGTCACTAGGGCCACCAACCCCAAGGAGCTGAGCAAAGGCAGGTGCAACCTCTTGACAATGCTCCTAATAGGGGAAGTCCTTTTGTAAAGTTAAAGCACCTGCCCACCCATTAAAAGCCCTATAAAGGAGTCAGGTGACTCTTGCCTTTTGGTGGCTCAAGAATGAAACTATGTTCCTGTTCCTCCCTCCACCCAACTTTGGGCTCTGCAGATTACCACCCAGGAATGAGGACACAGCCCTGGTAGATAGGCAGGCAGCCAGGAAGAGGCCTCTCTGGGAGAGTTCCTAGAACTTCTGGTGGAGTGTGGCTCTGGATTGTAGAGACAGGCCTGGGGTCCTTGAGTCCTTTAGCCCAAGAGGGTTGGGGAGGGGTTAGTATTTCCAGATAAGACCAATAAAAATAAATAAGGCCAATAAAAATAAAGAACAGGGCTGGAGTTGTAGCTTAGTGGTAGAACACTTGCCTCACAAGCATGGATTTGGTGACTTATTTTTACTGTCATCCTTTGGCAAAACAAGATTTAGGGACAGATGAGGTCTTACTGCAGTATGCCTAATAATTTTTTTAATGACATAAACCCTCATTATAATAAAACACTGTTCACCCACATATTAAACTGAAACAATCTGAGAAGTAGGATTTCCTTAAAATATTTGATTTTTTTCATACAATTAATTTTGTAGTTAGAAAATCAATTTTCATTAAAAAAGATGATAAATCAGAAGGATCTGTTCTCCAAAGTCATGGACCTAATTCGTCTATCTTCATTTAGCACGTTTTCGGCTCCTGTTTGATTATAAATTTTTAGTGGTTGTAAAGATTGTTTATGGATTTTTGTTTTGACTCACACTTTGGTTACCATAAGGTAATCCGTGATTACAACAATACTGAAAAGCAAGCTGTAACCGTAAAATACGGCAGGAATGCCAATAATCAATACAGTGAACGGTGTCTTTTTGACCCCTGCTTAACTCATTATTTTACATAACAAGCTCAGACGAAGAATACCCAATTCAGATAGTGTTTCGGCTGACAAAATACTTAATTTAGTCCTCACAACAACCCTGTGAGGTAGGCCTATTCTAGGAGGTAGGATGACGTGGCAGTCACCTGGCAGGTCACGGGGAAGGCGCAGCAGCCTGGCCAAGGAGACAGGCATAGGTCTGGAGGCGCTTCTGATTATACTGGAGCCTTCACTAAACCCTGCCCTCCTCATCCCTCTCCTGCCATGTATCTTTACAAACCCGAATTCTCCCTTTTCCAAATAAGAAAGGCGGGCTGCGGGTTGGGGAAACCTGTAGCTCACATCCAGGGCGACCCTGTCGGTCCCCAAAGTCCCAGCGCTAGGCGCTGAGCACCGTCCACCCCCTCCCGAAAGTCGCTTGCCGACGACAGACTAACCTGACCAGGTCGGTCACGCAGGAGCCCACTACTACCACCGCCGCCACCTCCTCCTGACACTGCCTCCGGGGCTCCCCAGACGCCGCCATGGCTAGATGAGGTGCTGTCCAACTTGGACTGTACCCTTTGCACTTTGCCCGACCCTTTAACCAGAGATGCCGCTCCTACCCTCTTATCGAAGCGGGCCTTTCACACGCCTACGCGGGTCGCCCACCCGAATGCCCGAACAACCCCGCCCGACAACGGCCCCCAGTTCTTTCAGGAATTGTCTCCCGCACCGCCTCATGTTCCAGGACCCTCCTGATACTACGAGTGCCAGGCTCCTCGCCACGCGCGAGGCAGGCGCTGACCCAGAGCTTTCAGGCACTGCGGGGACGCCTTTCCGAGCGCCAGGCGGGAGCGGCACGGGGGCGCGCACGCCGCCACACTCCCGAAGGGGGCGGGGCGGGGCGTCCGGGAGCGCGCACGCATCCGGCCCGCGGTGCGCGTTCAGGTCGGTGCGTCGGTCGGGGGCGCGCTCGGGTAACCTGTACCCCACGTAGTCGCCGGTTACCGATCGGACTAAGTTCCAGGTACCAGGACTGGGGCTGGTGAGGGGAGGTTGGATCCCGAGTCGCACAGGTGGCGCAGAGATCGATGGCCAGAGGGCTTGCCTACTCTTCCTATAGAGAAGGCCCCCTGTTTCAAAGATGCCCTGCTCACCCCCATCACGCTAGTCCACTCAAGAACGAGTCCCCCAAACCTCAGAGTTACCTGTCTCCCTTTCTGGTCCACCCCTTGGTCCCTAATGAACCCTCAGGGTGATCCCTCTTTCCTCTTGATGAGGGGATCATACAATTTGGGAGAAGGGGGAGCGTCCCCTTTTAAATGTTCTTGGAGTTGGGTGGTCATTCTTTGAGTCTGAAACGATTTGTTTTTCCTGATTTTGCCCCTTGGAGAAATTGCTTCCCCAGTGTGACTTCCCTCGTGTGCTGTATGACGTTGATGTGACGCAGCAAGGGGGGGCCACCCCTTTCCGTTCCATGACGTCAACTGGACACGTGTTTCCGTGCTTGTCATCCTATCCTAATTGCAAGAGCCTGGACAGTGCTTTAGACGTCTTTGTATTCCCCAGGCAGCCTACCAGAAGACCTGATGTGACCTTATTTTGGGGCAGGAGATCTTTGTAAAAATGTATTTTTGCATTTTCCTTATGCAGTACGTCAAAATCAGGAAATACAAATTGCAGAACTGGCATTCAAAAGAGGCTGGCTACCCCAAATTTCTGGCTATCTGGAATCTGTTACAATATTGCCATTGTCTCATTTGTCTTATTTAGGGGGAAGTGGTCCAATCCATGTCCCTGCTCACTGCACCAAAGGACCACCTTGTTTGGTTATTATTCAATGACCCGATTTTGGAACCAGTATTCTTTCCCTCTTTCTTAGATAAGTCACACCTTCTCATGATTGAAAAAGATGTCAATCCTGCATGGAATCTAGCACTATCAAAAAAAAAAAATAGTACTATGACTGTTCCAGAAATAAAGCCAAATTCATTCCCTCAGTGTCATCCTAAAGTCATGACACTTGCTGAATTGTTCACTGTTAGTATGGTTAGCTTCTGGTTCAGGTTTAGAATTTAACTATTGAATCATTTAAGCCAACTTCCGCAGTAGGTCCACAGTAGTCTAGTTTGTCTCTGGTTTTGAAACAATCATTTATTTAAATTCTGACTGAGTCTTGATGTCAAGAAAAAAAAATCACCTTGATGTTTTTTAATTTATGTGATCTTTTTAACTTATGTTATTTGATAGGAAGACAGGAATAGTGGACTTTGAGAATCCTCAAAATTCGAATTTGAATTTAAATTCTTATCTGTTTGCCATGTTTGTGACTCTGAATAAAGCATCTTGCTTGCAGAGCTTCAATTTTCATGTCTGTAGAATGGGGACAGTATTCACCAGGGAACAGAGTTGTAGGGGGAAGTGAATAATTTAGGAGGTGAATAATTTAATCTGTCAGTAGTCGAGATTGAAAATTTGTTGATTCCGTTCCCCCCCCTTTCTTTTTGTAGAAACGAGAGGTAAAATAATAGTAGGTACTGTGGGGAAAAAAAAATGGAAGAATAATATCTGTGAGATCCTTATGCTTTTTTTTCTGAGATGAATATTTGTGTGTTTTGCTTATGATCTAGATAAGCATCCTTTCAGGAACTGTGACATTAGTGGATAGAAATAAAGTTAGAAATGTTGCAGAATAGGAAGAAAAGCCTTCAAAATGATTATATGGATTAATATACTGTACAACCCCCCACAGTTATCCATATCATCTGCAAAATGGGGATTAAAATACCTGCCTTACTACCCAGGTTGTTAAGAGCAACTGTAATAATGTATGTGAAAACTCTTTGTAAGTGATAAAATGTTATAAAGTAAAGGTGATTTCTATGGTTGATAGTATAATGCATAATTTTTTTTCCTTGTGATGACAGTGGTGGAGGTAGGTCATCTGCTAAAGAGTTAGAATAGGAGCTTTTTTATATTTGCAGAAAAGATCATTTGGGAACTAAACACATAAAGTATAAAGCTTTTGCTACCTCAGAGGTACTTCTTGGTTTCATCACTAAAGAGTCTGACAAAGTTCTTATTTTTTGACAGATCACTGCAGCCCTTCCCTTTATTACTGTCTGAAATGAAAAACAAATACTAAATACCGAAAATAGTATTTATTGTAATTTTTTCAACATTTGTATGTTCTCATGTGGCATAATACATGAAAAACTAGAATGAGAATATCAGTTTCTTGTAATTGTAACTGGATGGAAACTTATTTGTTTTTGATGTGGGATTATTCTTTCATTTCGAGGAAGAAAGTGATCATTTAAATTGAATTATTCACCTCGGAAAGTAGGCTTTCATTTAGAATTCTATTAAGAGGAATTGATGTACTCCCATGAGTTTCCAAGTAATTTAGATATGATTTATTGGTTTTGCTTTATATTTTCAAGTATAAGGACTTCTCAGTGCCTTAAAGTCGAAGACTGAAAGATTTGTATTAGTCTGTGTTGCTTAGCATCTACATAGGTGTGTGTTTTCATGATTTAATTGTTATGTAGATTTTTTCCTCTCATTTTGTTACATTTATTCTCCTGCCAAAATTTTTATGGGCATATTATATTTTTCCTATCCTTAAATATTTTTCTAGCATTTGTCCTCTTACTCATTTGTAAAATGTTACTGAATGCTTAGTGTTTGCCAGATACTTTTGTTAAAACACTAAAGATTCAAGTCCAAGTAGGGGCAAGCACATAAGCAGGAGGTTAGAATACACTGTGGAGGAAGGTATAACAGCTGTAAATAATTTCTGGTAAGTAAGAATTGCAAGCTGATTGTGCTTGTTTTAGAATTTAAAATATTATTATCAATTTTTTACTCCTTGTGGGGATACCAAAGAAGGGCTTCTTAACTGAGTGGAGTATTTTTTTGTATGTTGGGAGATAATTGCTAGTGAATGCTTCTTGGTCTGAACTGAAGTGGGAGAGGCAGTAAAAAGATAGAGGGAGACAGCTTGTTGTTGTTTTGAGATAGGATCTGTGTTGTCCAGGGTGGTCTTGAACTTGTGACCCTCCTGCCTCAGCCTCCTGAGTAGCAGATATTATAGGTACATAGCACCATGCCTGGCTAGAGTGGAACAGCTTTAAATAGAGTAGAGCAAGAATCATCTTCAGAAAGGAGGAGAGAGTTGTCCTTCAAGGGTTCTGTCTCTAAAAAGCAGTGGTGCAGTCTATGTCCTGAGTGGCTGAGCAGCAGGGAAATGATTTCTTTCGGAGGGTCATTGCAAGAGGCTCCTTAGAGGGGGAAATGAAGTATTTATTCATGCAAGGGAAAATTCTGAGGGCTGTGCCAACTTTTAGGAAGCTTTGTTGTATCTAATTTTTTGTTGTTGTTGACTCTGATCATCATTCTTTCCTTTTGCTTTCAGTGGTAGCTTACAAGTCAAGTTAAAATGTCCCCAGAAGTGGCCTTGAACCGAATTTCTCCAATGCTTTCCCCATTCATATCTAGTGTGGTCCGGAATGGAAAAGTGGGATTGGATGCTACAAATTGTTTGAGGATAACAGACTTGAAATCTGGGTATGTATCAGAACCAATTCAACCTTTTCCTAATAATAAACATTTCTTACCAGAGTCATAAAAATGAATACCACAAACATTCCTCGAGTCATGAACTCATCATGTGCTGATTCAATTGCTTTTTAAAAAATATTTATTTTAATTTTACTTTATGATATTGTGGGCCATTGTATGACCAGAATGTTCATTTCCCCGCCACCCCTCTGGCTTATCTCTTTGTGAACAGTGTACCATGCAGGTTTTAGCAAGTGTGTTTTTATTCATTGGCTTGCTTCCTGTTTACTGCAATCCAGAATACATGATAAGAATTGGACTTTGAGATTTGGCATCTGACATAATTTTATAACCTCTTTTAATACAAAAATTATAATAGTAAGTCAAAATGAGTTGTTCCTCATACTGGGGTTTTTGCACCTAGAAATGTTGTATTAAAAAGGAAACACATTTTATTTTGAAATAAAATTAGATTTACCAAAATGTTAGAATACTATAGGAAATTAGCATCATTTCAATATTATTAATTATTCTACAGCTCTTATTTGAGTTTTGTTGGTTATCCCTTTCATGTCCTTTTTTGGTAGAAGAATCCAATTCAGAATACAAATTGCATGTGGTTGTCAAGTGCCTTTAGTCTCTCTGACATTTGACAATTCCTCACTCTTTCTTTGTTTTTAATATCATTGATACTTTCAAAGAGCACTGATTATATATGTTGTAAAATGTCCCTCTATATGGTTTGCTTAATGTTTAATATTTTCCTTTTATTAGTGGGAGAAATACATTTATTTTCTCATAGAAGAATATAGACATATTGGACCATCTTAAGCCTCAAAGTAGGGAATACCTGATGTTCATATCTTTTTACTGGTATGTTAAATTCGATAACTTGATTAAGATTGTGTCAATGAGGTTTTTTCGACAGTGAAGTTATCTGATTTTACCTTTGTAGTTGTGAGTACCTGGTGGAGCAATGCCTTGAGACTCTGTAGATAGCTTGTTTCTCATCATATCTTTGTCCATTAATTTCAGCATCCAAAGATGGTTCTTGCCTGCAACTATTACTCTGGTGATTTTCTAGTTCCTTCATTCTTTTCATATTTATTAGTTTGAATTCCACTGTAAAGAACCATTCATTGTCCCTTCTTTCTCAAGTGTTTGATTATTCAATTTTTAAAAAAATATTTTTTAGTTCTATGTGAACACAATAGAATTTTATTATATTTTATTTATTTTTACTGAGGATAAAACCCAGTGTCTTACATGCGCCAGGCAGGCACTCCACCACTGAGCCACACCCTAGCCCTATTTATTCAATTTTTAACTTATGTCAGTATTAATTTTTAGATATTTATTTCACTGGATGGGTTATAATTCAAGCACAGATAGTTCCTGACTTATAATCATTTAATTTATGATATTTTTATGTTTTTAATATTTATTTTTTAGTTGTAGTTGGACACAATACCTTTATTTTATTTATTTATTTTTATGTGGTGCTGAGGATTGAACACAGTGCCTCGCATGTGCTAGATGAGTGCTTTACTGATGAGCCACAACCTCAGCCCCCATGTTTTTTTCCTTACTAGAAATGTTGTATTCTTGATTGTCTTTTGGTTTTCCATGTTAGACTTTTTTGCCTTTTACCTTCTACAAATCTTACTATATTTTGACCAAGGTGAGTACTTGGATATAAAGATATAGACTTATGTTCTTCAGTAGTAAGATAAGAAGACTGGAGTTAGATACTTGGGATAGTAGAATGCTTTTTTCAAGACTTGGCATTATCTTCTATTTCACTAATTAAATACTTGTTAAACATTTACTATTTGTTAGTCTTTTTGCTAATGTTAGGCATGTATTACTCCTTTCTTTGTTGAGGAAAAAGAATGTGGTAGATAGAACTCTGGAGGAGTTGATAGGAAGAAGGTTGTAATTTTTTTGCTACTTCAAATCTAGAAGTTATCTATATACATTAGAGTATTTAAAAACTGTCATCCTTAGAATAGTCAATGATTAGAAATTGACTTTCTGTTTTCTTGTTTAGAATTTTGTGCCATTTAGTCAAGCAACAGGCTAGGTACACAGGCTTCTCAACTTTCACATGAAAGTTCTCTCTTCCGTTGCTATTATTACTATTACTATTACAAGGATGTGGGGATTGTAAATCGGAGGCTATGTGTAGGATTCATTCAATCTGGATTTCCCAGATGATTATAGACAAGCTAGATACAGATCAAGCCTCCTATATTACTTCCTTTAGATGAACTTTATCTCTGAAGTCATTGGGATTAGATCTCAGGAGGGTATTTTCCAGTAGCCTATACTGTAATTTTTGGCCTATAGAAAGTAGAGTGATATACTTCATTTGCTGTGTGTTCATATCTTATCATTTATGTTGCTTTGATTTCATTTTTCTGGGATCTTTAAATCAGTTATTGTTACTTCTGGGTCTGGGAATAAAGATTTTCAGATGAACTGTGGGGCACTTTATAGAGTAACTCTTTAGGTTTTATCCTCCTTTGAATTTCTTTCTTTTTCTGATTTTCCTTTTAAAATTTATGTTTCTGCTTTGTGCTCATTTCTCTCTTTCTGTATGTTTTTGGAGGTCTGGTCTTTTCTTAAGTTCCTTTGGTTCAATGAGATGATGAACAATTCTACTTATTTTCTCTTCCTTTCTGCCGCATCTCTTCTCCTGAAACCAGCATATCTTGCATTTTACTGCTCAGATCTCACACATTAAGGATTTTCCTCTTTTCTAGGAAGGGGTAAGCTTGGAGAATCAAAGGCATTTCAGGTGTGGATTGAAAGCTTAAGTGTGTGAAGTCAGAGGTGGCTCCCATTTTCTGACTGGATCTCAGTTTCTTTATCCATAAAATGAGCAATCAGATTAGATAACTAAGGTTTTTATAGGCCAGAAATTCCCATGAAAACAGTCTAAATGTCCATCAACTAATGAACAGGTAAACAAATGTGAAAGAAGCTTGTCATAAAATGTCACACATTATATGATTGCACTTCCATGGATATCTAGTATAGTCCAGTCCGTCAAGATAGAAAGTAAATTAATGGTTGCCAGGAGCTAGGGGAATGAGAAATACTTGATAATGGGTATGAAGTTTCTTTTTGGGGTGAGAAAAATATTCTAAAATCAGATAGTTGGTGATGGTTGCACAATTCTGTGAATATACTAAAAACAACTGAATTGTATACTTTAGAGTAAATGTTATCACATGTGAATTATATTTCAGTAAAGCTATGGTGTTAAAAAAAGTAACCTGACAGTTACTTTTAAAAGAAGCAGTGATGTTTGATGGCTGTTTGCAGATAGGATATAGAAATAAGTTTTTCTTTTTTAGTTTGTCACAACATTCTTCTCAGACGTGAAGACCTGGCAGGGAACTGATGGCCGTGGGCTGGAGACTGCTTTTTGTCAGGTGGTACAAACCTGAACTTCTCACTTTTTATGCCTATCCTGAGAGACGATTTTTATCAACATTAAGTCATGTTGCTTCTTTCTGCAGATTCCCTTTTGGGTGCTCCCAAATTGCTGAATATTTAGTTGAGTGTTTAAATGCAAATGGTTGAGCTGATGAAAAAAGTCTAAAATGAATCCACTAGTCCTGGCCCTGTCTGGACTAGCTTTGCCTGAAAAATATTTGAAATGGCATTTAGTGATATTTCCTATTGTGTTAACTTTCTGTCATGATAATAAAATACCTGAAATAATTGACTTTTGAAGAGACAATCCTTTACTTGGGTTTGCAATTTCTATGACCAGGTTGACCCATTGCTTTTAGCTCTCTGGTGGGGGTGCTTGATGGCAGTTGTGGGGAAGCAGGTGGTTGAGCAAACTGCTTACCTCATGGCCAGGAAGCAAAAGAAGAAAGAGGTTGGAGTGGGGTCTCCTAATCCTCTCTGGGGACATGCCTCCCTAACCTAAGGACACCATGGAGCTTTCACAAGGCCCCTCCTCCTAAAGGTCCACAGCATCCTTCAGTAATGCCACCCTGGGGACCAAACCTTTAACACAGGGACCTTTGGGGAACATTCAACATCCAAACTATAGTATTTATGGAATTTTGTTTCTTTAGTTTTAAAAAAAGAAATAAAAATATCTCAACTAATTTTAGCAAAATTGCTCTGCTGAAAATGATGTGAAAAATCTTGTTAATTCAGAGCATTGTTGATGTCTTCTTAAAAATGTCTATTTTTTTTATTGGTGCATTATAATTATACATAATAGTGGGAATCACCATGCCATACTCGTACATACACCTCACATAATTTGTTCAATCTTATTCTCCAGTACTTTCCTTTTTCCTTCCCTCCTCTTCCCTCCCCCTGATCTGTTTGCTCTGCTTTACTGATCTCTCTTCCGTTGTTATTATTATTATTACAATTAGTGCATTATTTTACACATACATAGAAAGAGTCATTGTGGTGTATTTGCACATGGACATAGCGTAGTTTGGTAGGTTTCATTCCCTGGTACTTCCCATGCCTTTCTCCACTCCCTTCCTATCCAACCCCTCCCTCTACTCTATTGGTCTCCCTTCTATTTTCATGGGATCCCTCTTTCATTCCCCCCCCCTCCAGCTTCTACATATGAGAGAAAATATTTGACCCTTGACTTTCTAAGTCTGGCTTATTTCACTTAGCATGATATCCTCCAGTTCCATCCACATACCAGCAAATCACATAATTTCTTCTTCTTTTTTTTTTTTATGGTTGAGTAAAGCTCCATCATGTACATACCACATTTCCCTCCTCCATTTGTCTGTTGAGAGGCACCTGGGCTGGTTCCACAACTTGGCTATTGTGAATTGCAGAAATATCTAGTTTTTATTAACATTAATTATGCAGATTAATGAGATCCACTGTGATATTTCCATATATGCATACAGCATACATTGATCATATCTGTATCCACCGTCTACTCCTGCACTCTCCCATGCTTCCCTGTCCTTGGTGATCATTATTCTACTTTCAGGTTGACATTTTTTTTGTTTGTTTTTATTTTTTCAGTTTTTGCACAGGAGAGAGAACTTGTCTTTCTGTGTCTGGCTTATTGTGCTTAGCATGATGTTTTCCAGTTCCATCCATTTTGCTGCAAACAAAAGGATTTTATTATTCTTTATCGCAAAACAATTCTGATATATATCAGTGTTATTATAAAAATATTTTCTTTATCTGTTCATCTCTTGATGGGAATCTAGACTGATTTCATATTTTAGCTATTGTGAATTGTGAATAATGGTACAATAAACATGGATAGGCAGGTATCATGCTTTCTCTTTCTCACTTTCTCTCTTTCTCTTTCTTTTTATGTTACTGGAAATTGAACCTAGTGGTGTTCTACCATGATGTTAAATCCCCAGTCTTTTTATTTATTTATTTTATTTTGTGATAAGGCCTTTCTTGCTAATTGCTCAGGCTAGGCTTGAATTTGTAGTCCTCCTGCTTCATTCTCCCAAATAATGGGATTATAGGCGTGTGCCACTGCTCCTGGCTCAGGTGTCTCTTTTGTGCTGATTTCATTCCTTTGGATGTATAATCAGGAGTATTTCCTGTAGAAGCTGGATCATATGGTGGTTCTATTTTTAGTTTTTTGAGTTCCTTTTTCCTTACATCCTGTGAGTATTTGAAATTTTTTTTCTCACAATTGCCATTCTAACTGGATAAGATGGTATCTCATTGTACTTTTGATTTGCATTTCCCTGATGGCTAATGACATTGAGCATTTTTTTCATATACTTATTGGCTATATGAACTTTCAATAAGTGTCTACTCAGACCATTTGTCCATTTTTAAAGTGGATTATTTGGGTTTTAGTTGTTAAGTTTTTTGAGTTCCTTACAAAAATATTTTGGATATTACCCTCAGATGAATAGATGTAGGTCGTTTCTTCACTCCTATGATTATTTCCTTTGCTGTGCAAAAGCTTTTTAGTTTAACATAATCTCATTTGTCAATTTTTGCTTTTATTTCCTATGCTTTTGGAGTGTTATCCAGAAAATCAGTGCCTGTACCCATAGGTTGAAGTGTTTCCTCTAGTAGTTTTAGAGTTTCAGGTCTTACCTTAAGATTCTTGATCCATTTTAAGTTGATTTTTGTTCAGGCTTAGAGATAAGAATCAAGTCTCAATCTTCTACGTGTGGATATCCAGCTTTCCCAGAACCATTTGTTGAAGAGGCTGTCCTTTCTCCAACGTATGTTTTGGCACATTTGTTGGGAATCAGTTGGCTGAAGATGCGTGGGCTATTGATGGCTTTTATATAGTACTTGTCTGAAAGATTCACAAAAGTTCTTTAGAAGCTTATTAACAATTTTTCTTCCATCCTTCTGTCAATCAAAGTGAATTCTTCAAGTTTCCATAACAAAACAGTGGCAGAATGAAGGAAAAGAATAGCTTCTTTTTGATGTCTCCCTTTTGGCATTTCTCTTTCTTGTTGTTTTGTTGTTGCAGGGCACCAGGCATGCTAGTGGTGGGCGCTCTCTTCCACTGAGCACTATCCCTAGCCCTCCCTTTCTGTTTGATCTGTAATGATCAGTGTTATGAGAGTTGGAGACTTTTTTTTTTTTTTTTAAGTGCTGGGGATTGAACCCAGGGGCACTCAACCACTGAGCCATATCCCCTGCCCTTTCTGTATTTTATTTAGAGACAAGGTCTTGCTGAGTTGCTTTGGGCCTTGCTAAGTTGCTAAGGCTGGCTTTGAACTTGGGATCCTCAGTCTTGTTACTTACTGTATGTAGCTGCTTACCCTGAAGAGATAAGGCCTAAGTACTGGTATAGTAGATCTGGTTTATAGGGGGATAGTAATCAAAGCAACAATTTTTTAAAATATTTTTTAATGACATTTAAATCTTTCAACCTTTTTTAAGTCTATGTATCTTTCTAAACTCTGTTGCTAGAGCATCAGTATTTTTTTTTAATATTTATTTTTTAGTTGTAGTTGGACATAATACCTTTATTATATTTATTTATTTTTATGTGGTGCTGAGGATCAAACCCAGGACCTCGCACCTGCTAGGCAAACGCTCTACTTCTGAGCCATAACCCCAGCCCAGGGCACCAGTGTTTTAAGGACAGAATTCTTGTTTATTTTTGTGCCTTAAGATCTGCCATGGTATCTTTCACATGTAGTATGTAGAGGAAGTCGAATGAGGGAATGGATGGTTTAGGGGTTTTCCTAGAGAGGTGGTGTGGTTTGTTCTTGTCTTGGAAGGCTGTTTATTGGCTTGGTAATATGTCACTTAAATTCTGTTAGGCATAATTCTTAAAAATGGTATTCCCTGACAAATGAGTTGATGTTTTGGAAATGAAAGTATGTTCCAGAATTGGGTTTATTCATTTAGGTAAAATATATACTGAGATCTGAAAGGTCCAGACTATTATTTTTAGGGAATTATTCCATGAGTTTACTGAGTGTTTATTAATTCTCTGCTCTGCGTTAAATTGTTCACAAGCGTGTGCTATTTGTAGGATGCCATATTTTGTCATTTTCAGTGATTTTTGTAATCTTGAAGATGTCTAAGTGTCTGTTCAGCATTCTGGAATGATGCCTGGCAGCTATAGCAGGGAAGAAAGCAGAGAGGGCTCATTGCAACCTGTGGCAGCTGAGCCTTCATATCTTTTTTCAGCATATTGCAGTGACTCAACCTTACTGGCACATGGCTGTGTTTGGGGCATCTGCTGTGACATCTCATCCACCCACAACTACCTGTTGCATTTTTTTGTCCATGTTCTGTATTTCATTACTTAGTTAAAAATAGATGCTCAGTGTAAGTACTTGATTACTAAATAGAACAATTTAAAACGATGAGTGCTGTAAGCTTTGAAGACGGATCTCAGTCTGGCTGCATTAGTCTCCGTAGCCGGCAGGCTAAACCTTTCTGTATTAGTCTTGTGTCTGGAAGAAAGCTGCTGTCCTGGGTGTCAATAGTTTAATTTTGAAGTTGTGCAGTTTTTAATACTTTATTATATACATGCCCACTTGGCTTTTCCACATCACTTTCTTTTCTTTACTCTTCTTTCATCTCATTTTCCTTTCTCCCTGTGCATTTCTTCATACTTTCTGAATTCATTACACATAAATGTATCTCTAAGCAATATATGATATTATTTTGTATGTTTAAAAAGTTTACAGATGATATTATAAAATACATATTCTACATATTCCATCTGCAGCTTGCTTGTTTTGCTTTCCCTTAAGTTAGAGACTTATCCATGTTAATACTTATAGTTTTAGTTCTTTCATTTGTACTATTATATCATATTTCATTGTATTTCTCCTATTTTTAATTCATTGTTTTAATTTTTTTAACAGAATGCCATAATGAAAATTCTCTCACATAAGCATAAAGAAATATATATGAGATTATTTTCTGGGGCAAAGTTTCTAGAATTGGTATGTTTACCCATTAGTGGTTGTAAAATCAATTGAGTGAGTCACCCTCACATTTACGAAATGAGTAAGAACAAAATGGAAAGTCTCAGAATGTGTCACACATAGTAAGAATAAGCACTGTTTTGTGACTTTCATTTTAGTTAAATAAGTAAGTATGTGTATACTGGATGACAATGACAAATATGTGTGTGATCAACAAAGTTTGAAAGCTACCCCTCAAGGGTATATTCCTAAGAGTAGAATTACTGGCATAAGGTTGAATGCGTCTTTTTAAAAAACAGATTCGGCCAGATTGTGTCAACTTCCTCCCACCACAAATGAATGAGAGTTCCCATTCTTTGAAGCCTCACCAATACTTGGTATTGTCAGACTTAAATTTTTGCTAAGCCGATGAATGTGAAATGGTATCTCTCTATGGTTTTTAATTTTTTAATTTTTTTAGTGCATTATAGTTATGCATAATAGTGGGGTTCATTTTGACATATTCATAAAGACATATAACATAGTTTTTCCTCCATTGCAATTCCCAAAACTATATCCTTCCCTGTCTTCCCTTCCTCGATCCTCTTCCTGTATGCTCTATTCATCTTCCTTCTATTTATTTATGTTTTAATTGATGCGTTTTATATATATATATATATATATATATATATAATTGGAATGCATTGTGGCATATTCATACATGCACCTAGTATAATTTGGTCAACTTCAGTGGTTTTAATTCATATTTCTCTGATTGTTAATATGATGATGAATCTTTTCATATGCTTATTGCAGTTTGAAACTCCTCTTTTGGGGATATCCTTTGTTCATCTTTTAAATGGATTGTTTGTATATTTGTTTAGATTTTTAAAGTACTCTGAATTTTGGCAGTTAATGTATTATAAATAACTGCATGCAGTCTATGACTTTGGTGTTATTCATATCCAGGAATTTTAATTTTAATAAAGTCAAATTTATCATTATTTTCCTTTTCAGGTTTGCACATGTGTGTGGCAGGGAGGAGAGAGAGAGAGTGAGAGAGGGAGGGAACAGGGAGGGGAGAGTTTTAAGAAATCCTAGCATATCTAGAAGTCTTATATCTTCCTCTAAGAATTGTAGTTTTCATTTTTAAATGGAAATTTGTTTATTCTATAAAATGTGGTGTAAGATAAGGATAAAGGATTTTTTTTTCTATATGGATAATTTGAACTTGTGATCCTCCTGCCTCATGAGCTGCTGGGGATTACAAGCATGTGCCACCATTTTGGCCTCTTTAGTGTCTTAACTATTACAGCTTAATAGAATGTCATGATAGCTAGTAGGACAATTCTCTTCATTCATTTTGTTTGAATTTTTAAAAGTTGTTTTTCTTAACCATACATTCTAAATGCTTAACCATATATTGTAAATACTTTTTCAATAGGCTCATTTAAATAGATGTATTCTTTTCCTCCAGGAAACCTATCATAACTCAGTTAACAAAAACCACTTTTTAATTCAGTGAGAAAAGTAAGTGAGAAAACTAAATGAGAAAAGTAACTGACTTGGTGAGGTGCTGGTTGAGAATTTTTGGTCAGGAAAGTTCTCTCTGAGGAGATGACATTTGAGTTGAGTCATGAGAAATGGGAACAATCAATGTGAAGAGTTAGGGGATTTGATGTAAAAATAATCATGTGCAAAGGCAAGAAGAATCATGTGATTGTCAGGGGGGAAATTAATTGAGAGGGAAATGAGATGTAGTCACCAGCTAGGTTATATTAGCCTGGTGGACTGGATTTGGAAACTTGTGTTTTCTTCTGGATAGAATGAGAAGTTATTGAAGGATTTTTTATATTTTAAAACAAAAAACTGGTTGTTATATGGAAAATGCCTTATATAGGATATGGTATTCTAGTTAACTAGCCATTACAGTATATATACATTTTTTTTTTTTTTTTTGTGTGTGTGTGTGTGGTGCTGGGGCTTGAACCCAGTGCCTTATGCATGTATGGCAAGCACTCTAACAACTGACCTATATCTCCAGCCCTGGCCATTACAATAGACTGGGTGAGAGATGAAGAAATCTTAGAAAATGAGGTGACAATGGGGCTAGAAAAAAATGAATAAATAGGGTTAAAAAGCTGTTTAGAAGGTAAAATAATAATAAGGATATTGAATTTGGGTTTTAAAAATTTTTTTAGTTGTTGATGTACCTTTATTTTTTTTATTTATTTTTTTTAAAGAGAGAGTGAGAGAGGAGAGAGAGAGAGAGAATTTTTAATATTTATTTTTTTGTTCTCGGCGGACACAACATCTTTGTTGGTATGTGGTGCTGAGGATCGAACCCGGGCCGCACGCATGCCAGGCGAGCGTGCTACCGCTGAGCCACATCCCCAGCCCCAATTTTTTGTGTATTTATATGAGGTGCTGAGGATCGAGCCCAGTGCCTTACACATGCTAGGCAAGCGCTCAACCCCAGCTGAATTTGGGTTTTGAGAAAGAATCAAGAATGGCTTCCTGGGCTGGGGATGTGGCTCAAGCGATAGCACACTCGCCTGGCATGCGTGCGACCCAGGTTCGATCCTCAGCACCACATACCAACAAAGATGTTGTGTCCACCGAAAACTGAAAAATAAATATTAAAAAAAAATTCTCTCTTAAGAAAAAAAAAAGAATGGCTTCCTGTTTCTTAGCTTGAGAAAGTGGGCAGATAATCATGCCATTTGCTGACCTGGGGAAGACTGGTGTAGGAACTGCTTTAATCTGGGTTGATGACTCTGTGGGTCCGATACTATTGTCATTTTAGGTGTTTTCTTTGTCTTTCTTGTTTGAATCTCATTTCTTATTTTCTTGTTTTGTCTTCTTGCTTTATTGAAGCATATACTCCTGTAATATCCCAAGAAAGGGAGAGGAGGAGATAAATTTTGGGGGGTTCTTGAAAGTTTGAAAATGTCTTTATTCTTCTTTTAAACTTGATTGATAATTGGAACAGGTGTAGAAGTCACCTGCAGAAGATTGTAATTATTTCCTTTTCAAATGAGAGACCCCCCCAACACATGTACTTTCATAGTTCCATGGATGCAGGATCTTTTCTTATGTTTGTAGGGATGTCAATTATAGTAAAAAATTCTTCTGGACCTTGTGTTGTCTCTTTTCTGCTCTGTCTTGTCGATGGCTTTCCTTGTTCTGATGATTCTTACTTGTATGTGTTTATTAAAGAATGAGGCTCTACAATGTGAATTAGAAGCCCCTTGGGCATGGGTTGAGATGATACTACTGATCTTTTCTGTAGTACGATCAGGCAACATCCAGGCCTTTTTATTGGGTAATTATCTGGAAGACTTTCTCTGGGCTATGAAATAAAAGTCATGTAGGTGCATATATTCTGTGCATCAACAAAATTTCAATTATTGAGCCTAAAAGCATGCAAATTTTTAGATGACATATTTAAAATACTAGAATATTATATTTACTTACATATAAGGATATATAATGAGAGTGCCAATTCCTCTACATTTTTAATAACATTAATATTATAGATTTTGTAAGCTTATTTTCTAATTTAATAGATGGAAATGGTATCTAATTGCTCTTTTATTTCATCTTATTGCTGTGTGTGTAACAATTCATGCCATTTGTTCATGTTTTTTTGGTGGGGTACTCGTCTTTTTCTTATTCATTTGTAATACAGTCTTTTTATATATATGTTATGAAATTTAACCTATTCACAGTATATTACAGATATTTCTTCCCAGCTTTTAAATGTTTTTCAATTACTTTATTTGAAATGTAGAAGCTCTTAAATATTTTTTATTTTTGAAACAGTAATAAATTATTCTATGTAAAAAGAAAGATATAAAAGGGTGATAAGTGGACAAAGTCTCCCATCTACTCCTTTTCTCTAATTTTCCTCTCTGGAATTGCCTTTTTCTTCTAAGGGTACTCTTTGTATATATAGGTCTTCTTTTTTTTTTTAACCCCCCTTTCTTTCTGTATAAGCAGTAGCAGTGCTAGATTGTTGTAAGAATGGCCCTGGTAAATTCTGCCTTTGGATATAATGTTGCCATTCCTTTCACCAAGACTTAGAGTTTCTTACCTCCCTTCTTGAGTCTGGACTGGCTTTGTGACTAGATTTTGCTAATGTAGGATGTGGGGTGATGTGGGACTTCTGAGTCTAGGCCTTAAGAGGCCCTGCAGTTCCATTTCCACCATCTTGGAATAGCATTATTGCCATGGCAGTGTAGTCTGTGTGAGAAAGAATGGCCTGCATCCCAGCTATGCTCATCCCACAGCCATCCTGTCTAGCAGGCCCTCTTTAAGACAGTGTGCAGGCTGGCATAGGGACTTCCTTCTAAGACGAGGATCTCTGCTGGTGGGGGCAGTGAAGGAGTCATAGATGTTACAAGGCAGAATTTTGGCTAGAGCTCAGGGGGTTTCTGTAGGTACCATAAACATCTGAAACTCAGTGACAGTATATGGCGTTTATATTTTAGAAATCTTACTGAGTTCAGTTTGTCCTTCAGAAGCTATTTCTCGGATGTTTTCAACCAGAAGAAACAGGCTCCACTTACTCTTTATGTCCCAGCCCAACTTTTCAAGGTGCTGTTAAATGGGGTCTTCTGAAATTTTTAATTTTGCATTCTGTGCTTAGGATTTTAAGTATGGTTATTGGTTTTGACCCAGTAAACCCTGGAATTACTGACCTCAGGAACTGAATTTTGGGTAGTAAGTACTAGGATAAATCTGGGTCTGGGATTTTAGGTGATTTTGAATCACCTAAAAAAAAAGAAGTTTTTTTTTTTTTTTTTTATGGGCCGTAATGACCTTATTTCAGGGGAACTTGATTTGGTATGGAGGCTGGGGTTGGGGAAGAAGTGAAGGGAAGTAGCCAGTCCAATGTATGAAGAAAAGGGAGCGGAAAATTCATAAAGTCTAGGTCTAACTCTACTTCATATTGTTCAAGGCAACAAAACAAGAATCACCCCACTGTTATCTATTGTTTCTTCTATATAGTTTTAAGGTTGTACTTTGGGGCTAGTTCTTGTTTCATTAGGATGAAAAATTTGCAAGCTTCCTTGAGTTTAGAAGATAGGTAAGGATCTTTTTAAAAAATTATTTTTGTAGATGTAGATTGGCAGAATGCCTTTATTTTATTTGTTTATTTTTATGTGGTGCTAAGGGTTGAACCCAGTCCTCACACATGCTTGGCAAGTGCTTTGCCACTGAGCCACTGCCCCAGACCATGGATCTTTTGGTGTATATTTATATGCACATAAATTTGTTATAGCATTCCAAATTGATTATTCCTGTACCATCACTTACATGTTAAAAGGAGCCTTATGTTCAAGTAAGAGAGATGGAATAGCCCACTTTTTAGCTTCCATGTTGCTTGAATAATATTACTTTTTGGTGCCATGGTGCTTGGGAAATAATTTTATAACCTTCCTTCTCAGGGCCGCATTTCCTGAGTAATTTGGTTATCTTTGCTGTGGCATGTTATGAAAGTTTTTATCCTACTGACCTTGCTGCTCTTGACTTTTTCAAAAACATATCCTTTTTGTTTTCTGAAAAGGTTTTAATCTTAACCTTTGCTCTTGCCAGTTTATGGATAACAAATCTTGAATCTAGTGGAAGTTTTGGAGGACATTTTGAGGTTCCACTTTTAAGTGGGTATAATGCCTTCAGAATAATTTTTTTCCTTTTATAGCCTTCTAAGACTTTTTTTTCATTTAAAAAGCATTACATACATTTTTTTTGTGGCTAAGTAAATTATTAACATATTGGTTCAATTTTGAACCTAGCAAGCACATACTTTTTAAAAAACTTGGTAAAATATATGTCACATCAAGTTTATATTTTAGCCATTTTTTAAAGTACAGTTCTGTGGCATTAAGTACCTTCACAAATGTAGCATGTGGCGATGCACATGTGTGAGACTTTTTTCATTTTTCAAACCATACTATACTTATCAAATAATAACTTCCCATTTCTCCTTCACTCAACCATAGGCAACCACCATTCTACTTTCTGTCTCTATGAATTTTACTACTTTGGGTACCTACATATAAGTGGAATCATGCAGTGTCTGTCCTTCCGTGACTAATTTTAATTAGCATAATATCTTTAGGGTTCATCTATATTATATCATGTGTCAGAATTTTCTTTCTTTTTAAAGTAAAGTAATATTCACGTGTGTGTGCTCATGTATGTATATAAATAGTAACACATTTTGTTTATGAATTCATCTTATGGTAGTCATCTGTCTGTTGCATCTACCTTTTGACTGTTGTAAATAATGCAGTTGTTAGTAAGGGTGTACAAGTGTCTGTTCAAGCCTCATTTTAGTTCTTTCAGGTGTAGAGTCAGAAGTAGAAATGCTGGATCATATGGTAATTCTATGTTTTGTTTTTGGAGGAATTGCCATACTGTTTTCTACAACAACTACACCATTTTATATTCTTAACAATAATTCACAAGAGCTCTAATTTCTCTGTATTCTCACCAACATACTTGTTACTTTCTGTTTTTTGTTGTTTGTTCATACACACACATACACACACACACACACACACACACACACACACACACCGAACCCAGGGGCGCTTAACCACTAAGCAATATCCCCAGCCCTTTTTGTTATTTTGAGACAGAATCTTACTAAATTGCTTAGGGTCTTGCTAAGCTGTTGAGACTGTTGGACTTATCATCCTCCTGCCTCAGCCTCCTGAGCTGCTGGGATTATAGGCATGTGCCACTGTGCCTAGCTGTTTTTGTTTTTGATAATAGTCATCCAAATGCATGTGAAGTGGAACCTCACAGGGTTTTGGTTTGCATTTCTCTAATGGCTAGGAATATTGAGTATCTTTTTTTGTGCTTATTGGCTATTTGTGTATCTTTTTTGGAGAAATGTTTATTCATTTAATTTAAGTACTCTTTGGCTACTTAATTTTTTTTGTTATTGAGTTATTGGATTTAAAAAAATAGATTTTATATTTCAATTTCTTGTCAGATAGATGCATGATTTGCAAATAACTTTTTCCATTCCACAAGTTATCCTTTTACTCTGTTGATAGTGTCCTTTAAGGCATGAAATTTTCACTTTGACAAAGTCTAGTACTCAATATATATTCTTCACTTGGTAAATTGAGCCTTGGGGAACAACTTTTCAGGCCTGCCCCTCTCTTAGCACTTTCTGTACTTTCTTCTCTTTAAAGGCTAGAAAAAACTGTGCTAAAAGGGAGAGGAAAGCCATTTATTAATGTACCTACTTCCCCTGGAGAGAATTAGTGATTCATAAAATTTTATATTGTTAGGATTATGGTAGTAGTGCATAGAGTATGCTAAGACATCGGCTGACTCAAGCAACTCTATATTCAGCAGTAAGGACATAATATATACCTGTTGCAAGGAATAATGTTATCATTGTAATATAAGTGTAACATAAGTGTTCCGAAAGATGTTCTTGCATATAATCCTTACACAACAGTAGTCTCTCGCTTATCTGCAGTCTTGCTTTCTGTGGTTTTAGTTATCTGCAGTTAATCATAGTCCCAAAATGTTAATATTTGTCTTGACTCTTGAGAGTGACCATATTCACATAACTTTTCTTGTATATATTGTTATAGTTGTTCTATTTTATTATGAGTTATTGATGTTAATCTCTCACTGTGCCTAATTTATAAATTAAACTTCTTCACAGGTGTGAATCAGTAGGAGAAAACAGTATATATAGGGTTCAGTAGTATCCATGGTTCAGGTATCTACTGGGGGTGTTGGAATGTGGCCCCCAAGGATAAGGGGGAATACTGCAATTATTGTCTTATAGAATGAGTTTTTAAAAATCTTAGAGAAGGTAAAAAAGTAAATCAATTAATATTGGTATAAATATTACCCTTTTGTATATGTATAGATGTTGTATAAATCCAAATATACAGTGAAAGATTTGGAAAAATTTTTAGCCAATTAATATAGTGCTTAACGGGGAAAAGAAAGGAGTGTGAATGTTGAAGGGGTAATTGGTGCCTTCATTTCTATATTATTAGAATTTTACACTTTTTTTTACAATAAGGACATTTTATTATGATTTGTATGAAAAAAGTGAATATGGCTTAAAATCAGTGTCTGCTATAGGTCAAGTGAGAATAGAAGTTGAAATTTGGTATTTGGAGAAAAGACAGATTTTGGGATAGAAAATAAAAGAAATGGATTGGAGGAGAAATGGAATTTAAAAGAAAGCATTTATTTTTTTAATTAATTATATATGACAGCAGAATGCTCTTTGATTCATTGTACACAAATGGAGCACAACTTTTCATTTCTCTGGTTGTACATGATGCAGAATTGCACCATTTGTGCAATCATACATGTACCTAGGGTAATGATGTCCATCTCATTCCATCATCTTACCTAGCCCCATGCCCCTCCCCACCGCCTTTGCCCAATCCAAAAGGAAGAATTTTTGTCACTTCTTTGTGCTCTTCCCAGTGTAGGTTTATCTGTGTGTGAGTATATAATCTATTTTGTAGAAATGGTAAGACATTGGCTAACATCCTTGGAAAGAATGTAAAATTTATTTCACTTGTGAATTGGGTAGTGGATTCTGACCAAGGCCCACAGTGGATTCAGAGCCCTAAATAGACTTAATGTCCATTATTTATTATTTATTTTTTCTAGAAAGAAATGAATACTATTAGCACTCACAAATAGATTAAAATTCTTTTTCTTGTGCTGTATTTGCTCCCAGTAAATTTGTGAGGAAGTTTAATTTTCCCCTTAAATTTTTTTTCAAATACATGAGGACTTAAGAATTTGAGAGGTTACTAAACTCATTCATGGTTACTTTTCTGATAAGTAGTGGAGGGCTGGACTGGATTCCCAGTCTAATCTATCAAATGTTATACATATTTTTTCTCAAGAAAATATTGGCCAGGAAAAGATAGGTATCACTTAATAATTCAGTACAATCTAGAGTGGGTTTTCCTGACATCTACATTTAGGAAACATCTTTGGGTACGACCACTGAAAGAAAATCTAGTTACTGTTTAGAATTTAGATAGAAATTTGTTAGGAGATGAAGACTAAAAAATCAAAACTAAAACTAGCTCATTATTAGAAATGATTTAGAGGAAGGATATGTCAAAAGAATACTCGGAAAGAAATGAGTTTGTTTCTAGGCAATAATTTACCACACCTTGGATAAATCTCAGAGCACTAGATAATCTGATAAGAATTTGTTAATGTCTAAAAATTAAAGAATATAGGGGAAGGAATACAATATAATCATTGAACCTGGGGCATAATTGGAATGCATGTAGTTATGTTAAGAATGTGATTGATTTACTTTTTGACCTAAAGTCTCAGTCTCCTTTATTCTTTTTGTTTGTTTTTTTTTTCCCTGCCATTATACATGTTATTGAAGGGCTAAAAGCTTGGATGATGTTGCAGATCTTAATTAAAAGTATGATGCAATTATTGGCATTATGGAATAACTTCTTACAGCATAGTACTGTGTATTTATTTTTTCCTTAAAATAGTGTTCATCATATTTTGTGTAATAAAAATATTTTTTGGAGTTGTCATTGGCAAGTTTTTATAATTATATTTATTATGTACTTCTTTGCACACATTTATATAAGAAATTAAAAGGAATTTGTAAGTCAGCAAAGAATTCCAAGAACCAATATATAATTCAAATAGAAGATTGGCAGTATAGGTAGATTGGCAGAATTTAAGATACCTCTTTAATCTTTTGAACCTGAATTCAGGATGTAACAGGCTATGATTCAAAAACAAGTTTTGAACCTGAATTCAGGATGTAACAGGCTCACTTCAAATGTCATTTCAAATGTGAACGCCTGGGATTTAAAACTGAGCTATAGCCAGGCATGGTGGCACATGCCTGTAATCCCAGCGGCTTGGGAGGCTGAGGCAGGAGGATGGTAAGTTCAAAGCCAGCCTTACAATTTAGTGAGGCACTTAGCAACTCCACGAGACCCTGTCTCTAAATAAAATACAAAATAGGGCTAGGAATGTGGCTCAGTGGTTGAGTGCCTCTGAGTTCAATCCCTGGTAACCTGTCCCTTCCAAAACAACACAAAACAAAACAAAACAAAACAAAACAAAAACTGAGCTATACTACCTTCAGAATTTCTAAAAGCTTATGAGTTACTTGCAAGGATTATGCTAGCATTCATCTTGCAAGGTTAGGTGACCCCTGTGATTTGAGTCATCAAATTTGTTAATATTATCATATGAAGAATAAATCCAAAAATATGTTGAACTATATCTGGATGAAAATGAATTAGCATGATAGGTTCTGAGTAGTCAGATAATCTGATGATAAATTTTAGGCAGTGAACTAAATTGATATTGATCTTAACTTAGTTGGGATATGAAAAGAATACTCAGAAATAAGTTTGTTACTGTTTGGGAAAACTAAGATGAATATGGAGATTGGGGGACATCAAAGTAAAGCAGTTTATCTTCACATCCAAGGACCTTCAGCATCTAAAGAATCATTAGTGAAGTGTTTCTCAAATTGTCTTTGATGAAAGACTAGAGTTTAAAAAAATTTCCAATTGGTTATGAACTGATAGTTTATAAAATATCATAAAGATGAATTGAAAAATAAAATGAAAAATACAGGAAACACTATAACATTTTTTTGTTTTTGGTATCAGGGATTGAACCCAGAGGCACTTAACCTCTGAGCTACCCCTTTTTAAATTTTTTTATTTTGAGGCAGAATCTGGCTGAGTTGCTTAGGGCCTCCATAGAGGCTGCCTTTGAACTTATGATCCTCCTGCCTCAGCTTCCCAAGCTTGTTTTTGGATTCATTACACTTAATATATTGATAAAAAAGTTTAAAAATTCCTACACTCAATTTCTGTACTTTTCTCATTGTGGGTTAATAATAGTTCATAGGCCAGAATTGGTCCATAGACCTCAATTTGAGTAGCACTTGTATAGAAAGGTTTTGGCATTCTGACAATCCAGGAGTTGGCTTTTTTTTTTTTTTTTTAAGAATTCTATCTCACAAGTGAGACAATAGATTTTGGATAATCTAAATTAAAAAAATATGATAGATGATTACAAGAATGAAGACGTCTCTCAATATTCCCCAGATTTTCAGTTAGTTGGGTCAATAAAACTCAAGGGATCATCATTACTTTGCATTTGCTATTACTGAAAAAAAAACATGACTTTTGAGTAAAGAGAGAATGTTTACAATATTTTTTTTTTTTTTTTTTGGTAATCACTGTCTGTAGTGTACTATCTGTATCGCTCAAATTTACTTTTTATAAGAAAAGCACATACTGGGTGCCTGGTAAGTGTGAGGCAGTGTGGTAATACCAGTGTAAATAAAGTGTATAGCTTGAACATCAAGGGAAACACATTGAAGCTCAAGATTCCCTTGAGAATCTGAGGCATCAAAGCATGCCAAGGTACCTACTCTCCAGTCTTTTCCTCTATGGGCAGGAACTTAGATATCTGAGAAGTAGGTAAATAGTGTACAAATGATATAAAATATAAAGCCCCCAGAGTTCAGAGTATAGGGGTATATTCTACTTAGAACATGTTTTGGGTCAAGCAGCAAAAATGATGCTTAAAAAGGTTACAGGAGTATTTTTACTTAAAGTTAACAGTGTTTAACAATTTTTTATAAAATTACATTGTATATTAAATGTAGAAAAATAGCATGTCAGTTGACTTTGGCCCTTATAACTTTTATTAATGTGAGAATTACCAGCATTCCCACAGTTGGAATCACTATCAATCCACGACATTTATGTAATTTGCTTGACTTTGCAGTAATCTTGGAGTGTGCTTGTCCACTCTAAGCCTATCCTGCTCACCAGTGCCAATTCTGAATGTTAGCAGTTGCCTCCTGTGTGCTGGCAGTTTCTGTGAGAGACACTAAGAGGTCTGGGGCTTAATGCACCCAATTTCTTTTTAGAGCTTCCAATCAAACAGTGTCTGATTCCTAGGTTATGCAACTGAAGGGCAATTGTGGGGAATGTTTTTCCTTCCACTCTCTTGACCAGATCCAGCGCATTCTTAAAGGCCCTTTTCCCCAATAAGCCTTTCTTGATTACTCCAGTAAAAAGTGTTTCTCTGCTCTCTCAAATGCAATTGCACTTATATTCTTTAACCACTAATTTGGCAATTAATCATGTTAATTGCTTTGTGTCTTGCATCTATTGTTGTCTTGAATTGTTATTTAAGTGGTGTCTTGACTTTCATGGTTTGTTTTTTCTCTTCTGATTGTGCAAATTTCTTGAGAATGGTGATTCCTTTCTGTAACTCTAGTGCAGTGATCTCCAAACTTTTTTGATTATCTACCTGTCTTTGTCCCTCATGGCTACTATAACAAAATACTTCACAATGGGTAATTTATTAACAACAGAGTTTTATTGTTCAGAGTTCTGGAGACTGGAAAGTCTAAGACAATAATGCCAGCAGACTGAATGTCTGGTGAAGCCCCATTCCTCATAGATGGTGCCTTCTGTGTGTGTCCTTATGTGGTAGAAGGTCAAGGGGGTAAACAAGTTTCCTCAGGCCTCCTTTATAATGGCACTGGAATCAATGAGGCTTCTCAAGACTTTATCAGTTCCTGCTTCTTAATACCACACATCAGGAATTAGGTTTCATTATGTGAATTTTGGAGGGACACAGTCTATGGCACATCTCAGACCATTTGATTAGGATCCCTAATACATGTACTTTTATTTAACTATGAAAATATATTTATATATTATAAAAATACATAAAATGTAAATTTTATGTATTTTTCCCATATATTTATTGAATCCCCACTGAATATCCAACATCATGCCAGGCACAGAGTATCTGACAATGAATTAGATAGACTTGGGCTTGCTTTCATAAGAGTATATGCTCATTTTTCTTTTTAAATATAAATGAAAAAAGTGACATTAAGATGAAAGAAGCAATATTGTTCCCTCAGGGCACTTGAACAACTGTATGGCAACCAACCCCAAGTGCCAGGATCAACCTGTATGTCACATATTGGTGAGGATGAATTTCTTTTATTCACAGCACATGTATATTCTGCTTTTCCTTCCCCAAGATTCTTTTCTGTACTCTAGTGAGTTGTCTTCCATATTCACCTGAAGATAGATAAGTCACCTGTAGTATTTTCGTCACAGATGTTCAGTAAATAGTTGTGAATTTACTGAACATCTGTGACTGGTATAGAAAAGTTGGAGAATAAATGTGAATCCCCAGTAACAAACTTCTGGAAAACTTTCTAGTTCACTAAGAGTTAAAAAGAGTTCTAAAACAGAAGAAATTAAGAGCCTGAGAATAGACTCCTTCAAAATGACTTATTGTCACTGGAAGGGAAAATATGAACCTGCATATACAGGTGGCTGTGTTGAACCAAGACCCATAGAAAATTCAGCTCAAATTATTGTGATCATGGCTAAGCCCAGAAAGTGTTTTTCACACTTCAGTGTGCATTAGATTGCCTGGAGGGCTTGTTAAAATACAGATAGGTAAAACATACATTTACATTGTAATAAATATTAAAATGTGAACATCTGAGGTTTTTCAAGTTGGTGGAATAGAGCAGGTCACTTTCCTGGCTGCTCTGTGACATGAAACCAAGAAAGCATACAGTCAGCTTCTCAGCAAGTTGGATGAACAAATAAAGAAGGGGGCAGTGTCTTTGCTGGAATTTAAAACTGGACACTTAAAACAGATGGGGTACTCATAGGCTTGGATATAGTAAAATAAGGAAGAAATCTCAAGTGACATAGCCATTGCTGCAGCCAGGCTGGAAGCATCAGTCAGAGTGATTTCTCTGTGAGCAATGTGGAGGGATAAAGGAACACACACTTTGAGGAGGACAAGGCATGTCTGGGTATGGAGCATTTAGAGATCAAGGACGTTGCCCAACAAACCTGAAAGGTGTGCTGCACTGCTGCAGTCTGGCTGGGCACAATTCAGGAGCCACTTGTCAAAAGAAACTAACTTTATTTTTAGAACTGCAAACGCCAAACAAAACAGCTCCTCAGGAAAAAACCCTCAGAGCCCAACTGCCACCACCGGCTTCCACAAGCCTCTCACCCACACAAGCCTCACCACCTCCCACAATCCTCTTGCTCTTGAGGCCGATTGGCTAGGTCGTGTGGGCGGAGCCAAATAAGTCCCCTAATGAGCAGCTCTGTGGTCTGAAAGGGCAGGGAAACAGCCCAATGAGCATCACCGCAGAGGAGCCAATCAGCTAGATGTTGCTGGGGCCACAGCCAAAGGGGCCCCAGCAAACTTCCAGCTGCCAGCACTGCACAATAACCTTGTGCAGAAAAGAAGCCACCATCTCTCTAGGCAGCATGCTTCAGACAAAGAAAGGAACCAGAAGCTGAGGGAGCTGATTCCTAGCAAACCCATGTTTGGCCCCAAATACAGGTCTAGTAAACACACATTGCACAACAGAGACTGTGCTTAAGTGATGAGGTGAAAATCAAATGTGGAGAGAGGGCTACACAGGGACAACTGGTCATAGAAACCCTCCTAGCTCTTCCCCTCCCCATCCAAACTGGCTGTTTGCAGGACTGGGTGGGGGGAGAGGCATCTGGCCCAGATGGAGATTGAACCCAAAACCAGGATATGGGGGTCTGCAGGTGATATACGGGGACTACGAATTGGCTCCTCTATCACATGAGTAGAACCTAGGGGAAATCCCTGGAGTACAGTCTTCCAGCCTGGAAGAGATTCTGGAACAAAACAAAACAAAACAAATCAAAAACAACAACAACAACAAAAACAAACCCAGCAGAAATCATCAAAATAAAGGAATCAAGAAACCAAATTAAAAATTTGATTGAAAGCACCCACAACAGACTAGATCACTGGGAAGACAGAGTTTCAGACAATGAATGCAAAATATATAATATTGAAAACAAAGTTGCTTGTGGCTGGGGTTGTGGTTCAGTGGTAGAGCGCTTGCCTAGCACTTGTGACACACTGGGTTTGATCTTCAACACCCTATTAAAAAACCCCCATAAAATAAAGGTATTATGTTCATCTTTAAAAATAAAAGATGTTAAAAAACTATGAACAAAACTTCTGAGAAATATGGGATAACTTGAAGAAACCAAATTTAAGATTTATTGGAATAGATGAGGGCTTGGAGATACAAATGAAAGGCATGAGCAATCTTTTCAATTAAATGATATCTGAAAATTTCCCAAACCTAATGAATGAAATGGAAAATCAAATGCATGAGGTTTAGAGGTCCCCAAATATACAACATTATAATAGACCCACATTAAGGCACAGTTATAATGGAAATGCCTAATATACAGAATAAGGATAGAATTTTAAAGGGTGCCAGAGAAAAACAACAGAGGGAAAACCAACAGAGGGAAACCAACCCCAATCTTGGCTACCTTTCAACTCAGACCCTCAAAGCTAGGAGGTCTTGGAATAATACATACCAAGCTCTGAAAGAAAATAGATGCTAGTGAAGAATAGTATGCCCAGAAAAATTAAGTTTCAGAATTAATGATGAAATAAAAACCTTCCATGATAGACAAAAGTTAAAGAATTCACAACTAGAAACCCTGTACTACAAAATATACTCAATAAGATATTTTATGAAGAAAAAATGAAAAGTAAAAGTGAAAACCAACAAAGGGGGAACTATACTGATTTAAATTAAAAATAGAAGTAAAATGACTGGGGATAAAAGTTGTATTTCAATAATAACATTGAATGTAAATGGCCTAAACTTATCAATCAAAAGACATAGACTGGCATATTTAATTATAAAACAAGATTCAACAATATGCTGTCTCCAAGAGACTCTCTTCATAGGCAAAGACATCCACAGACTGAAGGTAAAAGGATAGGAAAAACCATATCATTCACATGAATCTCATAAACAAGCAGAGGTTTCTATCCTCATATCAGATAAAGTGGACTTCAAGCCAAAATCAGAAAGGACAAAGAAGGACATTTCATAAGGTTTAAGGAAATTAAATATACATCAACAAAATGTAACACACAATGAGGGGGAGGGAAGAACAGAAGTTCATTGGATTAGACAAAGGGGAATGAAGGGAAGGGAGGGTGGATGGGAATAGGGAAGACAGTAGAATGAATCAGACAAACTTTCCTATGTTCATATGTGAATATTTGACCAGTGTAACTCCACATCATTTATAACCACAAGTATGGGAAGTTATATTCCATATATATATGATATGTGAAAATACAGTCTACTGACATGTGTAACTAAAAATAACAAACAAAAAGTAAAAAATAAATTGAAAAAAATGTGAACATCTGTGTCAGCCCCACTCAGGTTAGAAATAAAGTGTTGGCAATACCCAGGAGTCCCCCATGTTCATATTCCCAGTTACCACTTCTTTCTTCCCCCACTGATTAAACCAATGTGCTGATTTTTTTTTGACATAACTTTTTTTAGTTGTAGGTGGACACAATATCTATATTTATTTATTTATTTATTTATATGTGGTGCTGAGTTTGAACCCAGTGCCTCACACATGCTAGGCAAATGCTCTATCCCTGAGCTACAATCCAGTCCCACTATATTGACTTTCATGGTAATCACTTTTTTGCTTTTGTATAGTACTTTTTATCACTTAGTACACAAAATGCTACAGTTTTTTTTCTAGTTTTGAACTTTAAATAACAGAATCATAGTTATACATTGTTTCATCAATATATTTGTGAGATAAATCTATATCATTTCACATAGGTATGGTTTATTTCATTGCTGTACATCTTTATTTATTTCCCTGTTCTAATAGTTGATGGGCATTTGTTGCTGAGTTTGAAATTATATTTTAATTGTTCAGTGTTTGGGGTTATTTCAAAGAATGCTACTGCTGTGTGCATTTTTGTCCATATCTTTGGTGAGAATGTGTATACGTTTCCCTGGGGGGGGGTTTGTCTAGGATTAAAATTGCTAGATCATAAATGTGCATGTATTCACCTTTAATAAACACTGCCCAACATTTTTCTAAAACGATTTTTCCAATTTATTCTTTTATCAACAGTGTGTAAAATTTCTAGGCATTTACATCCTTGTCAATAGTTGTTTTTATCAGTCTAATTTTAACCATCCTGATGGGGTTGTGGTTCCTCATTGCAGGTTTATTTTGCATTTCTTGGTACTAATTAGATTCAGCACTTTATCATATGTTTATTGGCCCTGGATCCACTTCTGGGAAGTTCTTCTTTAGGTCTAGAAACTTGTCTACTTCACGTTTTTGAAGACATTATTCTATTTAGCCCCTTTCCCCAGATGATCTTCTTAAAACATTTTTCTTTTATTTTCCACCTGTTCTTTATTGTTATGGATGATGTGAAGCAAAGGTTATTTTATATTTTCCTGGGGTCCAGTTGACCGAACATCATTTAAATTAACACCCATAAGTCAATTGTGTTCTTATATACCAATAATGAATCTGCTGAAAGAGAAATTAGGAAAACTATCCCATTTAATTCACGATAGCCTCAGAACCAAAAACAAACAAACAAAAATACTGAAACAAAATTTGGGAATCACTCCCCTTGAAGATACTTTCTTTTCTTTTACTGTTCTGCAGAGCGGCCTTTACCATAAATTAAGCATCCAGGTTTGTGAGACTGGGTTGGGTCTTTTTATTCTGTTCCACTTGTGTATTTGTCTGAATATAGCATGATTATATTTTGATAAATAAAATTTATGATAATTTTTGATATCAGAGGTAACAAGTTTTTTCAAATTTAGCATTTTAACCATTTCTTAAATGTTAAAATAAAAACTTCTGTGCAATAAAAATATTCAAAATGTTCTACATCCATCACTGATATCCCTCTTAGTAACTCTTTAATTTTCCCCAACTGAAATTCTATACTATTTTTTTATAACTTTATTTTATTTATTTATTTTTATGTGGTGCTGAGGATCAAACCCCCAGTGCCTTGCATGTGCTGGGTAAGTGCTGTACCACTCAGCCCCAGCCCCAACACCCTCTATCCTATTTTTTAAAAATATTTTTTATAACTTTATTTTATTACTTTATTTTATGTGGTGCTGAGGATCGAACCCAGTGCCTCACACATGCTAGGCAAGTACTCTACTGCTGAGCTACAACCCAGCCCTGAAATTCTTTTTTATTAAATACCAACTCCCTGTGTTTACCTTCCCTCAGCCATTGGTAACTGCCATTTTACTTTTTGTCTCTATAAATTTGAAAATGGAAGCACATAGTATTTGCCGTTTTGTGACTGGCTTATTTCATGTAGCAAAATGTCTTCAAGGTTTATCTTGGTTGTGGTGTCAAAATTTCCTTTCTGTTTAAGGCTGAAGAATATTCCATTGTAGATATGTATGTATCTAAATTTTTTTAAAAAAATTATATATTTAATGTGTATAATTTGATGGCTTGAAATATATATATATATATATATATATATATAGTGAAATTGTGTTATGTATGTATACCACATTTTGTTTATCTGTTTATCCATAGGTGGACCTTTTGGGTTCACTTCTATCCTTTGGCTGTTGTGAATAATCCTACCACATTTTTCAGGAGAATCTTGTCTATGTTTGGTTCTTGGCATTCTATTTATGTATTAGAACTCTCTTTTCAGGTTCTGGATCATTCTGAGAGAACTGACATCTTTTCAAAATTAGTCTTTTAATCCACAAACATGATATCTCTATTTATTTGTTTTCTTTTTTTTAAAAAAAATTGTTCTTTTTAGTTATACATGACAGTAGAATTTTGACATATTCTACATACATGGAGTATAACTTCCCATTTTTGTGATTGTACATGATGTGGAGTTACTCCGGTGGTGTATTATTTATTTTATTTATTTTTCTTTTAAACAGTAATAGCTTTCTGTATAAAGATCTTGCACATCTTTTGTGACATTTATTTTTATATATTTGATCATTTATGTTATTTTATTTTTCTGAGATGCTGGTGATCAAGCCCAGGGCCTTGCATGCTAGGCCACCTTTCTACCATGCATTACATCCCCAGCCCATTTGATGTTATTTTAGATGGCATCTTTATGAAAGTTTATTTTCTAATTGATTTTAAATATTATATAGAAATGCAGTTGATTTTCTGCATGTTCTTTGTCAAGCAACTTTGCTAACTCATATTATTTCTTATTATGCATATGAAGATTTAAAAAAATTTTCTACTTGCATGTACTTTCTGCAAATAATATGGTTTTATTTCTTCCTTTTCAGTGTTTGTACCTTTCCCCATACTCCTCTGTCCTGGTTAGGACCTCTAGTACAAAGTTGAATGAAAGTGGTGAGAGTAGGTATCCTTGTTTCATTATCTCCAGAAGAAAAACCTAATATTTTATTATTAAGTCTGATGTTGCTATAGGTTTCTTTTCTTTTTTGTAGATAGTCTATCAGATGAAGGATACTCCTTTTTATTCTAGTTTGCAATAGAGTTTTTTTTTAAATCATGAGTGGATATTTAATTCTATCATTTATTCAAATTGGGATAATCCTACTCAGTTTTTCTCCTTTATTCTGTGAACAGAATGAATTAAATTTGCATTTTAGAAAAGAAGAAAGGTTAAAAATTAATGGGCTGAATGTCTATCTAAAAAAGTGAAAGGATTTTCCCCATCCTAGTTAACTGTTAAAAATGGTATTTGAGCCATCATTCTTACTTAAATTATATTGTAATTGAAACCACACTTTTGTTATAGGAACACCTACTGACATTTAAAAATTCTTGCTACTCCAAAGTAAAATTGAAACTTACTATTTGTAAATGGAGATAGGGCATAGAATCTTGGAATAACTTGATGCCACATGAACTGGCAAACACGTTTTCTTGAATATTTTAATTTTGTAATTTTTAAAACATTCTGGATGAGTCATTTATTTTGGTAATGGAATTTTGGAATCTAGTGCTAGGAATTAAATACATCATTTTCTAGTAGGGTCTAGGAATAGTTTTTAGACTTTGGAGATATAAGGTTATATTAGGAATATTGTATGTCATAGGTTGATAGTCCCATGTCCCTGGAGAACAATGTAAAAAATTCTGCTTTCTTTTTACCAGTTTTAATTCTTGACTTTCCTTGGAGAAGAGTCTAAGACTTGACTTTGTGGGATTTGATAGAGTCAACTAATTGAGTTATAATTTCCTTCCAACGTTGTCTATGTAAGATTTCTTTTTTTTTTTTTTTTTTTTTTAAAGAGAGAGTGAGAGAGAGAGAGAGAATTTTTAATATTTATTTTTTAGTTCTCGGCGGACACAACATCTTTGTTGGTATGTGGTGCTGAGGATCGAACCCGGGCCGCATGCATGCCAGGCGAGCGCGCTACCGCTGAGCCACATCTCCAGCCCCATATGTAAGATTTCTTGAATCAGAAGTTCAAGTGCTTTGCATTTTGTAGGTTATTTAGGTAGATGTCAGGATAACCTGTGTCAAGTCTTTTAGCAATATATATATATATATATATATAATATATGATATATAAAATATTTATAAATTATTATATATAATATATAAAATATTTATAAATTATTATATTATATATAATAATTTATAATATATTATATATAATATATAAAAATATTTTATATATATAAAATATTTCATATATATATAAAATATTTTTTAGTTATAAGTGGACACAATATCTTTATTTTATTTTTTTTTATGTGGTGCTGAGGATCGAACCTGGTGTCTCACACATGCTAGGTGAGCACTCCACCTCTGAGCCTCAACCCCAGCCCGGTCTTTTAGCTTTTTCACTGTCTGGAAACCATGATGATTTTGAAACTGATTTGGTCAGAGTCAAGTTACTGATATTAGATTTAAACCCAAAACCAAAATTAATTCTATAAAATGAAAATGTGAATATCAGCTAACAATTATTCACCTCAGTTTGTGACTTAAAAGTTACCTAGGCAATTATTGGTCTTCTAGTCTATTTTATTTCATAGGCACCTGTTATTTTAGGTTGCCAAAGCTGAAAACTTCCTTCTCAGCTGATGTTAAATATTGGTCAAGCACAAACGTCACTATCAAGAAAACAGGAAGCTGAGTTAGGAGAGCATGCCAAATGGTAAATTAATAGCCAGGGTAAAGGAAACTGACGCAGACTCAGGGAAGGAACCCTGGATTTGTTCTTTTTAGGTGGCTTAAAGAATAGAAATGGTCTAAATCACATTTTTCCAGAGAGTGTCAAATAATAGGTTTAGCCTTAAGCCAGAAAGAATGTATTTTCTTGTGTTTTGCATTGTCTTAAGAATACTAATTTGGGCTGGGGTTGTGGCTTAGGGGTAGAACGCTGGCCTCACAAGTGCAGGACCCTGGGTTCGATCTTCAGCACCACATAAAAATAATAAGTGAAATAAAGGTATTGTGTCCAACTACAACTAAAAAATAAATATTAAAAATAGAATACTAATTTGTTAAAAGTTGTAGAATACTTTCATGTTGCTTTTTAAATCCACATTAATTATTTTTTAAAAAATACTTATTTTTTAGTTTGAGGTAGACACAATATCTTTATTTTAGTTTTGAATGGTGCTGAGAATCGAACCCAGTGCCTCACGCATATAAGTTGAGCATGCTACCACTTGAGCCACATCCCCAGCCCCACATTTATTCTTGATGTCACTAAAATCCTACATTGTGAAATTGCCAACTTTCCCCTTTTCTAAGAAAAGCTTAATAATTTGAATCATGGCTCAGTAACTAGAAACATAAAATTTCTTTCTTTTTTTTTGTGGTATTGGGTTTGAACTCAGGGGTGCTCTACCACTGATCTACACCCCCAACCTCTTTTAAAAATTTGATCATTTAAGTTGCCAAGGCTAGCCTCAAACTTGCAATCCTCTGTCTTGGCTTCCTAAGTCTCTGGGATTCATAATAGCTATGAACACATAATAAGTATAAGAGGAATCAAATCTAACTTTACTTTTCACCATTTTTAAAGAGATTATTTAAAGAGTTTCCTAAATCAACAAATAGTGGCAACATTGTAGATCCTAATCAACTTACAGGACTTTATTTTCTCTTTTGAATCATTGATTTACATATAGACAGTTCTTATACTTACTGATAAATAATTTTCATTAGTGCATATAGTAAAGAACCTCTTTTTGGCTATGTTTTGTGAGCTTTTACTTTGCATTATTATGGGTACTTAACAAAATATCATTTAAGAATGTATAATTCACATTTTTCACTAATTCTGGTGATCTTCTCTTTAATTATTGAAAGATGGTTTAGTGGAATGATTAAGAAAATTGACCCTGGAACCAGGTTTGTTGCTTACTAGCAAATTACTTCTCATCTAGGTGTCTCAGTTACCTCTTTTGCAAAATGGAGATAGTAATAGTACTCATCTTGGAAGGTTATTCTGAGTTTAAGTAGTTTAATCGAATTAAAAAACTTGGGCAGCCAGGGATGTGGCTCAAGTGGTAGCACACTCGCCTGGCATGTGTGCGGCCCCGGGTTCGATCCTCAGCACCACATACAAACAAAGATGTTATGTCCACCGAAAACTAAAAAATAAATATTAAAAAATTCTCTCTCTCTCTCTCTTAAAAAAATAAAAAACTTAGGGCAGTATCTGCCACATAGTAAATGTCCAAAAAAAAAAAAAAAGTTAGGCACTATTATTCTTTATTGTGAACATAGAATAATTTTAGTTAATGTCTTCAAGTTAAATCCTGGTTGCATGTACAGCTCTTCAAAGGGAAGCCCCTGCACAAACAATCACACTTTGCTTTTCTCAGAGGTAAGGATGAGAATATCATTTCAATTCCGGTTAAATCACCAATTTTTGTCGTAAAAGATCACAAAACTGGAGTCAAGGCTTAGGCATTCATAGAGGTCAGTGTCTTCCTGTTGGATACCAGTGCTAGATGCTGGAGATTTAAAGATCATTGTAAAATATGGAGGCCACGGAGATTGCAGTGTGGCTGGAGTGCCCTGAAAGTGGCTTATAACCCAGTGCTCTTACTGAGTGCTTTTACAGAAGCCTGGAGGTTTCAGTGTCATCTTTTTAATTTAGCTGATGATTATTAGTATGTTCTAAAATTTTGCCAGTGCTGCACTTCACAGAAGAAGAAATACTATTGGTTAACAAATATATGAAAAAAATGTTCATCATCTCTAGTAATTAGAGAAATGCAAATTAAAACTATACCAAGATTTCATCTCACTCTAGTCAGAATGGCAACTGTCAAGAATACAAGTAACATAAATGTTGGTGAGGATGTAGGGAAAAAGCTACACTCACTCATTGCTGGGTGGGTCTGCAAATTGGTACAACCAATCTGGAAAGCAGTATGGAGATGCCTCAGAAAACCTGGGATGGAACCACCATTTGACTCAGTTATCCCAGTCCTTGGCACATACCCACAGGACTTAAAATCAGCATACTACAGTGACACAGCCACATCAATGTGTATAGCAGCTCAATTCCCAATAGCTAAGCTATGGAACCAACGTAGGTGCCCTTCAACTGATGAATGGATAAAGAAATCATGTACAATAGGAAGGGCTGCAGAATAGAATAGACAATATGATTGATGTATGTACATTCCATGTATGTATTATATATCAAAATGCATTCTACTGTCATGTATTACTAAAGAAAAAATAAATAAAATTAAAAAAGAAATCGTGTACATATACAGAATGGAATATTACTCAGCCATAAAGAAGAATGAAATCATGGCATTTACAGGCAAATGGATGGAACTGAAAACTATCATTCTAAATGAAATAAGCCAATACCAAAAACAAGGCTGAAGTTTCTCTGATGAGTAGATGCTACTAACCCACAATAAGTTGGGGAAGGGGGAAGGAAGAATAGAAGTTCATTGGATTAGACAAAGGGAAATAAAGGAAAGGAGGGAGGATGGAAATAGGAAAAACAGTAGAATGAATCAGATACAGCTTTCCTATGTTCGTGTGTGAATACATGACTACTGTAACTCCACATCATGTACAGTCATAAGAATGGGAAGTTATACTCCATGTATGTATAATATGTCAAAATACATTCTACTGCCATGTGTATCTAAAAAAGAAAAAGTAAAAAAAAAGCAAATTAACAAAAAATTTTGCCTGTGTTAGATGAATAGCACTGTGTTATATGCTGTGTTGGTCTTTTTATTTTATTTTTTATATTATAGAACAATTATTGGCATCAAGAATTTTATAATCTGGTTGAGAAAACAAAGCACAATTAGGAATTAGATAAATAATACTAGGAATTTTATAATTAAATGTAAAATAAAAACCTGTAGAGATGAGAGTGTTCAAAATTTATTATGCTTATTTATTTTATCAATGGTCAACTGCAATTTCTATAACAAAGTTCTAGAGTAAACTACCTCCTTTGATATCAAGAATTCCCACTTGGGCTGGGGTCTAGGCTTAGTGGTAGAATGCTTGCCTAGCATGTGTGAGACACTGGGTTCAATCCTCAGTGCCACATAAAAATAAATAAATAAAATAAAGTATTATGTCCAATTGTGTCCAACTTAAAAAAAATTAAGTTTTTTTAAAATGTTGTTTACATTCTATCTTCCATGTTACTGGGATGAACAGAGATTATGAAAAACAAGCCAATGTCACATACACAAAGGTTCTTTTAAGATCAAGTAAAATCTTAAAAGATTTTAATTCCTATGTGATAATTCCTATGTGCATAATCTATAGAATGAGTTTAACTCCCTTGGTTCTCCCACATATTTAAGTTTAAAGTAGTGCATTACTAGTATATTGAGTTAAGTTAAAATTTGCAAAATATATTTAAAATCCTTTTTATACTCTGATACCAAAATATGTTGTCACTGCTATATTCTCAGATCTAAGCACAGTGCATGGTGTATAGTAAGCACCCAGGAAATGGAGTTGAGGAACAAATTTGAAATTACCATTTAATTGTCACCAATTTTTTTTTTTTAGAAATCAACTCCTTTAATATGTATGTTTTATTTATTTTTTTATTGTTGGTTGTTCAAAACATTACATAGTTCTTGATATATCATATTTCACACTTTGATTCAAGTGGGTTATGAACTCCCATTTTTACCCCGTATACAGATTGCAGAATCACATCAGTTACACTTCCATTGATTTACATATTGCCATACTTGTGTCTGTTGTATTCTGCTGCCTTTCCTATCCTCTACTATCCCCCCTCCCCTCCCCTCCCCTCTTCTCTCTCTACCCCCTTTACTGTAATTCATTTCTCCCCCTTGTATTATTTTTCCCTTCCCCCTCACTTCCTCTTGTATGTAATTTTGTATAACCCTGAGGGTCTCCTTCCATTTCCATGCAATTTCCCTTCTCTCTCCCTTTTCCTCCCACCTCTCATCCCTATTTAATGTTAATCTTCTTCTCATGCTCTTTGTCCCTACTCTGTTCTTAGTTACTCTCCTTATATCAAAGAAAACATTTGGCATTTGTTTTTTAGGGATTGGCTAGCTTCACTTAGCATAATCTGCTCTAATGCCATCCATTTCCCTCCAAATTCTATGATTTTGTCATTTTTTAATGCAGAGTAATACTCCATTGTGTATAAATGCCACATTTTTTTTATCCATTTGTCTATTGAAGGGCATCTAGGCTGGTTCCACAGTCTTGCTATTGTGAATTGTGCTGCTATGAACATCGATGTAGCAGTGTCCCTGTAGCATGCTCTTTTTAGGTCTTTAGGGAATAGACCGAGAAGGAGAATAGCTGGGTCAAATGGTGGTTCCATTCCCAGCTTTCCAAGAAATCTCCGTACTGCTTTCCAAATTGGCTGCACCAATTTGCAGTCCCACCAACAATGAACAAGTGTACCCTTTTCCCCATATCCTAGCCAGCACTTGTTGTTGTTTGTAATTGTCACCAATTTAAAAAATTATTTTAAAATCATTTTTGTTGTTGAAAGTTTATTGAATTTTGGAATATTGCCATTTTTCTTTTTCTTTTTTCTTTCACTACTGGGGATTGAACGAAGGGCCTTGCACATGCTAGGCAAGTGCCCCAGCCCTGAAATATTGGCTTTTAAAAGCTTGGATCTAACTGTATGTGAGGATAAGTTGCCATTATACAAATATAATTTTGACAATGCCAGTATCTTTTTCATACATTGTAAGGAAATGGCTTTCTAGATGTATGAATTTCCCTTCCTATTAATTATCTATAACTAATTTCTGATTACAACTGCCTGGGACACTTTTAGCCCAGCCCAGCCATTCCCAAAATTCTGACCAAAGGAATCATGAGAGATTAAAAATGTTAGAAATGTGAAGCTTTGTGGGCTGGGGTGTGGCTCACTGGGACAGTACTTTCCTAGCATATATAAGATACTGGGTTTGACCCCAGCACTGCAAAAAGAAAAGAAAAAAAAAACAACGGAAAAAAAGAAATGTAAAGGTTTTCATATACTTTACTTGAAGACTCTTATCAATAAATCACCCTGTATTCTTTCCTTCTGAAAAGGAATGAGGTATTTTAGGAGAAAAAGATAAATATGGCCAACATAACTTAACCTTGTTTCCATCAGTCAAATATAAAAAGGATGTATTTAAATTAAATATTTTTAAATTAAAAATTTAAATTGTTAAATATTTTTAAATCTCCCTAGTCAAATATGAAAGAGTGTATTTAAATTAAAATATTTAACAATTATAAAATATTTCATATTTATTATAAAGCTAAGAACAATGTGAAAAAAAATGACAAAAAACTAAGAACAATGCAGAAAGCCAACCAGAAGAAAGTTGTAAAGGCACCCAAATCTTGGCATGTTTTGGTGATTCTCCTATAATCTACTTTTGTGTGTAGACATACACACACACACACACACACACACACACACACACACTTCTTCTTTCTGTAAGTGGAATTACACAGTTCCTGTGTGTTTTTTGATCTTTTCTAACCCATGCTGTTTTTTTTTTTTTTTTAATTGTTGTTGTTGTTGTTCCTGGTACTGGGGATTGAACTAGAACTTGTGCTTGCTAAAGCCTATACTCTACCACTGAGCCATACCCCCTACCCCCCATGCTTTTCCTTGATTACCAAAAAAATGAGTGCTCACCTTGACAGTGATTTGGTTTTTCACAGTAAATTAAATAATAGGATCCAAACCAGTTTTAGACAAGAGTAATTTAAGAGGAAAGATTTTACTTGACCTTAAAAGAACTTTTGTGTATGTGACATTGGCTTGTTTTTCATAATCCCTGTTCATCCCAGTAACATGGAAGATAGAGTGTAAGCAACATTTTCAATAATGTCTCAACATTTATTGGAGGAAGAGCTGAGTACTGCTCAGGAGAAAGAGACCTGCTGATGGCAGCTTCCTTTGTCATCCCTTGGCTCCAAATCTGTAAATTCCTTTCAGCAAATCAGAAGCTCTGCAGCCTACTGGAGATTATACCTTTTCACTTGAGTGTGCTCCTGTCGTGTCCCCTCCCCAATCCCCGCTGCCACTCTTTCCCGGGAGCGATCTTTCCAATATCATATAGCATTTTTTTTAGGCGAGTTTTGGTAAATTTTTTTCTCATACCTTTTCTTCAGTGTTTAATTGGCTTTTGTAGGTTGGCCCACCCATCTACCTGACTCTGTTACCGTAGAAGATTTGGTTACCATCTTGCACTTCTCACTCTTGGCTTGGCTTCCCTTTCCCCTAAACTTGCACCTCTCTTGCTCCCTAGGTAGCAAATGCGTTTGTCTTCATTCCCATTGCTGCCAGCCTGGTCCTGGTATTACTCATCTTTCTTGCTTTCTATGGTGCCCTCTCTGGTCTTCTTTCCATTTTTTTTCTTATAGTCTTTTTTAAAACTTTTTTTTTTTGAAGTTGTAGATGGACAGTATGACTTTATTTAAAATTTTTTTTAGTTGTAATTGGACACAATTCCTTTATTTTGTTTGTTTGTTTATTTATTTATTTTTACATGTTGCTGAGGATTGAACCCAGGGCCTCACACGTGCTAGGTGAGCGCTCCACTGCTGAGCCACAACCCCAGCCTTACCGTCTTTTCCTTTTTTTTTTGTACTGTAGACAGTAATCTCTTAAAAACATTTAGACAAATGTTATTCTTATGTCAAAAACCATCATATGTGCTTGGCATAAAAACTGAATTAAGGTCTGGGGATGTGGCTCAAGCGGTAGCGCACTTGTCTGGCATGCATGGGGTACTGGGTTCAATCCTCAGCACCACATAAAAATAAAATAAAGATGTGTCCACGGACAAAAAAACTAAAAAATAAATATTAAAAAATTCTCTCTCTGTCTCTTAAAAAAAACTGAATTAATTGTCACTGATTGCAAGACCCTGCATTATTGACATATCCCTTGCTTACGTTTTGTCTTCATCTTTTGCTGTTTTCTCCCTCATTCACTGTGCTCCAGCCTCATTGCCCAGATATGTAAAGATTTCTTCCTAGACATATCAGACTTGATTGTGCTTTCACACCTTGCATCCTCTGTTTCCTCTGCCTGGGATGCTCTTCCCAGAACCTTTCATGGTTGGCCCCATAGTGTTATTCAGGTTTGGAATTTCTCCTCCTCCAGAGGTCTTAGTTGATTTTCCATTGTAAAGGATCTCTCTCTCTCTCTCTCTCTCTTTTTTTTTTTGATAGCACCCTGTTTTATTTTCTTCATAACATTGAGCAATCTTAAACTGTCTTTGTCTCTTGTTTTATCATTTCTTCTTCCCTTAATAAAGTTGAAGTACCTGCTGTGCTTCATAGATTGTAGTCCTGTGGATCGTGGCCACCCATATTCCTGACACCTAGAACTATGCTCAGTCTGTCTTATCTAATTTGCAAACAAACATACAAATAAACAAAAAAACAAAACCCAACAAGGGTGAATGAATCACTCAGATGGAGAAGTGTCCTTTTCAACACCCTGTTCTTTCTAGAACCACCTGTGCTGTGGTAAGGGAGGAAGGTGAAATAGCAGGGCATAGAAACACTTTCCCAATCCTGGTGAAGCATAAAATAAATAATATAAAGTATGGCCCGGCAGGGAATGTTTAGCAATTTCACATGGAAGGGGTGTAAAATTTGGTCCTTGAATTCAAACAAACTAGAATCAGATTAATCTTGAGGATTTTCTGTACTACTGCTGACTTCAGTCTTTAAGCCATATAGACAGATGAGTTTATCTTCAAGCTCCAAAACACCGTTGTCAGCAGTGTTTTCCATCACTTTAAAGCATTGCAGGTTGGATGCTTGTAGAGTCATTACTATCATTTGATTACCTTGTATATTTTATAATGTTGGAATCTTTGTGTTTTCCATAAATCCTTTAAAATAACTTTTGTGTTGTGGGCAAGAAAACATTTTACTATAAGTTGTGCATTCCTAATCTGGAAATGCCAAATCTAAAATCTTTCAAAATTTAAGACTTTTTGAGTGTCCTCATGATGCCCCAATGGAGAATTCCCCTTCCTGCCCCCTCCTGTGACAGGTTGCAGTCAAAATGCAGGTGCACTAAAATTACTACATAAATTTCACCTTAAACCTATGATGTAGAAGGCTTATATGAAACATAAATGCATTTTGTGTTTAGATTAGGGTTATATCCCTAAGGTATTCCATTTTGTACGTGCACATATTCTAAAATATGAAGAAATCTGAAATCTAAAGCACTTAGAGAGTCCCTAACATTTTGAATAAGTAATACCCAACCTATAGAAGGGAAATGTTTTGGTATCTTTTAATAAAATATTCCCTGAAGAATATTTTATACTGACAGTAAATGAAGAATGTGTTTGAAAAATTAAAATAGGTTACTATTCAGTTACTAAACTTTGTTAGTTTTTAATCTAAAAACATTTTTTTTGGTCCTTGAATATAAAGAGGAATAATCTAGTGATTTATGTTAACTATATCTGAGTTAAAGTTTCTTTCTCATTCTTTTTTATTTTATGTTCAAATGAAAGAAAATTTACTTTTTTTGGATAAAAGTAAGTCTGATATGAGACTGAGATAGTTTTTTTAAAGCCAACATTTCTTGAATTTATCTTCATATGATCTTTACCCTTCAAAGTGACCATCTATAGAAGTTGTACATTTATTCCATCTGTGTTTCCATTTCTTAAACAACTTTTTGTAGGTTCATTTTCACAATTGCTTCAGAGTCAGTTTTGGAATTAGGAGGGAAAATTAGTTCTTTTGCATTACTCAATAAATTGAAAGCCTCACTTATTTTTTTTAATATTTATTTTTTTTAGTTTTCGGCAGACGCAACATCTTTGTTTGTATGTGGTGCTGAGGATCGAACCCGGGCTGCACGCATGCCAGGCGAGCACGCTACCGCTTGAGCCCAAGCCTCACTTATTTTTGAAATGAAGGGCAACCTCTATTGGGGTGCCCTCCTGCCCCTGCAGGAGATCTGTTTCTATTCTTCACACTTGAATAATTCCTACTCCTTTCACCCTTAAAAAAAAGAAAGATCTAACTTCCTTAGTTGGCTTTGTGATAGCATTTTATTAGCTTATGAGGCCAGTACTCTTGTTATGCAGTTGAGGTTCTGACTTGTAAGATCATAAGATGTTTTGTAAAGTAGATGTGTGTGGAGAACAAAGAACATTGCAGAACTTTGTGAAGTAGTAGATTAAAAAAACAAAACAAAACAAAACATTGTGTCCTTGATGATTAACTCAACCACCTCCCTTTTAAAATTTACATTTTACCCAAAACCAAGTATAATACATTGTGCTTTCCTGCAGATGAAAGTTGCAGTGTGCCAAATCTAGATAAAGCATCGTACCTTTGTGGAAAGAAAGAAAACCATCTGGTCCCACAAAAAAGGCCCAAAGTGGGCTCTTTTCTGTTCTGAGAGAGCGAAAGCTAGGAGTCTAGTTTAAAATATGACCATAAAATTACTCTTATTTTATAATTCTTGGCAACAAAGACTAGAGACCTGTTTTGGATCATATATATAGTTTTAAAAGTCAAGATATACTTCTTTGAAGGAAGTAGTTGAAACTGTTGATGTTATTAGAAGGCATGTAAGTTTTATCGTTAGATAAATGAATTACTTGTTTTAGGTGAAGACTTATTGTTTTAACCTCTGTGATTAAAGACTTATTTTGTTCTGTAAACCAGTATTTTTAACTTTTTGTCTATAAAGTTCACTTTTTATTTACTTTACTAAATATTATAAATAGGTGAGCTTTTAAAAAGTTCATTTAAAAAAATCTTTTCTTCTCTCTTTTTTTAAAGCTGTACATCATTGACTCCCGGACCCAACTGTGACAGATTCAAACTGCACATTCCATATGCTGGAGAAACATTAAAATGTAAGAAAATTATGACTGTTTTGATCAAAGTAGAGATTATGTTGTTAATTATTGGACTTTGCACTTTAGTTTTTATTTCTAGCCATTAAGTGTTCTCTTTTGCTTATGATCAACTGACATATATAACTTTTCTTATCTGTCATTCAATCCTAGCTCTGTTAAAAGGAAGGCAGTTGACAGGGAATAAGTTGTAGGCAAATGGGCATGTACAAATATTCTTTTTAAAAAATATTTTTAGTTGTAGATGGACATTATATTTTATTTATTTATATGTGGTGCTGAGGATTGAACCCAATGTCTCACATGTGCCAGGCCAGCACTCTGCCACTAAGCTATAGCCCTAGCCTCAGATATCCTTAATGTTTAGGCATGCACAATAATTCTTACGTGTGTGTGTGTGTGTTATGTGTTGTGTATGTTTTTTCCATAAGTAGCTCTTCTGTAATACCCCAATAAAGAGATCCACTGCTTTAAAATACCTATTTAGAGAGTTTTTAGGTAGGAATGGCTGCTATTCACCAGTATTTCTAACCTTCTGGAGCCACTGATGCCAGGAACCATTGTCACTGATATATTTCCAGTTGTCTCCTGACTGTGAGAGTTCTTAGGCATGTTAACATGTTATCTCTTTTATAGTAAGGGTCAGAAATGCAAATGACCTGTGATGGCCAGAGTTGTATCATGAATGAGGGAAGCAGACTGTGTTGACACATTGGGGCACCTTGTCTCTGAGGGGGTAGCTACCTCTCTCGACCCAGAAAGTAAAGGTCACAATTTTTGTATGAATTCAGTTTTAGATGTTGGTTACTTTTTAAAAATCAAAAATCTAGTGGGGCTAACATTATGCAGGCTAAATTGAATGTGATGGGACCATAGGTTTCTTACCTTAGCTAGATAGTGTACAAGATGTACCACTGGATTTAGGTTACCCCTTAGAGCATCTCACCTGGGTAGCATCAGCCTTCTCTGCCACTATTACCAGTGCTAAGGTGCTATCCTAGTGTAGAACTGACAAGAGCTTTGGTTGGTTAGTATCAGTAATCTCATCAGGAATTTTTTGTCTTGAACCTACAGCTGTGGTGAATAGGGCATTAAAATCTCTCTGTTCTTAGGGAGGAATATAGTGCGTAGACATTAAAGATGGGCCAGGTGGGTAAACTGGTTTTTGGATTCTGGATATGTTTTACCATTATATTCCATGAGGGGCCACATCTTAGCATTCTCTAGAATCACTTTGTATTAATTTACCAAATGTAGCATTGAATGAAAAATTTAGGACATGCTGATTTGTTAACTTTGCATTATTTGACCATTCTATAAAAAATATTAAAATATAAAAGAATTTCACCTGTTTGAGGTAGTAGGACAATATTAGATTGCTACTTGTTGTGAAAATATATTAACTAAATTTAAAAGAAATGATCAAAGTAGATTACTCATATAGTTAAAAATGGAAATAGTTGCTCAGTGGTAGAGTACTTGCCTAGCATGTTTGAGGCACTAGAGTCTATCCTGAGCACCACATAAAAATAAAGAAATAAAGGTCTTGCATCCATCTAAAACTAAGAAAAATATTTAAAAAAATGAAAATAACACTGAAATTATTTTGTGTAGGAGAGCTATAGTCTTCTGTCCTGTAAATCCCTCTCCCAGTCCTGTTTTCTGAGAGAACAACATATAATTAAAACAAGAAAATTGTTTTAGTTTAATTCTTCTGAGTTGGTCTCCATTTCTTTAAGTAATATGCTTTTGCCTCTGTTTTTTGATTTACATATTTGAGACATTATTATATTTTCACTTCCTCCCCTGATAAATGAGGCATCAATTTATTTTCATCCTAACCTTTATGTCATGCTTCCCCTTTAATGTAATTATATCACTGTTGACGTTCTGGTGTTGGTTATCCTGTAACTTAATAATTTTTTACTTTTTCTTGCTGTGCTGGGATTGAACCCAAGACCTTTCACATACTTGGCAAGTGCTGTACCACTGAGCTACTTTCTTAGTCCCCCAATTTTTATTTTATTTTTCCAAAGATCACCTTAAACCATATATTTTATAGTTAAATGAACAGACCCTAAGAGTTCTTAGTAAGTGCCAGGCACAGAGTTAGCATTGTTATTACTTAATGATAATTGCTGTGCAATAATGACAAACACTTATTTGGTTTCCTACGAACCATAGATAATGTCTTTTGGCTCTTATTCCTCTTTCTTTGCCTTCCTACTTTTGTCTTCTATTATTTTCCTTTTGCATTTTAAAAAAATCGCTTTAGTTGTAGATGGACATAGTACCTTTATTTTATTTTTATGTGGTGCTGAGGATCAAACCAAGTGCCTCATATGTGCTAGGCAGGTGCTCTACCATTGAACTACATCCCAGCCTTCCTTTTGCATTTTCATGATTGATAATTTATTGTTTATTCTGAATCTATAATTTTCTTCAGTACTTCGTTTATAAATTGCTTAAGTGATTACGCTGTAGGCCTGCCCCTGCATAATAACCAACATGAAATTTGTCTTTATTATTCATTTTTTTTTTATTTTATTTATTTATTTATTTATTTATTTATTTATTTTTATTGGTCGTTCATAACATTACATAGTTCTTAATACATCATATTACACGGTTGATTCACGTGGATTATGAACTCCCGCTTTTACCCCGTATACAAATTGCTGTATCACATCAGTTTCCCTTCCATTGATTGACATATTGCCTTTCTAGTGTCTGATGTATTCTGCTGTCTGTCCTATTCTCTACTATCCCCCCTCCCCTCCCCTCCCCTCCCCTTTTCTCTCTCTACCCCTTCTACTGTAAATCATTACTTCCATTTGTATTATCTTGTCTTGCCCCTCCTTTCCTCTTATATGACATTTTGTATAACCCTGAGGATCGCCTTCCATTTCCATGCAATTTCCCTTCTCACTCCCTTTCCCTCCCACCTCTCATCCCTGTTTAATGTAAATCTTCTTCTCAAGCTCTTCGTCCCTACCCTGTCCTTGTTTACTCCCCTTATATCAAAGGAGTCATTTGGTATTTGTTTTTTAAAGATTGACTAGCTTCACTTAGCATAATCTGCTCTAATGCCATCCATTTCCCTCCAAATTCTATGATTTTGTCATTTTTTAATGCAGAGTAATACTCCATAGTATATAAATGCCACATTTTTTTTATCCATTCATCTATTGAAGGGCATCTAGGCTGGTTCCACAGTCTTGCTATCGTGAATTGAGCTGCTATGAACATCGATGTAGCAGTGTCCCTGTAGCATGCTCTTGTTAGGGCTTTAGGGAATAGACCGAGAAGGGGAATAGCTGGGTCAAATGGTGGTTCCATTCCCAGCTTTCCAAGAAATCTCCATACTGCTTTCCAAATTGGCTGCACCAATTTGCAGTCCCACCAGCAATGAACAAGAGTGCCCTTTTCCCCGCATCCTCTCCAGCACTTATTGTTGTTTGACTTCCTAATGGCTACCAGTCTTACTGGAGTGAGATGGTATCTTAGGGTAGTTTTGATTTGCATTTCTCTGACTGCTAGCGATGGTGAGCATTTTTTCATGTACTTGTTGATTGATTGTATGTCCTCCTCTGAGAAGTGTCTGTTCAGGTCCTTGGCCCATTTATTGATTGGGTTATTTGTTATCTTATTGTCTAATTCTTTGAGTTCTTTGTATATTCTGGTTATTAGGGCTCTATCTGAAGTGTGTGGAGTAAAGATTTGTTCCCAGGATGTAGGCTCCCTGTTTATCTCTCTTATTGTTTCTTTTGCTGAGAAAAAACTTTTTAGTTTGAGTAAGTCCCATTTGTTGATTCTATTTGTTAACTCTAGCGCTATGGGTGTCCTATTGAGGAATTTGGAGCCCGATCCCACAGCATGTAGATCATAACCAACTTTTTCTTCTATCAGATGCCATGTCTCTGATTTAATATCAAGCTCCTTGATCCATTTTGAGTTAACTTTTGTGCACGGCGAGAGATAGGGATTCAGATTCATTTTGGTGCAAATGGATTTCCAGTTTTCCCAGCACCATTTGTTGAAGATGCTATCCTTCCTCCATTGCATGCTTTTAGCCCCTTTATCAAAAATAAGATAGTTGTAGTTTTGTGGATTGGTTACTGTGTCCTCTATTCTGTACCATTGGTCCACCCGCCTGTTTTGGTACCAGTACCATGCTGTTTTTGTTACTATTGCTCTGTAGTATAGTTTGAAGTCTGGTATCGCTGTACTGCCTGATTCACACTTCCTGCTTAGTATTGTTTTTGCTATTCTGGGTCTTTTATTATTCCATATGAATTTCATGATTCTTTTATCGATTTCTACAAGATATGCTGTTGGGATTTTGATTGGCATTGCATTGAACTTATATAGGACTTTTGGTAATATCGCCATTTTGATGATGTTAGTTCTGCCTATCCATGAGCAGGGTATATTTTTCCATCTTCTAAGGTCTTCTTCTATGTCTTTCTTTAGGGTTCTGTAATTTTCATTGTATAAATCTTTCACCTCTTTTGTTAGGTTGATTCCCAAGTATTTTATTTTTTTGGGGGATATTGTGAATGGAGTAGTTGTCCTCATTTCCGTTTCAGAGGATTTGTCGCTGATATACAGGAATGCCTTTGATTTATGCGTGTTGATCTTATATCCTGCCACTTTGCTGAATTCATTTATTAGCTCTAATAGCTTCTTTGTAGACCCTTTTGGGTCTGCTAGGTATAGAATCATATCATCTGCAAATAGTGATAATTTAAGTTCTTCTTTTCCTATTTTTATGCCTTTAATTTCTTTCGTCTGCCTAATTGCTCTGGCCAGTGTTTCGAGGACTATGTTGAACAGAAGAGGTGAGAGAGGGCATCCCTGTCTTGTACCAGATCTTAGAGGGAATGCCTTCAATTTTTCTCCATTCAGAATGATGCTGGCCTGTGGCTTATCATAGATTGCTTTTACAATGTTGAGGTATGATCCAGTTATCCCTAATTTTTCTAGAGTTTTGAACATAAAGGGATGCTGTACTTTGTCGAAAGCTTTTTCTGCATCTATCGAGATGATCATATGGTTCTTATTTTTAAGTCTATTGATGTGGTGGATAACATTTATTGATTTCCGTATATTGAACCAACCTTGCATACCAGGGATGAATCCTACTTGATCATGGTGTATAATTTTTTTGATATGTATTTGAATCCGATTCGCCAGAATTTTATTGAGGATTTTTGCATCAAGGTTCATTAGAGATATTGGTCTGTAGTTTTCTTTCTTTGAAGTGTCTTTGTCTGGTTTCGGAATCAGGGTGATGTTGGCCTCGTAGAACGAATTTGGAAGTTCTCCCTCTTTTTCTATTTCCTGAAATAGCTTGAAAAGTATTGGTGTTAGTTCCTCTTTAAAGGTTTTGTAAAACTCTGCTGTATACCCATCCGGTCCTGGGCTTTTCTTAGTTGGTAGTCTTTTGATGGTTTCTTCTATTTCCTCTATTGTTATTGGTCTGTTTAGGTTGTCTATATCCTCCTGGCTCAATCTGGGCAGATCATAGGACTCAAGGAATTTATCTATGCCTTCACTATCTTCTATTTTATTGGAGTATAAGGATTCAAAGTAATTTCTGATTATCTTCTGTATTTCTGAAGTGTCTGTTGTGATATTGCCTTTTTCATCCCGTATGCTAGTAATTTGGGTTCTCTCTCTTCTTCTCTTCGTTAGCATGGCTAAGGGTCTGTCAATTTTATTTATTTTTTCAAAGAACCAGCTTTTAGTTTTGTCAATTTTTTCAATTGTTTCTTTTGTTTCAATTTCATTAATTTCAGCTCTGATTTTAATTATTTCTTGCCTTCTACTTCTTTTGCTGTTGTTTTGCTCTTCTTTTTCTAGGATTTTGAGATGAAGTATGAGATCATTTATTTGTTGGTTTTTTCTTTTTTTGAGGAATGAACTCCAAGCAATGAATTTTCCTCTTAGAACTGCTTTCAATGTGTCCCATAGATTCCGATATGTTGTGTCTGTGTTTTCATTTAACTCTAGGAATTTTTTAATTTCCTCCTTGATGTCTTCTAAAACCCATTGATCACTCAGCAACCTATTGTTCATTCTCCAGGTGATGTTTGATTTTTCCTTTCTTCTTTTATCATTGATTTTCAGTTTCATTCCATTATGATCAGACAAGATGCATGGTATTATCTCTACCTCTTTGTATTGTCTAAGAGTTGCCCTGTGACATAGTATATGGTCTATTTTTGAGAAGGTTCCATGTGCTGCTGAGAAAAAAGTGTAGCTACTTGATGTTGGGTGGTATAGTCTATATATGTCAATTAAGTCTAGGTTGTTAATTGTGTTATTGAGTTCTATAGTTTCCTTATTTAACTTTTGTTTGGAAGATCTGTCCAGTGGTGAGAGAGGTGTGTTGAAGTCTCCCATGATTATTGTATGTTGGTCTATTAGATTCTTGAACTTGAGAAGAGTTTGCTTGATGAACACAGCTGCACCATTATTTGGGGCATATATATTTATGATTGTTATGTCTTGTTGGTGTATGGTTCCCTTGAGCAGTATGAAGAGTCCTTCTTTGTCCCTTTTGATTAGCTTTGGCTTGAAATCTATTTTATTAGATATGAGTATGGACACTCCTGCTTGTTTCCGCGGTCCATATGAGTGATATGATTTTTCCCAACCTTTCACCTTCAGTCTATGTATATCTTTTCCTATCAAATGCGTCTCCTGTAGACAGCATATTGTTGGGTCTTGTTTTTTGATCCATTCTACTAGCCTGTGTCTCTTAATTGGTGAGTTTAAGCCATTAACATTTAGGGTTATTATTGAGATATGGTTTGTTCTTCTATCCATGTTTGTTTATTGATGTTACTAAACCTGATTTGTTATCCTCTTTGACTACTTTCCCCCCTTTACTGTCCTACCTCCCATTGTTGGTTTTCAATGTTATTTTCCATTTCCTCTTCCTGTAATGTTTTGCCAAGGATTTTTTGAAGAGATGGTTTTCTAGCTGCGAATTCTTTTAACTTTTGTTTATCGTGGAAGGTTTTAATTTCATCTTCTAACCTGAAGCTTAATTTCGCCGGATACAAGATTCTTGGTTGGAATCCATTTTCTTTAAGCTTTTGAAATATGTTATTCCAGGATCTTCTAGCTTTTAGAGTCTGTGTTGAGAGATCAGCTGTTATTCTGATTGGTTTACCCCTAAATGTAATCTGCTTCCTTTCCCTTGTAGCTTTTAAAATTCTCTCCTCATTCTGTATGTTGGACATCTTCATTATAATGTGTCTAGGTGTGGATCTCTTATGATTTTGCACATTCGGCGTCCTGTAGGCTTCTAGGATTTGGGATTCTGTCTCATTCTTCAAGTCTGGGAAGTTTTCTTGTATTATTTCACTGAATAGATTGCTTAATCCTTTGGTTTGGAGCTCTGTGCCTTCCTGTATCCCAATGACTCTTAAGTTTGGTCTTTTGATATTATCCCATAGCTCTTGAATGTTCTGCTCATGGTTTCTTAGTAGACTTGCTGAGCTATCTATGTTCTTTTCAAGTTGAAATACTCTGTCTTCATTGTCTGATGTTCTATCTTCTAAGTGATCCACTCTGCTGGTAGTATTCTCAATTGAGTTTTTAAGTTGGTTTATTGTTTCCTGCATTTCTAGTATTTCTATTTGTTTGTTTTTTATTACCTCTATCTCCCTGTGAAATTGATCTTTTACTTCCTGGATTTGTTTGTCAATGTGATCTTTCATTGTCTGATTTTGCTGTCTCATGTCTTCCTTGAGACTCCAGATCATCTGAAGCATGTATGTCCTGAGCTCTCTATCTGACATTCCATCTGTTGCAGCTATTACCTCTTCTAAAGTTGAGTTGACCTGCATTGCCTGTGGTCCTTTCTTTCCTTGTCGTTTCATACTGCTGGCGTTTCTTTCTGCTTGGTGAAATTGTTGTGTCTTTGATATTTTCCCCCTCTATTTATTTATATTGCTCTTGTATAGTTGAAAAATCACCCTTGCAGGGCAGGTAGTGGCTGTGATCCTCCTCCAATTAGTGTGATCCGTCTACCATGGTGGCAGGCCCTAGGTCTGCTTTGCTGGTCGGTCAAAGGTCCACCTACCCAGCAGGCGCCAGGGGCACCTGTGTCACTCCATAGGTTGCTGGGCCTAACCTCCCGATGGGTTGCAGGTTGGCCTAGCTTGCAGGCACTGGGGGAGGGGCCGGTTCCGCCCCTCAGCAGGCTTTGGGCCCGCTCTGCTGGTGTTCACAGTCCCCCGCCTACCTGCAGACACTGGGGGAGGGGACGGGCCTAGCCCTCAGCCGTCCGCCGGACCTGTCCTAGTGGGTCCGGTCCGCGTTCCCCGCCGGCGCGTGTAGCTGCTGTCACTTGGCTGGTTGCTGGTCCTGACCCCTTTATTATTCATTTCTATTTTACCTTCTTTTGTTGAATGTAGGTATCGTGGGTTCTCTGTTTTGTAGAATTATCTCTTAGTAAACAGGTCACCTACTTAACTTACTGAAACCCAGTCTCAAATAACTTGCTCAGATTCCATACTTCTCTCTCCCTTTTCTGTAGCCCTGATGATCATGTTTTATTTCCATGTTCACAATTTAGATATCTTATGTTCAAAGAGCTCTTTCTTGCTCTCTGTTCCTTTTTTACAGCATCTTGTTCTATTTTAATATTTATGTTATCTTTTAAAATATTTCAGATACTAAAACTTAGAGATTTAAAAAATTTTTGTTACCTGAGTTATTTTAATTTTTCACAGGGAGTATATTTTTGTTTAACATCTTTTTTCCCTCTCTTATTCTGTAAGAATAATAAAAGATATCCATATTTATTTGAGGTAGTCAATAAAATACTGATTAGGGGTTTTTATTAATTAGGTGAGCAGGGCTTAAGGAGAGTATAATGAATTATGGGCCAGCTAATAGGATGAGGGACCCTATGTGTCATATTTTGTAGTTCAACTGTTTTCCAAATAATTGGTTCTGTTTATTCAGTGAATCTCTCGTATTTTTGCACTGAGGATACAAAAGTGGCTACCATTTTGGGGGTGCTATATAGAGTATTCCCTGAGGAGCTTTTAGTTAATATCCTTGTTTATAGCCCAATGCCTTACTCTTGCCTCCCTTTACAAGTTGGTAGGGGTTTACCAGTACATCTGGCTTCCTTATCAATAGCCTACACCTCACATATTGCAGGACAAGGCGTCCTTTGCCTTGTCTTGTCAATCACTATGTTTTCATCTGCATTCTGCCTTCCAGAAATTTGTTGAAATTTCTCATCTACTGATTGCTACTTTCTCCTCTTTCTCTTTACCCTCCTGTTATTTTGAATTTTATCTACCTATCTTTTCAAACAGGATGGGGGAACTCAGAAGAAAGAAGAAATAAATGTATGTGGTCAGTTCATGGTTTTGAGACAGAAGTTGTGTGATTTCATTGGCATCTTTCTAGCTGAATGAGTTTCTGTTAGGAAGCATTTGCTAATATTCTGTATCTTCTCATTACTGTAACATTTTCACAGGAAATCTTTTATAACATTTATGATTAGTCCTATTGCTGGCATTCATTTTGTTGTAATTTTGTTCTATCATGATATAACTTTTTTTAAGGACTTAATTTAGGCCATTGTGTGCTCTTTAATGAATGAATGAATGAATAGCCATTATATATTGGGATTCTTACAATAAAGAATCCCAAGTGAGTCTAAAGTAAGTCCTATGCTTAAGCAGACCAAATAAAAGAAAAATGTAATTGATCATGGAAACTATGCTTCAAGTTTACTGAATTAGATGGATGACATTATTTTTTCCTTCTGAAAAACTTGACTTAATTTAGGAATGCTTTCTGAAGAATGTTGGCCATATGCTTCAGTGTCAGGGAGTGCAGACCCAGAGGAAGATTTTATTTATCAGATTAGTGGAAGGTGGTGTTATGTATAAATTTGTTGGCGAAATTCATTTCTTTGTGAAGGTGTAGTATATAAGGTAGCACTTTGCCTTTTGTTTGAAAAAATTACCCTCTCAAATTTGCATCCTTTGGGGTACCCCTGTACTTTAATATGGAGGCTATCTCAATAAGCTTATTCAAATTTTCAGACAGAATTTGTTTTTTAAAATTTGTTGAAAATATAATAGATTCATCAAAAATAAACAAATCAGCCACATAAATTATGAAATATAAGTCATTGGTCTATGATTATAAACATTGTGAAATACACATTAACTTAGAAAATCAAAATACACCCTTTGAACATGTAGTTAACACTCAAGTAAAGTTCACTTGAGTCATCTTTATTGGGCTTGTGTTTTTCTACCTGCCCACATAAATTTGTTCTTGTCAGTGCTTACAAAGCAAGATTGTTTTATGTTCCTTACTTTGTATGATATTTAGGTCATGGTCATTTAAGATTTCTTTATTTGTAACTTATATGAAAATTATTTCAAAATTAGTTCTGGTTATAATCTTTCACAAACATTTCTAGGAGGGTTTGAGTCATGGTGTGTTGATAGTAGTTGTAATGTAGGACAATTAGATATTTTATTACCCTCAGTAATTAGTATAGTTTCTCTCTTTATAATTTGAAATTCATGGAAGTAGAAAATTTACTATATTAACCAGAATTTACTGTAAAGAAAAATCATAGCAAGTAATGAATCTTTAAAAACAGTAACATACTGCTGCATTGCTTCAAAATTATGTTAGCCTCACTCATTTTTTCTTAAGTCATTCTTTTATTAGAAAAATTTTTACAAAGATGTAGACTTAGGTATGTTTTCTACTCCATCAATTTTTATAACCTTAAATTGATTATATCCAAGATCAGTAATGTCATAGTGGTTAATTATCACAAGACTTGTGATTGAATTGAACCTCTTATAACCAACATAATATTCATTCATCTTTAGATGAACAAATACAATTCTCAATAACAAACATTTTAACAAATGTGGTTTGCTAACACAAACATAGTTAAATGTACGGTTATATAGTTTTACAGTCCTTGGACGATAACTATCACAGCAAACAGAAAAGCTCTTTGACTTTTAAGAAACAGGACCTAGAATGAAACTTAATTTTGTTTCTAAGCAAAATTAGTTCAAAATTAGTTCTGGTTATAATCTTTCACAAAATTAGTTCTTTACACTCTTAAACGATTTCTTATTTAAAGTTTCTCATTAAATTCCACTGAAAACTTGTGGCATGCAAGTTAAACTATAATTTTAACCAAGGTTCAATCAACATATTTGGAATTAATTGAATTTTATTTCATAACTTTAAGCTTAGTGAAGTTAGAGATGGAGGCTGTTTTGTTTATTTAATTGTATCTTCAATTCCTAGTGCAGTAGAGATATGCAGCTAAATATTTGTGGAAGGAATGGAGTGAACACATGCATGAATTAATGAATCGTAGCATGCAGGTTTTTGTTGATTGTAGTGTTAAAAGAACGCAGCATTCTGTCACTTGTATCAGCCTTTTGCCAACAGAAATTCAGTCTTTAGAAGTTATTTATTATACAAAGAATTTGTAATTGGAACATTGCTCTTAACAATTCAGAAAACAGGAAGGACATACAGTACTTTGCAGATTTGGATTCTGAACCAATTTTGTCTTTATATATTTTGCTCTGCCCTCTGAAAGCAGATTAATGAAATAGCATATAATTAAAAATTTATATTTCAAAATATTTTGTATATTAGAAAACACTCCTTGTCCAAATCTGTTTCATCTGTGAATAAAGGAAACTTTGTGCAGTTAATGATGAGAATGAAAGGTGAAAGAGAGGGCATATTTCTACCTATGAATCCGTGAACTGATTCCTGCAGAATTACCCATATTCAAAATTAAATAATTGAAATTTTAAAAGCCAGAAGATTATAGTACATTAGGAATGATGGTATTATTTTCTCAGCTCTTTTAATGTGAAGAGACAACTGCTGGCTAGAGAGAGAGTTGCCAATTTGTATAAGATACTCTTGGAAAATGTCAAAGGATAGAGCTCTTAACTGAAGAGAAGTCCTTCAATCTCACAGTCATAGAAGGTACAACTTACACTTACTTAAACAGGAGTGGAAATGTGGATCTTCAGTGATCAGGATTGATGTGAATAACATACACGTTAAGGTCTAAGACAGCACCACTGAAGTGGAGAAAATTTACCAGCGACAGCAAAATTCACAGAGGCAGAGCCATAAGCTTCATATAAACATGTATTTGTAAAAATAGCCATCCTATCATGCTCTGTAGAATTTAATTCTAGAAGAAATTATTGAGTTTGTTTTTTGTGTGCATATCTTATTTAAATAGGGCAGGGAGTGAGGCTGTTTTGCTCATGTTTTTTTTCCATTCTCTAGCTTGGTGCCTGACATTTATAGAGGCTTAATAAGTGTTTGTGGAATGAACGAACCATGTTCTTTCTTTGGATCTGGCAATGATGAGGTTTGATGAGGAAGTGACAAAACTTAATTCTGCAAGTTCTTTGAATAACACTGTTTATGCAACTATGAAGAGAGATTATTGAAATATTATAAGTTATATTGAGCAAGTCTGTGGCCAGTAAATCAGTTTGCTAACATTGGTTTCAAATTTGAAATTATCTTTTGTTTAAAATTTCTGTATTTCATACTAACAATTTATTTTAATCAGGGACTGTTTGGTTATAAGAAACCCATTGGAACGAACCTAAATTAAAGAATTTGTTTATTTATCTTTATAAGTAATCAAGCAAATTTTATGGTGCCCAAAGGCAGAAAGAATAGCCAAGTTTCACAGGGATCAGAACCAAGGTCTGGAAGGCTAGTAGACACCATAGTGGCCAGGCAGCATCTGTGTTCTGTTGTGCAATATAGTCTATTGTCACTTTATTTTTTTCCTCCCAGATTTCTCTTTCTCTTCACACTGGGTAAAAATGACTTCCTAAGCTCCTACATAGTGACTTGATTGCAGGCCATCAGAAAGGAAATCACTGAGTCTAAATTCCTAGGAGAGGGCTTCTGACTGGTGGCTTGGGCTAAAAAATATCCACTTGTGTCACAGTCATATGGCCAGGGGCTTTGGGTCATTTATTATCAGGCTGGTTGCTAGAGGTCAGCTTTAACATAAGGTATGCATAAATTGGGCAGGTACTTTGTTATAGGAAATCGCGTTTCTAAAGCACTTCTAAATGAAACTACTGACATTTCCCTTTGTCTTTAATGGAGCAATACTGTTGTTTATCATCTGAGAGGAATGATGAATATTTATCAAAACCATTTGTGACAGAGTGAAAAAGTCATGCCAAAAAGTTCTCCCCAAAGGTTTCAAAGTTGAAATTCTTTCCCTTCATAGGACAAAGTATGAAAAAAAAATTCCAATTTGGATAATACATTTCTCTCATGTCTTCAGAGGTTCAGCGTAAAAGTACTATTCACTTCCAAGTATTCAGTTTTGCATTACTAAATTTAAGTATGCAGATTTTGGAGAATGAAACCAATTTCAGAACTGCTATTGAAATGGAATGCACTATTTAATTAAACAGTAGCCAAACATAAATGCAAAGATTTTTATAGAAAAGTTGCAAATAGCATTTTAGAATTCTCCTTTACTAAATCTACTCAAATTCAGCTTCATTTTTGATCCTTACCTCCTTGAAGGGTTTTCCTGCTACATGTGTGCATGTGTTTGTGTGTGCTAGCACAATGCTTATTGGCATCTCAGGTCTATTACATGTTAATTTGTTCTAAGAAAATAGTGTAGCAAGCTTAGAATGTGCTTCTTTTTCTGTCCTTGGCCCTCTAAAAACTTGCTGATACAGCACAGAGTAGAGGCACTGAGGGATGTGGAGATGATGGCTGTCACACAGAAACTGGTAACCAACCTGATGGCACCTAAGGACCAGTGGTTCTTTGGGGAAGTTTGTGCATCAGCTGAAAAAGATACCAAGGCTCTATTGATTTCATCTCATCTATAAGAAATTTGTACTTTGCTTTGTTATTACACCGTACATTCTGAACTTTGACCAGTAGGTCCCAAAGCTGACTGGTGTGGCTATAGCTGCTGCTATTTTTGTTGGGATGACAACTTACTGTACTGTTTAAAAGAAACAATCTATTTGGGAAATGTTAACCTAGTAATCTTTCTGCTTCAACCTCTCCTTCTTCCCCTCCAGTATTTAGTGGGCTGAATTCCTTAGCTTGACATTCAAGGCCAGTCAAGTCTAACATTCTGGTTTCCCAGTCCACCCCAGTTGGAGCTCAGCTAACAATAATGCATGTCAAAAGCTGTGGCACAATGGATTTGCTCATTGTGCTTCCCCTGAGGCCCTGCTTTTCCTGCTTCTGCTTTTGTTCACACTGTTTTGGCTTTAGTTGGACAAATCAAGCAAATAATAAAATAGCTTGTTTTGTGACATATGTATGATGTTTCATTTGCACTCACAAATCTGCCATCATGATGGATGTACTCTCCATTTGGGAACCTCTTTAGGCTAGTTCTCTTCTGTCTCTTGCAAGGAGAGTAGGAGTTAACTGTTTTTACTATGACTTGCAGTTGAGCTAAGTGAAAAGTTGGGCACTGTGTCCAGGGACTTAGCATTTTGCATCACGGTGAGAGGCACTGTAATTTTCTTTAGTAGCATAGTCCATTTTACTTTTATTTTTATCTTTTAAAAAAGATTCACTTACTTAAAGATTATTATTATCTAGCATTCAAGGTATTTTTAGAGGCTAATTAGGGAGGCAGGTCACCTTTGATTTAGTGACTGTTCTAAAAAACGCTCACTGAAAGGCAAGTAAGAAGTGCTAATTTTGTGGATTAGACATTCTCTCCCTTAGATTTTTCAGGATTCCTTTGCCTTGCTCTTTTGGAATATTTTATTTTATTGGAATTCATGGACTATTAGAAATACCTAGAGTAGCAACTAATATTATTTATTTAAATTTGTAAAATCAGATTAGTTATAGTTAATAATACATATATAATCTGGGTTTAATGCCAATAATGGTTTATTAAGAAGTGACTGATATCATTGCTAAGCTAACTTGTAGAGCATGATTTTAAGGAAAATAGAATTAGCCTACATTAGTTCATTTAATCAACACAACTTGGAGGTGGAAATTTATATCCCACTCTTTTATATCTTTTTGATATTGTGGTATGATTTACATACACTAAAATGTACCCATTTTAAGTGTAAAGTGCCATGCATTTTGGCAGCTGTAAAGACCTGTAACCTAGACCACAGTCAAGATATAGAATGTTTTTTTCCCTCGACAAATCAAGTCGGTCTTCTTCAGCACCCTTCCCCTAACTCCTGAGTCTTAGCTTTTCTCTGAAACTATGCAACACTTTTGCCTATTTTAGAATTTTATATAAATGGAATCATATACTGTGAATTTGGGGTATAGCAACTTTCATGCAGCATAAATGTTTTTGAGATTCATCCATATTGTTACTTTTATCAGTACTTTGTTTCTTTTATTATTGAATAAAAGAAAGTATACAAAGTATAACATTGTATAGACCTACTGTAGTTGTTTTTGTTTTTTTGTTATTCATTCATCTATTGAAGGACATTTGGATTGTTTCCAGGTTTTAGCTATCTATTGTGAATAAAGTTACCACTACATTTTTATAGATGACTTTTTGTAGAAATATCTTTTTATTTTTCTTGGACAAATACATAGAAGTAGTCTGATCATGTTTTAAGCCTTATAAATATGTGGTTAAACTGTTTTCCAAAGTAGTTGTGCCATTTTACATTACTGATAGCAATTTATTGAGTGTTCTAGTTACTCCATATTCTTGCCAATTTGATATTGATCCATTTTGACCTAATTTTGACCATATTTTTGTCATTAAACCACGTTAGGGTGGTTCATTTCTGAACCTTCCATTGTATTTCCTTGGTATGTGTGTCCTTAACCAAAGAACATCACTCTCTTGATTCCTGTAGCCTTATAGGATGTCTTTAAATAAGATTGTGTAAATCCTATAACTTCTTTTTTAAAGCTCTTTGTTGAAAGTTACAGAAGTCCTGCTGAACAGTGCATTGAATCTGGAGGTCAACTTGTGGAGCTTTAATATCTTACTAACATTGAGTCTTCCAGTAGATGCAAATGGTAACCTGTCCATTTATTTAGGTTGTAATTTTTTTTCAGCAGTATTTTGTAGTTTTCAGTGAACATCTCTTAAACAGATTTTGTTAAATTTACTTCTACATATTTAATATTTTTGTCAGTTAATTATATGATTTATTTACTTTGTTTAATTCTATTTTTTTACACATTTTTTGGTGCATTATCGTTATACATAATGGTCGGGTTTGTTACATATTAGTACATGTATATAATATAACAATATAATTTGGCCAGTATCACTCCCCAGCACTTCTCCCCTCCTTCCTTGTCCCTTTCCTTTATTCTATTGGTTTCCCTTACTTTTCATGAGATTCCCCCACCTTTCTTTTCTTTTTTCTTCTCTAGCTTCCACATATGAGAGAAAACATAAGACTCTTGACCTGAGTTTGAATTATTTTGCTTAACATAATGACTTCAAGTTCCATCTACTTTCTTGCAAATGACATAATTTTATTTTTTTCTTTATGGCTGAAGAAAGTTCTTTTGCGTATATACACCACATTCTTTTTATCCATTCATTTGTTGATGAACATCTAGGCTGTTTCCATAGTTTGTCTATTGTAAATTATGCTGCTGTAAACACAAATGAATGTATCACTGCAGTATGATGACTTTAATTCTTAGGATAAATACTGAGGAGTAGAATAGCTGGATCATATGGTGGTTCCATGCCTCATCTTTTGAGGAACCTCCATACTGATTTTCTTTGTGATTATACTAATTTACAGTTCCATCAGCAGTGTAAAAGTGTTCCTTTTTCTCCTCATACTCTCCAGCATTTATTATTGTTTGTATTCTTGATGACTGCCATTCTGACTGGTATGAGATGAAATCTCAGGGTAATTCTGATTGGCATTTGGCATTTACTTAATTGATAATGGTGTTGAACTTTTTAAAATATATTTTGTTGGACATTTGTATTTCTTCTTTTGAGAAGTGTCTGGTTTCATTTGTCCATTTATTAGTTATTTGTTTTTTTTGGTGTTAAGTTTATTGAGTTCTTTATATATTGTAGATATTCAAAAGAATAGCTAGCAAAGATATTTTTTCCCATTCTGTTGGTTCTCTCTTTCCATTCTTAATTGTTTCCTTTGCTGGGCAGCATTTTAATTTTATGCCATCCCATTTATTAACTCTTAGCATTATTTCCTAAGCTTTAGGGGTCCTATTGAGAAAGTCATTCATATGAATATGAATCCTTCAGCTTTATTCTTTTTTCCAAAATGGCTTTGGAAATTCAAGTTTCTGGAATCAGCTTGTTTTTTAGTTTTGTGTTTTTTAGTATTTGATGTACTGGTCTTGCACTTTTTAAAATGCTTTTATTTTTAATTGCTATTATATAGAGAAATAGTTTTTTTTTTGGCGGGGGGGGGGGTCTATTGGTCTTGGATCATCCAAGTATGGTAAGCTCATGTCTGAGTTATATTTTTTTGTCGCTTTCTTGAAACTTTCTATGCAGAAAATTTTGTCATTTGTGAATTCCAGTTTTGGTTCTTCCTGTCTAGTCTCAATCCCTTTTATTGCCTTAGTGCACTGTCTGGAATCTCCAATGTGTTATAGACTGAATATGTTCAGAGTAGACACTCTTACCTGTTACAGATTGTAGGGGAAAAGAGTTCTTTTTTTCACTATTAAGTATAATGTTGGCTGTATGTTTTTCAGAGTTGCTCTTTATTAGGCTAAGTTTCCTCTATTCCCAGTTAATTGAAAATATTTTATTTTATTTAGTATTTTAAAATCCGGAGTGAAGTTGGATTTGGGTAAATACTTTTCTTCATCCATTGAGAAGATTGTATTTTTTTCTTTTTTAATGTTATGAATCTAGTGTATTTCATTGACCAGTTTTTGAGTATACAAACTACCTTGCATAACTGGGTTAAACTCCAGTTGTGATGTTTAATTCTTTTTACATACTGTTTAATTCAATTGAAGTTTTAGAAAGTTTGCATTTATGTATAATTTGTGAATTATACTGGTTTATAGTTTCTCTTTTATTTTTCTCCCAGTTTTTAAATCATAATTAAAATGATGTCAGAGCTGGGCATGGAGGCATGCTTGTAATCTCAGTGGCTTGGGAGGCTGAAGCAGGAGAATGGCAAGTTCAAAGCCAGCCTCAGCAAAAGTGAGGTACTAAGCATCTCAGTGGTCAAATGCCCCTGAGTTCAATCCCTGGGACTCCCCAGAAAAGATTTCAGAATAGAATGAATTGATAAGTAAACACTTTTCTTAATTTTTATGAATGTTTATGAAGAATTTATGTTATGTTTCCCTAAATGTTCAGTGGCATTTATCAGTGTAACAGTCTGGGCCTAGAATTTTCTCTCTCTCTCTCTTTCTTTCTTTCTTTCTTTTTTTGGCACTGGAGATTGAACCCAGGGGCAACTTACAATGAGCCACACCCCCAGCCCTATTTTGTATTTTATTTAGAGACAGGGTCTCACTGAGTTGCTTATGGTCTTGCTAAGTTGCTGAGGCTGGCTTTGAACTGTCGATCCTCCTGCCTCAGTCTCATGGCTGCTGGGATCACAGGTATGCACCACTGCACCTGGCTAGGATTTTCTTTTTGTAAAGGTTTTAAAGTACAAATTAAATTTCCTTACTAGATATAGCACTACTCATCTTATCCACTTCATATTGCATGAGTGTGGCTAGTTTGTGTCTTTAAAAGAAATTATCCATTTCATCTAAGTTGCTGAATTTTTTGGCATAAAGTTTTCATAATATTCTTTTATTTTTACAAATACATGTAAAATCTATAGTGGTATCATCTCTGATTTCCTAATTTTGGTAACTTGTATTCTCTTCCCATTTTTTTCTTTAACTTCCTGGTTAATAATTTATCATTTTTATTAATGTCCTCAACCAGCTTTTGGTTTCATCCATCTTCTTTGTGTAATTGTCTTTTATGTTTTATTGATTTCTAATCTTTTAAAAAATACTTTTAATTGTAGATGGACCCAATATCTTTATTTTATTTACTTATTTTTAAGTGGTGCTGAGGATTGAACCCAGTGGCTTACCCATGCGAGGTAAGCGCTCTACCATTGAGCTACAACTCCAGCCCTCTATTCTAATCTTTACTATTTCTTTTTACTTTTGAGCTTTACTTGCTATTTTTTTTCTAGTTTATTATGGTGGCAGCTGAAGACACTGATTTGATACCTTTCTTCTAATGTTAGTGTGTAGTGCTGTAAATTTCCATCCTAAGTATTGCTTTAACTACTTCCTACAAATTTTTTCATGTTGTGGTGTTTTCATTTATTACACTTTCTAATTTTCTGTTAGATTTTTTTCTTTCAACCTCTGGCTATTTAGAAATGTGTTATTTAGTTTCTATAAATTTCTGGATTTTTCTATTATTCTTTTTTTATTGATTTTGAATTTAATTTCATAGTGGTCATAGAACATACTTTGTATGACTTCAATCATTTTAAATTTTTCAGACTTGTTCTATGTCCCATAATATGCACTGTCTTAGTAAATGTTCCATGTGCACTGAAGAATGTGTGTCTGTTATTCTTTATGGAGTGTTCTGTAAATAAGAATTAGGTCAAGTGGTTTAATAGAGATGTTTAAATATAACATTGCTTCTTATTTTCTCTTGTTTTCACAAAGAAGGACATTGAGATCTCTGAGTATATTAGGGGTTTATGTTGTTTAAGTGTGTACTCTATTGATTTCTGTCTCGTTGTTCTATTACTTGTTGAGAATGATGGGGAAATTGCAGACTATAATTTTAGATTTGTCTACTTGTTTTTACTTTTCTGTCAATTTTTGCTTCACATATTTTAAAGCTCTGTTAATCATATGCATAAACATTTAGGATCATTATATCCACTTGACTTGATTCTCTTTGCCCTTGGGTAAAATCTACTTTATTTATATTAATAAAACATGGTACAACTTTTTCCATTCTTTTATTTTTAACCTATATTTGGGGCTTTACATTTAAAGTGAGTTTCATAAGGCAGTATATAATTATGTCTTGCTTTTAATTCTGACAGTCTTTTTCTTTTCATTGGTATGTTTAGATCATTTACATTTAATGTGATTATTGATGTGCTAGGTTGATCAGTGATTGAGTTATAGATAGTATCTTGAGACAGCATATATTGTCAATAAATACCTATATTTCTAATAATTATCTTTGTTTTTCAGCATGATTTTCTTTTTTTTGCAAGATTGTAGCACTGCCAATTGTGTCTTCATATTAGAAAAGAAGGGACATGAACTTTTTCAGAGTAGGTCAAGCAGAGATTTTGAAATTCTAGTTTGACCTCAGAATGAGGGGGGTTTACTGCAAGTATCCAGAGGGATTTGATATCCTCTATTTTCAAGTAGTCCTTTTTTTTTTTGCCTCTTTAAGGACATTAAATTGTTCTTATCTCTAGGATATTTCAAATAGAAATTGGTATATAACCTTTTGGGGCATGTTATGGGCACTTCAGATGGAATAGACACTCCAGATGGATTCTTGTTGCATAGCAGGCTTTACACGGTGTCATCTGATCTCCCTTGATTTTTGTTGGGGAATATAATTGAGATTTCATATTTCATTCTCCTAAAAGAAACCATGCTTTATTTTCCAGTATATAATATTCATATTTACTCGTATGTATTTAAACTTTAAAAATATTTCTCTATACTTGTGTATATATGTAGATATTTATTTTTGTGTCAGATGTGACTCTTCCATATCTTGAAATTAAAAAGCAAGACTTTTGTTGATTTAAAAAGTCTAATTCTTGATTGAATAGTTCTTTTAATACTATTTCCAGACTGCTGTCAAACCTCCAACTTAATGAAATCCTTCTGTACATTTCAGATTAGGCAATATAATCATCTTTTGATTTTTTAGCCATTTCTATATCAGCACATGGAAAAGAAAACCATGTGGCTTTGCCCTTCATTATTTCTCTTTTGATACAATTCATATTAATATCTTTAGTGACAACCCCACAAATTTCTTGTTTTTCTTCTATCACTGACAATTGGCTAGCTCCTAGAAGAAAAGGAACAAAATGTTTTGGTATGATTTATACTTTAGTAGTGGAGAATTATAGCCATTAAAAAATAAGCAACTTATCCTAAAATATAGTTTAAAAAAAAGAAGGTAGATAAAAGAGGATTTGGGAAGCTCCAGGGAATTTTGTAGATGTGGGATTTCAGATGAGGATCAAGTACATCTAATATGAGGGGAATCAAGGGATAGGGAAGGGAGATGATGGGAATAGACCTAGTTTGAGGAGAAAGAGAAAGGGATTTAAGAAAAAATGTTATTTTTGCCTGAATAAAATTTATGTTTTCCCCTGTTTTGAGCCTTAGATATTGGAATCTTCTCCTTTATTGTCTTGTTGTGTGGGAAGCCGGTTAGATAGTGGCTACATTCAGTGTATAGAAAAGTTACAACTCATTTCTAGTTAGTTCTTCCTTTGTACTTAATGCCTAAACCTCTCCATCTGGAGAAATGCCAGTTTGCCACTAAATTTAAATAAATAAGAACATGTCTCATCAATAGGGGTGGCAAATTTAGCCCCTCTTCAGAGCACTGAGCAATTTATGACCATATGTTAAATACCATAAAACAGCTTTAAAGATTTGGTCCCTGGCCATTGCCAGATTGTACCGTAGGAGTGCAGCATCACTGCGAGGGACTGGGAATGTTTCCTCCGGCCCTTGGAGGCCTCAGCAACTCACTGATGTCACAGCCAGAGAGGCCTGTTTTCAAACATTCCCTTTTTAAAGGTGAGATACTAAAAGATTCCATTTTGGCATTTGGGTGCAAAGAAGGCAAGACTTCTTTTTGATTCTTCAGGGTCAAAATTAGTATGGAAAGTGTTGTGTGGGAGAGTGAGTAACTTGGCAGCAGTGAGTGCAGAAGGCAAGTCTAGGAATAGGTAATAGATATCCTACTCATTCTTTTTCTTGGAGCATGAACTGGACTTTTACATGGCATAAGCTAACAAAATACCGCATTTCTTACTCATTTTCTTTTTGCCAACTTTCATGGAATTAATATTAATATTAAAAACATTTTTTTAAATTTCATACCAAAGAACTGCCAATTGTAAGGTTTTCTTTTCTTCCAGGAGGATGACTCATTATTTGGTGAACTCCAAGTATTAGTTTTTCTTCTTACCATCCTCACCACCCATGACTCATATATGGCATTCAGTGGGCCCACCACTGACAGTATGAAGGTGTGTGCCAGCTAGCATGTGATGTGTGGTCAGGCAGTGCTCTCGGACCTCAGATGGGCCCTTAACAGATGTGAGGAAACCACTGGCTCCAGCAGGGAGCAGTGCTATTCAACAGGAATAGTCACCAAAAAGCTTTGTACAAGGTTTTTCTGACTGTTCTTTTGGAAGGATAGCTCTTCCTACAAAGGAAGATGATGAAATTTGGCTGTCAAAGGTCCAGGATTCCTAGCCTTCTTCAATGTGTTAGTGCCAGCCTGAGGGTTGATTTCCTGTCAGTTCCTGTGTGGTTCGCACTACATCCTCTTTGCAGCAGATCAGTATTTTCAGTCATCCATCATAACTGCTCTCCTGTAAGTTTTTGGCAATGTGATCTCAGCTAGCAGAAGGCAGCTGGCATATTTCTCTAGGAAGGGCAGCTGGAGCGCTCCCGTCTCACCCTTCCTACGTCCAGGAAGCACACCATTGTTACTTGTTGCTGCTTTCTTCCTTTGAAAGAACAAAAAACTTCAAACTTGGGTAAATTCTGAAGGTGCTGGCTGGCAGTTTGAAACGACCCATCCATTTTGTTGGTGTAGGACATATACTTGAGTGATGTCGTCTGGTTTTTCCATAAGGTAGACTTGTGTATCAGAGGTTTTCTAAACTCCAGTTGTTAATGAAGTCATGCTTGAATCTTAGAGTCACAAAAGGATTTTTTTGTTTTGTTTTGTTTTGTTCTAGGCTTTAATTTTCAAATTCAGTCTAATTACTTAGGCCATACTATTGCCCAGTTACTTCTCTTAATTTTTTCTTCCCTTTAACACTGGAATTTTTCTGTTCATGTTATCAGCATCTGTTGGGTCTGTTCACTTGGGATATGCCTTGGGTATTTGCATTGGATTTTCAAACGATATGGAACACAGAGATATTTAAAGCACATTTCTTCATTGTTGAGTGTTAAAATGAAAGTATCATTTTAGTTGCTCCAGGTTATCATGCATAGTGGGTGAACCATGTTGTGACTTAGAAAAGTAAGCAATTTTCCTCCTTTCTCATGACTTAGAGGTCACATCTTAGCATCCTGATTTTCTTTCTGAGGAATGGGAATTACCTTTAGCCCATTTAAAAAGGGAATTCAAACTCAGGCATGGATTATTTTAAATGGTATCCTTAATCATATGTGATGGCACATATCTTTTCTACTTTTGAGTCTTCTTTTTATCTTTAGAAAAAGCCTGATTTCAATAGGGTTCACTAGCATCCGCTCTTGTTTTTTTTTTTTTTTTAATGTTCTGACTCATATGAATGAAGTGAAAGGAAAGATAAATTTTGCTGCTTTATTTCAAAAAACTGAACATTCTGAAGGTGGATTTTATGTTAGATTTGGGGACATCAGATAATTACATTGTATAAGCAGACCCAAATCTTGATAATGCAGTAGAGATGGCATGAAAGAAGAAATCTGGATTTGAGATATGGGAAAATATGATACTCAGATTATTTCTATCAAAACAAATCTGTAGGGGCTGGGGTTGTGGCTCAGTGGTAGAGTGCTCGCCTAGCATGCACGAGGCACTGGGTTCGATCCTCAGCACCACATACATGTAAAATAAAGATATTGTGTCCACCTAAAACTAAAAAATAAATATTAAAAAAAGCCAAATCTGTAGTCTTTGAAATAACATGTTATTAAACTCTAGGCGCAACCCTCCACCTGTGATGTCTAAGGTCTCTTGCAGTGTATAACATATGTAGTAGACCATCAGAAAGTATTATAAATGAGTAAAATAGTAATACTAAAACATTATGTTTTTTAAAAAAACATTTGCTTTTTTTTAAATCTACATTTTTTTTACTGATGTATTATGATTGTATATAAAGGTGGGATTTATTAAAATATTAGGTCTCATGTGGAAAATCTTAAATGAAAGAACACTGATTTGGGGACCCATTAGTGGGACAAGGAAGTATCTAAGGCTTTAAAAAAAAAACATCATTTCTGTGTTGAAGAAGGAAAGGAGAACTGAAAAGGTTGTATAGACCTGCTAGGTAGATATGCATAGTAATTACAAAGAACTCAGAAAAAGAACTTGTCGAAGTAGTTTGCCAGCATTTGGGCTAGAATGGGGCTAACCAGTTTGACCTTCTAAAGGACAAAATTTTTTTTTTCTTGGAAGGATTTTTAAAAAATTTGTTCTAATTAGTTACATATGACAGTAGAGTGCACTTTGATACATATAAAGGACAGTTCGTTTAAAAAAATCTTTATTTATTTATTTTTATGTGGTATTGAGGATTGAACCCAGTGCCTCATACATGCGAAGCAGGCACTATACCACTGAGCTACAACCTAGCCCCTAAAGGGCAATTCTTAACAGGTTAGTCTCTTATTTTAGGGTGATGAATATAGTACATTGGGAAGGAAAGGATAAGTTGAATTTGTCCTTAGTGTGGCAGGGCTTTTGATTTTGTCCTTGGGATGGATCTGATAAGCAGATCATGAAATGATTAGACATAAAATGTGTTGTTTGACAATATGCCTATGATTTGTCATGATGAAAGAATGAATAGTACTTAATGTTGAAATCAGGCAGTTTGGTCATCTCGGTATAGAGCAAATTGCAAAATTTTCTTCTTCAGCTAATTTAAAAAATTCTTCTTACCTCCTTCTTTCTCCTTTAAAATTTTTTTAAAATGTAATTTCACTACACATGGGTAAGACAAATTCCAGCTAATTGCAGGGATGACCATCTCCTGCGTTAGGGAAAGAAAAGTGGATCTCAAAGCATTATGGTTCATATATGGGACAAGGAAGTATCTAAGGCTTTTTTTTTTTTTTTTTTTTAAAAAAAGCATCATTTCTGTGTTGAAGAAGGAAAGGAGAACTGCAAAGTTTGTATAGACCTGCTAGGTTGATATGCATAGTAAT